>NC_057354.1:35646720-36846720 GCF_016509475.1 Prionailurus bengalensis | reverse complement strand
CCCTTTGAATAAAGATGTGAGAAAGACATCTACTTGAGCCAGGCAGGATCTAACCAGAAAAACAGAAACCACTTTACATATTTACAAGAGAAGTAAGTTAATAAAGAGCTTTGGTCCAGAGATGATGGAGAAGCTGAGAGTCAACAAAAGATATTGAAGTGACTCAGAAATTATCAACTACTGGAAGCCATTCCCACCCTTAGGCTGGAGGGATAAATGAAGAGGGCCCCCTGGGGAAGCGGGAAACCCTGTGAACCTATATGCAGAAGCAAGAGCTTAAGGAGAAAAATATCCATTCTTAATACTTGTCAACTTTAAATTCACTCTCTTTTCTCCTTTAGCCTTTCCCAAGCAATAATATCTATGAATCAAAGGTTTGCAACAGGACTCATTTTTTTTTCTGATCCACTTTAACAAAAGTTCATAACTTTCAAAAATAAAAGTATTTCTAATGCATATTAAAACAACTACATAGGGGCACCTGGGTGGCTAGTCAGTTAAGCGTCCGACTTCAGCTCAGGTCATGATCTCACAGTTCGTGGGTTCGAGCTCCGCATTGGGCTCTGTGCTGACAGTTTAGAGCCTGGAGCCTGTTTCGGATTCTGTGTCTCCCTCTCTCTCTGCCCCTCCCCTGTTCACGCTCTGTCTCTGTCTCAAGAATAAATAAACATAAAAAATTTATAAAAACAAAAACAACTATATAATTTTAATATGTAAACATTTGTCCCAACTTTGGGAAGTATTGACACATTTAACAAGTTTAGTATTTGTTTCTTGTAATAAGCATGCATCCATTAATAGGTAGCAAGATTAACCAAACTAGATGGAATCAGAATTAGAACGTGAGCCTCAGAGTACAGAGCTCGGTTCTCCAGATCAAGTCACCTCACTAGGCTTCATCTGCCTGTGTTTAACAGTATGCACACAGAAGTCTAAGCAAGGTTTGTCCTTGGAATATGTGTACACAAGCAAGAATCTGAGACTCAACCAATAATCATTACCAAATTCATTTCTCTTTACACTGACTAGATATCATACATCCAACAAAATAGATGTTTTAAAATAGCCCTTGGGAAACGTGAGTGCTCACTCAGTTGAGTGTCTGGTTCTTGATTTTGGCTCAGGTGATGATCCCAGAATTGTGGAATCAAGTCCTGTATCAGGCTTCCACACTGAGCGTGGAGCCTGCTTGGGATTCATTCATTCATTCATTCATTCATTCTCTCTCTCCCTCCCTCCCTTTGCCTCTCCCTCTCTCTCTCTCTCAAGTAAAAAAACTAAACATACATACATACATAAAATAACCCTTACATTTCTTATGCGTTATTTTCCATTGGAATGTCAGTGCTATCACATCTCTAACAAACACAAACATGCTAAGGAGCTCCCATCACCTTAAATGAAGCACAAAGTAGCATCCAACTAGTTAAATACTACAGAGAAGATAATGCCTCAGACGGGAATAAAACTATACAAAAGTATAACAACCTGAATGTCATTCTGAGACAGAAATGCATCTGTAGGTAAAGAGACTTCAAGATTGTATTCATTAGAAAAGAAAAAAAAAAAAAAAGGTCAGCATTACATGGAATGAAAAGTGGCCTTTCTATGGAGACTCCTGAACCCAATTTATCTTGCTTCACTAAGACAGGAAACGCACTACAATGTTCAGGATGGGAGAAAATGACAATTTAATGATTATGGAACATCTTTCACTTTCCATGGTAAGTGAACAATCTCAACATCAAAGGCAGAGCTGGTAGCCTTTTGGAAAATGGAATGCCATTTTGCTTTCCTTTTCACTTTTTACTACATCAATGAACTTTAGCATCTTCTCTGGCTTTATTTTTCCATTTTCATTTAGCTTTGACACAAAACAGACCTGACTTTAAGTGTACTATGCAAAGTAACAATTTATGTTGGAAACTATAAATGGATGGGACAGAACCACTTTTGTATCTGTTACATTTTAATTACTTTAAATATATCCAGCTGAACAAAGTTCAGACCTTCAGTATTACAGGTGAGAGTAGCTTAACATGATAGACATCCTATTTCACCAACCTCCTCATAAAGAGAAATATACAAACTGCCATCTCTAGACACACCATCTTACCACCCACTGATTCTTCTGCCTTTCATATTATCAAGCACTATCAAATTTTAGAGCTGCTTTTAGAGCAGCAGTTCTTTATATTTTCCCCCAACCATCAGTTGCTAATTTTAGGGAGGGGAAAAAAGCCCTAATACTGAACTCAGGGAACGAATTCATTTAAGACAACTATGGATTTCCATTATCTTTGCTTTTCTAATATTGTACAGCAAAACAACAATACAAATCTTAAGTAAAAATTTTCATACAATGGAATTTTAGGGTTAATAAGCATTTCTCTAGATTAAAATCTCGGCTATAACTTGCTACCAGTGATCCTGATAAGAGTGCATATGACACACTGGCATTAATTAAGACAATGATGGGGCATCTGGGGGGCTCAGTCGGTTAAGTGTCCAACTGCAGCTCAGAGCATGATCTCAGGGTTTGTGGGTTCAAGCCCTAAATCAGGCTCTCTGCTGTCAGCACAAAGCCCACTTTAGATCTTCTTTCCTCCTCTCTCTCTGCCCCTCTCCCACTCGCTCACTCTCTCTCTCTCTCTGTCTCTCTCTCTCTCTCAAAAATAAATATTATGCTAAGTGAAATTAGTCAAAGAAAGACAAATATCATATGGCTTCACTCATATGAGGACTTTAAGAGACAAAACAGATGAATATAAGGGAAAGGAAACAAAAATAATATAAAAACAGGGAGGGGGACAAAACATAAGAGACTCTTAAATATGAAGAACAAACAGAGGGCTACTGGAGGGGTTGTGGGAGAGGGGTGGGCTAAATGGATAAGGGGCATTAAGGAATCTACTCCTGAAATCATTGTTGCACTATATGCTAACTAATTTGGATGTATTTTAAAAAGAAATTAAAAATAAATAAACAAACAAAAAAACATTTTTTAAAAACAATGAATTGAAATTTAGGGGAGAGGACACAATTCTGTTGTTTTGTTTTTTACCAAAATAAATCTCAAATCTCCACAGGTTTTACAAATACTTGTATCGTACAGAATTAAATTTTGCCTAAGAATGAAACCAAAGCACAATGAATATTGTGGAATTCATGAGGAAAGCATGGTAATTGCCTACCTTACAGATGTTCAAGTCCCAGATGTTTGAGCCCTCAACTTGTCCCATCTATTATTCCATCTCCTTCTGTTGATCCCTGAAACCACCAACTGTCAAAAATTAGGAGGGAAGATGAATGTTTCCCCAGATTCCAGAAAAAAATATGGTAGACTTCCTCCCCCTTCCTTTGACCCTATGTATTATGAAATTGGGATCTACTTTTAAGTGAGAAAAGAGAGCTGCTTATTTTGCTCATTTTCCTTTTAGGAGTTATGAACAATTTGATGTTGAGATATTAAAGTGATGTTAAAGTATCATCACTGGGCATTTGCTTTTGGGATTAGAATGCCTTTTAGTTTAGGAAGCCCTTTGACTCATTTCCTAAGGGTAGCAAGAAAGAGGAAATGGGGAGCTGACTGCTTACCTGATGTTCTAGGATTTTAGAGGAAGGAAAAGAATGAGTACTCCAAGGTTTTCTTCTACACTGTCCAAGACAGCTTGCCAGAGTAGAAAAGTAGATGGAAATTGGAATATGGTGTATCCATCAGCTTTTACTGTGACAATGCTACCTAACAAACATCTCAGTGCCTTACATCAAACAGTTAATTCATTTACACAGATATTCAGGTAAGGTGTGGTTTAGAAGGAGTTATCCGGAATTCTCTGGGCCAGGCTAGACTCCCAGATTTGGGTCAGGTCCAGGTTTGCTCCATACATCTTCCTTTAGGGACCTAGGAAGAAGGAACAACTACCATCTGAGGCAAGATCTCTAAGAGGGAGAGACAGAACTCCAAGAGGGCTGATGGAAACTTGTCAAGCCTCATAAAGCCTCAGTTTGCAACTACATACTATCACCTCTGTTCACATCCCATTGGGCAAGTCATATGGCCAAAATCAAACTCAGTAGAGGAAAAACACCCTACCCTACAGAGAATCCATGAAAACGGCCAGAGGGAAACAAGAATTATGAACAAATAATACAGCCTAGCATGCTTGACTTGGGGATCTGTTTCTATCATGGCATTTTGTTCTTGATATTCATAGATGGGGTCCAGAAGGTCATAGGACCTGAAGGAATTGTTCATGGAGTCTGTATGCTTATTCTCTGAGGCATTTAGATGCCTTCCCCAAAAGGCTCTTCCTCAAAAGAGGCAAGGAGCTCAGCTTTAGACACAACTTACTTTAAGACTGAATGCATATAGTAGGCTGAAAAATCTACCCCCTCCCCTCCCACCAATATACCAGGTCCTAATCCTTGGAACTTATAAATATTACCTTATTTGTAAAAAGGATCTTTGCAGATGTAATTAAGGATTTTAAGATGGAGATAGTACCACAAATTATCCAGGTGGGCCCTTAATGCAATCACATGTGCTCTTGTAAGAAAGAGGCAGATATACACAGAGGAGGTAGCAATGTGAAGACAGAGGCAGAGATTGCAGTATTGTGGCCACAATCCAAGAAATGCCAGTAGCCACCAGAAGTTGAAAGAGGCAGGAACAGATTCTCCCCTAGAGCCTCTGGAAAAAGAAAAGCCCTGTAGACATCTTGATCTTGGTCCAGGAAAACTGATTTTGTTTTTCTGGTCTTCAGAACTATGAGAGAATAAATTTCTATTGTTTTAAGCCACCAAGTGTGTGGTAATTTATTACAGCAGTCATAGGAAACTAATACAATGCCTTCCTCCAATTTTTTCCTTCTTTAAAGAAATTTTAATGTTTAAAGATGAAATATGCAGGTAAATAAAATTGCTAAGAGAGAGGGAAAACAGAAATAATGCCCTAAAGTTCACAGTTTGATCACAGGCCAATGGTTAATGAGCTGTGAAAATGAGCTAGTAATCTCTGCCCATTTCATTCTGGGCAATTTTTTACATCTCTACATTACATATAAGCTGACTGATCCCTTGTTGGAATTACCAGCAAGGAAACCCAAGAGAGGATCAGAAATTAAAAAAAAAAAATTGAGGATATAGAGAAAAAGTAACCCTTGTACACCACTGGTGGGGATGTAAATTGGTGCAAACACTATGGAAAATAGTATGTAGGTTCCTTGAAAAAATTAAAAATAGAAATAACTTATGATCCAGTAATTCCACTCCTGGGTATTACCCAAAGAAAATGAAAACACTAGTTCAAAAAGATATACATACCCCTAATGTTTACTGCAACATTATTTATAATAGCCAAGATATGGAAGCAACCTAAATGTCCACTGATAGATGAATAGGTAAAGAGGGTGTGATATCTCTCTCTCTCTCTCTCTCTCTCTCTCTCTCTCTCTCTCTCTCTCTCACACACACACACACACACACACACACACACACAAATGGAATATTACTTAGCCATAAAAAAGAATGAAATCTTGCCATTAATGACAACATGGATGGACTTAGAGGGTATTATACTAAATGAGTCAGATGGAGAAGGAAAAATACCATATGATTTCACTTTTATATGGAATCTAAAAAAACAAAACAAATGAATAAACAAAAAACAGAAATAGACTCATAAATACAGAAAACAAACTGGTGATTACCAGAAGGGAAGTGGGTGAGGGGATGGGCAAAATAGGGGAAGGGGATTAAGAGGTACAAACTTCCAGTTATAAAATAAATAAGCTATAGGGATGAAAAGTACAGCATAGTGACTATAGTCAATAATATTATAATAACTTTGTATGGTGAGAAATGGCAACTATACTTATGGTGGTGAGCTTGCATAATGTATAGGATTGTTGAATCACTACATCATATACCTGAAACTAATATAACATTGTGTATCAACTATACTTCAATTTTTCAAAAAAGGAAAAAATATGATCATCCCACAATGACCACTTAAACCTAGAATGGGTAAAATTAAAAATACTGATAATACCAAGTATTAACAAGCATGTGGAACAATGGAAACCGTCATTGACTACCTGTGAACAACCACTCTGGAAATCAATTTGGGAGTTGTTTTTGAAGTTAAACATAATCAAGCAATTCCACCCTCTATGTGCTTACTCAAGAGAAATCAAAACATATGTCTACAAAAAGATCTGTACATAAAAGTTCATAGAACCTTAATTTACATTATCCTCAAACTGGAAACACAAATATCCATTAAGAGAAGATTAGGTATATTTACATAATAGAATACTACACAGTGATGCAAAGGAACTAAATACTGATATGTGCAACAAAACAGAAGATTTGACTCCGTTTCCTAAAGGATTCTTAAAGCTTCCCATGGTGTCCACTTTCAAAGAAAATGTTAAGCTGGAGTATATAAGTTTGTATATTTACATAATATTGCGTGAAGGAGGTGAAATGTAAAAGTAATTATACTGTATGATTTAATTTGCATGAAATTCTAGGAAATGCAAATTTAATCTATGGAGATAGAAATCAGATCAGTGGTTGCCTAGGGCAGGTGTTAGGAGTGACTGAAAAGAGACAACAGAAACTTTCTGGACTGATAATAATGCTATATTTCTTAATTGATAGGAAAGTTGTATACATCAGCCTAACTCATAAAACTCTAAACTTATATGGCATTTTTTGTATGTAAGTTATACTTCAGTAAGGTGATTTTTAAGTACCTTTCTGAAAATACTGAGACTAAATATTAGTCAAATGAGTTTGAAAGCAGAGCTCCCTGATCCTATCAGCTTGATTTGATTCAAGAATCCTACCCTTCGTCCTAATAAAAAGCTCAATCTGACTGGCAGGGAGAGAATAAACAAACAAATAAGACAGAGGTATCTCAGGGTTCCAGAGCATTCTGGGTCCAAGCTAGCTCTAGAACTGGCCCCTGTAAAGACAGCTACATGTGGTGGTTGTAGCAAAGAGGGTAGAGCAAAGTGACTGAGGTGGGCAGGGACCTGAGGCTCCAGCTCCAGGCCTCACCACCCAGCCTCCGCCAGCAACGCTGTCATTAAGCTACTTCCCCTAGTGTGGAATGCCTTTGAAGACATTTCCTGCAAAACTTTCAAGTTCCAAACAGAAAAACAGTTTTAATACCAAGCCAGTGTTTGCTCGCCAATATATAATTGTATTGCCTTCTTTTCCTGATGGATTTGAAAGTCTCCCATGGTTTCCTCATTTAAAGAAAAGGTTAGTCTGAGGCATAAGTTTGGATGTTTACATTTGTTTTTACAGTGTTATTTGACTATTTCAGACATAATTAACCACCTTCATCTTCATCCTGAAATACTTGAGAAATCATTGTATAATTAATTAAAGGTCTCTATGTTAGACCACTGTCTCTTTAATATAGCTCATTTGATTCCTAAAGTTTGAATTAATTTGATTATATTTTGGGTACTTTCCTATGGTCTAGTTCTCCAGTTGGATCAACTGTTCTTTTCATCAACTGCTCTTTTGGGGGAGTTTTAAATTTCTACTCTATGCTTGCTTTAAGGAGAAAGGAAGTTCTGAAAGTTACCAGCCAACAGTATAAACTATCTGAAAAGTACACTGTGCATTTCAAAAAGGCTTGCATGTACTTCAGATAGAGGTACACTATTGTACATCAACTAGAACCCTAAGAGATACATGGAGTTGATCATTAAAAGGGCAGTCATCAAAGCTTTCCATAAATTTTGACATGGAAATTAACACACAGGTATTTGTTGCTCCATGCTCTCTCCTCTTCAATCACACTAAATCACATTTTATGAAGTGAGCCCTCCAATCCTTTATTTATCGCACAGTAGACAAGCTGTGGAACAACTATCATGACAATGGTAAGACAGTCTTCTTCTAAATTCTATTATTTGCAGTTGTGAGTCAGAGTTTTCTGTTGTCATATATACTCAAGAGAACCCATAATTAAGGATCCCTAGAAGAAATTTCCAGAAAGAAATAGAAGGAAAAATGAAAACCAAAATGCTGTTTTGAAGCAACCATGCAAAGAAACATGAAAAAAAAGGCAGTTAGAAACTTTATGCAGAGGGAGAGCCTACTCTAGAAGGCATTCAGGTTACAAGTCTAAATTAGACATACTTTTTTCATATACACAAAGTGAAGAGATATATATTCAATATACTTCACAGTAGCTCTACTATTATTCTTCACCTGGAGAAAAGACTAAAATTACAGCTAATATTTTACGTGTGTTTATTTTATATATGTCATCTTATTCCCAACAAAAATTACCACCACTGAAAACCAAAAGCAAATGGCAAAAAAAAAAAAACCTCAGAGATACTTCTCCCAAAGCTTATGTCTTAATATTTAAGACTGGCAAAGGCAATCTTTTATGAGAGAAGTTGATCCCAGACTTAAACCTTTTTCAGTCTTGCTAAAACACAGATCGCTGGGCCCAGGAATTTCTTATTCAATAGGTTTGCCATCTAAAATGTTCCCAAGTGATGCTAATGCTGTATGACCCCAAGGACCACAACACTTTGAAAAGCACTGTGGTAGGGGTGCCTGAGTGGCTCAGTTGATTAAGCATCCAACTCTTGAGATCAGCTCAGGTCATGATCCCAGGGTCATGGATGGGATTGAGCTCCATGTCAGGCTCTGTGCAGAGCATGGAGTCTCCTTAAGATTCTCTCTCCTTCTCCCCCACTCACTCTCTTTCTCAAAATAAATAAATAAACATTTTAAAAAAGCACTGAGGGGGGCACCTGGGTGGCTCAGTCGGTTAAGCAGCCGACTTCAGCTCAGGTCACGATCTCGCGATCTCGCGGTCCGTGAGTTCGAGCCCCACGTCGGGCTCTGGGCTGGTGGCTCAGAGCCTGGAGCCTGCTTCTGATTCTGTGTCTCCCTCTCTCTCTGCCCCTCCCCCGTTCATGCTCTCTCTCTGTCTCAAAAATAAATAAAAATTAAAAAAAAAAAGCACTGAGGTAGAGGTTAATGACACTTGTTTCCCCAATGCTAATTTCTCCATCCCTACCTCTCTTCCCACACATGGCAATATACCCTTCTATGTAAGGAAAACAACAACCTCCAGTCTGAAACAAAGATGAATTACTGAATATAGGGATGGGGGCTCGATTGTTGGAGCCCTCCAGTTCTACAGGAAACAATCTTGACCTCTGGAGGTTGCAGATCTATGAAAGGGAAACCTATAAACCTCCACCAATCTCTACACCTTCAAATGATGTAAAGCATACCACCCAAGAAAACCCAAGAAAGACAGAAAGAAAAAACCTGGAATGTGCCACTGCAGTGAAATTCTGAACATCACAAAGAAAACTGTACAGGAAGATGGATATTATTTGGGGAACTTACAGATAAAATTCTGGGTGGCTCTGTGCCAGAAAAAATAACCTGTTACAATAAAAAACAAGTTAAATCAAACTGTCTGTGCTTAATTGAGGTGACTGAAAGTTTCTTTTCAACAAACATGGTGCTTTCAGCATGTGAGAATGAAACTGTCCAGTCCCTTGAAACTAAGTGAAATCCCTACCTCTTCTGTCCTTCAAGCAAGAGAATGTAAGGCTTCCTCTGGGTGACACTAAGGAAGAAGGATACTTCAAAGTAAGGAGGCAAATTCCAAGGGATTCTAAATGTCACCCAATTCATACACAAGGAAATATCTACTTGTAGCCAACCAATATCAAATATTCTTTTGCAGTTACAAGGGTTAGTTCCATGAAAATGCTGCAGAAACAGCAGCATACAGGTGATTGCAAAACCTGGTGGTGACATCCTCCTAACACACATGCACACATAATTGTTAAGGAATGTCTGAGAAAGCCAACTGAATTGGGAAAACAACCTCCAAGAAAATATAAGAAGACCTGAAACATCTAGGCAGATGATCAATACCTATCACTCAAAGATCTTGATCGCCTTCCTCACATTTCATTTCTTTTTAATACTTTCAAGTCCTCCATCATTTTAATCCAATGACATCTATGCAAAGGGGGAGAGTCAGAGACAATAAAAGATGTGCAGGAGGAGTGTAAAGCCCAATGACCCCTGGAATCAACGTTGAGACCACATCTCCCTCAAGGCTTCCATTCATGCCACACCCCCTAGCTTGTGAGCACATGCATGAACAGGCAGACAAACATGAGGGGCCATAAATAAGCTAATACAACTTTCTGGAGGAAATGGAGGGGGCTGAGAGAAAGCTATGTGTCTTCGAAATCAGAGAATCAAACAAACACAACTCTTCTGCCAATGCTTGCTTTCCCTGCTGGCTGTCAGAAGTTGCACCTCAGGCCTGAACTTGCCTGGACAAGGGTGGCTTTTGGTGGCTCAGCCTGTGTCCACAGGATTTGTCTATTAGTCACAAATTTGGTCTCCATGTGTGTCTGAGAAAGAGCCATGATTCATCTTGACAACTGTCAGTACATTACCTCAAATGGGAACAGGGAGAGATGAGCAACCTGGTGCTGGAAACGAACAAAAAAGAGCTACTGTCACTTCCCATAACACTTTCAAGGTTTGGGCTAGAAGAGTTTATGTGGCAAGAACACTAGGGCAGGAGCAGCCCAGCAGAAAGTGGCCGTGTCAGCACACTTTCAAAGCCCTGTCATTCAGATATAAGAACAAACAACATTAGCTCAGAAGACCTGGAATGCATTCTCAAGAATGAAATGTTATGTTTTTTTTATATTATTCTTTCTTCTCCAAACAGCTCTTATATTTCAAACAAATTTATTTTTGCTTCATAATCAATTTCATAATTCTGCACACCCAACTCTAATATTATACTTAGAAAAAATGTATACCTATGACCCACAAATACCACACTTAGGAATATTTCCAAGAGAACTGTAACATATGTTCACTAGAAAACAGGCAGTAGAATGTTCAGAGCAGCATTATTCCTCATAGTCCCAAAGTGGAAATTGTCCAAACACACACCAACAGTGTAATGGATGAATGAGTTGTGTGTATTCATACAATGGACTACTACACAGCAGTGAGAATGATATAGATGAATCCCAAAAGCATAATGTTAAGTGAAAGAAGCCAGACCCTAAAAAGTAATATTGTATGATTCATTTTATGTAAAGAAGTCGGTAAAGAAGTTGTACTTGGTCAAGGAAGGAACAGAAGAAAGAGTTCCAAGGAACTGGAAAAGGATTGTTTCTTTATCTAGGTGTTGGTTTCATGTGTATTCAGCTTGTAAAATGCATCAAGCTGTCTTCCTATGATATCTTCACTTTCCCAAACGCGAATCTCACTTTTATAAAAAGTGAACACCAGGGCACCCGGGTGGCTCAGTTGGTTGAGTGTCTGACTTTGGCTCAGGTCATGATCTCATGGTTTGTGAGTTCAAGCCCCACATTGGGCCTGTTGCTGTTAGGGCAGAGCCTGCCTTGAATCTTCTGTCCCCTTCTCTCTTTTCCCCTCCCCCACTCATGCTCACTCACACGCACTCTCTCTCACTGTCTCTTTCTCAAAATTAAATAAACCTAAAAAATTTTTTAAAAAAGTGAACACACATACACACCAAAAAATACCTACTAGGCCGTCACTCTCAAGATATCTAAATTTTAGAATATGAACATAGTGAGCAGTGCAAATAAAAAAGTACTGTAAGAATTCACCACATAAATCAGCCTGTCCCAATTGTCTTATCAGTATAAAAGAGAAAAATGTCACGTAGCATAAAGGGTTAGTTCCCCGCATTATTGTCCTTAAGTATCTGACACCAGTGAAAGTGCATCTTATCACACAAATTTCAGGATGTGACGCACAGACGCATCCATGAAAGGAAGGAGGGACTATGTGGTATACAGTGCCTTCCTCCCAAGCGTTCCCAAGGAAAAGAAAATACATTTCTTATCATTTCTCTTCCATCCTTAGATCCCACTCCAAAGATAAAACGTAATCAGAGGAGACATCTTATCAATAGAAAATTCATTTTGCCTAGACCCGTAACAAATGGGTCAACTGAAACCCATAAATCATTGCTTAAACCTTAGCCAAAGTTGATCAGAAATCTTTCCCAAAAAGGAAAGCTTTCTTCTCTTAAAACTGCAGCATCCTCTGGATAACAATAAAACTCTATAACTGAACATTTGAACTGGAGTATATTTCTGAAGAGCTAGCAAATGGAGTTGCTAAAAGGCCTGTAACTCCTCTGATAAGGAGTTCCAGAAACAGTGAATCACATGCATTATTCTAAGTTCATATGAGTAAAAACCATTAAAAGACTAAAACATGCATCAAGATTTTCAGTTTAAACATATTAAACAGAAAAACCTCTAAGTTATTTCATAATCAACATTCAACTGTAAATACTACCTGGATATGGGCACTAAGAATTAAGGACTTTTTTAGTCCTAAGTGCAGTTCTTAGCTGGATGGGGAAGTTTGGTGGGGAAAACATCTTAAAGTTCTTTAGTCTAGTATTTTAGCTCTTGATCAAGGCAAAACAAATGCAAATCATATATACGGAGACCATGTCAGTGAGTACTGTCTTCCAATACTGCCCAGTTACTGTCATAAGAAATAGCTACAAAGGAACTAAGAGAATGTCAACACCAACTTTCTTGTTCTCTAGATGAAATGGGACCTAGTTGGCTCAATGACTTACCCAAGATCACTCAGTAAAGAGTGGCAGGGCAAAAATCAAAGCTGAGTCTCCCAACCTCCAGTCAATCTCAATTCCACTGCAGGACATTGCCTCACCTGTAAGCCTCTGAACTATTTTATCAGACCAGTGGTCCATGGCAGTCTCCACTCAAGGGAAAATGGAGAATAATTCTGCCAGAAATAGACAGAGGGAGAACCACTACTCCCCCATCCAGCAAACCAAGTACTTCTTAGAAGCACAGACCTCATTATGTACTAAAGATGGAGATTTCAGGAACATAGCAAAGAACTGGTTTTTAAAAAACAGAGATTAATATATTTTTTTTTAATTTCCACTCCCCAGCCTTGGGATTCTGAAACAAGTATCTTGAAAGATAGAAAACATATACAGATAGGAGTAAAATGGCATAACCCAGAACATACAACGATGAAGGAGAACCCCTTCAGCTAACTATAGTTATGAGCATGTTTCTCATGCTTTTTTCTCCTCTTGTCCACATGTCCTACAAGTGACGCAGCTTCCTTACTCACGGGGAAAGGACTGTTAGCAAATGGCACTCAAACATGGGGGCTTGAAAGAAGATCCCACACTCTGGAAGATGTGTTAAAGACATTTCATGACAAGATCAAGTGGCTTTCTCCTCCATAGTTTATCAAGACTTATAATAAAGCAAATGCAGTCTGTCTGAGTCGGTCTCTCTCTTTCACACACATATACTATAGAGTGAGAGAAAGAATGACTTGTTCATGTGTCCTATTTTATGAACTTTAATTATTTTTGACCTTGGAATAAGGAGCCAGAATTCTGTGATTATTTTTTAAATGAACAGAAATCCATGTTAGAGCCTCTTACTCTAAAATCACTGCTGCAAGTAAATAACATGTCACACAATTACAAATTCAACGTATTCCTTTAATGTTCTCATTTCCACCAAGACAGACAAATCATTGCTACTTAGAAACCTCCCTGTCTTTAGGTTTAAACCAATATAATTAAATCAAATTAATTTGATAATTATATTACAGTAAAACAGCAGAGGCTAACAGTTTTAATAGAGAAAATATAGTGGGTATCCATAACTTTTATTTTTAGTTAGCATTGTTCTCACAAGAGTTATTGTTCAGGAGCAAGTCTCCTGACTCATTTCACAAGACATATTACAGGAAATTATTTTAAAGTTTCCTAAAGCTTATTTTATCAGTTATCTATTGCCATAATTATATAAAGGAATAACTATTTGTGTAACTTATGATTCTGCAGGTCAGTAATTTAGGCAGGTGGATTCTGCTTCTTATCTTGGCTGGGCTTCATGATGCTCTGTGGTCCTTATGGGTCATCTAGGTAGCTCTGAGTATGGGGGTATTGGCTAGCTGTTGGATGAGGCAATGGGGGTGATTAGGCCATGGGACTGTCATTCTCCAGTGGATTAGCTGCATAGAATCATGCAAAGCTTTTTAAGGCCAAGACTTTGAAGTAGCATTTCATCTATTCCTCTGCTTTCTATTGGTCAAAGCAAATCACAAGGCCATCCCAGAGTTGCAAAGTCTAATTTCCCAGAGTGTGGATATAGGGGAGCTATTAATTCAGGCCAACAATACAATCTCTCACATTTTAGTTTCAGACAATGTACTTTATTCAACAAACTATATCCAGTTACTTAAATAGCCTTGGAAAGAAGAATTGAGCAGCCTCACAGTTCAAATATTTTCTAGTTATTTTCCACATGAGTTGGTACATAATCATAATCATGTAAATAAAAGATGCTTTTCCATGGAGCCTGGGTGGCCCAGTGGGTTGACTCTTAATTTCATCTCAGGTCATGATCTCAGGGTCATGAGATCGAGCCCAGCATAGGGCTCCACAGTGAGTGTGAAGCCTGCTTGGGATTCTCTCTCCCTCTCTTTCTCTGCCCCTCCCCAGCTTGCTGTCTCTAAAAAAAAAAAAGAAAGAAAAAGATGCTTCTTCTAGAAGCATCACATTAGCAGACGCTAAGATTGCTGAGAGTGGAAAATCTTTGCAAACCAGTTTTAATTTCAGGGTTTCTAGTAGAGAGCACTCAGTAGTCACTACATACATGTCTATTGAAAGTTTTTATGTGAAATAAGTGGCAGAATCCTCTAAGCTAAACTTATATTCTATTTTCATATCCTATTCGTATTGATATTTTATTTTCTACTTGTACCTTCCTAGTAGGCCTCCTAATCCAAACATACATATTACTAATTCATAATTAGAAGCTAATTTGTCAATATATTAAATGTATTACATTAAATGAGTGCGTTATGCATAGACAAATCTTAAGGTTTTTCTTTTCGTTATTTTTTTCGACTTTGTCAAAGTCTCTGTGTTTTGACAATAATGTCATGCTCCCCACTCTTCCATCATCCCTAAATATTTCCTACATATACTATAATGCAGTGACTCTAAACCTGTCTGCATATTGGAATCACCTGGAAGCTTTAAAAATACTAATGCTGAGCCCAACCACTGACTTTCTGATTTGGTTGGTCTGTGAGGCAGCCCGAGAACTGATGTTTTTAAGGCTCCCAGGTGACTGCAATGTGCAGCCAAAGTCCTGAACTGTTGGTCTCACAGCTCTTCACACATTACTTAGGAAAGACTTTTATGATACCACTGCCATCTCTAAGCCCTTGTCATACGCTCTAGTATCACCCTTCTCCTTTCCTTCCTAGAAATTGTCAGAACTGACAGCTGGGATCTTATATTTAGTTATGTCTTTATTTGATTATTTCCCAGGAAACACTTCTGGTTTTGCTCTGGAGAGCAACACCTTCAAGTATAATGGTAGCTAGCACATAGTAGGCATTCAAAAACCACTTGTTGAAATATATAGAAACACTGATTGCATTATAAGGCCCCAATGCTCTATGAACATGCAATCTGTGAATTATAGCTTAGAATTATAGACCTAGGAGAGGGGTTCTTAAACTTTAGCCCAAACCAGGATCACCTAAAGGGCTTACTAACACACAACTTGTTGGGCCTCATCCCCAGAGTTTCTGATTCAGTAGTTCTGGGAATAGACCTGAGAATTTGCATTTCCAACAAGTTCCCAGTTGACACTGCTGCTATTAATCACAGGACCATGGCCCACAGACTTTTATAAAGAGATGGCAAAGCACAGTGACAAAAAGTATGGCCTTTGTATCATGTGACTGCCTGGTTCAAGTCCCAGGTTTGCTACTGATTAGCTGTATGGCAATGGGAAAGATGCTTAACCTCCTAAGTGCCTCAGCTTCTTCATCTGTAAAATGGAAAAAAAAATATCAAACCTTACCTCTTTTATTTGTTATCAGGATTAAATAAGTTCATATTTGTAAAATGCTCGGAATAGGGCTTGACAGACAGGAGGCACTATATAATTTAAATATATACATGCATTATGCTTTTAATGGAGGCATAGTGATAATATTCCTGCAAACATCCTTAAAATGTTAGTTCTACATTTGAAAATTAAAACAAACCACACACAAATGAAGAATCACTATGACATCCAAATCTCAAAGTGTGATACACCAAATTAATAATCATCATAATAAATGCCATCAGGTGATCATCCAGCCTGTGCTAATGCTTACAAGTATATCTTACTTTATCTTTCCAAATATGGAGGTATTATTGGACTCAACATATAAAGAAACTGAGGCTCAGAAAGACATTTGAGTAACTGAGCCAGCAAATCCTAGAATTAAGGTATTAAGAATTTCTCTAGAAGTGGACAACAAGGAAAAAAAAACTAGATGTATAATTCAGGACTCTCAATAACAAAGAAAATCCTTAAATTGGCTAACTCATGTGTCTAAAAATTTCAAGATACACTGTTTAAACTACAGCTGGATCTAAGGGTTAAAATGATATATTTATTCTGGATTCCATGTTCTCTTTCATTTTCTATTGCTCTTACTTTTTTCCTCCTTCTCCTCTCCTTCCATTTCCCTCCCTCTTGGGCTCTTGTTTCTTTGTGTTAGCCTCATTAAGCCCTCTGCAAGGTGATCCCCAACAGATTGAGGCTAACACCATCTTCGTGGTTAACAATCCCATAGAGTTTTCCTCTTCACAATTCAAGCAAAATTTCAGGAATTAAATCTCAATGAGCTAAGCTAAATCATATGCCTGTCATAAACGAATCACTATTGCTGATGGTATAGAACATGCTAATTTATCTGGCCTGGACCACATGTCTACCCTTAGTGCTGTGGAAACATTCCTCTCAACTGGACCAAAAGGATGGATAGTTGAAGTCTGACTCTCCAAAGGAAAATCAAAGAAGTGTCAGCAAAAGAAGGAAAACAGATGCTGATTTCTGAATCAACTATTCCTCATGAGGGCTATTGCTCTCCTGGGCTGGAAGTCAGACCACTTGGGTCTATTTTCCTCTGTATTACCAAGTTATATTGACTTTGTCAAACCTATCAATCTATCTTGGCTTTATTTTCCTCATTACTGAAGAAGTGGGCTTGGAATTCCAGGCTTCCTCTAATCAGCAATTGAAAGATTTTCATGGGCACATGTCTTGTCAACCCAACTTGAATATGACTAGTAAAACCTAATCATTTTTTTAAATTCTCATTGAAATAAAGAACCTAAACAGACCTGGGAATCAGGCAGCCAAGGAAGTAAAATTTGATGTCCTAGCTCCAACTATACCATTTAGAAATGGTTCCTCAGTTTGAGATGTTTTATGAAACTACTGCAAAGTTTGCAATATAGTCAAAGATAGAGAGGTGAATATGTGAGTGGAATAATGGTAGTAACAATGGCATCGTGTTCCTATTCAGTACATGAGTGCTAAGCAAAAACTAGGGACACCAAACTATCAGTATAAAGAAGGGGTAAAAGAGACCAGGGTAAAGATGGGTCAGTTAAGAAAAAGCTTCTCAAAGAAAGTGGTGTTTGAGCTGAGTCCTAAAGGGTGGGGAATTGTCATATAAATGTAAATAGAGGGGATATTTCTGGAAAATGGAATGACATGAGCCATGTGGCATGGAAGTGCACAGCATGTCCAGAATTAGATATCTGTGGGGTTGAAGGGTTGGGGAGAGATGCAACTGAAGGGTAAGCTAAGGAAAAACTGTGGACAGCTTAGCATGCCATGTTAGGAAGCTTAGGCTATATTCTGTAATGGGGGATGATAAGACAAAAGGCAGGAAGGCAAGAAAGCAGGTAGCTAGCAAGAAGATCAGGTCAATCACTAGGCACAGAGTGTCCAATATAACCCTCACTATAGTCCATCAGGCCATTATCCCTATTTTACAGATGAAAAAACAGAGGCTTGGTTGGGATTGAATAATATGTCTAATCACTGGTGCACTAGAAGTGTGCTGATTGAGCTGGAGCTTCTACCTAGATTATCTGATGAGTTCAAGCTACTAATTCTTCCACTCTGCCCTTGACATCCTACCTTCCACCTGTAAGTACTGAAGTTAGCTCTCCATAAGTAGGAATTCAGATGTGATTGACTGAAATAGCTCTCTTCTTAGTGTCATCCATATTCCCAGTGTTTTTAGCAGTTAACTATGGCATTCTTCTCCAATCAGCCCAATAGGAATTATTTTTAACTCATGATAATGTGATGTTTGCAAAACTTGGTTAGTTACTAAGAGAGGAACACTTGGCAATTTCACAAAGTGTCTAACTGGTTACTTCTGCAAACAAGTCACTGAGTGAGGTTTCTGGAAAGAGGGCAGGCTATCCCAGAGAACAAGTATAATTCCAAATATAGAAATATATTTAAATCAACTAACTTTTGTAATTGGACCAATGGACATAGGCCACCATGTAAGCTTGCCACAAAACATTAGAGAAAAAATTTCCCAACTCTGTCAAGCTCATAATTGCTTAGACTGCCTAGGAATTAGCAGATTTAAATTCAGACGTAGGAATTAAAGATGAAAATCCTGTCATAGCCTTGTGCATCATATTGATTGACCATCAGTTTTGAAAATTAGCCTAACAGACTCATTTCTACTTTTCCTTTGATTAGAAATTAAAATCAAGGGAAAAAATAGGTAATTCAATTTTCCTTACACAATGTCGTCTTGTCACCTACAATTTGTGCTGTCAGGCCAAGTAATACCAGGTTTCATTATGAGTGTACATCTTTCCCATTTCAAAACACAACCATCAGAAGACTTTCTGAAGCTATTCTTTAAAATTTTTTAATGTTAGAGGGAGGGAGGGAGAGAGAGAGAGAGAGAAGGGCAGAGAGAGAGGGAGACACAGAACCCAAAGCGGGCTCCAGGCTCTAGGCTCTGAGCTGTCAGCACAGAGCCCAGTGTGGAGCTTGAACCCGTGAACTGTGAAATCATAACCTGAGCTGAAGTTGGGACGCTCAACTGACTGAGCCACCCAGGTGCTCCTGAATCCATTCTTTAAAAAGAGAGTCCTTCAATTAATGTGTTGATTCTGTATTTCTCGAAAGAATTGCAACTATCACCATAGTAAAATTTGATGTCCTAGTTCCAAGGATACCATTTAGAAACTGTTCTTCAGCTTGAGACTTTTTATGAAACCACTGCAAAGTTTGCAATATAGTCAAAGTATAAGAACCTATAAAGGATTATGTAATCACTATGTCTTGTATACGAAGTGTTGGTTTTGGATTGCTAACAAATGTTCAAACTCCCTTAGGAAAAAAAAAGAAAAAGAAAAACAAATTGTGGGGCCAAAAGGATGAGTGGATTGAGTGTCAGCGTTTATGTTCAAGCAGTGTGGATTGGCTCCAGCCTGAGGTTAACTTAGAATTAAAATGGAACTGGTGGTCTTAACTTGGCAGACAAGAGGTTATAACAAATCTATGACCACATACATACAGACACCACGGTCGCCAGCTAAACCACACACATGTGGCACACTCAGAGTGCTTCAGCTTCAACAAAACTGAGATCCTTTTTCTTCCCTTTTTAGAAAAGAGAGAAAACCTTATCCCTTCACACAGCAGCTAAAGGAATCTATATCATAGTCAGCAGATTAAATTGTCTTCTACCCAGAATTTAAGTTAACATCATTAATAGCTGAAGAAAGTTCATCCTTGGTAGAAAGCAAACTATTTCTCATAAACCAATCATTTATCTGCCTACCAAAGTAACAGGGAGTATCCAAAAAAAAAAGAAAAAGAAAAATGCAGTAACTTCCTGCATGTTCACAATGAAGATCTCTCTGCTTTTCTTGAATCTAATGAATGAGCATGTTTCACACCCTCTGGGTATTCATTTTGGGAAGTCAGACTCACTGGCCACCACCAAAGTAATCAAGATTCAAGACACCACTAATTAAAGCTTCAAAGAGGCAAACCACACATACACATTGGTGAATTGCTGAGCATCCCCCAGAAGTTTAGAGAAGAAAAAATCCCACTATGAATGAGAGGCCAACGTAAAGGGTGGAGACAAGATCTATCATGGTGGGCTGCCAACATGTTCATGTGGTGGGTTCCAAGTTATGGTGGACCTTGAGAATTGTATCCAGAGTACAAATAACTGTAACATGGAGAAGAAAGTGGGCTCCAACTTTTAACAAAGCTGAATGGGATAGCACACCCTACCAAAATGGAGATGAGGGAATTATGAAATGTTTGAAAGGTGGTCTCACCTGTGTTCTGCCAAAATTCTATAGGGTTTAAGGGGCTCCCCTGGATCATGCAAAATATCAGTTATCTACTGCTGCATAACAAACCACCCCAAACTCAGTGCCCTAAAACACCAACCTAAATTATTACTTATAAGACTATGAGTCACTCAGTCAGCCTTGCTGATCTGGGCCAAACTCAACTGATCTTGGCTGGATTCATTCATGGTGAGTCAGCTGGAGGCAGGCTGGCTAAAATGATGTTAGTCTATGAATAGTTACAGGCTGGGCAATGCAGGTGATCAAGCCACACATCTTCCATCCTCCAGCAAGTTAGTCTTGACTAAGTCTCATGGTGTTAGCAATGTTCCAAAAGAGTGAGCAGAATCATGCAAATCCTCTTGAGGTGACTCAGGCTTTACTTTTGCCATATTTGATTGGCCAAAGCCAGTCACAAGACCAGGAGCAGAGAAATAAATTCAACCTCTTGATCAGAGTTGCTACAAAATCTCATTCCAATGGATAGGTTAAAGAAAAAAAGAAGACTTGAAGTCATTTTTGCAATCAATCTACTACATCCTTCTAATCAGTGGCAATGTTAGGAGTGAACATTCCTATTCAAATTCCCAGACTCCTTCTGCTACCCCACACTAAGTTACACACACTCCAGCCCATATTTGATCTAACTGGCATCAAGAAACACATGGTTGCTTTTTGAATTATACTCTCTGACTTAGTATAAGCTCTCAGCAATTCATTGCTGTATGATCTTGTGGAAATTACTTAACCAAACTTAACCTGTTATCTCATTTGTAAGATGGAGTTAAGAATAGAGCCTAGCTCACAAAGCTATTGTTGAGAACTAAATAAGATACGTGAAGCTTTGAAAAAGAGACTGACACTTAAAGGGATTGAAATATCATAATTATCATCAATACTGACAAAATGAAATTCTGATCCATCCTTTTTTCCCCTATTCTTATCCCTTTCTATTGCAAGGTACTGGAACACAAAAATTTCTCCCATCCAACATCCAGTTGACCCTTTTCTCTTGTCCTGCATCTCTCCCACAACAGTATAAGATAGGCCAGCCTTCTCCTATGATGACAATTTTCTGCACAGAGACACTTGTGCATTTCAATTTCCAAGTCAATCTTCAGGCCTGGGGGCTGCCTGCCAAGAGCTTCCTGCCACTTCCCGTAGCCTGAACTCTTAAGAGTCTGGGGTTTGCCTTGTTAAAATGTGGTATAGGCTGGGATTCCTCAGGCCTGGGAGCTATGTCGGGGCCAAGACATTTGTGGCCTACACTGGCTCAGAAATCTGTCCTCATTTGCTGCCATGAAGAATCTGTGTGAGTCTGTATACAAACACTTTCGAGTGGGTGGATCTTATATAAGTACAAACTCACAGAAGTTCATGATTTGGGTAAAGACCACTATACACATGCTGCTCTGAGAGCAATAGTAATCAGAAAGTCTTTTTCCGTATGTAGATTTTTCCAGAATAACCTTATCTTAAAATGATAAACATGGCTTCTAATAGAGTGGGTATAGAAATGAAGTTTTATTTGCCTTTTGCTCTTCACTAGAGCAATACAACAATTGCTATGAGTAACTACATCATAAACACTGTCCATATAAATGTGTATACTGATATAAACACTTTTACCTTTATTTCTTACTTTTCTCCTTAATATTCTTAATAATTTGAATAATTTTAATATTTTGATAAATATTCTCATTTTTTAACTCAAAGGGAACTTCAAAGAGATCATTCTTGACTCCTGATACTCAAAATGTGGTCTGTTGATCAGTAGTATTAGCCTCACCCAAGAACCTGTTATACCTACCCCAGACCTACTGAACCAGAATCTGCATTTCAACAAGCCCTCTGATTCTGATGCATATTAAAGTCTGAAGGGCATTAGGGTAGGCCAGCACTTCTCAAATATCAGAGAAGTATATAATCACCTAGACCACTTGTTAAAACAGATTGCTGGGCCCTACCCCTAGAGATTCTGATTCAATACCTCTGGGGAGAGACCCAAGATGCTACATTTTTAATAATTTCCCAGATGCTGCAGGTGCTAGTGGCTCAGGAACCACACTCTGTGTAGCAGGGACCAATGCCTTTGTTTCACAGCTGTGGAAAATAGGTGGGTATGGGTGCTAACTAAATTGTCCTGTGTCTCAGTGATGTAAAGATCAAGACCAGATTTGTCTCTGAGTTTCCTTCCAAGAGCACTTTCTTACATTTTTTTAATGTTTATTTATTATTTTGAGGAAGAGAGAGAGAGTGCGAACACGGGAGGGGCAGAGAGCGAGGAAGACACAGAATCCGAAGCAGGCTCCAGACTCTGAGCTGTCAGCACAGAGCCCGACGCGGGACTCGAACCCATGAACCATGAGATCATGACCCAAGCTGAAGTCGGACCTTAACTGGCTGAGCCACCCAGGCGCCCTCCCCCACCCACCCCCCAGGAGCACTTTCTGATATGTGACATGGCTTTCAATGGGATTCTTGCTCTTTTTTTTTTCCTGCTTCCTCACAACTTTCATATTTTCTGTCACCATATGACCGGCAGCATTCTTTTCAATTTCTAACAGATGATTCCATCTCCTTAACCTATTTTGGACATAAATTTCATTTTATCCTCTGATGTTTTCAAATCCTGGGAGAGGGCTGACACATGTTGCTCACATACCATTTATTAAATCAAACCCTCTTCCTCCAGTTCTTTCTCTTTCATAAGTTCCCCTCCTTAGCTTCCTTGGACCTTCTTATTCCAGGCAGTCATTACCATCCTCAGAATTAGCTCTACTACCCAGATTTCTATCATCCACCCTCCAATTTCTGCCTACTTTTTCCTCCTAATACACTTCTCTTTTTTGCATCAGCCACACTAACAGCTATTTCTCCTGTACTTTATCTCCAAGCTACTCAGTCCCTCAGTAAACATGAAGTGGTGAGTGGAGGGAGGGAAAAAAATAACTTGACTTTGAGGAAAGCAGTTAAGAAGGCTGAGGAAAGCAAACAGTAACAAGAGCTGAGGCATTAAATCAATTTCCATTTGGACCTTTGCTAATACTGGCCACTCAGAATCAAAGAGATGAAAAGTCAAAATTGAACAGACCCCCTCCTATAAGAATATGTCATATGCCCAATAACAACTATTTGGGGATTTTTAATTAAAATATACAAAAAGTTTAAGTTTTTAAAAAAAGGGCAGGATTTCAAAATCCTTTGATGTATGTGGGATGGATTCCAAAACTGACCAAGACGTTCTAATTGGTTAAGCGAGTGCCCCCTTCCTCCCTCAGTGCTGTTTCCTCTCCTAATAACATTTGATCCCCCAAAGGAAAAAAAAACAACAACAACTTCATGAATAGAGTTGCCAGGTGTAGCAAATAAAGATACAAGACAACAAATAAAATTTGAATTTCATATAAACAATAAGTTTTATTATAAAAATATCCCTGTATGTAAGTACTTATAAGAATGTAGTATAAATATTGAGGCATAGTTTTACTAGAAAATTATCTGTTGTTTATCTGAAATTCAGATGTAACTAGCAGCCATGTATTTTTCTGGCTGGTAATTTCAGAAAATAAAAGGCATGCAAAATTTTTTTTTTAATTTTTTTTCGGGACAGAGAGAGACAGAGCATGAACAGGGGAGGGGCAGAGAGAGAGGGAGACACAGAATCCGAAACAGGCTCCAGGCTCTGAGCCATCAGCCCAGAGCCTGACGCGGGGCTCGAACTCACGGACCGCGAGATCGTGACCTGGCTGAAGTCGGACGCCCAATCGACTGCGCCACCCAGGCGCCCAGGCATGCAAAATTTTACCAAAGTGCAAACAAACAACTAAAAGAGTAGGAGAAGGAATTTAAAATAAATATATCTGGCAAAGGATTGATGTAAAGAATGGGCAAAAGACATGAATAGACATTTCTCCAAAGAAGACATCCAGATGGCCAACTGACACATGAAAAAATGCTCAACATCACTCATCATCAGGGAAATAGAAATCAAAACCACAATGAGATACCACATTACACCTGTCACAATGGGTAACATTAACAACTCAGGCAATAACAGATGTTTGCGAGGATTCAGAGAAAGAGGATCTCTTTTGCATTGTTGGTGGCAATGCAAGCTGGTGCAGCCACTCTGGAAAACAGTATGGAGGTTCCTCAAGAAAACTAAAATTGGAACTACCCTACAACCCAGCAATTGCACTACTAGGCATTTATCCATGGGATACAGGTGTGCTGTTTCGAAGGGACACATGTACCCCCATGTTTATAGCAGCACTATCAACAATAGCCAATGTATGGAAAGAGCCCAAATGTCCCTCGATGGACAAATGGATAAAGATATGGTATATATATATTTATACACACACATACATACATACATACATACAATGGAGTATTACCCGGCAATCAAAAAGAATGAAATCTTGCCATTTGCAATTACGTGGATGGAACTGGAGGGGATTATGGTAAGTGAAATTAGTCAGAGAAAGACAAAAATCATATGGCGTCACTCATATGAGGACTTTAAGAGAGAAAACAGATGAACATAAGGGAAGGGAAACAAAAATAATATAAAAACAGGGAGGGGGACAAAACAGAAGAGACTCATAAATATGGAGAACAAACTGAGGGTTATGGGAGGGGTTGTGGGAGGAGGGGTATGGGCTAAATGTGTAAGGGGCACTAAGGAATCTACTCCTGAAATCATTATTGCACTATATGCTAACTAATTTGGATGTAAATTTTAAAAAAATAAAAAATTAAATTAAAAAAAATGTCTCCAAATCAATAAGAGGCAACACAATTTTTTTAATGGGAAAAAAGACTGGATGTGCATTTTTCAAAAGAGTGGTATGTAAGTGGCCAGGTCAAAATGTGCTCAATTTCACAGTCAGGGAAATGAAAATTAAAACCCCAGTGAGATTCCATGTACACTGTCAGAATCAACAGATTACATCAAGTGTTGGTGAGAAATTAAAGTAGAACCTCCTCATCCTCTGATAGTGGAGTATAAATCTGCAACCATGTTAGAAAACCATCTGGTAGTACAATTAAAACTGAATATATACATATCCTATGACCCTGCCATCTTACTCCTAGGTATATACCCAGCACATACATGTACATCTGTTCGCCAAAGACATGTTTGCAAATATTCATAAAGCAATAATCATAATAGCCCAAACTGGAAGTGGTATCTATCAAATATCTACCAAGAATAGAACAGATAACAAATAATGATATATTTAAATAATTTTACTATTTAACAATGAGAATGGACAATCTGAAATAACATGCTACAATATCGATCAGTCTCCTTTAAAAAAATTTTTTAAGCCAGACACAGAAAAGCATGCACTATTATTCATTTACATATCATGTAAAGTTTCAAAAACAGGAAAAATAGTCTTTGATGCAAAATCATAATAGTGGTTATCTTTGGACAGATAAGACTGGATGGGAGCAAGGGGACTTCAGAGGCTGGCCATGTTCCATTTCTTAATTTGAGTAATGGTTTGTAATTGCTTTGTGAGAGTCCTGGAGTTGCACACTTACAAACTGTATCCTTTGCCAAGTATACTTCAATAACATGTACATTAAAACCTCTGAAAGAAGTTACTGTGAAAAGGACTGCTACCCTCTTAACCCAATCATGTTTGTATAAGAGGAATCAGTATCATTATCATCAGAGCCATCATCACAATAATCATATGTCCCATTATGTGAGAATTTGCCATGAGCTAAGCTCAGTTCTAGATATTTTGTTCACACCACCTCATTTGACCTTTTTAATCCTGACAAGAACACTACAAGGTAACTATTATTCTTCCATTTTTACAGATAAAGAAACAGAAGCTAGCGGAGGATTGGTAGCTTGTTGAGGGAAACAGTTTTTAAGTGGCAGAGGCAAATTTTGAAACCAGGATCTGATTCTAAAGCAGGTGTCCTTTTCTCTGTAGGAAGCCATGCTGAATCTATAGGTAGGGACTGGAAATTCCAAAGGGGAGGAGGTTTAAATTTCTTCCCTAAACAGACTTTTTGAGTCCTAAGGTAACATAAACCCCCAATTTTAGTCCCCTTTTGTCCTAAGAAACACTCATGAAGGAAAAGTAAGTTTCCTTTTAGTATCCCAGTTATCTCCATAACCATTTAAGGAAAAATAATAGCCAAATTATGGAAAGAACCTAAATGTCCATCAACTGATGAATGGATAAAGAAGATGTAGTTGATATATATACAATGGAATACTACTTGGCAATGAGAAAGAATGAAATCATGCCATTTGTAGCAACGTGGATGGAACTGGAAGGTATTATGCTGAGCGAAATAAGTCAGTCAGAGGAAGACAGATATGTTTTCACTCATTTGTGGATCTTGAGAAACTTAACAAAAGACCATGGTGGGGAGGGAAGGGGGAAAAATAGTTACAAACAGAGAGGGAGGGAGGCAAACCATAAGAGACTTTTAAATACAGAAAACATACTGAGGGTGGATGTGGGGTCGGGGAGAGGGAAAAATGGGTGATGGGCATGGAAGAGGAAAACAAAACAAAAACAAAAAACAAAAACAAACAATAACAAAAAAGACTTTAACCCTCAAGCAACATATCCTCCTATATAGTCCCAACAAACATATTCACTTTATAAGGTTGCATTTATATGTCCATAACAAGTTTTTTCTGGCGAATACTTTTCAAACTTTAGTGTCTTAAAAGCAAGAATCATCTGGGAAGCTTGTTTGAACAGATATCTGGCCCTCACCTCAAGATTCTGATTCAGTAGGTCTGAGGGGAGCCTGAGATGTTGCATTCCATACAAGCTCCCCGGTAATACTGATGCTGTTGGTCACTAGTACTTGGACTAGTACTACTTTATGCCAGGATAGACAACATGAAAGAGATGCATACAACTGCTTTGTTTAGGGACTGGTTCTTCTCTCTTTGCCACTGCCATTTACAGCTACTCTCTCAGGCTAGGTCCATGTGATAGTTGGAGAGATCAACTGGCCTTCCTACTCTTACCCCCAAGCTCTGTCCTGATCATCAGGGCCCTTTGTCTTTATCATCATTAGTGTCCCTGTCACCCATCTGTCTGTCACAATGAGATTACTGGCCATGAAGATTACTGAGAGCCTGAATTCTGCCTGTCCTTTGCTCTCCTGTGAATTGCAGCCCTCCAGTATCCAAATTTGCTACAAGACATGCATATCTGCTGCATTTCAGTTTGCTTTGTTCCAAAGGTAAAAAAAAATAAATAAAATTAAACATTTATAGGAATTCAAGCCTTCTCTTAGAATTTTGTTGTGGTTTATTAATTTTGCTTTGCTTTTTCCCCCAATATTCTTTGAGAAGAGAACTCTCTATACTACATTGCAGATGAAGGACCCCAGGGATTCCTGAAGTAATTCTCAGCACCTCTTTTGTTTTCCACTCCTTTTCAGAAAGCCCAAGCAGTTTTTCTCCATGGATGCTCAGCTCAGGTCTCTCCCCAGAAATTTTGAGGTATTCTTAGTAGGACATCAGCTCTGTTGAGGGATGTGTATGATCAGCTTCCTTACATCAAGCAGTTTACCACATAATCTAGAAACCACTGGGCTACAGGAAGCAAGACTCTGCCTCTGCCTTAATACCCCATGTCCAGTCTAAAAACTCAAGGTATTAAACTTGGTGGCAGGGAGTAAGGGGGAGGAGATGGATCACTAGATTTCTGATTTTGCTCCTAGCTGGCTATGTCACTCTTGGGAAGACCACTTAACTTCCTTTTCCCTTCAGTTGTAAAACATGGACTGTTTTAATTTTTTTTTTCAACATTTATTTATTTTTGGGACAGAGAGAGACAGAGCATGAACGGGGGAGGGGCAGAGAGAGAGGGAGACACAGAATTGGAAACAGGCTCCAGGCTCCGAGCCATCAGCCCAGAGCCCGACGCGGGGCTCGAACTCACGGACCGCGAGATCGTGACCTGGCTGAAGTCGGACGCTTAACCGACTGCGCCACCAGGCGCCCCAAACATGGACTGTTTTAAATGACCCCAAAGGTCCTACCTTCTCTATGAGCCTGAAAACCATGAACCTATAGACAAGACCAAAGAAAAAACCCTCCTTTCTAACTTGGCAGAAGTGGAAGTTTCACTCTAGGGAAGTAGACCCTCATGATGTGTAGGTCACTGAGAAATGTCAAGCAAATAATAGGACAGGGAAAATGAAATCAAAGATGGAAAAGGCATGTGCAATGCACCACCACAAGAGAAACCACTGCTTTTCTTTTCCCCCCTTTGAAGTCAATAGAGAAAGAAGCAATAAAATCCAAAATCCAGCAATATCAACAAGAAATCACTTAGTCTGTTTTCAAATTCTGTTGCTACAGTAGCAAAAGGAAGTAGCCAGCTCCTTCTCAGGGGCTCCTGGGTAGGGAGCATCCATCAAGTCACAGACACGCCCTCTATTCAAACTCAATTTGGCTAAAATGACTTTTTTATGAGAACTCATGAGAAAATGGTTGACTTCCAGCCCTTATGTTATCAGAGTTGTTTGACATTGAATTGCATGGGCCCAGACTATAAATCTTGACTTCAGGCTCACATACAAGGCATTTGATGTGTCTGGGAACCTGCTGAAGAAAGAAATTAGCTGTAAAACAAAGTAAAATGCCTGTTCCCATGGGAAGACTCTGCAGGACTGCTAATAGATCATGTGTTCATTTGGAAGACACTTGTTCCTTTGGTCAAACAGCAACTAATATTTTTGCTTTCCACTGCCTTGAACAGGAAATATGGTGCTAAGGGCCGATAGACAGGGCAAGGCATCAGATTAATTACATGGTCAGTAAACATTTGCTCACCCGTGTTTCCTAACAGTCTGAACACTTCCTGGTTAGAGATCAGTGATGCCACTGGCCTCTGTTAACTGCTCTACTCTTGCATAAATGTCTGGGAAGATGGGAGTACATTTTCAGGGAGCTCCACAATAAGAGGAGGATGGGGACCCAGGGGACCCAGGACTGTTGAAAGTAGCCCCTGCTTGCAACCTGTGCTGTGGCTGCCACAGTTCACTATCCTCACAAGGACAGAGCATCTGGAAACCTGCAGGGAGAGACTAAACAAGGTGATCTGATGACATTTGGAAATTCTTTTTTCCATTTCAAGGCATGGATATTAAATGGAGGTTCAAGTTCATTCTAAAGAAGAGAAAAAGCAGAGCGTTCTGGGAAAGATAAGTGGTAATCACATCAGAAGACCTGCCATCTACTCCACTCTACTTGGAAATCTCTTCTCTAGGGCATGGTAAAGGATGGACAAAATCAATGCCCACCTGGAGCTGCTCTTTAAAGCAATATTTTTCCACGTATGGCTCTGGACCAACAGCCTAGGCATGCCTTGGGAACTTGTTAGAAATGCAGAATCTCAGGCCCTGCCACAAACCTGCTCAATCAGAAAACCTTGCAGTGGGGCTTGCAATCTAAGCTGTAACAAATTCTTCAGGTGGCTCTGATACCACTGAAGTCTGAGAATCCCTGCCATAAAAGGACTGTCTATACCTGCCATACAGATGCCATCTGGGCCCAAGATTCAGGCTCTCTGCTGTAATGTATAAGGTCCTTATGTTCTGGCCAGTCATAAATGGCAGTTTTACATACCACTGCTAGGCCTGGTTTATTCCTTCTTTGAGGACTTTGCCTGGAAACTTCCCATGTCTAACTCCTTAGCTCATTCATTTTTCCTGAAGAAAATGTGACATTTTTCATAAAGTAGTCCCCCACCACAGACACCCTTTTAAATATCTGCGAACAGACACTGTCCAGTACTGCCTATGTAACAACTTTCCAAGACTGGAGATAAATTAATGAGTTTCTTTCTAAGTTGATGGCCCATTCTCCCCCAATTACAATGGGAACGAATTCTGTATGCCCGCTATATGCTATATCCATATACACGCCCTACACTTCTAAAAAGTGTAGCATTCATGCCTTCTCTTCCCACCTCTTCTCAAAACCTATTCTCATGTGTCAATTATACTTCAATAAAACTGGTGAAAAACTCTATTCTTACACATTCTAACTTATAAATCAATGTACATGGAAAGAAGACAAAACATTTACGTTAAGAAAAATGAAAATTCAAATTTCAGGCATCATTCAATAAGTAGTGTGGTCTTTTAGATGCTCAAGAGTGTTAAAAGAGGACCCTAAAATAGCACCCTTTGGGCATCTAAAAGGTTTTCCCTTTTGGGTCTGTTTTCCAAAAGATGATCTCTGATTTAGATGAAGTTCCCTTTTCCTTTACCAAAGCAGAAGAATGTCTTTACTCTAAGAAATGTTATCTGTTATTAGTTGATTAGAAAGTCAATATTCAGTGCCTAAACTAACTTACTCTCTAATTGTGTCTTTATATTTTTTCTCTCTCCGTAAATTTTTTTTTTCAACGTTTATTTATTTTTGGGACAGAGAGAGACAGAGCATGAACGGGGGAGGGGCAGAGAGAGAGGGAGACACAGAATCAGAAACAGGCTCCAGGCTCTGAGCCATCAGCCCAGAGCCCGATGCGGGGCTCGAACTCCCGGACCACGAGATCATGACCTGGCTGAAGTCGGACGCTTAACCGACTGCGCCACCCAGGCGCCCCTCTCTCTCTCCGTATTTAACCTTCATATAACTTTCTCAAAGCCCAACAAAGAGGCAGAAACTTGAACATAAAGAGGTGTGCATCTAAACAACCCTTACATGACTCTGAAGATCCAGAAACCTGTTCACAATGTAGCAGATTATTTTACAGGTCTTTCAAAAAAAAAAAAAAAAAAAAAAAGAGAGAGAGAGAGAGAGAGAGAGAGAGAGAGAGATGCCTGAATGGCATTACTTTTGCCTCCATAATGGCTTCAATGCTTCCAAAAGGCATTAGAGTCACTCATTCCCCACAGAGATGGAAGAATAACACAGATGACAGTGCATTTAGTAAGAGGCAGACAATGCCCGTGGTTGCTCCATTACTCTGTCATCAGAGATATCAGCACTAGGTTGGGCGCTGAGCATTAGCCCATGTAGCCTGATATGAGTTCATGGAGCTGGAATTCAAAACACTAACCAGCTGTGGGAACCCAGTGAGAAGCCTGTCACACTGAATGGTATCCAGATTAGAGCTGTGAGAATTTGGGAAAACCCTTCTTGCTAAGTAAGTTTACTCCTTCAGCTTCTTTCTTATTTAAATTTTCAATGTTTGCTAGAATCCTGGAAGTATAGCCATACATTTGAATAACGGAAAAAGGCAACTCTAAAAAGATTTTTTGAGGCAATCATGGAAATTGTAATACTGACTGGATATTTGATGACCTTGTAATTATAATTTTTAGGTGTGATAATAACATTAGGTTTATGTAGCAAAATACCCGTAACTCTTTAGGGATGTATGCTGAGAGGAATGTAGGGGTGGAATGAAATGACGTCTGGAATTTGCTTTAAAATAATTCAGAAAAAAAAAAAAGAGAGGGAAAGGAAAAGATAAAACAAGTATTGCGAATCCTCAGTATTTGCTGGATCTGGGCTAGGTTATGACAGATCAACAGAATATTCTCTCTCCTTGTAAAAGTATATTTGAAAATAAACATAATAAAATTTTATGATAAAAAAAGAAAAGAAATAATGCCAGAGCAAAGGCAAAGTTATTTCTTAAGTAATATAAAAATGTCTTTTCATCTAAGAATTTTCTCAAGGCCAGCCTCTGTCAAATAAATACTCCATAAAATCAAAAAACGAGAAAGTTATACTCTCAGGTGCTCAGGTCTTAAAAACATCCTTCTGTGGTATATGCATCGGTAGGAGCAGGCAAAGAAGCTTAATTAAATGGACCAAAAATTAGAAATGATACATTGCTTTATTTTGGTACTTGACCATCTATAGCAGTGGCCATAATGGGAATAGACCAAAATGGAGATTTGGGGTCCCAGGTTCTATGGTATTTTTTTTTCTTCATGAGTTCCTGTGTGACTTTCAATCAACATTTCTATTCTTTGGTTTCTTCGTCTATAAACCACAGGGTTGCATAATATGAGAATAAGGTTTCTTTCAAGCCTGAAAGTGCAAATTCCAGATTATATTAGCAAATTTTCAGTAACATGGGAGATTTAAAAAAAAAGTTAAATTCTCAATATGACTTAGCAAATTGGGAGATGGCAAATTTATGAAGCCTCTATTGAATTCTCTGCAAAGGATACTCAAGTGTAGCAACCTTTGCTGTTCAGAAAATCTAACTGGCAAATGAAACAATATGGAAAATAAACAGGTTCCAAAAGTGGTTTTAGCCACAGAATAATTCTATTAAGGAAAAAAATAACCTGTCAAATCAAATATTTTGTGCATTTGTTTTCCTAACTCAGAAAAAAAAATGGATATAAATGACCTACCCTTATGCATCAAGAAAGTTCTAAAATAATCGTTTCCTTCACAATGTTTGAAAACTGTATTAAAACATGTACACTTCTGGTGAAATTAAACTTTGAAGTGGGAGGGCTGGCAGGGCAAAGACGAATTTATAAGGCCATTCATACCATTCATTCACTCATATTCTTCTCTGGAAAGATTGGCAAGTGTTGGTGTGGCAAATATATGACTGATTTCAGAAAGATGCCCTACATGGAGTCAGCTCTTGATGTACAAAGCTAGAGTCCATTTCGTGCTCGCTTCGGCAGCACATATACAAAGCTAGAGTCCATTTTATTCTGGGGTCCTGCTTTCTACAACTTAGTGTCTTCCAGATTTCTTTTGTTTCTGACTGCTTTATTTGAAATTTGAAGTTTGTGAACCACACATCATCAAACGTACAGCAGGGCTGGTCTCCCTTCCCCAGGGACAGTTCCTAGTAGATCTCAAGAATTAAAAAAAAAAAAAGTTGATTATGTTACAATAAGATGCACATCATGAAATGCTTAGCATGCTAGGTCTCATGTTTCAGTCAGATTTACCTCTGCATTTAGCATCTTGCCCTTCTTTTTCCATTCAAATCATTCTATTCCTTTCTAAGAACCCGACGTGAAATACTGGGGAATGGTGTCTGGGCAAGGGGAAAAAAATATTCCTCCGAAAAACTCTGAAAAGGAGAAAGAATTTTACTCATTCCAGGGTGCTCTATTAACTGAGCTGTCATTTATTACCAAACATAAAAAAATGAAACAATGGCATCTATATTTGATATCTATCAAGAGTTTTGCGATGCTATTGCCAAAAAGTGGTCACTTTTCTTCTTAGAAAATTTTTAAAATAATTTTTCTGAATTTGGGGCACCTAGGTGGCACAGTTGGTTAAGTATCCAACTTTTGATTTCGGCTCCCATCATGGTCTCATGGTTTGTGAGTTTGAGCCCTGCATCAAGCTCCGTGCTAGTGACAGTACAGAGCCTTTTTGGGATCCTCTCTCTCCCTTGCTCTCTGCCCCTCCCCCACTCATGCATGCCCTCTCTGTCTCTCTCAAGATAAATAAATAAACTTAAAAACAAGAATTTTTCTAAATTCTATATTGCTACTTTCTGCCTGAGATCAGTTCTTTTACCCAATCAGAAAACATTTCTCCAACTTTATAATGAACATTAACAAAAGGAAAAAAAATCAACATCTGTACATTTATTTTAAAGTAATCCTTGGGGCGCCTGGGTGGCTCAGTCAGTTGAACTTCCAACTTTGGTTCAGGTCATGATCTCACAGTCTGTGAGTTTGAACCCCACGTCAGGCTCTCTGCTGACGGCTCAGAGCCTAGAGCCTGCTTCAGATTCTGTGTCTCCCTCTCTCTCTGACCCTCCCCCATTCATGCTCTGTCTCTCTCTGTCTCAAAAATAAATACACATTAAATAAATAAATAAATAAATAAATAAATAAATAAATAAATAAATAAAGTAATCCTTTAAGAATGGATGCAGTTCCATGGCCACAATTATATTTACTTCCATCTAATTCCTGTATTAGAGGTATCACATAAAAGTTTCAAGCTTCAGAAAAATTATTCGTGCCATCTGATAGATGGTATTTCTTGATTCTTAGCAGTTTTACCATCAAGTCTAAAATAAGGAAATAGTGCTAGCTTTGGGAGTTATCTAAATCTCACCACTGCATCAGAATCACCTGAGGCGGGGGGCGGGCGGTGTTAAACCACAGACCTCACCTCCAGAATTTCTAATTCCAAAGTTCTGAATTAGAACCTTAGAAATTGCATTTCTAACAAGTTCCTGGATGATCCTGATACTGATGCTGCTGGTCTAGGGACCATGCTTTGAGAACCAATGATCTAAATATATGCACTATAGGTGCTTGAATAACAGAAAACTATTAATTACTTCCTTCAGTTCTGCAGAGCCTTACGCCATCTAAACATTTTGACTGGTGAGTAGGTAAGAAAGGAGCCTCTATCTACCTACTTTGGAAACCAAAACCTGAACGTTCATAGTCCTCAGTATAAAAAAAAATCATAACAGATGAACATAAGGGAAGGGAAACAAAAATAATATAAAAACAGGGAGGCGGACAAAACAGAAGAGACTCATAAATATGGAGAACAAAGTGAGGGTTGTTGGAGGGGTTGTGGTAGGAGGGATGGGCTAAATGGCTAAGGGGCATTAAGGAACCTATTCCTGAAATCATTGTTTCACTATATGCTAACTAATTTGGATATAAATTTTAAAAAATAAAAAATAAAATAAAATTTAAAAATCATAGGTTTGGGCACAAGTTGTACAATCAACTCGAAATTAGGTAAGATATTGCTTAATTTTCAGTCTAAGGAAGCTTCTTTGGTCTCCACATAATCCCAGCCATGCAGGTACACATCAAGAACATTTTGGGGAGGTAGCAGTATTTTAGTGTTTTGAATTACTCCCCTCACCCTGTCATTAGCAGCACAATAAAACATCTAAAGAAATCTGAAATTTCAGGGTGTGATCTGAAGTTCCACCAGTGTGACCCAAGGAAGTAAGGTTCACAACCTAATCTATGGTGGTTGACCTCTGTGGATGATCAGTTCTGTCCTTACTACCTCTGGGTCCTTAGATGTCCTTGCTGGCCCAGGCCTCTGCTTTCGTCACTGGACCCTTTGGTTGTCCCTCATACTAAGGTGATGATGACAACAAGCATAAAGAAGTCTTTCAATAGTGATTTCCTGTATCTCACTTATCCCAGCTCAGAAAAATCTTGCCATTCAAATGAACTGGCGTCAGAGATACAGTGGGAAAAAGGAGAGATGGGGGAAGGGAATCCCTTTCAAAAGCTCTCCCTGTGAGAAAAGGAGACAAGAGCAGGAAGAGGAGGAGTCCAAGGCTGGCTATTTTTAAAATGAAATGCAGAGCCCTTTGGTCCTCTCTTCTGTTTCTCTCAAGCCCCCAGAACAACTTGTCAAAGGCATAAATCGCTGGGCAATTCATTCTGTCTGTATTCCTCTGTATTCTATTTAGCAATCAAGTGCAGCCAAAGCCATACGGACAGAAATATGGGCTTCTCCCTCAAAATCTGCAACCTCCTTTCACAAAGCTGTCTTCCATCAGGATCAAAATGTCACTTCCCAAATAATGTCACTCATAAAGGGATCCAAGAGGGAAGAGGAAAGAAAATTCATAACGGTTTGGGGTGGAAGTTGAGTCTTAACACAGGGGACGACAGGGATTTGGCTCCAGTAGGGGGTACAACTTATGCCCACAGTGGAAAGCATGATGTCTCATTGATGAAGTGGTGAGTTCACTGAAGATGCAGACAGAATTTTAGCAGCCCTACTGGCTCTCACCTTCAGAGGTGAGAGAGGGAATCACAATAATGACTGTGGCAAGCTAATTGAAGGAAAGGGAAAACTAACCCAGGTGTTGATACAGAAAAATCTAGGACAAAACAAAGGCAACTCTCAATTTACCTTCTGGCCTACTTACTCCTGTATTAAAAGGGGTGTTATCTGTACCAGGAAAGAGAACTGAAGCCTGTGTTAACACTTGTTGCCTCTGTTTTATTTTTAGGCTTTTCGCTCAGAGAAAAGAGAGCAAGGCCAGTTGGACTTCAGGCCTCAGACCACACTTGGTTCTCTCAGGTTTCTCTGCACACAAAAAACTCAAAATAATTTTCCATCATGACCTGGCCAGGAAGTATAGCCAGCAGTCAGAGTGGCTGCTGAAAATGGGCATGTGAGCTTGGGTATCTATCCCCAGTGGGGTCTGTATCATCCATCATCCAATTTGATTTTCCTATCCAGTTGATATTTTTTTCCTGCTGAGACAATGCTTAAATATAATAAAAATATCCATATATATGTGTGTATGTATGTGTGTATGTATATGTATATGTGCATGTATGCGTGCATATATACACATATGTATATGTACATACATATGTATATACATATATGTGTGTGTGTTATGTATATAAAATCAAGATGATGTGGCCAATCTAAGAAAAAGTGAATAGTTTGGGGCGCCTGGGTGGCGCAGTCGGTTAAGCGTCCGACTTCAGCCAGGTCACGATCTCGCGGTCCGGGAGTTCGAGCCCCGCGTCAGGCTCTGGGCTGATGGCTCAGAGCCTGGAGCCTGTTTCCGATTCTGTGTCTCCCTCTCTCTCTCTGCCCCTCCTCGTTCATGCTCTGTCTCTCTCTGTCCCAAAAATAAATAAAAACGTTGAGAAAAAAAAAATTTAAAAAAAATAAATAAAAAAAGAAAAAGTGAATAGTTCCAAGACTCAAGATATTGTCCTTGGTGAAAACATTAGCACACTGATAAGTGTTAGCAGTGGGAGGCCAGCACAGGATACTTCCTGGAACACAGTTGCCTATGTTTTCTTCATCTTTGTGAAGGAAATGCAACTGTCACCTGGAATACCTGGGAAGTTGGGAATGCCCATGGCAACCAGTCTGATCTACTTCGTGAAGAAGACTCTAATCATGTTAGCCAAGGGCAAGTCTGCCAGATGGCTCTGAACTCTAGGGAGCATGATTCAGCCAGAGACTTTAAACATACTGGTTCCCAAACTCCCCAGCCTGTCTCAGATCACCATCAGCATTGTTTGCCATAGATGAACTACTTAATATTTTCTTCACAACAATTTTTTTTCTTGTTTAAATCAAGTCACTGAAAAAAAACAATAAATCCTGTGGAATAACATGGAAGTAGAAACACTGAAACAGAAGCCTATGAGAAGCTCCAACAAAATATAAACAGAGATACTTGCTATCCTAGACTCTGAGTCTGAGACCTGCTCCTCTTCCATTAAAAGGAAGATTCACAGGAGTTACAGAGCTGATGGAGATGTATTAGTGGCAAATGGAGATTATTAATCAGAAGAAATGAAAGACTGAAAAAAATCTCACCATAGGATCCAAATTTATTTGTCATTGTGTCAGTGTCCCAAACGAATAATTTCAAATACCTAAGACAGTGTTTTTCAAACTTTTTTTCAGCCATGACCCACTGAAGAAAGGGACTATATGTCACAAACTGCACATGTGCACATATACACATGCACACCTATGTATAAATACTTATCTTTATGAAGCATGATGCAGTCTGATACTTTGTTTCCTATTTTTCAAAAATGCTTGTTGTGACCTACAGGTGTGTTATTAGCCACACTTTTAAAAACACTGCTTTAAACTTTGGGAAATAGTGGTTACACTTCATGTCCTTAACCCATTCAACATAGAAATCTCCTCCACACTATCCACAGTTATCCAAATCACTGCTTGTTCAGCACACTCAATCAACTTTGTTAAAATACTCTTTTTTGGGCTCATTTTCTTTCCCACTAAAATGTAAAATCCTTTTGCCTGAGCCAAACTGACAGAGAGAATATCATATGTGCCTTATATTTTATTGCAAAAGATGCACCATGAATGATGAACAAATTTAATATTGCCACTACTGGATATCTGGAAATTTTAATTTTTTTTCTTACTGATTTGGTCCCCACAAATAAAAAGGATACTATAATCAATGTATATCTGTCACTTATGTTGGTGATGGACATAAAAGAAGAAATAGTCATTTCCCCCTTCCTGCTAGAGCACCTCAAAGTGCCTACAAGTGAAAGCTTGTCTGTGACAGGAAGTGTCATGACTCAAAAGTGAGGCACAAAGCAGACGTGCTGGGTTGGAAATGGCCGTTTCTGCACAGCCACTACTCTGACCATGTAGCCACATGTGGAGAAATTACACCATGCATCATTGCACCATTGGCCTGCCAAAAGAAGGACTGGGACTGAAGCATATCCCGGAAAACAACAACTTTCATCTGACATAAAATCTTGGGATAAGATTGTATCACTTGTAGTTTTATCATTTAGAGAACAATCTTAGGGAGTTTCATCCGGGGATTCTGGTTTTCTGCTTTATGGAACAAATGCAGTGAAACTTTATTTTTAGATTCCTTTGATCAGACACCATTGTTCTTAATTCAAAACTGTTCTTAATTCAAAAATAAAATTACATTATTTAAAGGGCAAGACAATGAAATTGATTACAATGCTGTCTTATCCCAAAATAACTTCAATAACAACTTGCATTTTTGAAATATAACTACATGCCATGGGATGAACTAAGCACTTTCTTAGCATTTAACTCATTTAATCCTAACATTAATCCTATGAGGTAGGTATTACTATTATTGCCATATTACAGAGAAGAAACTAAGGCTCAGGGATATGAAGTGAATTCCCCAAGGTCATGCAACTCAGTGTCAGCAACACTGCAGTATTTGAAAGCAACGCTCTTAAACCCTTTCTGTATTCCAATTCTACCACACAAAATTCAACAAAGACCATAGTATTAGAATATGGAAATAATAATATAGATCTTATACGAGGACTCAACTAGAAGTAAAATGATTTAATAAGCATAGAAGTGCAATGATTAAATGAATGAAACAGCTTTTACAAAAATCTCCATTCTCTGTATGCCACCACAGAACCCCTCCATCAGCTTCTGTTCCTTACTCTCCATCCCACACTAATAAAAATAAACATGACAACTTTCAAATGTTTTGGGAAAAGTGGTTCTCAAAGTGTATCCCCTGAAAACATGTGAGAGATGCAAATTCTCACACCCCTCTTGTTTTTAATGTAGGTTTGATTATTTTTTAGGTATGAAAAACCCAACAGATCAGGAGATCATTGCCATTGTAAAGATACTCTGGGGGGCACCTGGGTGGCTCAGTGAGTTAAGTGTCCGACTCCTGATTTTGACTCAGGTCATGATCTCATGGTTTGTGAGTTCAAGCCCCATGCCGAGCTCCATGCTGATGATGCAGAGCCTGCTTGGGATTCTCTCTCTTCCTCTCTCTCTGCCCCTCCTCTGCTTGCGAGTACATGCGCACTCTCTTGCCCTCCCTCTCTATTTCAAAATATACAAATAAACTTTAAAAAAGAAACAGAAAAAAATACTTTGTTACACTCACAGATCATAAAAGGAGGGAGCAGGATGACATGGGAGGCACCAGGGGCGGTCAGGAGACACAGTGGCAGGTAACAGGCTGGGTAAGAACTTTTAGTTTGGTTTCTGCTGGAAGGAACAGAAAAGGTAAGCTAAACTGGTTTAGGACTAGCTAGTTTAAATAATTTCAGCAGGCTCTGGAACACGGGAATTTTCTCTAGTTGTCTGGTACCTAACCCTAGGATGATTAGTTAAAATCATGGATAAAGTGATAGGACTTGGGCTCTGGATTGAGTGGTTTGCATTTGAAAAACATGCTCAAGAGTGAGTTGTTTACTATCTAGGAAGTGGCTGACACCAGATGAAACAGTCTCTCCAGGGTCAGCAAAACCCCAGATGTCAAAGCATCAGAATACAGAAAATAGAAGACAGGGTTACTGACCACTCCAGACCTGCTGATTAAAAAACTGAGTTGTGGATCAGGAGTCTGTTTCACAAACCCTCCAAGTGAGTCTGGTGCACATTATAGTTTAAGATCCACAGTTTTAGTATTTACTGTATTTCACATAGCACAAGGAGCAGTAAGTACTTAGTACAGACCTGAATTTTTCCTTTTCTCAAAACTTAGCAACTTTAAGTATGGGTACCAAATGTATATCCATAGACTATTTCAAGAAACTATCTTTAAAGCATTAAATACACACCAAGACTTCTAATAATGCCATCTATCTTTATGTCCCCCAAACAGCTGTGTGTCTAAATTAGAATAAAGACAAAGTTTTCAATAATAAATAGTACAATGAGACACTCCAGTGTACCCTTTAAAACCCTGTGATGTCAAAGACAGCTTCAGGGCCAAGGGCATTAGATAGTCTTTGGAGTTTCACCCTAGAAAGCTCCATGTAATTTGTTTTTCTAGATTTTTCCACTAACTTCTGAAGGACCTTCTTCTATGTTTGGTCAACAACAAGAACTGTGGCTAGTTTTATGTATATTGGGAAGATTATAGAACCCAACTTGTTACTCCCAAAACTTTTAAGTCCATGTTTTGAAAACAGAGTGATGTTGGAAAAGGAAAAAGAAGATTCATGACCCACTCGTAGCTGTGCTTTAATTAGTCATATGATCTTGGGCAAGTGAATAAATCTCTCTGGACTTTTGTTTTTCTCATCTGTGGTGCCAGGGTGCTGGATGAGAATATATTTCAAAGCAAATGTGATTCCGTCTATAGTTAGAGGCAGAGAGAAACTTCTCATGAAAAATCCCTTGAAGGAGACAATGCTTTTTACCACAGTCAAATACTTTTCTACCTGCTCTGAGCTCTAAAATCTTCAGTAAAATTATTACTTGAGACAATTTTGTCTACATGTTTATCTATAAATAGGAGCTTTCATCTTGGCTACACATCAGAATCATGGGGGGGGGGGAGCTTTAAAAATGCCAATGTCTGGAACCAACTCCCAGAGACTGTTCTTGGCTGTGTCTTGGGCATTGGTATTTTTAAAAACTCCCAGGTAACTCTAATGTGCAGCCAGTGTTGAGAGGCAGAGGCCCAAAACAAGTCCTGGAGAATTTTTTAAATTAGAAAAGAACACACGGTAGTTAGTTCTACAACTATCTGAACATGTGGTGGGGTAAGTGGGGAAGTCACAATAAGTTTGGCCTCATCCCTGGAAAGAGAGGGACAGTGGTCAGAAACTAATTTCATGAATGATTCTCCGAGACAAGGCATAAGAGTGGGTAATATTCTCCCTTCTTCTGGTGGAAAACAGAAGTTATTTAGCTTAAAGAGTTTTGAAGAAAGTACATTTGCTCAGATATTAGTGTTCTCATAAAGGGTGATGGCAGGGGGCCATGTAAGTTCCCATCTATGAGGGAATTTGCAGGTAGCAGATAGTCTAGAGGGTATGCCATAGCAGGAGAAACAGCCATGATTGTGTCTGTGAAACACCAACTGGAACACTTGGTTCTTCCTGAAATTCTGGCTGCAGGAAGAGAAAGAGGAGATTGACACAGGGCTGAATTCTTGAGCTATGGAGATGAAAACAAGTACGGTGTCCATGGCATCAATTCTTTACCCCTTTTGTATCCATATCCTTTATCAGGTAACCTTATAGTGCCCTCCCACTCTGTCTCTGAGCCATGTGACTTAGTTTGGTTAGTGGGATGCAAGCAGAGGGCTGAAAAATCACTCCCACTCTTAATCTTTACTTACATTTGTCATGTGAACATCCCACCCTAGATCTGCTGACAGTCAATGGATCCCAAGGCATGTGAGCAAGGCCAGCTGAGGCAGACAGACTCTAAGGTAGCAACCAATGATTCCCACTTTCTGGTATTCATAGCCTTATGTAATTCCATCCCTTTTAGTGTGGGTGGACCTATAACTTGCTTCTAACCAACAGAATGTGGCAAAGATGACAGGATGTCATTCCTATATTAGTCATACAAGATTCCATCTCAGAACAGTCACTCACCCTCCTGCTGGCTTTGAAGAAGGAAACACAAATATGTGAAATATGGAGAGGCCCATGTGGCAGGAAAGAAAATAAAACATGGGAGAGCTTTAGGAACCGAGGGCTTCACTTCTACAGCTGTAAGGAACTGAATTCTGCCAATAAAATGAGTGAATTTGAAGTACGCCCTTCCCCAGTCAAGCCTCCAGATGAAGACACAGCCTAGTCAGCACTATAATTCCAGTCTGGTAAGATCCTGAAGTAGAAAACATAGCTAAACCACACTCCAATGCCTAACCCACAGAAACTGAGATAATAAATGCACATTGCTTTAAGGCACTAAATTTGCTGAAGAACCACTCAGGTGACCCATAGCTTTGTGAGCTAAATAAATGCTAGATAAGCCAACCCCCATATATGTGTGCAAGCCCAGCCAAAACCACCAGAGTAACCAAGCTAAATAAAATATGGCCACAGACACAGAATTAAGTCCAGCAAAATCTTCCAAGTCCAGTGCGGATCATCTGAACACCACGAACTCATAAGCTAACTATTTATTGCTGTATGTGAGTGGGTTTTGTTATTGTTACACAGTATTACTGTAGCAATAGAAAACTGATACAACGACAGTGAAATTTAGCTATTTCCTTAGTTCTCAGAGACAAGTGATGCTTCAGGAAACTGGAAATTACATGTAATATAATGTGATAAAAATAAAATTAATCATAACTTGGATATTACTATCAAATATCTCAATGGAGAATTCCTGAAATCTTTAGTCATCATACATAAGAGAAATATCTCTGTCCTGGGACAGTTTGGATACTGTATTCTTTTATCATCCTTTGAGATTTGTTCATTCTGGTTCTCTCATATATGTATCACTAGAATGACCAATTCTTTATATCCAGTTTAAATTTATTTATTTATTTATTTTGATAGACAGTGAGAGAGAGTGCACAAGCAAGAAGGGGGAAGGAGGGGGCAGGAAGATAGGTGGGCAGGGAGAGGGAGAGGGAGAGGGAAAGGGAGAATCCCAATCAGGTGCTGTGCCATCATCATGGAGCCCAAAGTGGGGCTTAATCTCACAAATTGTGAGATCATGATCTGAGATGAAATCAAGAGTCAGAAGCTTAACTGACTGAGCCATCCAGGTGCCCCCTATATCCAGTTTTTAATATTGCAGAGAAATAGCTATAATTCTAAAAATGTATGCTTCATGTGCACATACACACACAACCACTAACTGAATATTCAGAGTTCTTGCTACTGCTCTTCGTATATGTAATTAGTGGTATATGCAATCAATGGTGTGTGTGTGTGTGTGTGTGTGTGTGTGTGTGTATAAAATCGATGCAGAGAAGTAGCTACAACTCCCAAAATTTATGCTTTATGTACACATACAAACACAACCACTAACTGAATATCCAGGGTTTTTGCTACAGTCCTTTGTATATGTAATCAATGGTACAGTTTAAGGGTTTGGTTCTTCCAATATTTGCTCTAAAATTCTAGCCACTAGTACTAAGTATCAGGGACACTGATACAGGCATCTCAGACAGTGCAATGTTATTAACTCAGTTCTGAGGCCTCTATGCATCTCAGGCTCTTTCTCTCTCCAAAATAAATACACATATTCTCCATTCCGGCAGCTAGAGATTTATACTATCCAGTCTTAGTGGATAAAGAAGAATTTTCAGGTTGAGTCTGCCCTGAAAAGGAATTTTATGGTATGTAGCAAAAACAAACCTAGAATGTTTCCAGTACTTAAATATTCAATATTCACCCAGATGCACCTTCCCTTAGAGTTAATCTAAATTGGTTAAAGTCATCTCTATATAGGTTAAAGTAGCCATCCTGTGGAGATTACTCCCATAAAAGAACAGTGTACAATGAAACATCACTATTGAGATGGGAAATTATGCAATAATTTTAATGTTTTGGGATATTTTGTTTTGGGGTTTTTTTTTGCACACCAATGAAAATGGCTAAAATAAAACCACAAGCAAAATTAAGTTTTGGCAAGGGTGTGCAGGAACTGGAGCTCTCACTGCTGGTTAGCATGTAAATCACATAGCCACTCTGGAAAACTGTTTGGCAGTATTTGCTAAATATGAATGTATACACACCTGAAAAACCAATAGTTTTCAACTCCAACAAGATTCATGCATATATTCACCACCACAGTCTTGTGCAAGAAATGTTCATAGTAGCACTATTCATAACAACCAAAACGAAGAACAACCAAAATATCAATGACATTTGAATCAGTAAATAAATTGTGGTTAATTTATACAATGGAATACTAAAGAAAAATACTAAAGAAAACTTATTCAGAATAAATAATTTTATTTATTGATGAATTTTATTAATGAATAAAATTATTCATTCTGAATAAATTTCAAAGCACATACATGAGTGTACCTCACAAACATGTTAAATGAGTGAAACCAGACACAAAAGACTACATTCTATGTGATTCTATTTATGTCAAACACAGGCAAAATTAGTCTATAGTACTAGAAGTCAGGGTAGTGGTTGTCTTCGGGGGGAAAGGATGGTAGTAACTGGAGGGTAACATAGAAAAGGTCTGGGGTGTTGGTAATGTTTCTTTTATTAAGTTTGTTTTTTTGTTTGTTTATTTTGAGAGAGAGAGAGAGAGAGAGAGAGAGAGAGGGAGGGAGAGGTTATGCACAAGTGTGAGTATGGGAGGGTCAGAGAGAAAGGGAGAGTGAGAATCCCAATCAGGTTCCACACTGACATTGCAGACCCCAATATAGGGCTCCATCTCATGAACCAACCTGAGCCAAAATCAAGAGTTGGATGCTTAAGCCATTGAGGCACCCAGGCACACAACTAATGTTTCTTAATCTGAGTGTTGGTTAAATTAGTGTATTTCATTTTTGAAAATTCATCAAGCTGTATACTTACACTGTATTACTTTCCTGTATATGAGTTATACTTTAATAAAAAGTTTGTATTTTTTTGAGATATAGTTAACACACCTTATTATGTTATTTTCAGGTGTACAACATAATGATTCCACAACCCCATGTTATGCTATGTTCACCTCAACTATAGCTACCATCTGTCACATAAAATGCTATACAGTATCACTGACTATATTCCCCATGCTGTACCATTCATTCATTCATGCCGTACCATTCATGTACCTATGCTATAACTTATCCATCCTATAACTGGAAAACAGTACCTCCCACTACCCTTCATCCATTTTGCCCGTTGCCTTTCAGGCACCACCACTTTGTTCTCTGTAATTACAAGTATGTTTCTGTTTTTGCTTTGATTTTTAGATTCCACATATAAGTGAAATTACATGCTATATGTTGGTCTTTCTCCGACTTATTCCTCTTAGCATAATACCCTCTAGGTCTATTCATGTTGTCACAAATGGCAAGATCTCATCCTTTTCATAGCTGAGTGATACTCCATTGTATGTATGTATGTATGTATGTGTGTATGTATGTATGTATGTGTATACACACACACACATATCTTCTTTATCCATTCATCTAATAGTGGACACTTAGGTTGTTTCCATATCTTGGCTACTGTAAATAATTGTAACAATAAACATATGGCTGCATATATCTTTTCAAGTTAGTGTTTTATTTTCTTTGGGTAAATACCCAGTTGTGGAATTACTGGATCATATGATATTTCTATTTTTAACTTTTTGAGGAACCTCCACACTGTTTTCCACAGTGGCTACACCAATTTACATTCCCATCAACAGCGCCTGAAGGTTCCTTTTTCTCCTCATCTTCACCAACAGTTGTTATTTCTTGTAAAAAGTTTATATTTTTAAAAATTGTTCTATAATACCAGAATTCATCTAATTCAGTACAATCTACTATGATTCTCCTTTGGTAACTTTAAGTCCACCTAATCTAAGACTGATGAGTAAACTGCTGAAGCCCCTACAAAGTAGTAGAGAAAACCTGATTACCTTTCTTTCCTTTCCCCAAATCTACTTCTACACAAAAATCAAGAGATTGCTGCCCTTGATGATAGAGATTTGACAGGCCACCCACCATGTGGTCACCTTAACTTATGAAAAGAGCTTTGACGCTGCTTCAAGGGTTGTGGGTAAATCATTCTTATAGTATGATAACTCCTTATCTTTCAAAGATCCCCTTCCACTCAGTGTAGCACAGAAATCTGTCACCAGCTCCAAAACTTAGGCCAGAAAGCAACCTCCCAGGTCAGAAGGACACAGCAGGAAAAGAAAGCAAACCTGGACTGAATAGGAAACTGCTCATGTATCAATAAGCACTTGCCATAGCTTTGAACCTCCCCGCAACTCTGTGAGTCTGAGAAAATGGTCATTTTTCCCATTTCACAACTGAGGAACAGGATCATGACTTTGGCCAGTCACAGAGCTGAAGAGCGGCATAAACTTGGTTCAAAGCCCACACAACAACCTTCCATCCAATTCTCTTTGTCTTGCCAAATCTTCTCTTATGAGCCAAAGTAAGAATAATACCTACTCTGTTGGGATCACTCTTTGGAAACAGAGAGGTATCTTGAGAGCTAACTGCAGGAGACATTAGCAGCTATGTATTGCTCCCCTTTGCATTTAATTCCAGCATTTTTGAATTTATTGTCTTTTAATCATCCTTCTCTTACTTACATTTTCTTCTTCCTCTCTCTAGCGAGGACTTAGACCTGCCTATAGCACTCTAGGCATCATTGACTCCCTTCTGCAGGTCCTCAAGTTTAAGACACTGACATTACAAATCTGTTTTTCAGATGCTGTAAGTAGGAAACTGGTACCTATCCTACCAAGCTGTAGCAAATGATTTTTCTACAGCATTTTAAATAATAGCTTTAACTCCATAGGTCATTGCAAAATATAGACAGCTTTCACACACAGATTCTCGTTAGAAGCTGCAGTACCCTTTAAGGCAAGAATGCAGTCTTCATATTTCTAACATGAGACCCAGTACATGGGGTGCTCTCAATAAATAAATCCTTATTAAACTAATATAGACGATTCTTCCAACTACTCTGTAAGGGAAGCACAGCAGCCATTCCCAGTTTGAAGATGGAAAACATGGCCAGAGAGGATGTAAGTCTTAGCTCATGAGCCAAAGGAATACTCAATCCACACATCTGTGTTCAGGCCTGTGTTCATTGCATGTGTATCAAAACACCACCAGTTCTAGCAATGAAATCGAATCACTTACAAGGCAGTTGATTTCAAATGCCTGACATGGCTTCCCGGGACCACTGAGCAGCATGCTCTGCAATCCAGCTGGAGAATCTATCTCACTGACCTCTTGCACCAAGGAATTCCTCTGGTTTCTATTTCTAACTTTTTCAATTATGCAACCCTGTTCCTAGGATGGGAGATTTGTTAACATGCTTGAGAATTTGTTGCCCTTCTCTTGAGTTAAGCCATCAATCATTAGACAAGAGACATTTCTCATCAGGGATCTAAGTCCTGGGCAGAACCTCTGGGTGGATATTGAACAGGCCAGTAGACTAGAACTTAAGGACAGCATCACCCATTATCCAGGAGGAAAAAGAAGTACAGCAAAGTTTGTTCAAAGAGTGCCTGTCCTAACTATAAATTCAAAAAGCTTTATGAACATAAATCTCACTTACAACATTGAGACAGGTAGACCCAGTAGGTACCACAATAAGGAAAATACGTTTATAAGACCTGGTGTGAGGCCAGGAATTAGCATGTTGAACAAGCATTACAGCCATTTCTAATGTGAAAGCTCTACCCTTTAAGAAAAATTAGGTGAATAATATTCTACATCTAAGTCCAGAACTAAAAGCCAAGCCAAAAGCCCTGATAGCAAACATAAAGAAGACCTTTGACAACTCAAATCCCTCGGTGTCACCTTATGTGACCATAGGAGTCTCATTTTTCTCAGTAAAGTGCCATCATTTCACTGTTCTTAAATCAATCTTAGCCTCATCTCCTGATTTGCTCTGTATATCATTGAGGAGAGCCCTGCAGCCTCTGTTTTTCAGGCTCCTCTACCAGCTATCTTCATCTAGGTTCTCTCAATCAGAGGCCCTGCAGGAGGCTACAGGACAGAAAAAAAGGGAGAGGCAGGGTATTTCCCCCATTCTTTTCTTTTGTAGGCAGTGTCTCAGGCATCAACTGTGCCTTCTCCATGGCTTTGGTTCCTGCCAGAGAAGCCTACTGGGGCTCTAGTTTTTGCTGTGTGGCCTCAGCTCCCAGTCTCAGAGACACAATCTGCCCCCTTGTACTTCTAGCTCCAGGGATGGTAATGGCACCCTGATTTTACTAGTCTCTGGTGCACTTCTTCAGCAGCCTCTACTTGGCATCTCAGATTTTCCATCAACTATGTGTTCAATTCTCTGCTTTAATTTTCTCTCATTTCAAATTACATTAGTTTCTGTTATCCTGAGTGACCCCCAACTGCTACCAACTGCTACCAACTGCTACGAGAGTACAATCATGCCATCCAGCTTGGACATCAACCATAGGATCCCCACTGCAGCATCCCACAAAGAGGTGGTAAAGTCCTTACCTTTGACATCCAACACTTGCTGCTCACCAGCTGATTCTGGCTGCCTGGTTGGCCAAGCGAGGTCCTCTCCCTATTCTTATCTCTCCCAAAGCTCTGGAATCAGAAACAAAACAGCACTGAGTTTTGGCCTGTCTTCTTACACTGACTCATCCTATTCCTCATATCTCCAAAATCTGATCTCTGCTAGGAACTGATAAATGAATTGAAAGTATATAAGGGCTGAAGCTGTTACATTTTAATAGGGGCCTTCAACATTAAACACAGAATGGGGAATAAAGGGAATTTCAACAGAGGCAAAGGGATAAACATTTTAGTACAAGTGAAACCTTTCCGAGGCACCTCAAAATTATACTTTGGAGGGAGTAGCCTATTCTGATAAGCAAAGAAGGTGACCAGTCTAACCTGGGGCAGGGAGAGGGGAATGCTGATGGGAAGACAGAGAGAGACTATTCAGTCACTAAAGAGAAACTGACCTTAATTCAGTGCTTACTGCACAAAAGGCACAGTCCTAAATGCATTTGGTGTATTATCTCATTTAATTCTGACATCATGTGATATATATGGTTAATATATTTTTATAGGAAAACATAGAATAAGAAGTTTAAGTTATTTGCCCAATATTATTTACTTGTTGAACAGAGGGGCAAGGATTGAGTACAAGACTATGGGACCCCCATGCTCCATCACCTTCTGAATGTGAGTCAAACAACAGAAAAATAAAGTAAGAAGCAAACAGAGCTATCTTGGTATAAACGAGAGAACACAAAGCAGTACCTCTCCTTTTTCTTTTTTTCTGAAGTTTTCCTGATTTTGCATTTAAAGCACATACTTTTATGTTTGTTCCAGGAAAAGCCAATCACTCAGTGATGGGGACACTGCAGAGGTGACTGGCTTTAAGGGGGTGGGGGCACACAACATAATTAGCAACATGGGAGGGATTTGTTGTGTTAACACAGCCTGGTGGTGATTTTTTCAGGCGTGATGACTTTGCAAGGCTGGAGACATGCTTCCTCAGGAAGAGGGAGAGTGACAGAAACATTTCCTTTCCCTGGAGACAGGATTCAGCCGAAGCACAGTCATGAGGGAAAGACTTCACCAGCACACAATTTAACCCATAGCCCTAGCAATGACAGTGTTATAATCTAAAGTATAGCTGACAAGTTCTATTCTCAGATGAGAATAATAATGCATGGAAAGATTTATGCAGCATTTACTCTGCATGAAAATAAGGAAGATACCAAAACAAAACAAACAAACAAACAAACAAAAACCTGGTAGTGACAGCAGAGTAAAGAAAGCTCTCTAGGAAACACGATGATTCTAGTTTATGTTAGTCTCTCAAATAAAGATAGTGGAGTGTTTGGTGGGGGGCGGGGAAGGGGGGAGAGATGAATTCATCCAAACTCTGACAAACTGACAGCAAACGCAACTCAACTGGCATAAGACAAATTAAAAATTGTATTGACTCAATACCCATGACTGGTTTCAGGAACTATTACATCTAGGAACTCAAACAATGTCCACAGAACACTCAGGAATCATATCTGTTCTTGGTGGACTCCTTTCAAAACAGACTGCCACCACAACTCAACATGGCACTCAACAGCTCTAGAACCTTCTTTGTAATGCCAGCAGACAGACAAGACCTTCTATATAGATCAAATCCCTTCTATATCTCCTTCCATACCTCCTACATCTGCAGCAAAAGTGCTGGGATTTACTACAATTGGACAGATGTGGGTCACATGTTCATCTTTGAGAAGGTGAATACCCCGGGATATGGGGTAGAGTCAGCTTTGCCCAAACTACATGACCTGGCTATGGAGGAAAAAAGGTCTTCAAGGAACATATGAATGTGATTACCAGAAGAGAGAAGATACTGCACAGAAAAACAAAAGAAAGGTCCAGCAGATAGGCAAATTATATGTGTAAGGTATTATAAAAAGAGATGGGACAGGAGGCTATGCTAGTATTTTTTTAATGTTTATTTTTCAGAGAGACAGACAGACAGACAGACAGAAGGGACAGAGAGGGAGACATAGAATGTGAAGCAGGCTCTAAGCTGTGAGCACAGAACCCGATGCAGGGCCCAAACCCACCAACCAATGAGATCATGATCCGAGCCAAAGTCAGACACTTAACTGACTGAGCCACCCAGGTGCCCCTGATAATTTTTTTAAAAATAAAGCTAGGAAAAGAGTATTGATTAAAAAAAAAAAAAAAAAAACAAGAAGGGTTCATTTGTTTGTTCATTCATTCACTCACTCACTTATGTGATACTCGTTCATTTGAGTCTCTAGCAAGACCTGAATCCTTCCTCTATGCATCAAAGTGCTTCACCCTTACAACTAGCTCCAGTGGAGGCTTCCAACACGAAGTTCACATGCAATAAAATTTAATATTTTAAATTGAAGTTGTGAATAACAAGTAGTTAAAATGAGTGTTTTGGTGTGATATAAAGTGATTTCAGCCCTTCACATCCCTTCCCCATCCTTACACTTATATTAACAGTAATATTAAGTAATATTCTTTTTTCAAGAAACATTCCGGGGCGCCTGGGTGGCGCAGTCGGTTAAGCGTCCGACTTCAGCCAGGTCACGATCTCGCAGTCCGTGAGTTCGAGCCCCGCGTCGGGCTCTGGGCTGATGGCTCAAAGCCTGGAGCCTGTTTCCGATTCTGTGTCTCCCTCTCTCTCTGCCCCTCCCCCGTTCATGCTCTGTCTCTCTCTGTCCCAAAAATAAATAAACGTTGAAAAAAAAATTAAAAAAATAAATAAATAAATAAATAAATAAATAAATAAATAAAAGAAACATCCCCCAAATTAATTCGATTTATTTTTCTGCCAAGAACTAAAAATGTCAAATCTGTGAAATTTTTAAAATACTTTTTCATAACAGTTATTTTAATATCTAAATCTTCTGTTTTTCAATCATTCAGAAATGGAGATACATATTTCAAGCATGCTTGTCTTCATTGAGTCAGTGACAGTGGAGTCAATGGCACAAGAAATGGGACAAAGAGGAAATATACATTCTCCATTCTGCAGTGTTCTGCATTTTTCTTTTGCACAATATCATTTGTGTCTCCAAACCCTAAGCAACTCAGGGCAGGAGTGCGTATATTTGTTTTGTCACTGCCAGAGTTATCGTATGAACCACTTCGGCTTGCTGAGTTCAAGAAACAATAAATAACAATAATGAGAAAGAGCAGTTTGATGGCGTGACTCAGTGGAAGCCGAGAGGACTTGTGGCAGTTGACCCCCAGCTGTAAAACTCACGTTTCACATCAATTACAGAACTAGGTGTAGATTAGACAAGAAGGGAGGCCCACTTTCTTCTTTTTGATAGTACGATGATGTTGTGATGCATAGAAGAGAAGAGCACAGTATCGCAGTGTGTTTCTTCCTATACAGACAGGGAAGAGGGCAGTGCTGCCAAGTGAGGGTGGCAGTGCCAACTTTGCCATAAACTTCTGCTGTCAGAGAACTTTGCAGCCAGGATCCATCATGGGGAATCACGCTCAGCTGAAAACATTTTTCCCTACCACCTTACCTTGACCTCCTTCTGATTCACAAACAGCTAATTTTACCAATGATACGGGATTTGGAATGACTGTTTTCTGATAAAGGAAACTCTATACTGAACTGTATTTATTAATGTTCTTAAGCTGCTCTCAGAGTACAATCTTAGGCAGTTCCCAGTGAGAACACCACTCCTTTAAAATGAAGCATCAAGAATTACAAGAACTGGGGTACCCGGGTGGCTCAGTCGGTTGAGCGTCTGACTTCGGCTCGGGTCATGATCTTGCGGTTCGTGAGTTCGAGCCCCGCATCGGGCTCTGTGCTGACAGCTCAGAGCCTGGAGCTACTTCAGATTCTGGGTCTCCCTCTCTCTCTGCCCCTCCCCTACTCATGCTCTGTCTCGCTGTCTCACAAATAAATAAACATTAAAAAAAAAGAATTATAAGAACTCCCACTCTCCATTCAATAGATTTGCTTCACTCCTCCCTGTAATAGGTTTCTCTTGGGATGTTCCCTAATGAGTAGTAAGGGTGTTCATTGCCCAAAATGCTATGGGTTTGGGCCTCTTTCAATATATGGTAGAAGTGACCAGTATCTCTTTACTATGAGGATGGTAGTGGGAATATTTCACTTGAAGGAGGTACAAATTCAGAAAGACTGCATTTCTGTTCTGGCTACAGTATACATTAATCATGCTATCGCTAAATGATCTTTTAAACAGGACTGTCCTAAAAATTCATTTTTTCCCCTGATGGTAGGACTTAAAGTATTTTGACTTTGGCATTTTTTCCTGGTAGAAATTAGGCAAGACAGAGGCTTTTCTCCCAGAGGCTCTCTAATGCCCATATTGGTTCTGCAATTCCACTTTAGGAATGCTTCTGATTCCTTCAGCTCTTCCAGATTATTCTATGCTGACCAGGAGTTGAAGAGTGATTTATGGCTTTTTCCTGAAGATGTGGGTATGCTGCTTAGGTGGAGGAGTTGAAGTAAAAATTTGTCAAGACAGTGTATTCAAGGGCAGAACTATCAGGGGATATAGGAAGGGTGCTGCAAAGCTAACTGGAATTAAAAAGACAGGAAGCCTTCTTTCTATAAATTAGGCAGAGTCCTAACCTCACAGATATCAACTATATGCCTGAAGCATTCAACACAACACATTAATTAATCACTTCTGAGCCAAGCTTCAGGCTTCATAGTGCCATGTGATAATGTCCAAGAATCAAAACGACAACAGAAGCTGCTAAGTTTCAACAAAAGCATTCCCCCTACCTCTTGAGCATACAGATAAACTACATTTCCCAAACTCCCTTGAAGTTAGAATGACCTTGTAACCAAATCCTAGCCAATGGAATGGAAGCAGAGGTGCTGTGTGCCATTTCCAGCCTGGTTATAAGAATCTCCCAAGCAATTCTCCAAATTCTTTCTTCTCTCTTCTGCCATACAAACGCAGAGAATTCAGCCAAGAACTAAGATGATCTAGAAGAAGGGAAGCCACAGTGTAAAAGCCTGAGTCCCTGAATAACCCTGTGAAAGATCTGCTCATCAGAAATATCTATATTGTGCTTTTTATGAACAAAAATAAACTTGTATTGTGTTAAGCTGCTGAGATTGAGATGTTGGTGATGTTTGCTAGAACAAGCTAGTGTTCCTTAATCTGACCACCCCTTTCCCCAAAAAAGATTTAGAAAATAGAAAAAAAATGCCTATAAAAAGATATTTGCAAGTGCCAGTAAGCCAAATCTGACCCGTGGACACAACAGACATTTTGAAGTGTTTTATGTGCTACTTTCAAAATTATAAGGTGCTAAACACATGTCAGTGGTGGCTACTGTTATGCCAACCACCAATTACAGTGAAACCTACTTCCAAAATTCCAAAGATATGGTATAGGCCCAAAGAATTATCTTAATAATTCCTCTGAGGTCTTCCAAAAGCAGCCATGGTTTCAATGACCATCTAGAAATTAGAGTCAAGCATTAGTACTACACAAAATAGAATCAGTGGGTTCACAGGCGACAAAAGGAATTTACCAGCTGTACTTTATATCCTAAGAAATTCACACTCATTATTAAGAAACAATATTGCAAACTGAGTATATCACCATTTGACAACCACCATAGTAATAACTGCTCCAGTCAAGAATCATCATTGGATACTAAAACTAGCGAGTAAAAGTTTGTTGAGAAAGTCTATCAGACAAAATCACCGTTAGACAAAGACCACAGTAATAACTTTTGCTGGTGAAAACTTTAGTGGTGAAAGTTTGAGGAGAAACAATATATTTGCATAGTCTCCAAATATGCCCTCCAAATATTGATCAGTTTATAATGGGAAAAGCAGTAACTTTATCATGGAGAAACCTAGCAGACACCACCTTAACCAAAAGGTCAAGGTTAACATCATCATCAATAAGACTTATCAGCATGATGTTCCTCCTGATATTGTGCATTGACAAATACACATTCTGTGTGGCATTCTTGCCATGAATGCATAACCCAGCCTAATCAGGACAATATAGCAGACAAACTCTGAGAGTCTAAAAAACAAGTAACAACCCTTATTAAAAGTGTCAAAGTGGGGTGCCTGGGTGGCTCAGTCGGTTAAGCATCCGACCTCAGCTCAGGTCACGATCTCACGGTCCGTGAGTTCGAGCCCGCGTCGGGCTCTGGGCTGATGGCTCAGAGCCTGGAGCCTGCTTCCGATTCTGTGTCTCCCTCTCTCTCTGCCCCTCCCCCATTCATGCTCTGTCTCTCTCTGTCTCGAAAATAAATAAACGTTAAAAAATTAAAAAAAAATAAAGTTTCAAAGTCACAAAGACGAGGCAATACTGAAGAAAAATCATATATCAGAGGCAATATGGGATCCTACTTTGGATCCCATACAGAAAAAGCATGGGGGGGGGGGGAGGAACTGATTAAATTCTACTAAGATCTGTATTTAAGAGTGCTGTGCTCATGTTAATTTCCTGATCTTGACAATTGCACTATATTTCTGTAAACTGCTAACATAAGGGGAAGCTGGATACAAGGGATACTGGAACTCTGTGCAATTTTTGTAACTTTTCTGTGAACCTAAAATTATTTCAAAAAATATTTCAAGTATCTCCCTATAAGGTATTTAACTACAAAAGGAAAAATAGTAACTTTACAGAGGAGATGCCTAGCAGATACCACCTTAGGTAAGTGACAAATGTTAATATCACCATTAATGGGACAAAATGAGTATCAAATGTCTCCTGATATGATGCACTGAGAAAAATTTAGCATCACTTATGTGATGCTATTGACAAAAACAAAATGTAGAACTTGAATTTAAACATGAGGAGACTACAAGGAAAATTCATGTTTATGGACATGCTGCAAAATGACTGATTCATACTCTCTAAAAATGTCAAGGTGCACATTACATGAGAATATTATGAAAGATTAAATACCAACAAATTGGACAACCTAGAAGAAATGGATAAATTCCCAGAAATATATAAACTACCAAAACTGAATCAGAAAGAAATAGAACATTCAAATAGATCAATTACCAATAATGAAATTAAATCAGTAATTTAAAAACTCCCAACAAACACAAGTCCGGGACTAAATGGCTTCACACATGAATTCTATGAAAGATTTAAAGAAAAGTTAATACCTATTCTTCTCAAATTATTCCAAAAAATAAAAAAGGAAGGAAAACTTCCAAATTCATCCTACAAGGACTGCATTACCCTGATACCAAAACCAGATAAATACACTACAAAAATATCTCTGGTGAACACAGGCCAATATCTCTGATGAACACAGATGCAAAAATCTTCAATAAAATATTAAAAAACTGAATTAAACAATACATTAAAAAAATTATTCACCACAGTCAAGTGGGATTTATTCCCAGAATGCAAGAGTGGTTCAATATTTGCAAATCAATGTGATACATCACATCAATAAGAGAAAGAATAAAAACTGTATGATTATTTCAATAGATGAAGAAAATGCATTTGACAAAATACAACATCTATTCATGATTTTCAAAAAAAAAAAAACCCTCAGCGAAACAGGTTTGGAGGGAATATACCTCAGCATAATAAAGACCATATATGAAAAACTCACAGCTAACATCATACTCAATGGGGGAAAAACTGATAGCTTTTCCCCTAAGATCAGGAACAAGACAAGGATGTCCACTCTCAGAACTTTTATTCATCATGGTATTGGAAGTCCTAGCCTAGCCTAGTCCACACCAATTAGACAAGAAAAAGGAATAAAAGGCATTCAGATAGGTAAGGAAAAAGTAAAACTTTCACTACTTGCAGATGACATGACACCATATATAGAAAATCCTAAAGACTCCACAAAAAAACTACTATAACTGGTAAATGAATTCAGTAAGGTCATAGGACACACAAATCCATTACATTTCTGCACACTAAGAGAAATTAGCAGGTACCTGGGTGGCTCAGTTGGCTGAGTGTCCGACTTCAGCTCGGGTCATGATCTCATGGTGTGTGAATTTGAGCCCTGCATCAGGCTCTCTGCTGTCAGCACAGAGCCTGCTTCAGATCCTCTGTCCTCCTCTCTCCCTGCCCCTCCCCTGCTTGTGCTGTCTCTCTCAAAATAAATAAATAAACTTAAAAAAAAATTTAAGAAAGCAATCCCATTTATTATTGCACTAAAAATAAAATACCTAGCAATAAACTTAACCAAGGGGGCAAAAGACCTGTACCCTGAAAACTATAAACCAATACAGAAAAAAAATTGAAGATGAAGAAACAACTGGAAATATATTCCATGCTCATGGATTGAAAGAACAAATATTGTTAAAATGTCCATACTACCCAAAGCAATCTACAGATTTAATGTAATCTCTATCAAAATACCAACAGCATTTTCCTCAGAACTAGAACAATCTAAAATTTGTGTGGAATCACAAAAGACCCTGAACAGCCAAATGAATTTTGATGAAGAAAAGCAAAGCTGGATGTATCACAATTAGAGACTTCAAGTTATACTACAAAGCTGTAATAATCAAAACAGTACTGTACTGGCACAAAAACAGACACATAGATCAATAGAACAGGATAGAAAGCCTAGAAACAGGGGCACCTGGGTGGCTCAGTTGGTTAGGCATCTGACTTTGGCTCAGGTCATGACCTCATGGTCTGTGAGTTCAAGCCCCGCATTGCACTGGGCTCTGTGCTAACAGCTCAGAGCCTGGAGCCTGCTTTGGATTCTCTCTCTCTCTCTCTCTCTCTCTCTCTCTCTCTCTCTCCCCTCTCTCTGCTCCTCCCCCACTCACACTTTGTCTCTCTCTCTCAGAAACAAATATTTTTAATAAAAAATAAAAGAGAGCCCAGAAACAAACCCACAATTATATGGTCAGTGAATCTTCAACAATATAAGAATATGCAATGGAAAAAAGACAGTCTTTTCAACAAATGGCATTGGGAAAACTGGACAGCTACATGCAAAAGAATGAAATTGGACCACTCTCATAACACCATACACAAAAACAAACTCAAAATGGATTAGAGACCTAAACGTGAGACATAAAACCATAAAAATCCTAGAAGACAACACAGGCAATAGTTTCTCCAATACAGACCATAGCAACATTTTTCTAGGTATGTCTCCCAGGGAGATAGGCAAGGGAAATAAAAATAAACTATTGGGACTACATCAAAGTAAAAAGCTTCTGCACAGCAAAGAAAACAATCAACAAAACTAAAAGACAACCTACTGAGTAAGAGAAGATATTTGCAAACCACATACCTGATAAAGGGTTAGTATCCAAACAACATAAAGAACTTCTAAAACTCAACACCCAAAGAAATAAATAATCCAATTTTAAAAATGGGCAGAAGACATGAACAGACATTTTCCAAAGACTATACAGATGGCCAACAGACACACGAAAGATGCTAAACATCACTCGTAATTACAGAAATGCAAATCAAAACTACAGTAAGGTATCACCTCACACCTGTCAGAGTGTCTAAAATAAAAAATGCAAGAAACACCAAGTGTTGGCAAGGATGTGGAGAAAAAGGAACCCACATGCACTGCTGGTGGGAACGCAAACTGGTGCAGCCACTCTGGAAAACAGTATGGAGGTTACTAAAAAAATCAAAAATAGTACTACCCTACAATCCAATAGTCACACTACTAGGTACTTTTACCCAAGGAATACAAAAACACTAATTCAAAATGATATATGCACCACTATGTTTACTGAAGCATTATTTACAATAGCCAAATTATAGAAGCAGCTCAAGTGTCCATCAACAGATGAATGGATAAAGAAGATATGATATGTAAAAACAATGGAATATTATTCCACTTAATAATTTATATTATTATTACACTCAATAATGTAGTATTATTAAAAAGAATTAAATCTTGCCATTTTCAATGACATGGATGGAGATAGACAGTATTATGCTAAGTGAATTAAATCAGTCAGAGAAAGACAAATACTGTATGATTTCGCTCATAGGTGGAATTTAAGAAACAAAGCAAATGAACAAAGGGAAAAAAGAGACAGAGACAAACCAAGAAATAGACTCCCAACTGTAGAGAACACACTGATGGTTACCAGAGGGGAGGTGGGTGGGGGGATGGGGGAAACAGATGTAGGGGATTAAGAGTACATTTCTCATGATGAACACTGAGTTAAGGTACAGAATTGGTGAATCACTATATTGCACACCTAAAACCAATATACCACTGTATGTTAACTATACTGGAATTAAAATTTAAAAAAAACTTTTAAAAAATAAAAATAAACAAAATGTCAAGGTGTGGAAAATAAAGACTGAAGGACTGCTTCAGATTAAAGATGTAAGAGGTATGGCAACTAAAGGCAACAAATGACCCTAGATTAAATCCTGGACCAGATTTCATTTTCTTTTGTTATATAGGAAATGAGACAACTGATGAAACTGAATAAAGTTTGCCAATTAGATAACAGATCTTTATCACCTTCAATATTGATTTTTATTATTGTTCTATGGTTAGAAGAGAAAGTCCTTGTTTTTAGGAACTATCCAGTGAAAGTGCTTGAAAGTAAAACATCAATTAATCTCAAACAGTTCAGAAAACATTATCCACAGTCACACATACATACATATAAGGAGATATACATATACATACATTTGGGTGAAGGACTTATGGGAAATTTTTCCTAATGTTCTTATCAATATTCTATAAATCTCAAATTATTTCACAATAAAAATTTTAACAATAAGAAACCAATTTTTCAAGACACATTGCCTTCACTCAAGAACCTAATATTTTAGTTGGGAGATTTAAAAAAAAAAACACACAAAAAAAACACAGGCATTGAAGTATTAGGTAGTCAGCATAGCAGAGGCTAATTTTTATTACTTACTGAGGATATACTGATAAATAATACTATTGTCAAGTGAAGGAGAGGATATGGGATAGTGGCAAATTGTCAAAAGAAGTGTCATGGAGAAAGAACAATACCTGGACATTGGAGAATGAAGAATTATGACCAAAAACAGAGATAGGAGTTCCTAAGCAAGAATACTACCTTGGGAGAAGATAAGTGGAAAGAATGCCCATGTCCTTTCTGGACAAAGTCAGAAACAGGATTATTGGGTCCATGATGTGTCTAGAGATGTCAGAAGTAACACTAAGTTTATCTCCTGGAAGATAACACTGCCAAAGGCATTTAGGTAAGCTTATGATGACTCAGTTTTTAGGTTTCTTTATCCACAGAAAAATAAGGAATTAAAGTGTTTTTAAGTAGGTATGAGAGGTACCAACTATTTTATACATAATAAATCTGTGAAAGGTTAATTAGAGTGGGGAAGACTATCAAAGTAGAAAAACTACAGGCATATTCCCACTTATGCGAAAGGGTGATGAGAACAATATATTCCTGGAAATAGGAGGGTCAATGGAATTAGTATATATGAGGTAGTATAATAACCTATGGAAATTTGTGACCAACAGAACTATTTACTTTCTATCACTGACATATAAAATCAGGAGTGTTTGGCTAACTTTATCTTCATAGTATTCTTAACTATTTTTCTAATAGTAGGAAAGGCAGGAATAGAACATAAATACATTCATATAAGGCTCCCCTCCTTGAACAGCTATAACATTCACTTGTATTTTAACCATTAAAATAAGTGTAGGTATCTGTCTTTGGTAAAGTTACCTCCTGGGGACCCAAAGACCATAACAGAAGAAGTAAACAAAGGAAAACCATTTGACATGTTAAGTGACATTGGCTGAGAGTTGAGGGTAGGCTTGATAACCAACAAGAAAGAATTAGAAATATACAACGAGGTCGACCTGATGTAGAAAACTATCAAGGTCATTGTGATGGGTTTCCTTGGCTAGGAACATGGTGTGGAATGTTAAGGAAGGCAAACCTGAGTGTAAGATTGAGTATAACACACAAATTGTGAAAGTGGACCTCATACAGTTTCTACTCAAAACTGTGGGAAAAAAACGAATTTTATCAAGAAGGAAGCATATACAGAGGAACAGACTTTAGGAACTTTCTTAGGGATGTTCCTGTTGAGAGAAAGAAATAGCCTGAAAGGTCAGAAGAGATCCTAGTAGGTGTAATTCATAGAAGCCAGGAAGTGTTCATTATTTCAAAGAGAAGTTGATCAAACTTAACTCATCTCTAAAATAGTTTGAAGTCTGTGAAGAGAAAATACTTAATACCAACATACATTTAAATCTCAAATACCCAGTACATTGCTACACAAAATCAATGTGTCATCTGTCAGTTCTATGCCTTATCAATTTGGTTCAATTTGTGTGTACTTCTGTATTAAAATTTGTTTTTAAATATTTTTTGCATTTTGGGAGTACTATTTACATTTTCAGTGATCTGAACATCAGGAAAAATACATCTTTAATATAAAAATATCTCCAAAGACAAATAATTTTGCCTTAACTTATTAAATGCTTTTTTTCCCAACACTGAATTCCCATTAAAATATTTTTGATGAGGTATTTTTTAAATTCTGGCAACTCTCTTACTAATATGAGATATGACAGGAGTATCTGGGTGGTTCAATCATCCAATTCTTGACTTCAGCTCAGGTCATGATCTCAAAGTTTGTGGGATTGATCCTTGTGTCAGGCTCTGCACTGACAGCATGGAGCCTGTTTGAGATTCTCTTCCTCTCTCCCTCCCTCCCTCCATCTCTGTGCTTCCCCACGCATGAGTGCTACTCTCTCTCCCCTTCTCTCAAATTAAATAAACATTTAAAAAATATATGAGATGTGACAAACATAATTATTGATCATAACTATTCAAATTGCAAAATATTTAATCATCATTTGAATAAATAATGTCAAGATTTTCATACCATGAGTCAGAATATTGAAGCTGAGAGTACAATGTGACTTACCTAGGACCAGATCTATACCTAAAACCAGAAACCTTCTAACCACTTCTCTTGCTCTGGAATAAATCTAGCTTACAAGCATGTTTTGGGCCTGTACAGTGTTCTCCTTCAAAAACTGAGTAAGTCTCAACATCTAAAAACTTAAGAGATTTTTACTACTTCTTTAGAAAAAATGGGAGGTGCATCAGTGCTGCAACTTTTGATAGAGTATGAGCTTTCCATTTTAGCACAGTCCCCACCATTCCAAATTGTTTTTTCATTCATTTATGATTCATGCCTGGCTGTTGTAGGCACTTATGTTTGTAAACCCTGTCTAGAATCTGCTAAAGAGGGTAAGGGAAAATACCACTCCTAAACATTTTGCAAACAATAAAAATTGGTGGAAAAGGCTTGAATTATTGGGAAATAAAGCAAAAGTACATCTTCCCACACTTTTTTTTTCTTAAAAGGACCATCTTCTCATCCTGCTAATCTGTGATTTTGCATGACTTGCATCAGAGAAGCAAAAACTGCCCAGAAATTATTTTAAAGTCTAGTGCCTGGATAACGCTAGACTTTTCTTACCACCACCACTTACCTTCTCTAACAAGGAGGAAAAAAAAAAGATGTTCTTCAGTAAATGAATAAACCATGGTATATCCAGACAATGAAATATTCACCACTAAAAGGAAATGAGGTATCAAGGCATGAAAAGACATGAAGGAAATTTAAATGCATATTACAAAATGAAGAAAGACAATCTGAAAAATCTCTATATTTATGAAATGGCAAAACATGGAGAAAGTAAAAGGTTCAGTGGTTCCTATGGGTTAGAAGAGAAAGAGGTATGAATAGGAGGTGCACAGAGGATTTTTAGGGCAATGGAACCACTCTGTATATTATAATGGTGCAAACATGTCATTATATATTTGTCCAAACTCATAAAATGTACATTAAGAGTGAATCCTAACGATCTTTAAGTGATAATGATGTGTCAGTGTAGGTTCATGAATTGTAACAAGTGTACCACTCAGGTGGGGAATGTGTGTGTGCAACCACTCAGGGGGGGTTGTATGAAAAATCTCTGCACCTTCGTCTCAATTTTGCCATGAACCTAAACTTTCTCTAAAAAATCAAGTCTATTTTATGGCATGATACTCTATGTAGAAAACCTGAAAGACTCCATTAAAAAATTGGTAGAATACATGAATTCAGCAAAGACACAGGATATAAAATCAACATATAGAAATCTGCTGCATTTCTATATACCAATAATGAAGCAGCAGGAAAAAAATCAAGGAATCGATCCCATTTGTAATGGCACTAAAAATAATTAGATACCTAGGAATAAACTTAACAAAAGATGTAAAAGATCTGTATTCTGAAAACTATAGAACATTTATGAAAGAAATTTAAGAGGACACAAAGAAATGGAAAAGCATTCAATGCTCATGGGTTAGAAAAACAAACATTGTCAAAATGTCTACACTACCCAAAGCAATCTACACATTTAATGCAATCCCCATCAAAATACCACCAGCATTTTTCACAGAGCTAGAACAAACATTCCTAAAATTTGTATGGAACCACAAAGACCCTGAATAGCCAAAGTAATCCTGAAAAAGAAAAACAAAACTAGAGGCATCATGATTCCAGACTGCAAACTACATTATAAAGCTATAGTCATCAGGGTGCCTGGGTGGTTCGGTCAGTTAAGCATCTAACTCTGGATTTCTGCTCAGGTCATGAGCTCATGGTTCCTGAGATCGAGCCCAAGGTCAGGGTTCTGACAATGCAGAGCCTGCTAAGGATTCTCTCTCGCCCTCTCTCTGTCCCTCACCCAGTCATGCTGTCTCTCTTAAAATAAATAATTTTTAAAAAGCTGCAGTCATTAAGACAGTGCAGTACTGGCACAAAAACAGACATATAGATAACTGAAACAAAACAGAAACTCCAGAAATGTACCTACAATATGATCAACTAATCTTTGAAAAAGCAAAAAAGAATATCCAGTGGAAAAAAAGACAGTCTCTTCAACAATGGTGCTGGGAAAACTGGATAGTGACATGAAGAATGAAACTGGACCACTTTCTTAAATCACACACAAAAATAACTTAAAAATGGATGAAAGACCTAAATGTGAGAAAGGAAACCATCAGAATCCTAGAAGAGAACACAGGTAGAAACCTCTTTTACCTCAGCCACAGCACTTCTTTCTAGACATATCACCAAAGGCAAGGGAAACAAAAGAAAACATGAACTGTTGGGGCTTCATCAAGACAAAAAGCTTCTGCATAGCAAAGGAAACAATCAACAAAATTAAAAGGTAGTTTATGGAATGGGAGAAGATATTTGTAAATGACATATCATATAAAGGGTTACTATCCAAAATGTATAAAGAACTTCTCAAACTCAACACACAGAAAACAAATAATCCAGTTAAGACATGGGCAGAAGACATTTTTCCAAAGATGACATCTAGATAGCTAAGAGACACATGAAAGCTGCTCAACATCACTCATCATCAGGGAAATACAAATCAAAACCACAATGAGATACCACCTCACACCAGTCAGAATGGCTAACATTAACAACAAGAAACAAAAGGTGTTAGTGAGGATACAGAGGGTAGGGAACTCTCTTGCACTGATGGTGGAATGCAAACTGGTGCAGCCACTCTAGAGGACAGTATGAAGATTCCTCAAAAAGTTAAAAATAGAACTACCCTATGATCCACCAATTGCACTATCAGGTATTTATCCCAAGGACAGAAAAATACGGATTTGAAGGGGTACATGCACCCCAATGTTTACAGCAGCATTGTCAACAATAGTCAAACCATGAGAGAGAGCCCAAATTTCCACCAACTGATATATGGACAAAGAAATTATGATGTACACACACACACACACACACACACACACACACACACAATGGAACATTACTCAGCCATCAAAAAGAATGAAATCTTGCCATTTGCAATGATGTAGATTGAGCTAGAGTGTACTATGCAAAGCAAAATAGGTTAGAGAAAGCCAAATACCATAAAATTTCACTCATATGTGGAGTTTAAGAAACAAAACAGATGAACACATGGGAGAGGGGGAAAAGAGGGAAACCATAACAGACTTTTAATGATAGAGAACAAACTGAGGGTTGATGGAGGACGGTGGTTGGGGGATGGACTAGATGGCCGACTGGTACTAGGGAAGGCACTTGTCATGATGAATATTGGGTGTTGCATGTCAGTGATGATTCAATCACTGAATTCTCCTGAAACCAATATTGTGCTATATGTTAAGTAGAATTTAAATAAAAATTTGAAAAGAAAAAAATAACAAAGTCTCTTTTTAAAATTGGAAGGACACATCTGAAGAATGAAATTTCTTTCAAAAGATTTATCTTTTTTTATCACCACTTGTATTTTTTCAAGTTATTTAATTATCTTAAATCTTTTGCAACTGCTACATAACATCTAGCTGATCTCCTGAATTTGATTATTTCTGCCATTCTGAAATAAGTTTCAACTGGAAAATAGATAGTAGTTCCAATGTAAGTGATATCAAAAGACATTCTGTAAGACATTCATCTTTAGAATTACACCCCAAATCACAGCAGTAAGAAAGAAAAGTCTTTACAGGAAGCATTCAACAAAGTCAGAAGAGGCTCCAGAAATGCATTTAGCTTTGAACAATTACAAAACCATTAGAAAAATTCTCTTGGTTCCTCATGTTATTGAATACCAAAAAACAACCAGTTTGAATGATTTGTGCTTTTCATAATCTTTTGCTCATGTTAGCCTGCGATAAACATTCCTGTTACACATGGGCTAGAAAGGTTATCATGAAAAAAAACACTGTGTAGCATCTTGCTACTCAAAGTGTGGTCCACGGACCAGCAGCACCTGCACCGCTAAAAAGTTCAACGTAAATACAGTTCCTCAAGCCATGACCCAAACCCCCCTGAATAGAGACATGCAGTGAAACCCCAACTCAGGTGATTCTTATGCAAACCAGAGTTTCAGAAGTGTCGCCCACAGTGGGCTTCTAGGCTAAAACACTTGAATTTTTCTGATCCCCATTTCTTACCAATAAATTGGGAACAAAATAAATTCAGGGCTTCACAGCGGGCAGTGCTGACTCCTCACAACAGGGTGTCAGTGCAGGGCCTCGTGGCTGGGCCTCATGGCCGTGGTGGTGACTCGGTGGGGGCTCTTGACAGAGAGGCTGACCAACCTCACGCGGAGCCTCACCCCTGTGCGCCGATCATGGCGGAGGGGCTGACCAACCTCACGTGGGCCTCACCCGCTGCACGTGGCTCATGGAGGAGGGGCTGACTGACAGAGCCCAGCGTCATGGCAAAGGGCTGACTGATGGCCCAAAGAGGCATCTCCTGCAGCCTCTTCCAGGGAGGAGCCCCCACGAGGAATCCCCGCGGCAGCTGGGTTCACAATGCACCTCCAGGCTCAGAGGTCAAGTTGGAATGGGGCAGGAACCTCAGGGAAGCCCGAGTGAGACCGCCCACGCCCAATGAGATTGCTTCAATTAGCCAGTCTAACAATTTGTTGTTTTCGGTCTTCATTACCCCTTGGATTGACTCACCCTGTGAACTTTAAAAAAATCTTGATGCCGAGCCAGGCCCTAGGCTAATTTCATCAGAATCTCTATGGTGGAACTAAGCATCGGTGTTTCTTAAAGTACCTCAGGGCATCCTAAAGTGCTGCCAAATGAGAATATTGTCAGAAATGTTCATGGAGAGGAGTGGTCTTAACAGGGGGTGATTTCTCCCCAGGGAGCATTTGGCAGTATATGAAGAGATTTTAGATTGTCACTGCAGGGAGTGGAGGTGGAGGTGATACTGGTGTCTAGAGGTAGAGGCCAGGGAGACAAGGCACAGGACACACCCCTACAACAAAGAAGCATCTAGCCAAAAATGTCAAGACTGCCAAGACATAGAAACCTCAGATTATATTATGTATAGAAAGTGGTTCTTAAATTTGAGTATACATCATAATCACCTGGAGGGCTTGTTAAATTACAGATGGCTGGATCCCACCCCAGAGTTTCTGGCTCAGTAGGTCCGAAGAGGGACATGAGAACTTGCATTTCTAACAAGTTTCCAGATGATGCTGATGCTGCAGATCCAAAGACTACACTTTGAGAACAAGTGATCTAGGATATTAGTCCTCAAACTTGCCCACAGACTGAAATGAGTGGGTGAATTTTTAACATCATCCCTACAGGTGGTGATGCAATTTATCTAGGGCATGGGCCAGATACTGGGATTTTTAAAGTTTTCTCATGTGATTCAGGTGTGGAGCCAAGGTTGAAGACACTTATCTAGGAAAATAGTGTAGACAGAAAAACAAAAAAGCCAGGACTGGGCCCCTTATTTTTAAGGATTAGATGGAGGAGGAAGGAGTTGGACAACACATGGCCAGTGAGGTAGATGGAAAACTAGAAGAGTGTGCTGTTGGGAAGCCAGATAGGACTCTTCAAGATGTGATTGGTCTGAAACATCCAATATGCTGTATTCCCATGAAGGCCAGCTTATGCCTAGAGTTAAAAACTTTTTGAAAAATAACACTCTTTTCAACTGCTTCAGATTTCATATCTCTTGCTTAATTCTATTCAAGGACCCACCGGAAAGACTGCTCTTCAACAGTACTAAAGGCCACTGAATTGTATACTGTCAGCCCCTAAAGGGCCCAAGAGATCATAGAGTTTGGCTTCTTCATTTTGCCAGTGATAAAATAGGGGACCGTGAAAAAACACAGTGGCTTGGCCATAATCATACAGCCATGGTTGGCAGAGCTCAGGGAAGAACTCCAGCTTCCTGATTCTCCTGTTTATGGACTTTATACTCTGCAAAGAAAAATCTTAGAAGTAAATATCTGGAACCAATGGCTTAAGATCAAAATACCTCTCTGTTTTCAAGCTTTGCTCCATTGTTTGCCAGTTGGTGTGTGTCAAGAATTCTCATAGGCAGAGCCAGGCCAGTGTTGGGGTTTCCCTGCTGACTCCTCCAGGTGGAATGTGTTAAGCTAACAAGACAACACTTGTGTCAGGCAGGTAAAGGCCCACATCCGATGGATCAACGACCTGGAATCTCTCATTAAGTAATTTGTTTCCTTTGTACCAGGCCCAACTCTCAGGCTAGAGCCCTGGGCTCCCCATCAGGCCCATGCTTTGCAGTGATCTTGCTGTTCATAAGGTCATATCATTAATAGGTGAGCCCAGACCAGTGTGCTCTATAACAGACATCAATGAGCAGAGTGAGTCTGATGTGAATCCCTCACAGGGCCTCTATTCCACAGGTGGGGTACAGAAGGTACTGGAAAGAGAGGCCTCTTTCTTCACTAAGATCCTCCTTGGGATGAAAGAATGGAGGGGTAGGAGCATGGCTTACAGGATTGCAGAAGTGTACATAGCAGGTACCTCAATATTTTTTGGTAGCTTTCACCTCTAGGAAGGTGCCAGGTTTGCTAAATCCTAAAGAATAAACTACCCAAATGAAAAACTCTAGAGCCTCCCATTTATTGCACTGTAAGATAAAAATTCATCTACCTTTCTAGTAACCTGAAGATAAATAAAAGTTTGTGGGCACAAAATGACATTAGAAATAATTTGGGCTAGTGTCTTTTCAAGGCTCTACTAGTTTCCTTTAAACCAGCCCATGGGGCGCCTGGGTGGCACAGTCGGTTAAGCGTCCGACTTCAGCCAGGTCACGATCTCGCGGTCCGCGAGTTCGAGCCCCGCATCAGGCTCTGGGCTGATGGCTCAGAGCCTGGAGCCTGTTTCCGATTCTGTGTCTCCCTCTCTCTCTCTGCCCCTCCCCCGTTCATGCTCTGTCTCTCTCTGTCCCAAAAATAAATAAACGTTGAAAAAAAAAATTTTAAACCAGCCCAAAACTTACAGGCTTAAAACAACAACCTTTTTTAAAAAACTAAGGTGAAATTTATATATAACATTATGTAAGCTTCAGGTGTACAGCATTATAATTTGACATCAGCATGCACTACAGAGGGATCACGACTAAAAGTCTAGTTACCCTCTATCACCTTCCCCATCCCCTCTGGTAACCAACAAGAACCATTTGTTTTGTTCATTATTCTGTAAATCACCTGGCAGTTCTGGTCTGGGCCAGCTTAGCTGATGTTTCTGGGCTCTCCTGTGCTTGTTCCTGTGGTCAGCTGATACATAGATGTTTGATTTGGGATAGCCTCACTCACCCCATACCCACAACCAGCCATATCTGGTGGTTGGCTGCCTGTTGTTCGGGGCAACAGGGATGATTGAGCCAAGCGTCTCTCTTCCTCCAGCAGACAAACCCAGGGCTCTTCTCTCTGGGGTTTCAACATCCCAAACAACAGCAAGAAAAAGCTAGCCCCAATGTTCAAGCACCTTTCAAGTCTCTGCTTGCCTCACACTTGCTTACTGTTCCATTGGCCAGAGCATGTGACATAGCTTATTAGAGCCAGAGGTGGCTCTAGAAGCCTATAAGCCATGCCCAGGAGTGTCCTATACATCCTTGTCCTCTAGATTTGAGTGGCATGGGTTGTTTAGTATTATTGGCAAAGTAGTTACCACTTCTAATTGCATGATGGTGGAGAGGGCATTCTGGAATGGGGGCAACAATAGATAAGTCACATCTTATGTCTTTGAGCATGTCAAGAACATCCCACGTAACCATGCCCCAAATAGGAATAGAACTAAAAATGGAACACATAACAAAATCAAAAGCTTAAGCTTATTAAAAATATATAATAAAAAGACTTAAGTAACTTCAGTAAATTAAGAAATCCATAACAGAGGAAGTAAAGGTAGGATATTAATGTAACTGCAGTGTAAATGTTACATTGCTTTACCAAGTTCTGTGGCTTCTATATCTCCTATTGACCTATTTTTCAGGTATACAGAGAACTTTCTAATATACCTGAAAGATTTTTTTGAATCTTTTTCTACACTGTTGCGCACATGTTTTCTTTTATTATTGTGGCTTTTCCCCCAGATGACTAATTTAAGAAAATTTTTCTGGGAGTACAAAACAGTTTCAAGGAATAGAAAATTTGATGCCTGTTTTCTTTTCTTGAATTTACTTCTGGAGTTAAAGTAAAATGCAACCTGTTAGATAAATTTGGCTTTTTCCTCTTTAAAAATCTCCATAATTATTTCATTGTGTTAGATGTACCTTGAAATGTGGGGGAGAACTGTACTTATTTCTACTGTAAGATGCAATATGTATATTTTACCAGTTTATTTTATCCATTCCATGAATCTTGTCATGTTCATTGGAAATGCTACAGCTAATTCACCTCCATCTGATGAACAAATACAACAATAGCTGACAAAAAACTGCAAGGACATAGACAAGTTGGTCAATATAAGGGGGAAACACCTCATTCCTTGAGCAATAGAACTTGAAATTATGGCAAACTGGAAACATGGGATCCCATTTACATTGGCCTTGGCTGTCATCACATACTGAAATATAGGCTACTAGGACTCCTGGGAGTGAAACTCTCAAAACTCATCAAGGGGAAGGTGTGGAATGGATCCAAGCTGCCTGCATCCTGAGCCCACTTTACCAAGTATGAGAAAAACTAAAGACAGGATTCTCCATATCTTTCCATCTAATTCTGACCAAGTCAGTGGAGTCACCTCCACTTCTACAGTCGACCCCCAAAGATTCAATGCAAACCTTCTCTCCCTACCCCGCTCCACTCCAACGGCAGCCATTGCTCTCAACTCATTTCCCAGAATGAAGGTGAAGCAAAATCCTATGGATTAAGTAATAAGGTTTACAGAACTGTGGCCACATGCTGACCCAGGGTATAGAGTTTTGTACAGAGTAGGAGTTTGATACTCTTGAAAGATCCCAGTTCTTCAATAAATCTTTTCACTAGAATTGGACTCAAAATATCCACATGTAAAAAAGATGTAATCATATTTGCAACACATATTTGTGATTCCTAGAAGCATGTTTATGTTAAGCATAATCACAATGTATTCACATACATTCACACATACATAATCCCATATCACAATGCCTCTAGTGAGCACTCTCCACCCCAATTTCCTTTAACAGACCGGTGTACCCATCTACCAACTGCTCTGGATATTTTACAATTGTCCCCTTATTTGGATAATTACCCCTGGCCAAACCAGTTCCACCTTGCTTTGAAATTTATAGTTCCTGCTCCTGGGGACTATGGAGAGATAGCCAGTGATTGACAGTGAGTTTAAAAAAGAAAAGAAAAGATGGGGTGCCTGGGTGGCTCAGTCGGTTAAGCATCCGACTTCAGCTCAGGTCACGATCTCACAGTCCGTGAGTTCAAGCCCCGCGTCAGGCTCTGGGCTGATGGCTCAGAGCCTGGAGCCTGCTTCTGATTCTGTGTCTCCCTCTCTCTCTGCCCCTCCCCCGTTCATGCTCTGTCTCTCTCTGTCTCAAAAATAAGTAAAAACGTTAAAAAAAATTTAAAAAAAAGAAAAGAAAAAAATACCAGTATCCTTGCCTTAAGGTAGGACCAAGTGTAGTGCAATCCACACTTTAAAGCTCCCCCATAGGATGAGGTTCAAACTCAGCTGCAGATAGGACTACCCACTTCCTCAGTGCATTTCCTGGTCCCACTCCCTCTCTCCTAAGAGCCCTTCTCCAGTAAGTCATGTGTACTGAATCCCTGTCTCAGGCTCTGCCTCTAGGGAACTCAACATGAGGTAACACTTCATTACTGATCTTGAAAGTTTTCAGCAACTAGGATCCTGAAGTGGATGCTTGTTCTAACCCTACTTCTAACTTTCAAAGTAACTTAACATTGCATGTTTTCATTTTGAAAGCATTTGCTATTGACTATGTGCTTGATGAGATTTCCTCACCTCTCTTCATTTCAGCCTGTCACTCACATAATCAGAAAGTTCCTTTTGTTTGAGGTACCTGACACACTAGTATGGAAGCTCAAAGCCCATTTGCCCTCTTTACAACAATGTACAGATTAGATTACCTACTCCCTGCCAGGAATTAAATCTAAAATATGATGCTTTACAGGGGGCGCCTGAGTGGCTCAGTCGGTTCAGTTTCTGTCTCTTGATTTTGGTGCAGGTCATGATTTCACAATTTGTGGGTTTAAGCCCTGCATTGGACTCTGTACTGACAGTGTGGAGCCTGCTTGGGATTATCTGTCTCTCCTTCTCTCTCTGCCCCTCCCATGCTTGCTCGCTCTCTCTATCTCCCTCTCTCTCTCTCAAAATAAAAAAATAAACATTTATTTATTTATTTATTTATTTACCTCTCCATATATACAGATATATTTTTATTTTATTTTATTTTTTATTTATTTTTTTAATATGAAATTTATTGTCAAATTGGTTTCCATACAACACCCAGTGCTCATCCCAAAAGGTACCCTCCTCAATGCCCATCACCCACTTTCCCCTCCCTCCTACCCCCCATCAACCCTCAGTTTATTCTCAGTTTTTAAGGGTCTCTTTTGCTTTGGTTCCCTCTGTCTCTAACTTTTTTTTTTAACAGAAGACCATGGGGGAGGGGAAGGAAAAAAAGAAGAAAAAAAAAAAGGAGGAAAAAAGGAAAAAAAATAAACATTTTTTAAAATGATGCCTTAAAGACCATAGTCTCTCCTGAACTTGAAATTCATATATACGCAATGGAATACTACATGGCAATGAGAAAGAATGAAATATGGCCTTTTGTAGCAACATGGATGGAACTAGAGAGTGTTATGCTAACTGAAATAAGTCATACAGAGAAAGACAGATACCATATGTTTTCACTCTTATGTGGATCCTGAGAAACTTAACAGAAGTCCATGGGGGAGGGGAAGAAAAAAAAGAGGTTAGAGAGGGAGAGAGCCAAAGTATAAGAGACTCTTAAAAACAGAAAAAAACTGAGAGTTGATGGGGGGTGGGAGAGAGGGGAGGGTGGATATCGAGGAGGGCACCTTTTGGGATGAGCACTGGGTGTTGTATGGAAACCAATTTGACAATAAGTTTCATATTTAAAAAAAAGAAACTCATAGACAACTATCACAGGATTGTCTGGCCCTGGAAAACTTCTCCATAACCATTTTATGAAACCAATAAAGTTAACCCAGTCTTTGATAAGCTATCACAAAGGGACATATCAAGTATTATCTTACCATTTTTCCCTGTATGCTCAAATATTTTCTTATCATGCTGCCCCTGTATTCAATACTCTTTTCTTTTCCCTCACACAACTTATTTTCCACCTTTGTATAGAGGTGTAGCCCTCTTGAATGCACTGGAGATGGAAAACTTTAAATAAAATGAAAAACCTAAGTAATCATGCCCATACTGCATAACCACAGCTAAATTTCTATGCAGAATATTGTCTATTTCTTGGGATTCAATAAATGTATGCAATAACAACCATGGCTAAGTTTCATGTTAACCTTTTTCTCTCTTTTCATCAGATGTAGAAATGAACAAATTAGATATTATGAATGTTGGCTCATTTTTTTACTATAATGATTATACTTCTCCTAGTTAAAGTTCATTGAACACTTGCTATGTGCTAACTGTTCTAAATGCTTTTACATCTATGATCTCATGCAAATGGCGCAACTAGCTTATGGGTAAGGTACTGTTTTTCATATGTTTTTTGCAGATGAGAAAACTTTATATCCTAGGATTTCATAGGAATCCTATGCCATACTGATCTTCTCTCATATAATCTAATCTTTGAAGGAAAATCTCCCTTTAAAAATTCTCTCTGATACCAGTAATATAATATGGTATTTCTGTAGTAAGTTTGTTCTTTAAAAACAAATTATAGTACTAAAATAGCAACTTTTAATATATGCATGATCTTTCATCTTAAGAGGGATGACCACTATTGTGAGTCCTCTATATGGTTGGGGATACTGAAGCTTGGAGAAGTTGTATAACTTGCCCACTGTGGGGCAAGGGCAAGAACACAAATGAGTCCTGTCACCTTCTCTGTACAGCATATATGCTGCCCATGCTCACAAAGGGCTAAGCATGCAACATGTAGAAAAACCCAGACCACTTGCCCAAGCTTCATCCACACTTAACATGCTACAAATATCTGCCTCTTGGCCACTCCTCAGGCCTAAAATTGCATGTACCAGCAGTCATTCACCCTCAGGAGGATACATTGGGACAAGAGAACTATACAGGCCCTGGAAAGGACTTGCTCAGGGTAATTTGGCAGGGAATTCTAACCTTGACTACTTGGAGCATGATCTAAAAGGAAAAGTGTGGGTTCCCGGTGGGTGTATACCTGAGACCTGTGGACTTCTTGCCCCACGGAGAGAAATGCAATCAAGGAGAACCAGGGCATGGCTTGCAAGAGTACAGGGCTTGGTGCATGGGCTCCCGTGGCCCTACTCTAAGAATGGAATATTTGTTCCATAGCTAAGAAGTGATTGGTCCAGGGACGCCTGGGGGGGTCAGTCGGTTAAGCGTCTGACTTCAGCTCAGGTCATGATCTTGTGGTTTGTGGGTTCAAGCCCTGCATCAGGCTCTGTGCTGACAGCGTGGAGCCTGGAGTCTGCTTTGGATTCTGTGTTCCTCTCTTTCTGCCCTGCTCATTCATTCTCTCTCTCTCTCTCTCTCTCTCTCTCTCAAATAAACATAAAAAAAAAGAAAGAAATTATTGGGGCAGAGTTTGTCTTCAGATCCCTAGGAGCCCTAACCCTTCAATGCCACCATTCTACTAGAACTGAACCTCCCTTCATTTAAGATTTACTTCAGCACAAAAAAAAAATGAGTCACAGAGCCATCCCACTGCTCTTCAGGCTTTAGATGAGACTATATCTATATTTCTTGGAGGATTACATGGGCAAAGAAAGCTGGCCTTTCAAAATTTTTAAATAGTAGATGACCAATAGGCAATTCTTAGCAGAATTCTTTCCATATTTAGAATGCTTCTCTTAAGAGTTCAAGGCCCAAGCAAATGATTAACAAGAGTATACATGCCTGCCCACCTGGAGGCAAAGAAAAGAGAAGTCAGGAAGCAGATGTTCAAGGCCTTCACCTTAAGGCAAATTTAAAGGGTAGGAATGGGTATTGAGAACTAACACCTAGCATTGTGCTTGAAGCATACTAGATAAACAATGAATATTTCATAAAGAAAATTATGCAGCATGAATTTGTGAGTATTTGACTCTCCTCTTTCTGGGACCAGAATTTGTCTGTTCTTGATAAGATGGACTTGATATAGCTTATCAATGTAGCCAATACCAATATGGTTACTTTCTGTACAACAGAACAAAAATTTCTCATTTCTAGGTCTTAAAGGAGGCTTGAGTTGAAGGTAAAGCCGAAGTATTCCCTGGAACTTTCTGATGCAAAATCTTCTACCTTTAAACTTCTTCAACCATTTAAAGACTAGTTACCTCCCCATCTTTACTATATGAAATACTATCACAAGTTCCCTTCACCCCATTTCCCCCAACAACCATATAATTAACAACTTAAATACAGATCCAGGGATCTGAAGACCTACTACTTTCCTCTCTAAAATGCCAAATTTGTAATAGGATGAGAAGAAATCTGGTGATGAGTTCTTAATTTCTGGGAAAAATCATGTTCAATCATGAGGTGTGGTGCAGTGTGTGTGTGTGTGTGTGTGTGTGTGTGTAGAGAGAGAGAGAGAGAAAGAAATATAACAGTGAATGAAATTTAAATAAGTATAACTGATTCACTTCTAAAACTAAATAGAAAAATAAAGTTTTATGTTGGGGAAGGATAATGATACATACATGCACATAACTATTGAGAGATATATGGTTATAGGTATATAAATATATAAGACGATAACAGAAGCCAACTTATTTCCAGACATTCATAACAGAAAATCCCACTGATCTAAAAAAGACCCAAAAACCCAAAATTTCAAAAATCTGTTCTTTGTTCCTATACTTTGGATCCAGAATGCTTAAAATATGTTCAGTTGAAAGAGCTACATAGAGGGCAGCCTGGGTGGCTCAGTTGGTTAAGCGTCCGACTTCGGCTCATGTCACGATCTCATGGTTCGTGAGTTTGAGCCCCACGTCGGGCTCTGTGCTGACAGCTCAGAGCCTTGAGCCTGCTTCACATTCTGTGTCTCCCTCTCTCTGCCCCTTTCCTGCTCATGCTGTGTCTCTCTTTGTCTCAAAAAATAAAATAAACATTTAAAAAAATTTTGAAAGAGCTACATAGAAATTGTAAGAAAATGGAAAACACAAATAAAGTCCATGAAAATGACCCCCAAAAATTACTAAATTGGGAAGTCTCAAATTTCCACTAGAGAGGTCATTTCCCATCCAAGTGGACAGTATCTGCTTATTACGATTAGACAACCATCATTAGAACTTCCAGCATTTCCAAGAAGTCAAAAACCGAAATCTTCTAATTACTACATGTTAACTAGTTCAAATTTTTGAATTGTGTAACTAAGAGCAGCACTGTATAGGTCAAACCATACATAATTACCTGCTTCATTTCTCTGTTAGCAATCAGGCATGGCCTCTGGAAGGCACCAAGAGATCTGGGCTACTTTAAGGTCAGTCTTGGTCATAACTTACTAATTGAAATATTGTACATACTAGACCATATGCCAACATGGAATCATCCAGGCCTCCCTCATAGACCAAAACATCCAAGCTCTGTGAAACTTTGGCTCCTATGAAGGCACATCTGGTGGTACTCCTTGAACAAACAGGCCTTTCAAGGAAGTCCTAATAATTTTCTTGATAGCAGCATTGCCCAGCTGAACAAAAGTATGCACAGACTATCAATATACCAGTCCAAGATGATCCATTTAGGCGTCATCTGTGTTTATTCCAAGAAAGTGTGAATGGCATCACCTACCCCAAACAGAGCATACCATAGTGCTGCTTGGCGAAAGCAAACATCCTTTCCATGAATATTTAACTAAAAGTATTGCTTATCAGTATTGGCACAACTAGACTGATCCTATCTGTCTGTGTTCTGGAACATGCCCTACAAAGAAGATGGTCAGAATGTTTCTGACTTCATTTGTCTTCATAACCTGAAAATTTCTATTAAGCAGTTTTGAATTCAGATGATTCCCTCAAGTCTTCTTTCATGGGAACTAAATTCAAATATCCTTACCTGTGAAGACTTGACAAGTTTATCTGATTTACCTTATGCTAGAACCATTGGTGACAAAGGTGTTTTTAATAGGTATTCAGTATTAAGTAAAGCAACTCATCTTGCCTAGATGTTGAAGTGCAGTACTGATTGTGGGAAGGGTCTTTGTGAGTTTAAATTAAGGTCTAATGGTGGTGAATGGAAATAATACTTTAAAAAAAAAAAAGCAAAAATAAAGATAACATCCAGTCGGACCTACAAGCTATATGCCTAGTTTTATGCACACATTGAGGAATGTTCATCAGAAGTTTCCCTGCCCCAAATAATTCACTTTCTAACCTAGGAAAAGGTGCCTGGAAGACTCATCTTTAATCATTTGTGTGTGTGTGTGTGTGTGTGTGTGTGTGTGTTTAGTTGGTGGTTAACATAGTTGATGGTTGAGTGGTTAAGAGCTTATTTGCATGGATATCCTGGAGTATGCCTATTGCCCTGGTGTCATAAATGATAGTGCCCCCCTTTCACTCTCAAAAATATCTCAGCTTGGCATTTTTCCAAAGAAACTGAAAATGCTAACTTGAAAAGAAATCTGCATCCCCATGTTCATTGCAGCATTATTTATAATAGCCAAGACATGGAAACAATGTAAGTGTCTACAAAAAAAAAATGGATAAATAAATGTGAGATACACACACACACACAATTATGGATATATGTGTGTATATGTATATGTATATCTAACAGAATATTATTCAACCAGAAAAAAATGAAACCTTGCCATTTATGACAACATGAATGGACCTTGAACGATTATGCTAAGTGAAATCAGTGAAACAGAGAAGGACAAATACCATCTGATATCACTTAAATGTAGAATATTAACAAAACAAAACAAGCTCATAGATAGAGGACAGACTAGTGGTTGCCAGGAATGAAGGGGGAGGGGTGGGCAGTGAGTGAAATATGTGAATGAAATCAAAAGGCACAGCATGGTGACTATAGTTAATAATACTCTATTGCATATTTGATATTTGCTAAGAAAGTACATCTTAAAAGTTCTTATCATGAAAAAAATCTATAACTATGTATGGTGATGGATATTAATTAGACTTATTGTGAGGATCATTTGGCAATATACATAAATATTGAATCTTTACACTATATACCTGAAGCTAGTATAATATGTCAATTATACCCTAATTAAAAAAAGAAAGTTGAAGGCGAAAAAATGTCCCTTTATTGAAGAATAAACTCTATGGTTATTCTAGGTGTAAGTTATTCTAGGTATAGGTATGACTTGCTCTTTTCCAGCTCTGAGACTTACATGAAACTCCCTCCCTCTACACCCTAAATTTCATCTGTAAAGTGAGAACAGTAACAGCTACCTTTCAAGGCTGTTGTGAAGATAAAGTTTGATAATACGTTTCAAATGTTTAACCTGGTACACGGTAAACACTCTATACACTTTAGCTAGTATTATTTAAATATCTGTCACCTGAGAAGAAATTTATCGTATGGGGTTGAACCATCATCACTGCAAATCACTCCATCCATCTTAAGATATTTTAGGTAAATACCATTGAATAAATACCCAGAAATAACTTCGTCACAGCTCCTACAACATAGGAACATTCAGCAACGAATATGAAATGTGTGATGGTGTCCCTCAAAGACTGGGCAGCCAGAATCTCAGGAGAGAGGGCAACCTTGTCTCAGATCCCATAGAATGGAAGACAGGGAGATACTGCTTTCCCAAATGTGCTCTAATTTTTAAAGAATCAAAGCTGGGGGTTTGCAAGGCTTCCCTGCTCCTCTTCCGCCCCATCTCCTGCAGCTGTAAGGAATCAGCCTGTTTGTGTCTGACCCGGGGTCAGCTATGCACTGTGCATCAGCCACATGACTATCGAGTTCTGATTCTGCCCCCCACCCGCAATTCACCTTCTGGAGGATTTTCCCAGCTCCACATTTTCAAAATGAAGCCCCATGTTTCTCCTCCAGCGGTGGAGAACAAGGCCCAAATGTCATTTCAGTTACAGCAATAACAAATTCATGAGGGTCCAGCCCTTGCCATCTGTCTGAGGACTTTGTCAGGCCCTTTATTGGTCATGATGAATACCATTTCACCAACCACCTAAACAAATGAGAGTGAACCCATGGGTTTTCTGCAAAAGACAGAAGATCAAATGAAGAGTGGAACTGTCTGAATCCCCAGCACCCTGGCAGAAGTAAAATTTATCACTTGGCATTTGCATAATTCAGTGAGATTCCTCATTTAAAAGCTGACAAGGGGAACTGAAACAGAGTGCTGATTGGAAACTAGATGGCAAATATTTAAATTTTAAATTATCATTTTCCAAAAAGTAACCACCTCTCCATAGTGTAGGGACTTTGGTATGAACTGGTGACTATGCATTTTATGTATATAGATATATAAGTGGAATAGCTAACACATATTAAAGACATCCCATGTACCAGGAATTATGCCAAGCACTTTGCTGCATTTAATTCTCTTAACCACTTTATGAATTGTACCCATTTTATAGGTGAGGATTTGAGGCTCAGAGTTAGGCAGTAATTGGTCTGAGGTCATATAGCCAGATAAACCTAGTTATGAACTAGAAGCCTGATCATCTGACTTCAGAATCCATGGTCTAATCACTGCCCTAACCACAGCCCCTTGCACATATACAAATACACATACATTTCCATTTCCTGTCCTGATGAAGACTGGTTTGTGGCACATCACCCCATCTCCCAAAGAGGTAATGGGAGTCCTAGCTGGGCATGGGGCAAGAAACCCACAGAGTATGGAGCTGAGGGAAAGGTGGAACAAACCAGAGTCAGACAAACAATAATCTACCGAAAGGCCAACCCACTGGACAAGCCTGACAATTAAGCTGTGGGGTAGATAGAAGGCAGAAATGAAGAAACTAACCCCATGGTCAATTTAAAATCTTTATAAAATGGGGTGCATGGGTGGCTCAATTGGTTAAGTATGTGATTTCTGCTCAGGTCATGATCTCACAGTTAGTGAGTTCAAGCCCTGCATCAGGGTCTGCACTGATAGCTCAGAGTCTAGAGCCTGCTTCAGATTCTGTGTCTCCCCCCTCTCTCTCTGTCCCTCCCTCACTTGTGCTCTCTCTCTCAAAAGTAAATAAATATTTTAAAACATTTTTAATAAAATTAAATCTTTATAATAATAACTGCTAACATTTATTAAGTGCTTAACGTGTGCCAGAAACTATTCTAAGCATTTTTGCATGAAATTATTCATTTGACTGTCAACACTGTCTCATGCCCATAAAAATGTCTCATGCCCTCATTTTATAGATGAGGAAACCGAGTCACAGAGGTGTCAAGGAACTGGCCTAAGAGCACAGAAATTATAGCTAACAGAGTTGGTATTTGAAAGTAAGAAGTCTAGCTTAGGAACACAAACTTATAACCATTTTGTACAGTTATGCTCTATGCTCTAATTTCTTGGGGGAACTCATAGTTTTTGTTGACATTTTTTATGAAATGAAAAAAAATCTCAGAAACAAGTTTATGATCTCTCGTGATAAATAAGTACTATTTTTACCTTTAGGATACAAGAAATTGTCTACAACACTGGGTAAGAACAAATTTTACAGCCCACAGTAGCCAAACCACTATTTAAGAGATTATGAAAGTCATATTGACTGCTACCAGTATGCATGGCAATGAATCCTATTCCCAATCTATTCCTTTCCAGGTGACATCTGGAGCTCAAGTGAAGTCACAGTAGGTGCCATCTCATCATTACATATCAATATAGTTCTTCTGAAAAAACTGGGAACACTATCCAAAGCATAATAACCCTCATAAATAATCTATCAACTTGAGGACATTAAATGTAAAGAAAGGGTGACCTCTGACATTCCACTCCCTTTAATGGTGCTTCATTAGTCTTACAAATGGAGGCAAATTCATAATGGAGGGAATCAATTCTGCCACTTGGAAATAATAAAGATACATACATCAAACAACAGCTTTTCTTATTCTTTCTAATTAAGTGATCCATCCCAGAGGAGTGCTAAATTGGTCAGGGCAAATATAAATTACACTAAGCATGAGCATTTTAAGATCAATGTAGGGTCTTGATGTTTCCCCTGTGTTTTTCCTATACTTTTCCAAACACTGAACTACTTTTCTGACTATGCATCAAGAAACTAAATACCTAGGTTAAGTGGGCAAGAAGACACTCAGTCCCCCACTAGTCGCCCCACAGGTGGCCAGACTGTCTGCCTGTCTTATTGAAGAAACAATCACAGTGATTAAAGCTGATATCATAGGAAAACACCTTAGCATTCAATCTGCAACTTCACCCTGCCCTTGGACTTCAAAAAACTAGCAAATATAATATCTGGCTTGGGGACTAGTGGATCAAATTTTAAGAAATTTTTTAAGTTTATTTATTTCTTTTGATAGAGAGCAGGGGAGGGGCAGAGAGCGAGAGAGAGAGAAAGAGAGAGAGAGAGAGAGAAAATCCCAAGTAGGCTCCACAGTATGAGTACAAAGCCTCACACAGGGCTCGAACACAAACCATGAGATCATGACCTGAACTGAAACCAGGAGGTGGATACTTAACCACTGAACCACCCAGGCACCCCAGTGGAGCAAATTTTAAGACATGTCTTATATCTTTTTCTAGGCTGCCTTACCCTCCCTAAGATATCATCTTTGATGTCAAGGATTTATCACGAAGTCCATGGATAGGTTTTTGCCATTGTCTAAGGCTTCACCTACCAATACAATGGAATTCTGGCAGCTAGAAAGTCAAGCCTGGCTCTTCTAAAATCTTTGTCTAACTTCTAAATAACTCAGGGATTACATGCAATTTTGACTGATGAAAATCACCATGTTTCTCCCAGAAAAATGAAGCAGGGCTGAAAAGCAAACTAAATGTATACAACTTTATTAAATGCATCTTTGCTTATGCAATATAAAAAACTAATATTATTTTGTTTTAATATGACTAGAAGATCCTTATAATTCAAAAATGACCTATACCTTCAAAACTCATCAGAGAAGTGTACAAGACCATTCTGAAACCATGGACAGAAAACAAAGAAAAGAACACTGGGTTCAGAGACAAGATATTTTATTCAAACCCTAGTTCTGTTACTTTTTCATGTGTGACTGTATATCCACAAAGGGAGGGACCTCCAGCATTCATTTGAGGCTCAATGCCCAGGACAGTGCCTGCCATGAAAATAGACGTTCAATGAGTATATGAGCATAAATATGTGCCTGAATGAATGAGTTGACCAATATTGTTCTCTGGAACTCACATATCTTAACAAGTTTTGAAGACTGGTGTATTAGGCTGAGTCCTCCAGAGCAAATCTGAGGAGAGGGTATTCATAAGTGATTTATTAAGAAAATCCTTAAAGTTCTTAAAGTTCAAAGAGCAACTGTTAAGTGAGTGAGAGAAGCAGCACAGAAGAGGACACACCAGGAAAGAGTGTGATGTCAGGTGACATCAAGCCTCAGCCTAATACTGTGGGGAATTCAAGCACACATCAAGGTAAGGAGCTAAGCTTTCCCTCCCTTCATCATCAGTTATGGGGTACAGGCTGCACTGAGAGATGAAAAAGGGCAAGACTCTGAAAATCATGGAGCAAAAACAAAACACATGGATGGCACATAAAACCACCAAAAGTGATCCAAGTGAATCTGCTCAGGGCCTTGGCAAAGTCTACTAGTAGTCTGTGAGCTTTTGTGCTTCTATGAACCAACACTGAGGAATAAAACATCTAGAATTTTAACTTTGCAAAGGATATTCTCTCACACTTTTAGCGTTTGATTCTCAAAACACCACTGTGTGATGGATGCAACATAAGTAGTATTATCCATTTATGACAAGTAAGGGATCTTAGCCCAGAGAAGAAAAATGACTTGTTTCTGGGTAAACTAGATTAGCACAAATACGATTAGCTATTATAGAACAGCAGCTAGGGGAGAGCCAAATTTGTTTGCTCAAGGTTATAGGCACTGGGGGAGACACTGGAGATTTTGATGCTTCTGTAGACCTAGAGAATGAATATGATAGGAGTTGTGGCAGACAGATGAGAAAACATTCTAGATGAAAGAAAACCAGAGGAGGGAAATACACAGAATAACCATCAGAGTAGCAAAGAGAGGGGCCTCATGGAAATGGAGTGAGTAGGGGTGATGAGCCAATATTATGGTGGCCTTGAAAATACCAGTAATACTAATTGAGATTTGATAAACTACTACCAGAAAAAAAAATCAAGTAGGAAAACCAAGTAAATTGCTGACGACAGAGTCCAAAGATGATGAAAATCTTCAGTAGTCTGGGGGCAAGGTGAATTGTCAGTTTCCCTGTGTGAATTGATGAAGGTCTGTCTAAAAGTGGTAGCAATAAGTAAGAGAACGCAAACATGAGAAATGCAGGAGAGACCACCAGTACTGACCCAGTAGATGGATGTGAGAGTTGAAGCAGAAGGAAGAGTTACAAAGTAATCCAGCCTTTTGGTCTAGGGGATGGAATCTCTAGATTCCTAAGCTGAATGGTGTCAGATTCACTTTCAATAGACTTAGACGGTGTTTTCACCTCCTTTTCTGGCCCGATTTACCACAGACTTGGAATGACTTATCTACAACCTAAAGTGACAGATGGTAGAGCACCTCACAGCCAGGGCTAGAACGAGAAGCAAGGTATTCTGACAAATGGCCCTGCAGGTGCCCCCCCCTCACCAAAGAGCTAGACATGAACTCTACAGCAGCTATCATAAATGTTCAGCAAATCTCTAAGTTTGTATGTCAATTCCTGGTAGCATACATGGCACCTTGCAAAGTTTCAATGAACAAACTTAAATGGGAAAATGAACCTGCTTTGTACATTATAATGGGAAATGCTCTTATTATTGTTTGTGTTTTAGGTGGTAATATCTCATCCATATAACTTACAAGACACTTTAAAATTGCTCATTTTATTTTTAATGTATCTGTTTTTGGATCCTCTCTTTGATGGCTAACATTTCATCTTGTGCATCTCCCCATACCATTATATTGTGTTTAAGCACTGCATGAACATGCATTATATGGATAGACAATAATTTAACCATCTACCTTCTGTAGGATATTTAGGTTTGTTCCAGAATATTCTTATGAGTAGTATAATAATATTGTTATCTCTCTTATGAATAACATTATTAATTAATGAAATATAGTATCGACAAACCAAGACTGACTCCTTAATATAACCTAAAGGCCTGAGAGATTATTTAAAGGGGAAAACTGTTACAAAATGTGTTATTTATTGGGTTGTCAATGAAGCACCTGCAACCATTTCCCAAAGCACCAGCCATAGCTATATTTACTCAAATTTTACACTCAATAAATTAAAAGTCGTTATTCTGATTAGGAAGACAAATCCTTCAAAGAGAAGCTGTTGATACAAGCCTAGAATGCTTTGTATTTATACACAATGGAGCTTATGATCATCTGTTCACACTATTTCATCTAGTTATATACATAGAGAACAATGGTCATTGAATTTTCTGGTTGAAATGTCTCTGTTAACTGTCTTTAAGTCTACTCTAGCTGAAGAAACCTTGAGTCACCAAAAACAGAGTGAGCTCCTCCTTCAAGTAAAGACGTACCAGAATCATGCATGATCAGCTTAGTGCTACTCCTTTTAAAGAAAAATCCATGTCTTTTCATCTTCAAATTCAGGTTCATCCTACCTAATGATGGAATATCAATTCAGGTTCATCCTACCCAATGATAGAATGATGGAATATGACATTCGTTCAATAAAAAAAAAAAAAAAACACTTTAAATCCCTATCCTATTTGAAATTGAAACCACTGAATTCTAGGATAATTAGCATCCAGTCTCCTTTCTCTTTCCTTTATGAGATACTCAGCCTCCTGTCTCAGGCTTAAACCCACTACTTTGATCCTTTTCATAGACAAAATTGAGAAGATTCAATGGGTCTATGTGTCTCATTTCAACTCAAGCCTTTATAATAATAAGGAGAAGGAGTCATTGTACTGTATCCCCAAGTTTAAAAGCATTTCTGTCATTTTGAGATTAAAAATAGATCAGACTTGACTGTACTTTAGCAGAGAAAATCTATTACTTATACATTCATAAGACAGCTTTTATTAAAATGAGAAAATATAATAAATTACCATTTCCATGTATCTTTTCATATACAGCTCAGGTCTGTGGTATGCAGGGAGGACTCAAGTGAGGTTACTAGATACGGGTAGCCTTTAAGAAGAGTACTATATATATCTAAATTCACAATCCAAGGTGGACAAAGTGAGTATTAGCAGGAAACCATCCCCTTATAGGTGTGGAATATTCCAAAACATGTATTAGTTAAATTTACTGATGGTGTGCAGATCAGTAGACCCTGGAAGGGAAAAGACAGTACACACAAACTTAGGTGAGTATAAGGAAGGGGCTATTTACAGTAAGTGGCTAATGTTTAGAAGACCAACAAGAAATGGCAAGAGAGGGATCCTGTTTTTGGCTCCTAAACCAGAAAGGGCAAGAGTTGAAGGCCATTAGTGGAATGCTGAAGGATTTCTATAGGAGAGAGCTTCCTGACAAGGGCCATGGCCTTCCATAGCAGGATCAACCAATCCATGGTTAAAGGACAAGGAGACAGTCAGGAGAAAAAAATACCCCATCATTATTCTTCAGTCCTCCCACTTCCTCCTCATTCCTTCCACTGACCAACCCAACTGGAAGTCGGAGTGGGTCCCCAGGGGTCAGAATTAGGTGGATAATACAGAAATGGACCTAAGAGGAAAGTGGAAGATACCCAGTATGCTGTGAAATGACAGGTTCTGCCTTAAGCAAAGGTGAGGTAAATGGTTTGTCCCTGATACCTCCTAAACCTTTGATACTCATCTCTTCCTAGTCTATCGCTGGTCAACTGCCACCACCAGAAGTTCACCATCATCCTATGCTGCCTCCATGACTATCTATGGCTCTCATATGTCCCCTACGCAGGCTCATCTTCCTTGAGTCACAGTCCATATTTCAGATGGGCACAGTCCTTATATTTCCATCTTTCTACATCCTAATCCTTCAATGAAAGCTACTTCTTTCTAGGTGGCAAGCCAGCCAGTCTAATAAGTAATTCCATGCAAATGTATAATATCACTAATTGGGTAAAGTAATAGGTCCTAGAGCTAAAAGACTTAACAGAAATTATTTCTGACCCTGTCAGAATATTTGATATAATAACATGAACATTTTGTAACAGGAGGCAACAAAGGCCGAACAATGTAAGGTAAACACAAAACTTACATGCAATCCCACTTAGGGAAAAAGACATTTTCAATAAAGACCTTCAGGAAACCCAGCAAATCCCAAAGTGTTATGCTCACCTTAGTTGGGTGGCATTCATACAGTATCAAGAATATTGAATATCAAGAGTATTGAATCACACAGTGAGAAAACGTTTTTACACTCATCTCAACAATTTATCATATCACAGAGAAGAACTTGGTTTGGAGTTAGAACATCTTATTCCTTCTTTAAATACAGGCCACTCTCCCCTTTTAACAAAGAGAAGCAAGCATCAGATACTGACTTCATATTAAGGCAATTGTTCATGGACTTAATTTGAGATTTTATTTCCCTTGAACTTTTATTTTGTGTCATCTTCTATTACATAATAAATAATAATGACTTTAAATTTATGTTAATGACATTAAATTCTGTTTTGCACAATTTTAAGTTTAAAAAGTAATTGATTTAAAGAAAAATGTATATAAACAATAGTATGATTTTTTTCAAGGTCCTATCTTTAAAAAATGTTAAGTAAAGCAATGTAGTTTGGGAAAAATGACTTTATTCCAAAGAATTTTTATCAATAATCTTATAATTTACACATATATGAATCACAGATAATGTGTGTGTGTACGTGTATTTACAATAACAGGCAGAATTCCAACATGGGTCCAATATTCGCTGATTTGCATGCTCTGTATAATTCCTTCCTCTTGAGTGCAGGCAAAACCTGAAAATGTAATAAGATACCACTTCCATGATTATGTTATGTTATATAGCAAAAGAGATTTTGCAGATTATAATTAAGGTCCCTATCAGTTGGCTTTCAGTTAATCAAAAGGGAGATTATCTCAGGTGAACCTGACCCAATCAGGTGAGCCCACAGAAGAGATAAGAAACAGCAACAGATGTTTTTCTGCTGGCCTAGAAGCAAACAGCCATGTTGTAAAAGCAGAGGACCATGTGGCAGACCTAAGAGCAGCATCTAGGCACTGAGTGGTCTACAGCCAAGAGCTAGCAAGAAACATAGATTTAAGTGCTATAGCCACAGAAAGACTCCATTGACAATCAGTGAACTTGAAAGAGGAACTTAGGTTTCAAACAAGATTCCAGTCCCAGCTGACACCTTCATTTCAGTGTGATAAGATCCTGACCAGACTTCTGACCCATAGACACTGGAAATAATAAATTTATGTTGTTTTAAGCTGTTAAATTTATTACAATTTGCTATACAGTAGTAGGGGAGATACACACACACACACACACACACACATCCTTACAATGTAAAAGAATTTGGGAGAATTAATTGGAGGAAAGCCTTATGGGAGTCCTCAGATTATACAGAAACTATAGTACTACCTACACTATATAGGTAGTATTATATAGCCACCTACAAAAACTATTCATCATTCACATGCCAAGTGGGAATCATTGAATTTTCAAAGAACTCTCAGAAGTTTTCTAGGCCAGTGTTTGTCACACTTCACTCTGCACACAAATCCCTTAAAATATCTTATGAAACCACAGGCTCTGGTTCAGTATGTATGGTTTGGGGCCTGAGATTCTGCATTTCTACCAAGCTCCCATGTGATACCAATACTGTTCCTGTGAGTAACAGCTGTCCATATTCATCCCCTTTTTCCTAATAAAGCTTTATCTAAGCCACAGCAAATGGTTTCCTAACAGGTTTTAAAGATTATCAAAGTGATACAATCTCCTTCCTAGTACCAACATAGCCAAAGCCTTTCTATTCTTTTTATTTATCTTTTTTTATTTAAAAAAATTGTTTTAACGTTTATTTATTTTTGAGACAGAGCATGAATGGGGGAGGGGCAGAGAGAGAGGAAGACACAGAATCTGAAACAGGGTCAGACCCTGAGCTGTCAGCACAGACCCTGACGCAGGGCTTGAAATCACAAACCGTGAGATCATGACCTGAGCCGAAGTCAGACGCCCAAACGACTGAACCACCCAGGCCGCCGTAAAGCCTTTCTATTCATGGTCCCTTCAAAAAGTGAAAGGATATTGGGATTTGTGAATCTCAGAATTTAGGTAACCAAGACTGAAGTTAGCAGCCACTTCTCTGACATAGGGCAGGTCACCATAAGACCGGAAATCTTGTTGAAATGTACACCCAAGATTTGCAGCCTAGTCTAACCTCTATTCAAACTTCTGAGACTGTGAAATTAGGCTGGAAGTCTCCACACTTATTATGAGATTCCTGGTATTTCCTGTTTCCAGTCAGACTGGCAATATCCTAAGCATAGTCTTTCTCGTGGTTTTTGGTACTTCCACTTACCATCCCAGCTAGAATCAAGAAGAATAAAGTAGCACACAAAAGATGTAATTCCAAAAAAACCATTGTGAGAAATTCATTTATGTAACCTCTAAAGAGGTTTCATTGGTCTTCATAGAAGACAGGTAAGTTCTTCAATTACACAAAATCATGTGCCTGGTTTCCCTTCCCATCCCCTGTCACTTTCTCATATATTTCATTTCATAAGATTGAGTTGAATTCTAAATCTTGAGACCAGAAGGTAATTTTTAAGAGATTACCTGTCTGATTTATTTGTAGTAAACCAACCAGCATTGTATGCAAACCTGCTCACTGATTTCTCTGAAATTTGAGGTAAACTGATAATATCTCCCAAAGAGACTGGGTAGTCTTATTGATTAGTGAGAAAGTGTTCTTCCTTATGCTGAGAAGAAGCAGGAAAGAGCTGGGGGAGGAGGGATCTGGCCAAAAATCAGGAAAGAAGGAAACTGTGGTTAATAAAAAAGTTGAAGATACAGACTACAAAGATAATAGACTGCTCAGACAGCCAGACAAATCCTTGAATCAAGTTACCAATTCAAGTTGTAGACATTCGTCCAGACCAAAAGATGGAAAATAGTAAACATGATCTTCGCAGAAGTACAAAGCCACACCGTCTTCCGAAAATTGCCAAATATTTCATTGTTGAGGCCTAAATTACCCATATTGCTTGTTACGCATATTGCATTAGCACCAGCTAAATGCTGATGAAGCATTTAGCATCACACTTACAGAGACTGGTCTTACTGAATGTGTGGATTTTGTGGGAAGGGAGAGCTAAGAGATGAAAAGGAACTGCTTTTTGGATCTGGTGACAGATACAGAGTAAAGTTCCCATGACACTCACCAACACTGGATGGTAGCAGCCTGGGAGTTGGATATCAGGATTTTCTACCTGATGTACCTCTCTTAAGCACATCTTCCAGATTTGAGATCACAGGTTGGGTAGCCTAAAGCCAAGATAGGGTTAAACCTTGGTGCTGCTTTTGGACAAAGCTCTTCTTCAGCTCTTGAAGCAACCGTGGCACTATGCACCAAAGCCACTCTCACTTCCCAGTTTCTAGGCTTTGCCTAGGGCAGCAGACCTAATGACTTTAATGCAGAGGAATGTGTGGCAGGTGGGATGAATTTTCCCTTCAAGTCTCCACACTGCACTTTATAATAATATCACTTGTAGTACAGGAGTGGAAATAAATACACACACACACGCATTTATGAATGTATGTTCACTTGGTAAGCATAGACATGGATGAAGGCTGAAATGGCTCTTAGGAAATGGTCACCATACTAGCAAGGACAAGGCATTGGGGAAGAAGACTCAGAGTACAGAGAAGATGGGTAGATGGCCCTACAGGGCACTTGGGAGTGATAGAACTCCTATATTAGTTAGAAGTTCTGACACTTGAGACCAATAATCCAAACTGTTGACTACAAATTTCCCACATAACAATCATACCCAGTTACAAAAATTAAAGTTCTGTTGACAAGTCTAACTCAGAGTTTCCTGAGGTGGGTGCCTCTTATCCATCCATATACCAATATGCCTGGGTTACATTGTGCCCTATCCTGCTTACCTCTGCCAGTATCACTGGAACTAACCAGACTCCCCAAATCTCCATGCTTACCTCTGCTTTCACAATGTCAGTGAAGAAGAGAGGAGAAATAAAACCACTTAGAGCAGCCACAAGTCTCTGTCTCTAACTACTTTTGCTTCTATGGTTCTAATTAACCTCAGTGTAAAACCAACAACAAATTGCAATGAAAAGTTAGGGTACATTGGTTAGCAATTTGAAACTCCATACAAGATGGTCATACAGGATCAACAGAAGGAAAGGAAGGAAGGAAGGAAGGAAGGAAGGAAGGAAGAAGAGGAGAGGAGAGGAGAGAAGAGAAGAGAAGAGAAGAGAAGAGAAGAGAAGAGAAGAGAAGAGAAGAAAAAGAAATTGTGCCTGACTCTGGGTCAGATGATGATAAACAGACTTTATGACTTTTGGGCTTCTCTGTGCCTTTCATCTGTGTGCCTGTCCACTTTCCTCTTGACACTTAGATCTAGTACTCTTACCCTGCTTTCTTTTGTATACAGAGCTAGCTTGTGTACAGTAAATATCCCAGATTCCCTTGCCAATGTGGTTTCTAATTAGGTTAGGGCAATGGGAAATACTGGATTTAGGGGATGGGGCAGGAGAAAGGAAGAACCTAGAATAATTCTCCTCCTCTCTCTGCTTTGAGTGGTTTCTTGGACAGAGGTTGCATACCCTCCATGACCCCATCTCCTGCCAGATGGGCTTTCCTCTTAGGATCCAAATCCTCATAAGCAACCCTTGATCTCTGTTAATACTGCTTCTCTGCTCTGTTATTCAGCCCTGGGCATGATAGTGTGTTCCTGTATTGTCCATCTTTAGATTGCCTCACTTTGCCTCATTTTCAGTTCTTCCAACACTTCTCTAGTTCAGTTCCTATATTAAACCACGTAGTGTGGGCTTGATTATTTTGAAAAACCATAATAGATACCACATAGTGCTTCTTCTCCAAGAAGAAGAATTAACAAGCCCAAGACTTATTTCTCCATATTCCCTTCATTTTTATGACTATGTATTGACATCCTGCAGAAGACTTGGCAAATCCTATTAAGATATAGTTGCCTGTTTTCCCATTTTCTACCTCCTAAACCTAGAATATATTCACATGAAATGAAGGACACCTTCTAGGACATTTCATAGCCTCTGAAGGCCAAAGATGACACAGCGAATCCCATAACTAAACCTCCAAAAAGAAGCCTTGAGAGTAGGCATCCCAGTACTGAAGGCCAATGTCTAGAACCCACATGGCTCCCACAAAGAATTGAGGCCATCCATATGAGCCTATGACTTTGCTCCTCAAAAGTCAATTTGGAGAAGTGTATAGTCTACTGACCCCTAGAATCAGGCTCTCCAGGGCTGGCTCAGTTCTCAATACTACTTAGAATTTACACAGTATTTTCTATCTTCAAAGAACTATGCAGACATTAACCAATTATTCTGTTCTTGGCCCCATGCCGATTACACTATCAAGATTTGACAAACTCTTTGTACTCTCTGTAGTTCTGCAGGAATGTAGGTTTGTCTATTTCAATCAAAACTGAAGCCAAGCTCGGACCTTTGGCTGAAGGAAGCCTTAGCGATTTAATATTTAATACAAACATCCTGTCCTCATAAACCGATCCTCTTTAACAGAAAAAAAATTGTCATTAGAACACAGTTAAGCAAAAAAGGAAAAGGTTATAAACTTTGAAAAGAACAAAATAGTTAATATTTGGAGCTTTTAAAGTGTTTTCAAAAGATGGTTATGCAGCTGTGGTAAGTTGGGGGGGGGGGGGTTTCCACTTCATATCCTTTCATCTGCCTATGGGTGCCTATTATTAAAGGTTTACATTTTGTTTATACTCTCCATGATGTGCAGATATTTTCTTTCCTTTTGAATTTCTTTCTTTGGCCTTCAGACACTGAGCTGAGCAAGAGAAAAATTAGTCCTACAAAATAAAACTGTCTGCTGAAAATGAGATCAGGTACTATGTAGGAAGCTGCAATCTGAACCTCACCACCCTGCCCTTTCTCTAGCCTGATGGTTGACCTGAGAGGACCACCTTCTCCCTCTAGGCCTTCTTCACTGTCTCTTCTAGAAGTCATGCTTCAGAAATGGCTCTCTGTGATGTAAATCAAGGCAACTGGCTACCAATGCCAGAACTTCAGTGTGGCAAAAATATCTCCACTTTTCGTCAGACTTCTGAGCATTAGACATCTGGAGTTTAACCAAGACCCACCAAATACTGCTTGCCATCTGTTCTTAATTTAAAAGCCAACCACATGGCATTTGCACTTCTCATTGACTGACAAGCTCGATTGCAAACCAACCTTGGCTTCCCCATCCTACTTGTCCGTGGGACTTCAGACAAGCAATTTTGGCACTGAATACACTCGTAAATATCCTACTAGGGAATGGAGCTATATGATCATCCCTACAATATAAGGGGTCAACCCTAATAAAATTATGCCACAACCAAAGATAGAGAAAAAATGGAGGCAACTTGGGTTTCAAATAGCATTAGCAGTCAACAAGTTGCTATTTCATAGTAGGCACTTGGTGATTAAAGTTTCCACTGGATACTTAAGCACTGTTAATAGCTGACATTTACTAAAGCAAAGAAAAACAGAGATTTATAAGAATCCCAGGAAAATTCTCTCCTACAGATTTTCATGCCCAGGATTCCATTTAACAATGTATTGAAATCATATTCTCACTTCAATCCTTGACTCAAGTGATCCCAGTTTTCAGCAATTTCTTCCTGTTTCATGTAACTCCTGTATCATCTATCCTTTGTCTGCCTGCCTCTCTCTGTCTCTCTGTCTCTGTCTCTCTCTCTCTCTGTCTCTCTCTCTCTCTCTCTCTCTCTCTCTATATATATATATATGTAGTATATCCCATGTCATACTGCCTTATAGTATTATATCACTACATTATTTATAATATTTTTGTGAACATATATTGTCTTTTTATCTAAGCTTAGGAAAAGCAGCAGAACCTGAAACAAGGATGTACGTATCTTCTGGAACTGTCCAACTTCAAGGCGGGAAGCTGGAGCATTTACCACCAGATTCTGACCCCACTGGTTGAATGTAGCCTCTGGGGTATTGATTCCCCACCTCTTCTGAGTGGCACTTACAAGCCAAACAAGCTCAAACTCCCAGGGTTTGGCAGAGACCTCTAGGGCAGAGCAGAGGAAGCCATGAAAAACACACTCTGGAAACGAGATGATGACAGCTAGAGTTGAGTCTTTAGTTTGTGAACTGTCTCCGATATGTGTGCTGAAATCAGAGGTGGGACATGGGTCTATGATGCCAATACCAGAGGCATCTGCTCTGTGTCTATCATGCCAACTTGCAAGTTTCTCAGGACAGAGGCTATCTTCCCTGACTTGGTGCCATGCTGTGTGCCTAGCATAGCACCAGATACTTGGAAGCATGATAAATATTTCTGATAGGGTCAAGTTCAGAATAAATTAATCAGTATTCCCCAATGCTTCTTTCCCCTTTTCCTATCTTTCTTATTCCTAATGTCATTTGTCATCCTTCTAGTTTTTTCCTAACAAGAAGATAGTTGAGCTGTGGTAGAAAGAGCATTGAAACTTACAATGCAAAGGCCTGTGTTTGAGTGTTAGGTTACCCTTAAACTATGTGACACTGGGCAGATCAAAAGCCTCTCCAAGTTTTGATTTCCAAATCTGTAATATGCCTTCCCCTTAGGTTTATGTCAAAATGAGCATATGTCTTTGTGAAAAGCACTTTGAAACTATGGAAATGTGTGCATATATAAGGGACATTCCTTGTCATCCCCATGCTAAGCTGCTTCCTAAACATTCACTCTTCAGTTAAAAAGCTTGGAGCATTTAGGGGCACCTGAGTAGCTCAGTAGGTAAGTGTCTGACTCTTGATTTTGGCTTAGGTCATGATCTCACAGTTCATGGGATCAAGCCCCATGCCAGACTCAGAACGGAGCATAGAGTCTGCTTGGGATTCTCTCTCTCTCTCTCTCTCTCTGCCCCTCCCCTACTCATGTGCTCTCTCTCTCTTGCTCTATGTCTCTCTAAAAAATAAATAAACATTTTTAAAAAGTTCTGAGCATTTCTAACTGTCAGGGATACACAGAATATAGGAAAGTGATATAGTCTGACCATGGTACCCTGCTTGCTGATGGACTCAGCCATTTGACAATTTCTGGTCAATATACATCTTCCCAGAAGAGTGGATCTCACCAATTCCCTTGAGTAAGAAAACACTGTCATGTGAGGAACTCCAAATCAGCCACTTTTCTGAGATCCCCTGCTTACTGTTCTACTTAAGCCTTCTTTTTATATGATGTCCACTGTATCAGTCACCTACTACCACAGATAATGTTTATATAACAAACCATCTCAAAATTTAATGGTTAAAAACAATAATCATTATCAAAAAAGGATATGGAATGATATATGAATAGAGAAATGGGCAGATGGATGGATAGGTGATAAAACAAATATAGCAAATGGGCACCTGGGTGGCTCAGTTGGTTCACCTTCTGACTTTGACTCAGGTCATGATCTCACAGTTTGTAGGTTTGAGCCATGCATTGGGCTCTGTGCTGACAGTTCAGAGCCTGCTTTGAATTCTCTGTTTCCCTCCTTCTCTGCTGCTCCCCGCTTACTCTCTCTCTCTCAAAATAAATAAATAAATAAATAATACTAATAATTAAAAAACAAATATAGTAAAATACTAGGTTCTGGGTATATGGCTGTTCACTAAAAAATCAATTTTTCTGATGTTTGAAATCTTACATTAAAAGTGAAAATAAAAACTAAGCATTTATTTAGTTCACAAATACGTGGGTCCCTGTACTCTGAGCAGGGCTGGTTTTGACTGGGCTCACTCGTGAATCTTCCCTATTACCTGGTGGATCATGGGGATTGTTTGGTCTATGATGGCCTTTCCTGGGATGGGTCTCCTCCGTGTTTCGTCCTCCAGCAGACTAGCTAAGGTTTGTTCACTTGATGGTCACAGGAATCCAGAGAACAAATAGAAATGTGCAAGGCTTCTTAAGTTCTTGGCTTAGAAATATCACTATTACTTTTACTGCAAACAGTCGGCCAAAACAATTCATAAGGCCAGCCCATATTCAAAGGGTGGAGAAACAAACATGAAGAGTTGAGAATTGAGGTTATTTTTGCAATCTACTGCATCCATCTTGCTAGTTGCTAATCATTGTTAACACAAAACAAAGGGGCCGTTACAGTGAAACTTACATATGCACCCAATTTTGATCACTCAACAGCAGTCACATGCATAGGACATTCAGAGTCTAAAAGTCTTCAAACCCCAGAAGAGAGGGATGATACCTCAAAATCTGATTGTTAGTCAGGTGAGGTTGCAGTCCAGGGAAAATCAGTAATTTCCCTCTTGAAGCAGTAATCAGGAAGTAAAGGTACTACCATTCACATGCAGGTTTGAGGTCCAGCTACTCCATCATTCAATCCTATGGCTTGCCCTAAATCCATAGATCCCCCTATGCAACCCTTTCCTGGTGCCTCTTAAAGAACATATTGCTTTCCTGCTTCCGTTCACTTATTTCTTGTGGACTATACTTTATAAATTAAGATGAGGTCAGGTCACTAACCCAGAACTTGAGCTTTCCCTCTGCTCAGCAGACATGTCCGGGTTCATGGAGCCAGCCTTCTGCTAACTCCTGGTCCTCCTCATATTCAGAGGAATTAGGCCAACATGAGCAGTATAGCCTTAGGTTAGAGAATAAACTGTCTGTTTGTGCTGAGTCCTACAAACATTCCTGGTGTGAAAACTCCAACATCATTAACATCATATTAACCCACCACTGGTCAGACTGCTAATAGCAGACAATGGCAAACACAACACTGTAAAGGCTGAGAAACCTAGTAAGCAATGCCTTCTTCAAAGCCAAGCCATGTGGAGGGTCTTTCAATAACCTTGTGTTACCAGTCTCAGTAAAGAGAAGCAAACAATGAGAATTACTTCCTAATAAGGACCACTGAGTTATTAGTAAGCAAACTATGGAATCAAGCCTTTCTTGTTAGCCAACCTCAAACCTGCCAAACTCAGACTATGAGATTTATTAGTTTTTAATTAGCCTTTTCATTACATCATTAGTAACTTCTCTACCACTAGAGTGCAGAAAAAGCAGAAAGGTATAATTTTATGGTGTTTACAGATCATGCTACTTGATTAAAGATGACAACTAGGACTGCCTAGCATTCTTAAGGGCTGAGGAGAGGGTGAGTTAGAGCAAGGAATTAGGTGGGGTGAGAGGCTAGACATCAGGAAAAAGCAAACCCTTTCAGCTCAATGAGATGAAGTCACAGACTCCTTCCTCCATTGTGCTTGAAATAAAAGATATTAGCATGGTCTGTAGTGGGACCTCCTTAGTTTATTAAAAATAATAATAGTGAGGAAAAGAGAGAACTGGGAAGTGAAATATTGGCAACAATGACTCATTTTATATCAGATCATAGGTCAGTCAAATGATGTTAGATATGTAAGCCACACCCACCCCAAATACAAATCAGTCACCTCTATCCATTGGACCTCCATTTAAACTCAAAGAGAAAATGCTCATGTAGAGACTTGCCAAGCCTAAGAGTGACTACCTTACATGTGCCTCCGTTTCTCCATCTGTAACATGGGAGGTTAAAACTAGGTCCTTCCTCAGGTGTCTTCCGCCAATAACATTCCAGAACACAAAGCCAACATGTAATACTTGCCTTCTCAGTACTCTTACCAGTGCTGAGTCCCAGTAATAATCCTGGAAAGTTGGCCTGTCTGTTTTATTACAAAGCCAAATAAGACATTGGTTCAAAGATTTGTTAGATTTCCTGCCACTCACAGTTGGTGCAAGAAGAGCAGTAGAGGTATCCAAGACCCCACCTACACCTAAATCTGCATTTTAACAAAACCCCCAGGAGATTCATAACCAAGTTACATACCCTAGGTCACAAAGCCACTAACCGCCAAAGCCAGAGGCAAATTCAAACCCTCTGATATTATATCCTGTGCTTTTTCCATCCATACCACACCCATGATTCCACTGTCCAGAAGAAACTGGCCCCGGTTAAGCTCTTCTTATCAGCTATGGTCAGGATGCCAAGCAAATCTCTGGATACCCTCTGTAATCTCTGAGGTGTTCTTTAGACCCATTACACACCACCAGAATTGTTCCCTGGATGGCTTGTACCCTGTCCTGACCCCCACAAAATTAGGTTAATCTTGGTCCAAAATGACAGTATTGCAATGGCCTTGGAATTGAAAAGAAAAGCAGAGTATTTTTTTCCGTGTAGGAAAAGATAAAAACAAATACAAAAACAACAATAAAAAAAACTCTTTTGCTAATGATCAGGTAGCAAAGGGCCACTACAGGCACCCAGAAGAACTTTCTTTAAGGAGAATTGGCCTTGGCTTCTCTTTTGATGCTTTGGCTTAGAAGATATCAGAAGGGACCTCCACTTAGCTGTGAATAGTGATGGTGTAGAGACCCCCAGGCAGACCAGCCTCCCATTAGCTGGGTTACTCTGGAGTTGTAAACACGGTACTCTCCCAATCTGTTTTCCAAGATGAACTGTATATAAAGCATGTGTGTGGCAGGAGATGATAGCTCGCTTGAGGCTTTCAGCAATCGATGTTTACAGACTATAATGGAAACCACAAGTTTCTTCTTTAACTCAAGTCAGTATACATTCCTTCAACCCGCAGGCAAATTGGAGCAGGGAGGGGGGGTTGGGAGAGGTTCACAGTGAGTCATCATTTCACATTTTTTAACAGCTTAATGAGCATCTAGAAATGCCTTATTAGCCAGCAAAAATACAGAGTCTTTCTTCCCCCACCGAATTCAGCAATGACCCTATTTGGATATGGAATTCCTTGAACATCTACTTTAAGTGACGCCCCTCATGGAAGGTGAGTGACTAATGTCTCTACCACAGAGTTACAAACAAAAGTATATGAAAGGCCCCACAACTGATTTCAAGTTAATAACCTTCCCTCATTTTGTCCCAAGTTTAGGAGGGGGGGGGAATAAGTTATTTCTTGTAGGTTCCATTAATCCTCTGGCAAGCCTGGCCCAGGGTGCTTGGAAGAAACAGCAGAATTCTCAGATCTGCAAAGCAGCTCTCTCAGCCAAGATTCGCAGTGCTAACAGACAGATGGTAAATATCGCTGGGGTTCTAAAGCCACAGCTGTGTGCCTCTGGATCTCTCAGATCTATGTGTGTGATCATTAAAATATCTCAGATCATCTAAAATAGGAGTCTCTGTGATCTTGGCAACTTCAGTATTCCTGACCCTCTTTTATATTTTTCTTTCAGGGGCCACATGCATAATCTGGGTAAAATAATGGGGGAAAGTACAGAAATTCCCAGAGCTACTTATCATCTTGAATGTATGTATGTTTGTGTATAGATATTTTAATTCTATATTAAATAAGTCATTAGTATTTCAATATCTCTTTGATAACTGAGAGGGAGAAAATGATTTTTTTCCCAAATTTTGTCCTAAGTCCCAAATAAATAAATTATATTTTGTCTCTTCACACTTCTTTCTCCAGTCCTCTTTAATACTATAGGTCAAATTCAGGCCCCCAAGGCAACTAAAGATCTGAAGGGTTCCATTTGTCCTTTAGACCAAATTTGCGTCTTTTAGATCATCTGTGCCGATTCTGCATGATCCTAAAAGAAGGAGATTTTAAGGGTCACCCAGTTTCATGAGAGGAATTCCGTGAGATTATATTCTTGAATTAAAAAAAATAAAATGCAAACATAATATTTCTAGAATGGTGCCAAAGTACCCAAACTAAGATCTTATGGACATTTCCTCATGTCCCTATGGATTAGCTTTAAAGCTACTTCTGTTCCAGAGCAAATGTTCGTTTAAAGACTGAATTGTAGCAGCAGCTGGGTGGCTCAGTCAGCTAAATGTCCAACTCTTGGTTTTGGCTCAGGTCATGATCTCACAGATCCTGAGTTCAAGCCCCATATCAGGCTCTGTGCTGACAGTGTGGAGCCTGCTTGGGATTCTCTCTCTCCCTCTCTCTGCCCCTCCCCTGCTCACTCTCTCTGTCTCTCTAAAAAGAAATAAATTTTTAAAACTTAAAAAAAAAGATTGAATTGTAACTCCTGTACAATTTGTGGCAATTGGGAAAAATATTCCTGTTATACAATTCTACGTGAATGAAATTGAGGTCCATCTCAAGAGAATCTGGCATTCTTAGGGTAGATGCTTATAAAATAAAGGATAAAAAGGTAAATACATTTTTAATTCCTTCCTAACTTATGTCTCCTTTTACTGGGTAAATTCCTGTAAATAAAGCTAATTCCCCTTTTAAAAAGGTCACCTCTGTGCATTTATTATTCAATCTTGTCTGATCATGTTACTATTTAGTATAGTTCTGAAGACTCCCTTGGGATAATTTCATGGCTTTTAGCTCAGTTTCCAGTCTTTTTCTTTTCCTTTTCTGGAGCAAGAGGAAAAGAAGAATCAAGTCATGAGTCCTGTGGGCTGTGGATCCCATAAAGGAGGTTGTCAATATATGCAAGTTGATGTGCAGACAGAGCAATTTCCACACAGGTCCTTTCATTTGTTCATTTGTTCTCCCAGCGGTATTTGAGAATCTAGGATGTATACTAAACTTGGTGCTGAGGTGACTGGTTTATTAAACTGACAGAGTCTATGCATTCAAGTAGCTTCCATTTTAATCAGGCTTAAAGGGTAGATGAATATGATTAACTCAAAATAATAAACAAATTAACTAGTAGGAAAAATACCAAATGGTATTAAGTGCTATGTAGAAAATTCAAGATAGGTTGGATTTTACGTGGATTCTGATTGGAAAACATTGTAAAACACATCTTTTGATGAACTGAGGAAAACTGAACACAAATTATTCATTTGATAATATTAAAGAATTAATGTTAGTTTTGTTTGATGATAGTGGTTTTGTGCAGATGTTTAAAAAAGAGACATAATAAAAGTCCTTATCTATTAGACATGTACTGAAGTGCTTACAAGTGAATTTGCTAGGATTTTCTTAAAAACCTTCTCAAAATAAAAAAGTGGGTATAGAGATAATAAGAGTGTTAGAAAGACAGTGGTAGTTAGAGCTAGGTGATGTGCACAAAGGATTTGCTGTACTATTTTTCTGTACATTCATGTGTTTTGAAAATATCCTTAAAATATGAAGATGAGGATGATATATTGCATGGGTGTGCAGGCTTAACATTTCCTGAGCATTTATGATATGAAAGCTGCTCTACATCTATCATGGTTGTGGCTATACTATAGGAACAGGATGGACCCCCACCCAAAACTCGGTTCAGAGATCTAGAATGATGATGTGATGCCACACATACACAGCAAGAGAATATGGACAGATTTAATACTTAATTATGAGTCTTTTGGGGGAGAGCAAGGCAGACTCTCTAAGCTGATCTGAAACTGGTTTGTGTTGGAGGTGCAACAGGTCAAGGGTTCCTATGTGCAGACAGGGCCTTATGTGGTTGGACTCTCCTACCAGCTCCAAATGAAGGATCACTGAGCTTTCTTATCAGTGTTCCCTGATGTGTATCACAAGGAAAAGAGGGAAGGGTGAAGCTCAAAAGCTGTCTACAATCAAACATCCAAAAAAATGTCAGAATATTACAATTTCGTAATTTAATTTGCACTATGACCCTCTCAGTTAAAACAGTAGTTCACAGAGGAGAACACCAAGGCTTAGCAAGGTTAAGATACTTGCTAAGATCACCAAGCTAACATTACAACCAAAGCCTACTGTCTCAGGCATGCACTCTGCTTTACTATATCCTTTTATGTGGGGAATGAGGTACTTCCACATGCAAGGATCACACATAAACCACACTCCAACACAGGAAAGGCAGCAGGGTCTATTATGCCAGGATCTAATGGAAGAAGTTAAGGTGCAGGGCAGATGAATAATAGAATCAATAACGATGGCATATGAAAGAAACACAGCTTTTTCTGCTGAAAAAATACTTTTCCACTAAATCAATTAGGATGTTTTTGACTGCAAGTTGAAAAATGGCTTAAATAATAAGGAATTGTATCATAATACCAAACAGCAAGTGCAGACATGCAACAGGGTTCAGGATGAGTGGATTCAACAGTTCACAATGAGGCCCCCAAGGGTTCATGTTCTTTTTATGTTTCCACTCTGTCAGTCCAGTTTCATTCACAAGCTGGAACCAAGAGGGGTACCGATGTCACATCCACACATGACAAAATTGAAAGGAAAAAGGGAAATACCCTGAAAGACAGACAGAGAGAGAGAGAGAGAGAGAGAGAGAAGCTTTTCCCAGGAGCCCTCCAGCAGATTTTCCCTTGTGTTTTGTTGGCCAATGAGCTGGGTTGCATACCTGCTCCTGAACTACTCACTGAAGACCTTAAAGCAATGCTAAATCACAAAAACTGACCTCAGGCTGAAAAGAATGTAGAACATTGGGAAGTGCACACAAACTGAAAAGGACAGGCCCTACTCTGCTCCAACAGATTATGCCACACAGGAGTGTAAGCCCATTAATACCAGACCTTTGGTTTTGTCATGACAAGCCAGAAATTTAGATTTTTTATGTCCAAATTTGTAAGTGTTGGCCACCTATTTAATTTTTAAAAATACATTGCAGGCCAATACTCACTCTATAGCTCAAAAATAACAGATCTGTTGATTAAAAGTGGTCTTTGGCTTCCCGGTGTGCAACCTCTGAGCAACAGAATCATAGACATTCTAATCCAGAAAGTCTGATGTGACAACTGAGAATTTGTATTTCTTTTTTTAAAAAAATTTAAATAATTTTTAAATGTTTATTTAATTTTGAGAGAGAAAGAGAGGGGGAGGAGGGTCAAAGAAAGATGGAGACAGAATCTGGAAACAGGCTCCAGGCTCTGAGCTATCAGCCCAGAACTCAACACAGAGCTCAAACCCACAAGCCGTGAGATCATGACCTGAGCTGAAGTCAGATGCTTAACCAACTAAGCCACCCAGGTGTCCTGAGAATTTTATTTCTAATAAGCTCCAGGGTAATGCTGATGCAGCTGGTTCATAGGCCACACTGGGAGGAGCACTGTTCTGTGGCCCTACTCCATTTTGCTTTTCTCCATCCTATGGAATGAGGGTATGGGGTCCATGTTTCATAGTCCTGGTTGGAGCAGCTTACACTTTCTCCTTCCTCATTTCATCGAGCATCTTACCTGAATACTGACACCTCTTCTTCCTCTTCTGGCTTCTGCACATTTGAGGAAATCAACTGAGTTCTCAGATTGGCCGTGGATGCCCTTTTCCTACCCCTCCCTCCAAATGAAATGAAATGAAATGAAACACACCATGATATAGAAAGGCAGAAAGAACTTCAAACAAGCTGGCTCATTATTTCCTTCCACAAACTAGAAAAGGGCACAAACAAATAAACACAATATTGCTGAGGGAAGCCAGTACTGGCTGGGCCTGGTTTTCACCAAGCAGTGACCTCCTCCCGTGAATTAAATGCCCAGAGCCCCACAGTCTCATCTGGTCCTGATTTTCAATCGGCAGTAAACTGATACATTTTTTTTTCACTTTCATTATAGCTTGTTTTCATCTAGTTTATATTTCCAAATGTACTGGTTTTCAAGCCTGAACTGTCATATTAAAAAAAAATACAACTTTAAAAAATGTAGGCTAGCCGACCCAATGGCACCAGGGAGGGGGCCCAGGCTTATGGAAACTCTTTGGAGATTTTCTTTTCTCTGAGCTAATCCCATTGGGAGTCACCAAGTTAGGTGGATGGGAAGTGACAATGTAGGGGCCCAAACTGCCTATCTTACTCTGTGTGAGGTAGCATGCTGAGCAGAGAGAAAAGAGAATGAAGGAATCCCAAGAAGTTTCTATGTGCTGCTCATGCCAACTATTTCCACAAGGGCACAGAGGAACTTTGAGGGAGTAGAAAGAAGGCTTGGCAAAAGGGTTATCAGTCTGACAGCAGAGATTTGTAAACTTGCCAGATGATGGAGAAAAGGGCTAAGTCTCCCAACCAGGAAAGGTAGAGGTCCATGTTCTGTTCACAGGAATAACCAAACCCTCTAAGTCTCAAAAGAATTGGTCAGCAAATGGAATGAACACAATTGGGAATGAGCTATGAAAATTCCCAGCACCCACCCTGAGGTGCATGGGCAACACACTCCTCTGCAGGATGAAAACCACTCAGGATGACCCTCACAGATGCCTGCCAGGCCTCCAGTTCCACCATGACCAGAGGGTCTGAGCTCATTCCTTTGGGCAGGTGCCTCCCTCCCCAGTCTTGCTGCAGTTGGGTCAAGGCAGTCTCTCCTCCCCACTGCAGGAAGTATGACTTTGGGCATGGGGTAGGTAGTGTGGTAAACAGACTTGCAAGCTCTCCAGAGTGGCACTCAACACCTAATGGTTAGTACTTCAAGACTTCAGGCTACCTTCATGTCTGGATGAAGATGTGGTGGTGAATCGGGATTCACCACAAGACAACCTCCATTTTCTGTAACTCCTCTGCACAGTTCAAACATGGGCTTTTTCCTCCACAAAAATGACTCCAAATATAAACCCAAACACGCTTTTCCTCCAACTTTAACTTTTAATGTAGCAGCATAATAAAATAAATAGTTGAAGTGTTGGCCTTCACAGTCTTCCTCTGAAGTCTTTCCTCTTGGCTGATTCCAAGGCTCATTCTTTCTGCTTCTCTCCATCTCTTCTGCCAAAGTTCTTGTCATCCCTGGGTGGTAGCCTTCTCCCCATGAGGATGCTTTAAATCTTTGCTCTCTGGTCTCTTCGTGAAGCTTCTGTTTCCATCTGGTGTCAAGTTCAAGAAGTTGAAAAATCTTCCCCAATTACCATCTTTTAGTAAATACCTTTTGGTCATCTGATCATTTTTTTTTTGCTCTATTTTCTCCATTTTCACCCACACACACCCACACATGCATGCACATGCATGCACACATACACATGCCTCCCCTCACCATTATGTCTTTCTCTCCTTTCTTCCCCCCTTTCTACCTTCCCTTCCTTCCTTGAACTTCAGAAACCCACACAGAGTAGAGCTATATATTATGTAAGGAAGGTGTCTCATCATAAGATGAGAAAAAAATTAGGGGCACCTGGGTGATTCAGTTAAGCATCTGACTCTTGGTTTCAGCTCAGGTCATGATCTCATGGTTTGTGAGTTTGAGCCCCACATCATTCTCTGTGCTGATGGATGGAGCTGGCTTGGGATTCTCTCTCTCTCTCTCTGCCCCTCCCCTGCTCTCTCTCTCTCTTGCTCTCTCTCAAAATAAATAAATCAGCTTAAATTTTTTTTAACTTAAAAAGAATACCAGACATCAAGTATACAACTTCTTTATAATCAGTAGTAAATTAAGTTTTTAGCCTGTGCTGGGTATTGTGTTCTAGAGGAATTATCTCATCCTTTTCTCAAATAATTCTGTGAGTGAGGAATCATATCATGCCCATTTGGGAATTCAGAGAGGTTAAACAATTAGGCTGAAGTTGCACAGCTAGTGAGTGATACAGCAACTATTCCAATCTTGACAGCCAGACTCCAGGGGCCCTGCTTTAAACACATGAGATATAACCTCCTCCTCCTCCTCCTCAAAAGATCAAGAAAGGATCCCATGAGCTTTCCTCCAGAGCTGAATACAAAATTCTTGAGGCTAAAATTTGGCTTAGGTACTTGGGATCTGAGAACCATTCAGAGTTCTGCCACACAGGGATACCCTCTTCTATCAAAATATCATATCTCATAATAGAATAGCAATTCTCAATCTTGATTGAATTCATACCTGGAACTTTTAAAAATCCTGATGTCCTGGCCTTACCCCAGGTTCTAATTACATCAGAATACCTGGGAGATGGAACCCAGGCATCGTTATTTTTAAAATCTCCCCTGGTGATTCCAATGTATTGCCAAGACAGAATCACTAAGATAATGGAATTTCAGGCAACATCAAGAAAATTAAGCAGCTCCTTTTCATGAGTGGCAGAGCTATCCCACCATCTCTGAAGTCAAGGTATTAAGTGATCAAATTTGTGTTTTTCCTCTATATCAAATAGCTAGCCTATATATCAAATAGCCTATATATCAAATAGCTGCCTAACAATATCCAAAATGGCAGATGGCCATAAAGTAAAGCATTCTGAACTTGGGAGAAATTAGACCTGGGCTTATCAGGTCTGTTCTATCAGACCTGATAGAACCTTATCAGGTTCTATCAGTCTGCTTTGTGCTAGCTGTGTGACTCTATTTTCAAATTGCGGCAAAATGTACATGACAAAATTTACTGTCTTAACCATTTTAAGTGTACAGTTCAATAGTATTAATTATGTTCACTTGGTTGTGCAACTACTATCACCATCCATCTTCAGAACTCTTTCCTTCATGCAAACTAAAACTCTATACCCCTTAAATGGCAACTTCTCATTTCTCCCTCCCTCTAGCCCCTTGCAACCACCATTCTAGTTTTTATTTGTCTGGGTTTGACAACTCCAGGTATCTAAGTAGAATAATGCAGTATTTGATCTTTTGTGACCAGCTTATTTCACTTAGCACGATGTCTTCAAGTTTTATCCACATCCACGTTGTAGCATGTGTCAGAATTCCCTTCCTTTTGAAGGCTGAATAGTATTGTATTGTGTGTATATACGACAATTGGTTTATCCATTCATCTGTTGATTGGCATTTGGGTTGATGGACACTTTTGGCTATTATAATGCTACTATAAACTTGACTGTACAAATCTCTCTTCCAGACCCTGTTTTCAATTGTTTTTGATGTATACCCAGAAGTGGAATTGCTGGATCATTAACGGTGTGACTTTAAACAACTTATTTCAATCTTCCTGAGTATTTCCTCACTGATAAAATTCATGTTTATTTTTTTCATGTTTGTTTATTTATTTTTAGAGGGGGGAGGGGCATACAGAGGGGGAGGGAAAGAATCACAAGCATGGTCTGTGCTGTTAGCGCAGGGTCCAATGTGGGGCTCAATCCCACAAACCCTGAAATCGTGACCTGAGTTGAAATCAAGAGTTGGATGCTTAACCAACTGAGCCACACAGGTAACCCTAAAATTCATGTTAAAATTCATGTTTTTAAACATGGTTCTAAGTGCTAGGGATATTGCAGTAAACAGGACAGGTAAGGTTCCTCTGAGGAGAAATAATTCTTACTACAGATACCCCAAATGAATGAGATAATGGAGGTTTTCTAGATTTCATTAACAAATTAATCTAGAAATTTTTGGCCTTCTCACTGGGTATTGAGAACTCTTATACTAAGAAACAAAAAGGGTTTATATGGAAGTCTGAAAATAATGAATGCAAAAGGAGAGGCTCCCATGTTTGATGAAAGAAAACTTGAGTCTTGGAATTTTAGCTAGATGAGGAAATTTTCAGTCCCAGTCATGATTCCCCTTGGGTGTGGCACTAGTGAGAATTCATGTCAGGACCTAATTAAACATTTCAAATAACTTTCTCAAAGAAAATGTGGGGAAAAAACCTATTCCAAAGCTCGCTCACACATACACACACACACACACACACACACACACAAATATCCTGCATTTTTATGTTTGTTTCAGGAAAACCTCTAAGACAGCCTACAACTATAAAAATCTGTGAACTCTACAAGTCAGAAATCACCACATAATCAAAAAATAATGAGTTCCAAATGATAAAGAAATCTGATACATCCAAATTCAAGGGCAATGAATGATTTAAATAGTCGTCCAGAATTTCTTGTGAAGAATGAGTTTATATTAACTTCCCTTAATTAAGGCTATGGTGTCTTAAAGAAACATGAATGCAGGTGGGATATAAGTGATAAGAGATGTGCATGGCTTTAGACTAGGAATTCTCCATTCAGGCACCTTTTGAGAGAAAAATCATTCTTTTCAGAAATATAAAAAAATATAAGAAACAATATAACAAATAACCTGTGATTCAGACTTTCATTGCTGTTACTGTTTATTCAACCTAGTGGGGTATAATTTACATACAATAAAATACACATATCTTACATCTGGAGTTCAATGAATTTTGATAAATGTCTACACCTGGTTAACAACCCACCCCAATCAAGCTATTTGCATCACCTCAGAAAGTTCATTCATGCCCCTTTGCACTCAGTCCACTTCTGGGCCCAGACAAACATTGATCTGATTTCTATTAATCACTGTAGATTAATTGTCTAGTCTAGAAGCTCAATTAAATAGAATCTGTACTATGTATCATTATCTGTCTGGCTTCTTTTATTTAGTATTCACCCATGTTGTTGCATATATCAGAAGCTCATTGTTTTTTATTGCTGAGTTGTATTCCTTTGTACACAAGTAAGCCACAATTTGTTTATCCATTCTTCTGGCTTATTCCCAGTGCTTGACTATTATGAATAAAGCTGCCATAAACATGTATAAATCCTTCTGTTGACATAAGTTTTTATTTCTCTTGGGTAAAATCCAAGAGACAAATTGAGGGTTCATAGAGTAGATGTTTAAATTTATAAGAAATTATTAACTGTTTTTCTAAGTGGATGTAAAATTTAATACACCAATAATGTGTGCGATAACCCAGTTGCTCTATATCCTTGTCAACACTTGGTATTCTCAATTTTTAAAACTTCATCATTGTGGAGAGTGTATAGTGATGCTTCACTGTGTTTTTAATTTGCATTTCCCTCATGATTAATAATGTTGAACACTTTTCGTGGGCTTTGTGGCTGTATTGGTCAGCTTGGGCTGCCATAACAAAACTATAGATTGGATGGCTTACAGAAATATATTTTCTAACAGTTCTGGAAGCTGGAAGTCTGAAATAAGGGTGCCAGCATAGTGGGGCACTCTTCTGGGCTTGCAGACAGCCATATTTGCTGTGTCCTCACAGCAGGGGTAGGAGTAAGGGGGGTAAGAGGGAAGTGGAGAGAAAGGCAGAGGGGGAAGAAGGAGGGAGGGGGAGAGAGAGAGAGAGAGAGAGAGAGAGAGAGAGATCTGGTGTTTCTTCTTATAAGGGTGCTATTCTCATCAGTTGAGGATCTTACCTTTGTGATCTCACCAATCCTTATTACCTCCAACAACCCCTGTTTTCAAATACCATAACATTGGGCATTAGGGTTTCAACATATAAGCTCTGGAGGGATACATTTACTCAATAACAATGGCCATTTCTATAAGTTCTATTTTGAAGTCTCTATTCAAGTCTTTTGCCAATTTTTGTATTGAATTGTCTTATTATTGAATTGTAAAAGCTATTTATATATTTTACATAAAAGTCCTTCATCAGATATTTATTAAAACTACTTTCTGTTAGTCATCACATGCCTATACATTTTCTTAACAATATCATTTGAAGAGCAGAGGGTTTAAATCTGATCACATACATTTAATTATTTTTCCTTTTAAAAATAATGCTTTTGAGTCATAGCTAAGAGATTATTTTCCATCCCAATGTCATTTATCTTCTTCTTCTAGAAGTTTTACATTTTAAATCCTATTTTTAGTTTTATATTTTCAGTTTTTATGTTCAGTTCTATAACCCAAGTTAAGTTAATTTGTATGTATGCCATGAGGTAAGGGATGAATTAAATAAGTTAATGAATGCATGTGACACATGGTGGCACTCAATAAATAAGTTCCATAATCATTACTTTTATTAGCAACTAAGGACATAAAGGCTATAGTTACCCATTTACTGCAAAAGGCTAGGAAGAATTTACATTAAGGAAAACTTAAAAATAGAATGAGCACCTATCAAAACTAAGAGCTTTTACTTTTCAAGAGACCTGTCTTATCTGGTAGATTTGGTGACTTTAGCTGATGCTCCCAGGTTCACACCAAAATCCATCTGATCTATCCACAAGGGAGCTTATGAAGAGTTCTCACATAGATGGACCCCGTATTCCTGATCTTTCTCTGCCCAAGACCATTCTCCAGCTGTGGGTGCATCAACCTAGGCAGACTGCAAAGTCTCAGATGGAGGGTAACAATTCAGGAGCAATCCTTGATACAGGAGGGACCAGAGTTTGTGGATAGATGCCTGTGCTGCCTCATCCCCCAGGTGACAATTTTTAGTTGTGTGTTACACAGTGACCCAGAGGGTCCCCCAATAAGATTGAGCCCTATAGAGATGTTCTGTTCTTTCACATCCTTTGCTGGCTTTCTCCCCTTTTCTCTCTCACTTTCCCCACTCCCCCAGTGTGCTTCCTGGGATCCACTCCCAAATAATCTACTTAAACCAAAAATCTTATCTGAGGTTCTGTGTTTGAGGGAACCTAAACTAAAGCAGAGGCTGGCCACAGAAATTCAATGCTCTGGACACATGAATGCCTCCAATGAAAAGTGACCCTCTCTGGAGAAAGAAGTAGAGGAAGGCGATAGGCAATTTATTTCAAATCAAGAGTACAGATTAGAAATAAAGTAGAGAGACTCAGTCACTCAAGATGGTTTTTGTTCTCAAATCCTCCATGGTATCCATGCATGGAGTTCAAAAGTCTTTGTTCTGGAAACTTCTTAGCCAAGTATTTCAAGGCCCTTGGCAGAAACACCTTGCTCAAGGTAGCAGTCAAATGAAATAGTGGAGTAATGTCTGGGTTGTGCCTGCTTCTTCTCTGAGAAACAAGCCACAAGCCATTAGCCAAAGCAGGGAGAACACCATCCCAAACACAACAATTTTGCAATACAGACAGTTTTCTTTGAAAGCACTCTACAAATATATTTCTCTCACTTGGGAACTGCAAGAGAAGATAATTATTCTTTTCTGCCTCATAATATATATTAAAAATGTTCAAATGTGGCTTTCCAGGGATTTCTGCCAAATATTTTTAGGCACCAGATCCAGCTTTACTTAATTTTATATGGCCTGCTTAGTCTATTGTAAAATACCCTTTCATGTAGTATGAATCTGCTAAAAAGGCTAAGATATATTCCTTTATATTAAAAACCGAATTTTAAGGTTAACCTTCAAGGTTAGGAACTTTCACCCTCAGACCTATCTCATGAGGAGCCACTGAAAAGGAATTGAGGCTCTCCTGAAATGCTATACACTTCTCCAGGCTCTCACTACCGCCATGAGAAAAAGCAAGACTATCACCTTCCAAGAAAGGAACTGTACATGACAAGAAGGTTGTTTTCAGATAAATAGTACACTTTATTACCACCAGGGCATACAATATCTCAAACACAACATTTCATGGCCTTTTCTGTTTTTATAAGCATATGCCAACAACGAGTAATGAGCGCAAAAGTCTGTGTGAAACACTGCATTTGATGGAGTGTTTGTGTTGGCTTCCTTAAAATCGGCTGATTTCCAAATCTCATTCTCCACCCCACCTTAGTTATATTTATACTGTTGTGCAGAACAAACTTGGATCCGTATTTAAATATGAAATGCTTTGTGGCCATTCGTGCAAATCTCTTTATCGGGGTCTCGCACATTAACGCCCTTCACAATTGACCCACAGGCCGATTGTTTAACATAACGTTTCCACGAGGCTTCTTTCACGCACTCACAGCTCTGTTTTTACTTTTCTTAGCTTTCCTGGACAATCAAAAGGAAGTGGAACAGAGCCGGCTTGCTGAAAGCTGGAGCTGCCCCAGTGTCTCCTCCTACCTTCTGTCTCGGGTTTTGTTTTTCTACTTCTTTTTCTTTTCTTTTTTCTTTTTTTTTTTCTCTGTTGTTCTGGTGGTATAGAAGGCAGAGCCAGACTCTGTAGTTACAATCTCTCAATCCTGTGTCTGCTGTATTTTCCCTCCTGGCTCAGAGTCAATGGGAAGACTCACTGTGACCAGTCTCACAAAGCCAATTTCATGAAATTGTGTTGGCTGTTGATTTGCAAAAGCAATGCAAAGGGGTGCATGTATGCATGCATGTGGGTAGGTCTGGTGGTAATGTTGGGGGGCAGGTGTACAAAACCCCTCCTTCTTAAAGTAACAGAAACATCCAACTTAGAAAATGCAAAGTTTCTCACTTCCTCATCCCTTTTTAATTCAGAGGTTGCTTTAACTTAGAGGGTCACAGGGTTCTACCCTACATTTCCCCTTCTCTTCCCATTTTTAGCTTTGAAGAGAAGGGTTGCAACCCATACAAACTGAAGCAGAAATACTTCAAGTGGCCAAGGCACTTTCTTGGAAAGAATGCCCCCCCCCAAAGTGTTATGACTAATGACAGTCTAAGCTGTAGTTTTCTCTTCTGTAAGAAGAGAAAATGATTTCTATTTGAGCACTAACTGAATCTACCAGGTACACTAGGTATACACATGTAACAAAGTAGTAATACCTGTCTCATATGATGGTTGCAAAGATTTAATAAACTGTTGCTCATAAAGCACAGAGCACAGGGTCTAACAAGTAGTGAGTGTGCGGAAATGTCAATTATCATCATCATTATGAATCATTAATCAGGGCAAGAGTCAAGAGGTCTCTACTATGGTTGATATGATGATTGAGATCCCAGGTTTTGGAGTTGATTACACCTGCCTGCAAATCCCCATTCAATCATTTCCACACATGTGACCTTCAGCAAGTTAGCAAGTTTCTTTAATCCTCAGTGTCCTCATCTGTAAAATGGGGCTAATAAATTATGTACCTTAAAGGGATGCTATAAGGATTGTGTTTATATATGTACTTATTAGCACAGTGTTTTGTATATTAATATATGCTTTACATTATCAATATATAGTAGGTATTATTAATATTACTTGCCTACCCAATATAGTTTTATTATAAGGACATAATACAAAAGTAGCCCAAAGGACAAATGTATACCTACTCCTCCATATATCTTAAAGATACAAATTATTTCTATAATCAGTTGGTTTTATTGTAAGCCTATTCTTTTGTCCTAGAAAATCTTTAAACCCAAGTATTAAACCCATCACATAAGAGCTGAGATGAAGAGCCAGTCACCTGCAGAAACTAATCCTGAGCTGAATTTTCCTAGGACAAAACTGAATGGAACATTAACGAAGGTAAGCAATCCTGGAATTATAACAAACAACCTCCACATTATAGTGGCTTAATGCAAAATGATTATTATGTTCATCTTATAGTTCAATGCAACTCCATAGGGAGGATCTGCTTGCAGTCGTTAAGAAGCTTGGGTCAAAAAAAAAAAAAAAAAAAAAAAGCTTGGGTGCACCAGTCAACTGGCTCCACCATCTTTCAGCAGCTCTAAGTCCTTGGTTGGATTATTCCTATCCATCCAGTTGAAAGGGAAAGAGAGAATATTGGAGGATCATGCAAGATATTTTAGGGATCAGTCCTGGATATGGAATACATTACTTCTGCCTGTATTCTATTGGCTAGAATCCAGTTATATGTTGCCATCTATTTCAAGAGGTACTGAGAATAGTAGTCTTCCTGGGTGTCCAGAGATTTGAGTATCATATGGCACTGTCTGCCTCAGGTGGGTAGGAGGAGTTCAGTTTACATATATCAACTCAATTTAAACTAGTTAAGGGACAACATGCTGGAGATGTTGATTTTGATGCATCTGGAAAGAATTAGGAAAAGAAAAATGGGCCATATCTGTTCCTTTTCTGATTTGACCACTTGTTGAAATGAGAATCCTCTTTACCCTACATGCATCTCACATGCTACTATGAGAGCATTTGGGAGAAGTGAAGGCATAATGTAGGTCTTCCAAGTCTACCTTAGATTATTCTAATACAAATATTGATAATAATTCTTCACTTAAAGAAAAACATCAAGAACAAATGTTAACCTGGAGGGATGATAGAACAACAGGTATAAACCAGGAATGTCCCAGACAAACTAGAACATTCTAGTACATACAGTCACCCTAACTTTGTGCCTCTTGACAGTTATCAGTTCTGTGGAGCTATCTCCATGAAGATAGGTAATGTATCCATTGTTCAGGTACTCCAAATGGGATCTGCTTGGCAAATAGAATCCACTGTGTCTTGATGAAACCTCATTGTTCTAACTTGAGAAGGGGCTTTCCTGAGCATTCCCTGTCCTCTCCCAGAGCTGGCCTTCCCCCAAATTCCAAGTAAAGAGGAGAGGGCACACAGACAGGCTAAAGTCCACCACAGTGCTCTAGTCTGGAAAAATGAGACAGAATGCACTTTCAACATTCATGAGACAAGAGGGTATAGGATGGCCATGAGTACAGCCACATCATCTTAATCCCTACCTATATTTCACTTCTAGTTTGGGATTCTAAGGTGGGCAAAACCAGAAAACACCTGTTCACCAAATCGTAGTTTAAAAAATTAGGAGGTACAGTCCCTGAACACAATCCCAAAACTTCAGAACAGCTAGTTTTAGGACAAACTAATGGAATCCAACTTTATATCCCAGATAGCAAATCCTGGTATTATTTATTTCAAGAGCTAGTTTAGACTGAAGAGAGAAACAGTTTTGAGAGAAAGATATAAAGCAAGCAAGCAATTTTGTTGTAGTTTACAACTAAAATTCTATACCTAAAATATATCTTCCAGTAGCTTTCAGAGATAAATCATAGCCTGTATTTAATTAAAATATTTTTCATTAAATTTTTTTTTAATTTTTTTTTTCAACGTTTATTTATTTTTGGGACAGAGAGAGACAGAGCATGAACGGGGGAGGGGCAGAGAGAGAGGGAAACACAGAATCGGAAACAGGCTCCAGGCTCTGAGCCATCAGCCCAGAGCCTGACGCGGGGCTCGAACTCACGGACCGTGAGATCGTGACCTGGCTGAAGTCGGACGCTTAACCGACTGCGCCACCCAGGCGCCCCTCATTAATTTTTTTTAATGTTTATTTATCTTTGAGAGAGAGAGAGAGAGAGAGAAAGTGAGGGGCGGGGAGGAGCAGAGAGACAGCAAGACATAGAATCCGAGATAGGCTCTGAGCTGTCAGCACAGAGTCTGACATGGGGCTCGAACTCACAAACCATGAGATCATGACCTGAGCCAAAGTTGGATGCTTAACCAACTGAGCCACCCAGGCACCCCAAATATTTCTCATTTTAAAAGCTGTTACCAGGTAACTAGGAGATTTCACCAAATCATCCATTTACCTATCGATGCACTGAAATATACATTCAATGCCCATTGTCAAACACCTTTGGAGACAAATGGCATTTCAGGCCCTGTAAGGCCACAATAATTTCCCGAAGAGAGTCCTGTTAAGGCTGTGGGATGTTTCTTAGATATAATCAAGTAGGTATTCACAATATTTAGCAATGGTAGAGCACGGGCACCAGCCAATCCGAATGGTACCTTTCTATAGACTGAATATTTGTGTCCTCCTAAATCTACACATTGAAACACAACCCCCAATATAATGACATTTGGAGATGGGACCTCTGATAGGTGATTAGGTCATGAGGATGGACCCCTTATAAGTGGGATTAGTGCCCAAAGAGCTCCTCCACCCCTTTCATCAATGTGATGACACAGCGAGAAGACAGCTGTCTTTGAATCAGCAAATGGGCCCTCCCCAGACACTGAATCTGCAGACATTTCAATCATGAACTCCCACCCTTCAGAATTATGAGAAATAAATGTTAACTGTCCAACCCACCTAGTCTATGGTATTTTGTTATATTAGCCAGAACAGATTAAGACACACCTTCATAACTCAACCAATAAGCAAACGTGAAGTTGAAGAATACAATGTGGTCACCTCAATACTTACCAGCCAAAAATAGCCCTGGAACAACCTTAATTCCTGAGAATAGTAAAGGCAGATTTTTTTTAATGACTAATGCTTCTGAATGCTGTGGTAAAAGCAACAGTAGGATGAGCTATAGTATAAAAAGTTCTTCTGCATTACTTTCTGAAGAACCTGAAGGAAACTGTCTAAAATACGTGAAGCTACATTTCATTCCACTGTCGACTCAAGATGAAAACTAGGGAAGTTACTGAGTGCCTACTATACATAAGCATGGTACCCACACTTTCCTTTTATAATCTCTAATTCTTACAACATTATAAGTATATGTAACCCACTTTGCAGATGAGAAAGTAGTTTCTGAGAGATTCTCTGTTTTGCTAAGGTCACATATTGAGCTCATGGTGGTAGATTCAAAAGCAAGTCTATCAAGCTCAGGTCATCTTCCCTTTGTTCTAAGTTCCTTTGGGGAACTAACTTCTTCCGCATTGTGTTCACTCTTAGGAGTGTGAAACTGGCCAACTCTCCCCTACCTAAGGAGTAGAGATGATCCAAGCAAGGTTTGGTGAATTGCAGAAATGGTCACAATCATTTCCCATACTACCCCTGTATCCATACCACTTTGTAAAATGAATTTTGCAGCTCCTCCATTCAGGATCTGAAGTCTATTTCCCCATCCCTTGAATCTGGCCTTATGACTTGCTTTGGCTAAAAGAATGGGGCAGAAGTGACACTGTGAAAGTTTTGAGCATGGGCCTCAGGAAACCTTGCATACATCTATACCACTCTTGGATCCCTACTCACCTGCCATGTGAACAAATTCTTGCTAGCCTACTGGAGGATGAGAGACCACATGGAGTAGAAATAAACCATCCCAGTTGAGCCACGTTAAATGGACCAGGTCTCAATCAACATGGTAGTTAATGGAAGATGCATAAATGAGCCAGGCTAAGATCAGTTGGGCCTGCTCTACATCTGCATAAAAGTTCAGCTGAACTCAGCTCAAACTGTCAACCTGCAAAATCATAAGCTGCCCAAATGTTTTAAGTCACAAAACATTGAAGTAATTTGTTACTCAGCAACACCTAAACGATACACAAGGATGGAAAAGACCTATGATAAATCCCAGAGGGGATTCATGACAAGATTTTTAACTTGCTGCCTAGATCACTAGATCTTCCCTGATTCTTGCCCTTTCCCAGCCTGGGTCTCTAACATCATCTTTGATACTGGAAGCCTTATAAGTTCCTGTATCCTTATAAGTTCCTTTTGCTTAAGTTTGTCAGAGTTTCTGTCAACCAAAATATCTCTAACTTATTTTATAGGCTTTGATCCAAACTCTTCATTTTGCTGCTGAAAAACTGAAGCCAGAGAGGAAGGTTAGTTATCTGCCCAGAATCACGCATCTATTATCAGGCAGGCAATAGGACCCGAATTTAGATAACCTAACATAGATAACATAGATAGCAGGACCATTATCGTCACACAAGGCCATGACTCTACTCATTACATAAACCAACTTAGTATCACCAAAGTAAGTAAGGCTAGCTGCTCTAAAAAGCAGTCACTTGATACAGTAACATTTTATTCTCCTGCTTCTCATTGGCTGGTTGTGGATTTTTCTGGTGGAATAGTCTTTCCATGTGCTCATTCAGGGACTCAGATTCCTTCTGTACTGTGGTTCTACCCTCTTCTAAGTCCTAGGGATCCCTGACATTCAGCCAGCACATGAGAAAAAAAAAGAAAAGAGATGGTTCATAAGAGGGTTTTGTGAGCCAGGTCTGGAAGTAGCACCTATTACTGCTCTCAGATTCCATTGGACAGAGCTCGGGGACATGACTTTCATCAAGCTGTAAAGGAAATAGTCCGGCTGTGTCCCAAAGATGAAGTGATAGCACAGATAAGGGCAAATCTTTGCCACAGATTCCTAGTTGGTTTTATACAGACAGAATCACTTAATTGCTGAGATTAAACCCTTTCTCCTCCTTAATAAATCATTCCAAAATGTGACCAATAAAAGACACGTCCACTTTTTTTTTTTTTTGGTAAATAAAAGTTAGTGAAAAATGTGGCTCATTCACAGAAAACCCAGAAACTGAGATCCTTAGGTTTGCTGCAGCTTGCTAGAAAGAAAGCTCTAAAAGATACCAGAAACCCGGTTCAGAATATACTACTGTTCCACCACAATATCTTGTACTATTTCCATTCCTTCCACAAAATAAGCCTGGGATTGGGGGACAGGGATTCTACAAGTAATCATTTGCCTTCCTTTGTCTGATGAACAACAAGAGTAGCCATTTGTCAACCACTAGATTATTCTTAACATTTTGGCATTGCATTTGAATCACTCAGATACATTTAGGGAAAAAATATTTCTCTACTTCCCACCTCCCTAGTGGAGTTCTCTTCCCCTTCCAATTTCATATGAAAGTCCTCAGGAAAAATAGACTTATAAAAGTATTGAATTCACAGATGAGTTGAGCCTACATTTTTTTCTTTTCCCATGACACATTGTAAATACCAAAAAAAAAAAAAAAAAGCAAGAGAGAGAGAGAGAGAGAGGGAAAGCTTAGGCAGAAAGTGAGACCCATCCATCCACATTCCAAGACACGCTCCAGTTACCCAATCACTGCAGAGCATTGCCAGGACACAGAGACCATGATTTGGACAAGAATGCACCTATTTCCAATACATTCTAGTTACTCAGTTGATACTGAAGACTCTGACGAGCCATTAAGTAGCCAATGGACTTTGCCAAGGAACCTGCATGGAAGGTACTGTGGCATCTTATTTTCTATAAATTATAGCACTTTGAACCACAGAGCATGCCTCTGAACAGCTGAGATTACAAAACAAAGCCCTGGAAGGACTATACTCTTATTTACTGTTTTCACATTTCTCTGTTTCCAAAATAGTTGGCTACCTTTGTTTCCTCCCCAAACTCCAGCTCTTTTTTAAGGACAGAAAAGAAGTCTAACATTCAGAACATGATTGGTTTTCAAAATATGCTAAGCATTTAGAGATTTATTAAAAACAGTTGTAGTTCCTCATTAATCTAAAGCAAATTATTATTGATTTACAACAGACAGCTCATCTGATATCCTTCAGGCAGTCATAAAAAAATGGTCTGAGCATTAAAAATGGTTAATGTCTCTCTGGCAATAGCAGCTAAATTCAGTCAATGACAGCCCCTTCCAACTGGATGAAAAATAGCCGTTCTCACTGTGTGTTCTGCTCACTTTTGCATAAGTGTTCCAAATAATCTGTGTTCATATGCATTTATTTTCACATTGGGTTCATTTATCAGAGAGCTGTAGATACTCCATTCATGCTAGAGTGATTTTCAAAGTGGGAAAGAATCCTTGCTAACACTATCACGTGCTTAAACTGGACATGTTTGGTTATAGCAAGTTTTTTACTAAAACTTGTAAGACTTTTTACTACCTCTAAGCAATCTCAATAAGAACAGGTTGAAGGCTGCCTTGCACTTACTGGCTAGGAGCATCAGTTCTTGAGTCAAACCACCAAGTTTAATTCCTGGTGCCACCAATTGAGCAACTTACCTACTTTTGGTAAACCTCAGTTCCCCCTTCTGCAAAATGGGAATTTTGAGAGCATCTAAAGCAAGCATGAAATTTAGATGAGGTTTCTAGTTCTAACATAGCACCAGGGTTAGAGATTTTCTATTAATACAACAGTTCTCTATTAGAGATTTCTCTATTAATATAAGCTATTGACACAGGACCAAGACTATTAATAAGTGGGTATTAGCAGCTTGCCCACTTCTTGCTTGCTAGCAAGGACTACACTTTGCCAGCTTAGTTGTTTCTTCTCCCTTAGTCCTCCAGAGCATCCAGCCTTGCCAGACTAGAGCAAACGGGGATGGGAGGAGGATGCAGGTGAACAGAGTTTCAGGAGTTTTAAATAATAGGCACTGGTGTGGCATGTGAGAAAATTTGTTGAAAGGTAAAGGGAGATTTGGAGTGATGTTTTTATGGTATGTTTTTATATTCCTGGTATTCAAGAAATGAAAGTAAAAGATTTGATTATTTCTAAATTTCTTTTTGGATGCTGGACTGTGTGGTGTGTGTGTGTGTAACTATTATCCTGATTGGACTGAACCACTTGAATTATGGAATGGAGCATATTTACTACTTCCACCGTTCTTACTTAGTGTCATTACTTATGTAATCTTATTATATGTTCTAGTTTAAGCTGGAAGCTCTGCCCTTAGCCATTAATAGCACCTTGCTTTCATTTTCAGAAATATCCTGGTTTATACAATAAAATTTATGATCATCCTTCTACTGTTGCTGCTGTCACTGGTGCTGTCACTGCTATTATTTTTTAAATCTGCAACGGAAATAATCAATGCAATTATAAAAATTTACATCATCTACCTACACTTGGAAAAATATTTTTCATAGATTTTTATTAGCAAAAAAACTAGTTCTTTAGACAATTAGAGCACCTCAAAGCTCACTTTTCCCATAAATGCCAACTTCTAGGTAAAAGTGAAATTTTAGATCCCATCCAACTCTAATTTATCCAATGAGCTCATTCATATACCCAAGTGATATCTCCAAATAATCTTTCCACCTAAAAGTCCCCTCCTCTTTAGATCCTAAAAATACAAGTACCAAAGTTAAGCCACTGCAGGTTCTTGGGTGGACACTTTGTCCAAAAGAACATGGAAATCTAATTTATATGGCAAAGCCATTTACACCTGCAGATCTTCAGACACACCAAACATCTTAGCAGCAGGAGTAGAAATCTTCCCTAAGCTTAATTACCCATCAAACTCATACTCATTTTAATAATGAGTAATTACTCATTTTCTAGATATTAATCAAGTCTTCATAATAGCATAAACCAGTCAGCAAGTCCACTAGGAAAGGAAGGAAAAAGAATAGTCTAAGTCACAATCAGCATACTTGTGAACTCGATGCCCTATATGTTAGTTTTTCCTTCCTAAAAAAATAAGGTTTAGGATAATCCAACTGGCAGTATTTCCATTTTGTAGTAAGTATCTTAGGATGCCAGTTGCACATTGCTTATTGCCAGGCCCTTGAATTTAATGATCTTCTTAAACATATATGAAGCATATGAAAATGACATTATAGGATTAAATTTAAAGTAGAGAGAGAATCTATTATGAATCTCTGAAGGCAGTTATAGTGAAATATTCATTGTTCTCTACTTGGAAATTGTTATAAAAACATTGTTTTAAAATATTCCTTACAAAGGAAATAGTTTAAGATGTAATATGGACATGTTTTCAAACCAAATGGACACACCTGTATCTGGAAGAAGACAGACAGTGAGGATAAACATGGAAATAGAAAAAAAAAAAAGTATGCATTTGCTTAATGAGTTACCCCCAGGTCCAGGTTGGTGGCTGTGAATTATTACAGCTCTTTCCACTTTTCAAGGTCTCCTCCATCTTCCTTGGATATCTGAACCAAATTTCTTTTTCTCTGGCTACATTTCAAAAATGTTTCCTTGGCTTTGTTCCTCTAACACCACTAAGCAAATGTGTTCACTACCTTGGGAATATCTGTGGTCATATAATTCCATAATCATATTCTTAGATGATATGTTGAAATTCACTTAGGCTGGACTTAGCACTCAGCATGAGCTCACAAAGATGTTCATGACAGTGGTCAATGATGACTTCATCGTCTAAGGATGAACTCATCAGCTGTTCAACATCTGCAGAGGGGAGGCCTATTTCAATGACAAACAGAACCTCAAGTACAAAAGAAAGCCTAAGAAATCAAGCACTTCTAAAATCTGAAAATAACTAATTTCATAGATCACTATGGACAAGAGACTGAAAATGCTTCTTTGGCTGGCATTGAAACACCACTTTCTTGATGTTATGATGAAATCCTTGGGGCAACACACCAAACTGAAAGCAATGTGTACAAAACTGTGTGTGAGTAGCTGACAGAAAGTTCCAAGTTCTGATCTGTACATGCTCTATTAAATATGATCATATCTATTAAAAATACAAACCTATATGCATATACATTTCCAATTCTGTGCCCACTCTTATCTCTTAAAGTATGCCCAACTGCTCTACTTTTATGTCATTTCTGGAAAGCTTTATTAATTGATTTTGTTCTCAGATGCTATCACTTTATTGTCCACTATATACACTTTATTTTTCTTTGTTGTCATTGACTTTTCATGACAACATTTGATGGATGATTCCACTTTGCTAAGCTGCATTTTTCATTGCAGTGATTTTTCTCTCTGTAATTTGTCTTCTAAAAACTTTGAAAATCATTTTTGGGCCATTGTCATAAAATCACATTGTTTACCTACTAATCTTTTATATTATTGAATTTCCTCCAATTTGGTTAAGAAGTGAAACTGACTCATCCATGCAACATCTAGGAAAACATTGCAGAATCAAACTTTTAAGAAATTTGTTCTGCAAAAATATCTAGCAGCCTTCAAAAAAGTATCTTGTAGTCTTCAGGCTAGTCGTCAAAGGGAATTAGCTGCACATTTGGTTCAGTCTTTTTTATTGTTTCTTGAAAGTTTACCCGGCAAGTTAAATATTAAAGAAGGAAAGTTTAAAAATGTAGATAATAAAAAGACAGCATTCAAGAGAAAAAGCACAGAGGTGATATGGGAATATAGCTGCCTCAGATGGGAATTAGCACAAAATTCTAGGTACATGGAAAACTCATTCTCAGGTTGGGTAGAGGAAAACAAAATTTCAAGAAGAAAAAAATATTGTCAAAAGAGAAAAAATGTGGTACCACAGGGAGTAGGGCACTAGGAAAATTGCTTGAGGGTGGGACCACAAATGGCAGATGAACAAAATTAGGTGGAGCCCAGAAATAAAGCAAAGCCTTTATTAGCAGACCTGCTGATATAGCGATCTCATTGTTATGTAAGACCCAAGGAATTTCTCCCATGACCTACACCATTCGTAACATCAACCTGCTACTAGGGTAAGATGCATTTCTTTTCAGGTTCTTCAGACTTCAAATATGTCCACGGTAGAAATACTCGAAGCTTAGCCAATAACTTCCAGCTCCTGACACCTTCTCTGCCATGGAGATTAAAACAGACTAAATATTCTTTTCACTAAGTATTTTGATGGGGAAACTGGGCACTGGACCATGAAACTTTGCTGAGGTTCCCAAAGGTCAGATGTAAAACCAACACCCTGTCCTCAGTGAACTTTCTCTAAGCGGCGCCTCTTCCAGAAGTAGAAGGAAAATTCTGAGACTAAATCAGAAGACTCCAAACAATTAGAGAGACTAAAAATAAACGTATGTTTCTAACTCATCAGCTTTTAGGAAACCAGTAGGTCTTGCTATATTTATCATTTAACACTTTTTTTACTAACCTGTGTGGTTGCTCTCTAGTTTAAAATTTGTTGTTTATGTAGAATCCAAGGGCAACCACTACAAAAATCCCAATTTTTCACTTGCAGACCAGACAAATGATTCCACACATAATCTCTGTAATAAAAATATAGTTAGAAGCAAAAAGAAATCAACTCTGAATATCACTGGGATCTACATGGCTGGCCCCAGGTTGAGCCAAAATATAACCACATGTATCATATTAAGATTGTCAGAATGTTTTTTTTTTAATTTAGGAACAACACTATGAGATTAGAATAGAGCTGTGTTCTCCTTTGCATCCCAAGGCTCCAGGAGGGCGGGGTTACATGGATTATGAAAACTGCAAATCAAAGACCTTGAATTTCCCAAGAAAATTCTGAAATGCACATGGCAATAGATATTTGTTCAGCAAAGAATGAGAAACAGAATTTCAGGCAAGCCCTTAGGAATTCAGAGAAAACAGACAGACCTGGCCCAGGCAGAGCAGGGAGGTAGCACAGTTTACCTGCTTTTTCTTCTCATCCTTTACTTCAGCTACCATTCCTAGAAAGCAATTGGCACTCAGTGACTCCTTTCAAAGATATTAGGTGAGAATGGGTCACTGCCCTTGAGCTACAAAGAAATGTGTCTATAGGTGCCAAAGGTCAGTTCCCAGGAAGCAGAGTCTCAGATGGGGGTTCTTATGTGAGTCATATATAGAGGGAGGGCTCTCAGCAGAAACCTGTGAGGAAGCAATGGGAGTGAGATGGGGCAAGGGGATGAGTTAGACAAAGGTTTGTTTTCAGGAGTCCAGCCTGAGCCTGCTCCCTGAGGGAACTCTAGAGGGTGAATGGCACCATGTCATTGGTGTAGCTTGTTGAATGGGGAGCCAACAACACCTGCACTAGCTCATTAACCCAGTGAAAAAGATCTGGGTGAGCCACCTATAGCACCTACTATAGTTGTGGTGTATAGCCACTGTATAAACATGGAACATCTTCCAAAATAGTTAATATTTCTTAATATTTGAGAGGCCATGGTTTGATTGTTTCCTTCCCCTGTTGGGTAATGATCTCGCAGTTTGTGAGTTCAAGCCTCGCGTCAGACTCTGTGCTGACAGCTCAGAGCCTAGAGCCTGCTTCGGATTCTGTGTCTCCCCCTCTCTCTGCTGCTCCCATGCTCATGCTCTGTCTCTCTCTGTCTCTCAATAATAAATGTGAAAGAAAGAAGGAAAGAAATAAAGGAAGAAAGAAAAAGAAAGAAAGAAAGAAAGAAAGAAAGAAAGAAAGAAAAGAAAAGGAGGGAAGAAAAGAACCACTATTCCAGAAAATTCCAAAATATTCTTGTGCTCTAAGAAAAGTCTCTTCACTGGTGGAAATTCACATACCTACCCCAAACCATCAGAGAGATATTTTCAGATAGGGGGTTTCCCTTCCTACCTCACACATCACACATTCTTCAAAAACCTGCTTTATCTACTTATGAATTATACTATAGCTTCCTAACAACATACTTTTATATTAACTTTATTTCTGCCACATAAAAAATGCCTGTAAGGCAAGGACCTAAAACTCAGTATCACTCCTACAAAAGCTCAGAATGTATTACATTCCACTGAAGTTAACAAAACTCTATCATAAAGGACACAGTCATGAATTGCTTAGCTTGGCACTTAAGTTCCTTGCAGTCTGGCCTGATACTTAAATTATCTAATCTTCAGCTTTTCATCTACGAAATGAAAATAACATAAATTCCCTTACTGTTGTTAAGAAGAATAAAATGAGATGGTGACACATAAGTAAGGATATAACAAATGTCAAATTATCCTCATCTTCATTATTAGTGCCTGTCCCTGTTTTACCAGAAAGCTGGTGCATCTATTCCTGCTTTATTCACCCTGTTCCCCTGACCTGGAATGTCTGTTCCAGTTTTACTCTCCTAATCTCCTCTCCATCTCTCCTAACCAATCCTAAAACTCATCTCCTTAAAGTATCTTCATAACAATCAGTGTGGCTTCAAATCTCTTTATTAATTCTTAGACACTTGAAATAGAGAAGGACTTATAGCTTTAAGTGCTCTTTCAACTGCAAATAAGTGGAATATTTTCAATGGTGAACTGGAGACCAAATGATTGCCACACACGCCAAAGTAGTTACCTTCTTTCCCCAAGTCCTATCTGCTAGTGTTCTATAAGATTTTCACCACTGATACTTAATTCAATATGATAGATCCTTTTTATTCAAAAGCCAAAGCACCAAAGAATTTGAAAAGCTAAATTTCCCCTCATCTACTCTCTTCAATTAGAATCGCTTCCCAAAGGCTACAGAAGCCTTGGGAAAAGTCAGAGAACTTAGTATGCTAAAATCACCTCTGTATATTCTAAGTCTTTAAACTGGGAAATCCAGATGTGGTAATATGATGAGTCCTGGTTAACCAAGTGGTTAACAATTTACTACATTGCCCCTGTTCCTCAGCCCTCCTTAAATGGAATTTTCCTGTAAATCCCTACCTACTCTCCCCCTGGTTAGTGAGAAACTCATGATGTTCAAGTCATTGTGTGACAAATCCCTTCCATTCACACCAGGAAATGTTAATTATCTGCCAGGTTTCTGTAATCCTTCTCCACACTCCTGGGAGAGGAGAATTTCAAAGTGACAAGTGACTGTGCCGTGTGTCCCACACTATCCCCAAGAGAAAGGGGCCCTTTTTCACTCACGTGGCTTCCTCTCACTCTCGGGGTAATAGGAGTGTCAGGGAGCTGTGGAGGAGATATTCCAGGCCCAGAAAGTTTAAGTCAAGGCCCACTGGGAGGAATTCACTGAAACCTTCCAATTCTTGCTGTTGCTAAATCTTCCCCCCAACCCTGCCACCCCATCCCTGGAAATCACTCAACACCAAATAGGACATCTGTATGGAAATCCTTTGTGCAATCCAAAGGCTCTAATGGTGTTGCTTTTTGGAAACTATAGAATTTGGCTTGTAAGAGTAAACTGGTTGGTTCTTCCAACTCCAATTTTGGCTACTTCTTCCACTGATTCCAAGAAAATACTCTATCAGTGGCCTCTCAAATTCCAAATAGCTGCTTTGTCCCTCAACATTATCAAATGGAAATTGGTAGGAAATATTTAAGAACTATGTTATTCCTGGACCTTACATTCTTAGTAGATGATGACGATGATGATCCTTATCTCATTTATTAAACAATCTGTGTCAGTCATTTTAGAAGAACTCAGTATCTACTTCCCCTTTTTAATCCCTTCCCCCAAATATTATTCCACATGAAAGTCTAAATGATCTTTGAAAAACACAATTGTAAACATATCATCCCCTTCTACTATCTTTCACAGGCCCCAATTATTATCGATACATTAAATATATTAATAATAAGAGTTATATAAGTAACACTTAGTGGCATCTACCTACTACTATGTGTAGCAGACACTATGCTATAAGATTGACTTGTATTAACTCATTTAATCCTTATTAAAAGCCTATGAGTTGAAGAGTACAGTTACTAAACCCCCATTTCACTGATAAGGAAGCCAAGGTTTAGAGAAGCTTAGCAATTTGCCTAAGGATGCACAGCACAAGTAACAACAAACTACTTCCTCAAACACAGAAAATCTGGGTCTAGAGTCCTCATTCTTAACCATGAGGTTTTGTGGCGAGCTTTGGAAGATAAAAGCCTATGATATGGCCTATAACATTGACTAAAATGTTTATGAATAATTATACCAGGTGACAGATGTAAACCAGAACTTTCCCAGGCAAACCAGAACTACCTATAAGGTCCTACTGATTTGGCTGCTGCCTGTCTTGTCAGCCCCGCCACTGACAGTACCCCATTCACTCCATGGATCCCCATCCTACTACTTCTCTTTCTGTTCCTTCGACATGCCCTGCTGCCTTTGGATACAGTACTCTTTCTGCAAAAATGCTCTCCTTCATCTCCTCTCACTCACCTGTCTTGGTTAACATGTTCATCCTTTAGCCCTCAGCTTATATCCATCCCACTGAACTAAGTTAGGGAACCCTTATATGCTGCACAGGATGGCATAACAGTGATTTTGGTTAACATCTGTCTCTTCTACCTCCCTCTAAGCTTCATAGGGAAGCTGTTCCCCATTCCCTTTAGTACCTTGCATAGGTTAAATGCTTAACAAATACCTGTCAAAGAAAAGGAGGAAGGGAAAGAGAAAGAAATATAAATAACAAAACACTGGCATTTGTCCAGATTGAATGGATATAAATGTATTCATTAATTCCTTTTCAAAAAATATATATTAAGTGTCTTCTCTGTTCCAGGTATGATTCTAGGTGTTGAGGATGTGGCTGGAATAAGATTGGAAAAGTGTCCATTCTTGATAGCAATCAAACCCATAAACAAATAAGCAAAACAGTTTCCAGGGGTTCAGAAAGCAATACAAAATAAAACAGGGTGATACAGTGAAAAGTTACTGGGAGATGGATATAAATTTAGTAGCCAAAAGTTCAATGCAAGGTTACATTTGTACTGAGTTTTGAATGATGAGAAAGCTGGTGTAGGCTGTGTGGGATACAAAGATCAGCAGGGCTGAAGGAGGTATAACCAGGAAAGAATGGTTGAGAAGGGGGTTGAGGAGATGCAGAGGCCACTTCATAAGTGCACTTAATAGGACACTTAATAAAGTGCAATGAATTCATATTTTATTTCATGTGCAGTGGGAAGTGTTGGATTTTAAAGAGTAGAATGGGTTGATTTGATTAACTTTTGTTGTTGTTGTTGTTGTTGTTGTTGTTAGACCACCCTGGTGACTGAATTGAGAATAGACTGGAGGAAAAGGGCAGAAGCTGGAGATGAGTTGCAGTAATCCAGGCAAGAGATAGGTAGTGAATAAAGAAGTACTTTATGGAGGTGTGGTTTAGCAGTTCTTCTCAAGCTTTTCTAGGCACATGAATCACTGGAGAGTCTGCTGAAGAGGAGATCTTATTCTGCAGGTTTGGGGTGGGGCCTGAGATTCTAAAGTTCTAACAAACTTGCAGATGATCCTAATCTTGCTGATCCAAAGACCACAGCTGAAAAACAAGAGTATATAGAACTTGATAGATGGCATTTGGAAGCCACAAAAAGAGAAGAATTGAGAGTTATTTCTGCTTTGGGTTTGTTTGTTTTCTCTGAGAAATTGCAAACATGGTAATGGCATTTACTGAGATGGGGAGGTTTATCGCCATTCTCGCTTTCCAACTTACCTTATTGCTGTCTGGTGGGGTGGAAAACTTTTTAGGAGGATTGAATAGCAACCCACTTTGGCAAAGGAGCCAAATTTGGGATTATGATAGTGTAAAATCACATTTCTGGCCCAGTAGAAAACTGACACGTGAACTATGATGAAACCAAGCTCTTGGCAGTAAAATGACCATTTTCTGATGAGTCTGCATGCATTGCCAAGTACTTGGTTAAAAGGAGTGGTTTATGGATCATTTTTTCCCCCAGAGACATCAGGTGCCTTTAAAGGGTGGTAAAAAATTGGGTCATAGCACAGCTGAAGTAAATGGGACAAAGGAAATGATTCTTCTACTTTTGCACATACTGTCCAACAGTTGTTCACTTGTCCCTAACAAGCTCACAATCGTTATGTTCCTGGCAGAGCTTGTTTAACTCCAGTCAACAGTTCACCATCTTTAGACTTCATCATGCTTTGCAAAAAATGAAGCCCAGCCATTGAATTGCTAAGCAACTGCTAAGTGTGTTCACAAATGAAGGCTTTTTATACTTACAAATCTGAAAGCTGTTCTAGAATTCTCTGCCCTTGCTCAAAGATGCCGTGCAAAGCCAATTGGAAATTATCTGGCTCCAGATGTGCATCATAAATTGAATCTGACTTTATAAGTTTTAGGACTTCACTGGTTGCTCCTAGAAATGGAAAAACATGGCGGGTCCAAGACCCTCTATACTATTCAAGTTCTTTTCATGTCTCTTCTCCTTTGCTTCTTCCTGTCTGTCATGGGCTGGTCAAGTGAATCTTGTTTCACAGCTATCAACTGGAGTTGTGTTTTGCCTATGTTTAAAGCTTCCTCAAAGTAGGATTTCCAATAGGCTCAGAGTATTTCTGATTTAGAAGGGCAATTTGAGCTGGAAAATACGATGTTCTGGCATCAAGAAAACTTTTAAAAGATTTGTAAAAATTGCCAGAAGACTCTTTGGACATCAACTAGCTCTAAGAATATTGTGCAAATGAATCAGAAACATATGGATTAAGTTCCCCCTGAATTAAACATGGGTTTCACATGTGAAGGGGGTGGGAACAGCAGTTGGTATAGGGAAGAGCATGACAAAAAGATTTAAAATCCATGTTAAAACCATCTGAAAAATCCATTTTATAAATGAATAAAAATGTTACTGATATTTCACTTCATCCTGATTTGAAATGTTAAGTTTGTTCTAGTGTAGAGAGCTTTTCCTTGACATTGATCTTTAACAATAACCTGATAAATCAGACAGAAAACATTGTTTTCCTAGGCCTCTTTTATATAATTGTGTTGGGTTCCATTCAGCAGCTTTGATGGAGGTAAGTGGTCTATAAGCATTATCTCTCCTCAGGAATAAAATTGAGGAACTATTTTCCATGATCACAATCTACTGGCATTTACTAACCATGGTACCTTCTCTAGAAGACTATGAGAAGATCAAGGAAAATGCATCATTATTTGGCAATTGGGAAATAGATCTGCACTTAAGTATCGTGATCTCAGCATGAAGCAAAATGCTGAGCAAAAAAGAGATGGTCTTTACTTACTTCTTGATCCATTTTAATAGCAATTACAGTACAAACAAACCAAAAAAAAGTGACCTTGATAACTTTCCCTGCGTATAGCCAAGGTCAAGTCCAACTTAACATTCTTTTCTAAAAATGCTGCTTTGTCACACTGCCAAGGACAAAGGGAATTTGAGTACAACTATATATCTTTAAAAATCTTGGGAATGTTTTAACAAGGAAAGAAAATTTTCTCATAATTACCATATAAGATGTCTGAATTCTATGCCTCCTATGCTCCTAGAGTTTGAAACAGTGAGCTGTCCTTTAATCCTAAGTTTTTCTTTATTTATTCCATGAATCTGCATAGCAAATCCTTCTTCTAAGAAACAATATCAAGTCAAATCTAAGTCAAAGTCTGACAAACTGTCACTTTTACTATGTTAAAGCAGGCCAAGGTAATCATTTCTACACCTGGAATCCAAAATCACCAAACTCCTTACAAGGCTGGCTTCCTCCATCCATTATGCTCACCTCTCTATCCTTTTCTTACAACTCCCCAAGTCCACCACAGGTCCTAAGCCTTCCTTCTGTTCTTAAAACACATTGAGCTTCTGCCCATCTTGGGGCCTTTACAATGGGCATTCCCTCTGCCTAGACATTAGACCCTCACATCCTTGTACAGCTTATTTCTTCCCACCATTCTGATCTGTGTTCATGTGCCCACCCCTAGCCCCAGTCATTCCACACTCTGAAACTGTTTATGTTCTTTCTTAGAAAATTATCACTCCCAGAAGTGATTGTGTTGCTACACTTATCTACTAGTTTATTTCTGTCTCCTCACAAACTGTAGGCTTCATTAAAGGAAGGATCATATCTGGCTTGTTTATTACTCTATCCTCAGATCCTAGGACAGGAACTTGCAAAGAGTAGACAATAAATATTTGTTAAATGGATGAATTAACTAATGAGCGATGTAACAATTGTTGTTAGTGCCCTATCCAGGTCTCTTTACTAGTTCTATTCATCCCCAACTGTTGTGTGGTCCATGCGGCTAAGGGCTCATGCCTGCATCATTCTCTGAAGGACGCTTGGACAACCTAAGCACATTACCTATGGAGTTTACAATCCCCTTGTTGCATCCCATAGACACTGACTGATTGGTGCACAGAGGACAGAATCTCAGCTCTCAGGTAAAACAAACTCATGTGGTATCATTCACACTCCAGAGACCCTTGCAGGATCAAACTGAAGTTAAACTTTACCTGAAATCTTGTTTTTGCTGTGCTTCTTCTAATTCTGTCTTCATTCTCCAACTACCTTTCTCCCTCAACAAATAACTTTTCCCTAAATCCCTGTCTCAAGCTCTGCTCCTAGAGAACCCAACATAAAACAAGTCATAAATAAAAGTTCATGAAATCAGCAACCACCCACTGATCATTGTAGGCAGTGTCCAGTTAGCATTCAATTTGTGTTTATAAACAATTGCCAGTCTGTGTTCTGAACACCAGTGGGGAGAGAGAAGGTATGGTTCTTACAACAGTGGTCCAAGAGTCCTTGCAGTTACTTGCAAAAACTCATGCATTCATTTGTATACTAAATTTCATTTGTAGACTACATTAATGACACACCTCACATAAATATGTACCAAAAATAATAAATGAAGATGGATTTTGTAATACTAAAATTTATTTTGTTATAGGGGTGCCTGCGTGGATCAGTTGGTTAAGTGTCCAACTCTTGATTTTGGCTCAGGTCATGATCTCATGGTTGGTGAGTTTGAGCCCCATATCAGGATCTGCGCTGATAGGGCAGAGCCTACTTTGGATTTTCTCTCCTTGTATCTCTGTCCCTTTCTTGCTCTCATGCTCTCTCTCAAAAATAAACATTTAGAAAAATAATTTTATTATAAAACATCAATTTGGGTTAATTCTTGGTCACTTTATTTTTTATCAATTTTAATACTCTTGGACATGTAAAATTTTTTTTAATACTAAAGACAATTCTTATACTCTAAAAAGGTGGGTACTGTTGATTTAAAAAATGAATTCCCAAAGTAAATGAAAGGTAGAACACTGTATCTAAAGAATCAACCTAAGGACCCAGGACCAAATTCTAAGAAAAAGTTGCCTTCTCTGCTTCACAGTCTCTTTCCCCATCCACTTTCCTTAACACTTTCACTATTCTTATTACTTGAAATTCCTAAGTTTGAAATTCATTTGAGTTAATGAGCATATCATTTAAAAAAATACTAATGTCTCTGCGCAGGTTATGAAGTCAGCAACTACTCTCACTTTAGTAAGAAATTGCCAAGCCACTGACTCAATAAATATTTCTTGAGAACCCACTATGTATAAGGTATTAAACTTATCTAGCCAGGGATACAAAGCTCCATAAAGAACTGGTCTTTCCCGGAAGGAAGGAAGGAAGGAAGGAAGGAAGGAGAAAGAAAGAAAGAAAGAAAGAAAGAAAGAAAGAAAGAAGAAGAAAACGGAAGGGAAGGGCAAGAAAAGACAAGAAAAAAGAAAAGCTTTCTTATCATCTGGCTAAAAAAAGTTAGAGCCTGAAAAATTTCGGTGAGTTGGAAGCATGAAATACAGAAGGCTTAGGGAAGTTAAAACCCTATAAAAGCATAAGCAGGTGAGAAAGAGGGGTTCCAAAAAAAAATGAAGATGACAAAATAAAATAGTTGCCTGAGTCATCACACAAGAAAGAAATGGAAAAAAAAAAAAAAAAAAAACACCACCACTCTCTCCACTATAAGATGTAGCTCTTTGACTCTAAATTCAGGTTAATACTATTGTTAATCTCTTTTATGAATAATGTCAAAAATGCTATTGACCTATAGCAGGACTCCAATCCCTCACTTCAGTTACCTTTGCAGAAGGCAATGCTATTTTTCAGACCTACTTATTAATATGGATCTTAACACGCAGTTCAATCTATACAGCACTAGGTCTTTATCCACAGGCTTGCAATGATACTATTCATTAAAGATGAGCTATGATTTGGGAAATAGGCCAGCATTTTTCCCTATGAAGTAACCTCTGTATTGGCTAATAAACACTCCCATGTTCAACACAGAACGGCTTTGTTACCACATATACCTCACTGGTTTTAGATCCTATCTGGATGTTTAAGGGGGAAAGTTAGACATTCATCTGAAAAGGTATGTATCAATCATCTATTATGCACCAAGTGCAATGCTGTGCACTGGGAACACAAAGATATATTAAACACCTCACTTCCAGGAAATAAAATTTTGGAATCCCAAAGAAGTACTATTAATTCTGCCTAGTGCAATCAGGAGAATGTTGGGATGAAGCTGATATCGTCTATCTGGTCCTCAAAAGCAAAGGAGGTGGAAATGGAAGTAAAGGTACCCCACCCAGCCAGAAGAGCCTGTGCAAATATACTGTAATAGGAAAGTGCATGGTCTACCAGGAAGAAGTGAAAAAGTTAGTAAAGCTAAAACATAATGTCTGTACACCTCTTCATGTGTTTAGGGCCACTGATCATTTTGGTATGCTCTTTTGTGAAGTGAATATTCAAGTCTTCTTCCTATTTTACTATTGGGTCACTTGGCTTTTCCTTATTAACAAATAGGAGCTCTTTATGTATTCAAGATATGTGTCCTTCTGCCAGGCATATATATTGCAAATATATTCTGATCCATGGGTTTCCTTTTCTCTCGCGATAAAGTCTTGTGAAAGACAGGGGATATTGACATAAATAACTTATCAACTTTTCCCTTTATGCTTATCACTTTGTGGGTCTTGTTTAGGAAAACTTTTCATAATCATACTATTCATAATTGTCAAAAGTTGTAAGCAACCCAAGTTTCCATTAAGAGTAAAATGGGTAAGGGGTGCCTGAGTGGCTCAGTTAAGCATCTAACTTCGGCTCAGGTTGTGATCTCAGTCTGTGGGTTTGAGCCCTGCATTGGGCCGTGTGCTGACAGCTCAGAGCCTGGAGCTTGCTTCGGATTCTGTGTCTTCTGCTCTCTCTGTTCCTCCCCTTCTCATGCTCTGTCTCTATCTCATATAAATAAATAAACATTAAAAACTTTTAAAATAAATAAATGAGTAAAATGTGTAAATAAATAATCCCTTCAGTGGAATATTATACAGTGATGAACATGGATCAGCTGCACTATATGGATGAAAGAAACATGTTACTGACACTGTAAAATACACACTCTAGGATTACATCTATGTAAAATTCCCAAAATGGAAAAACTAATCTATGGGGTTAGGAGTCAAGAAAATGGCTAGCCCTGGCAGATGGTGACTGGGAAGGACCCTGAGGGGATTTTAGGGTGCTGATTGTATTCTGTCTCATGATTTGGTTGCCAATTTCATGGGCATGCAACTTTTATAAGAATTCATCAAGCAGCACACATTGTTTACATTTATATTTCCATAAAAATATATTTAAAAATATAAGAAAAGACCACCTGAGGGAAAACAGTGGGAAAAAAATTAGGTTGGAAAGAACAAAAGATTCAGAATTTGAAAATCTCTACTAAGAATTTTTGCAAGTTTTAATTAGTTTTTAAGATCTGAGTCATAGAAAGACTAACTTGCCATGCGGAGGACTGAGGCAAGTGTGGATGTGGAGGCAAGGGGACCCATTTAGAAGCTCTATAACAGTCTAAGTAAAAATGAAGAGGCCTAATTGGAAGAAAAGGCAGTGGCAATGAAGAGAGATGTACTTGGGTTTTCCCACTGAATGTTTCTTTAAAATCTACTCACCAATGTTATAAGACCATAAGCACCTGCCCAAAGTGTGGGGGGCAAAGGCCTACAAGCCTTTGACAGATGTTGAGTTTTCAAACAATGAAGACCTTGATAAACATACCTCTCTCCTGGATTTATGAAGTCCAAGCATTCTTGTCTGGCTCTCGTCTTGGACTGTAAGACATGAGTGCTGATACAAATCCACATATGGATTAGTGGAAAGTTCCAGAACTGAAACAATATTGTTTGGACACATTTTTCCTTTCTTTCTTTCTCCCACCCTCCCTTGCACACTGTTCAAGTCCTCTTGCTGGGTGGTTTCTACTTGTCTTGTTAATTCCCTCCTCTGTCTGCATGCTTATTAGGAGAAAGAATGATTCCTTTTCTTGGAATGAGGAGCTCTGGAAGGCAGCAACTACACAGGGAACTCAGGTAGGCAGCATGGTGCATGATGGAGCATGACCAGGGCCTCTAGGCACAGACAGTGCCATGAAATCTTCCGTAGGCACAGGGTCAGGACCACATCGGTGCCACCTCAAGAGGCAAAGGGTAGGATACAAATACCTTGCTGCCATCAGTGTCTGCTCCATTATGTTCATCAGCAAATAGATATTGGGCCTCTCTGGCAAAGCTACCCACCCAATTACATGCTTCATAGGAAAGGACAGGAAGGGAGAATGATGTGAAATAATGATCCAAAGACCCAGGGGGCACTCCACACCATCTTGCCTCAGGCTCTGTGAGAGTAGACTCTGCCCACCCAAGACTCCCTAAGATTAAAACAGATGGCATGTAGAAAACAAAGCCTCTTTAGCAGCAGAACCATAAACTGGGAGGAGAAGGAGATTTTCCAGTGAAATCCTATTACATCCTTTATAGCATGTTCTCTTCTCCAGATCTCTCTGTGGAGCTGATATCCTTACACAGTGTTCAAGATTTTATATGAGATCATCTCTCTTTCTATATTTCTTGGACTGTCATCTATGTTTTGTATCTTGCCACCTATGAAAAGGTTGCTGATGTGTTCCAAAACCAACTCCAAATTTCACTTCCCTAAGTTTGCTGTATGGCTCTTTCCTAGAAAGCCAAGATGTCAGAATAAAATTCACCCTACCCAGAACAAAAACAGCAATGAGGGGGCAGGAGGTGGGCGAAGGGGTGTTTTTTCCACTTGTCTTTTCTGAAGGAGCACAATCTATGCAGAGCATTGCACAGCCTCAAGGGACTCCCACACCTGCAGGATAAATGTACCACTGCTTTCTTACATGAAGAAATATGGCCTGAACTGGGATGATTTCTGAGTCTAACTCAGGTCATATGCAAAGTGGTAGTGATTTAGAACCCATGAGAAGGAAGGCTTCTCTCAGGCCAGGTCAAGCCTGCTTAGTCCTCAAGGCTGAATATATTCATTCATGAAATGACATAACTTTCTTATTGCCTAGCCAAAGAGTCATAAGGACCACCATTCCTATATTGGGACCACCCTTCATCACTTTTGAGAAGCAAGCTTTAAGTAGCCATATATCCTATCTCCCACCAGTAGGATCAGCCAGGCCTATTCCCCATGAGATATACCAAATCAAAACTGTGTCTCACTGAGGTAAATTCTTTATTTTTACAGAGAATATATATTTTCAGCCAGCTAGTCATCTACATTTAAAAATTATTGGCATTTCCAGTCTAGGGTTGAAAATGGTACTAGAAGTTTTCCCATTTTTCCTTCCTCCTGTTGCACAGTTATTTCTAAACCTTGCTTACGGTATCTTCTGAATTTGTACAAGTCGTACCTAGAAGTGTTTCTCAGATACAGTTGTTCATTTAGCATAAGAGAATGTTGTACTACACCAGCGATCTGAGCAGTAAACACATGATAGTCCACCATCATTGCAACTTTTTTCTTTGAAATCTCATGTATATCTTCAAAGTTCATGTGCTACTTATATACCCCTTTAAATTATCTGTGCCCACTTTCAATATGAAACTAGTACTATAATTTATATTACATCATCCTCAGTTGATATTCTAGAACTTGCACCAGGTTCTATTTTGCACCATGTTCTATCCTGTGGATAGGCTTGCATGACTATGGAAAGCAATGGACAGATTTCATAAGATCCTTTGGAAAAAGGGCATAATAACTCCTTTTAGTAACTATTAGTTTGTTAAATTGAGTTTACACAGACATGCTTATGTCATATTTAGACTGGAGTAAAAGAAAATAGATAAAAAGAACGAAAGGAAGGAAGGAAAGAAAGAAGAGAGGAAGGAAAGAAGGAAGGAAGAAGAAAGATAACCCCTTGTCCTTCTTTGGGACAAAAAAAAAGAAGATAATTCTGGGAAGATTCTGTATTTCAGTCCTTGTTGAAACATCAGGATGGAGTAGGACTTTGAATTCAAGCAGATGGTTTGTTCTTCAGCACATATAAGCCCAAGCCTAAATCTGCAGGTGATTTTTATCTTTTCTCTCTTTCTGGGACAAATTATCATTACCCTGTCATGGAGAATCTGCTCTATGCTCCAGTCCAGCCGGCATTTCATAGGTGGGCAACTACATACGTACCATCTTAATTCATAAGGCCCTTCAGACAATCTTCTCTGGTAAACATGGAAAAAGCCACTGTCATAACACAAGAGTGAATTTCCACATAGTCAAAAGAAGTCAGCATGGATGAGGAGGATGAAGGCTATCTTGGGTCCTAGAAGACTCTGGGTCTAGTTGGTATTCATTATAATAGTAACATGGCTCATTAAAATTTATGTGTATATTCATATGGGCCATCAAAATCTATGCACAGACCTCAAAAATGCAGTCCATTATTGCTGATTCATATATGCCATTACCTGAGGTCCTGTTGTTATCCCAACTTCTATTCAGTCCCTCTGCATTCTTCCCCTGAACAAAGGCTGAGAGAGAATAAAAAATAACACCTACCTGTGATGTTTGCTCTACCAGAAAGTCTAATTGCAATGTATCAAAATCTCTGTAATTTCTCATGCTTCAGTTTCTCCTTCCTTCCTATCTTAAGTTGAAGTCTAAAAGCAGAGCCCAAGATGGAGATTCACAATTCACGTGGAAATAATTTATTGAGAAAAGAGAGAGTGAGGGAAACAGGACAGGGAACAGAAAGCAGTTAGGGTGTGGTTCAGCTGGAGTCTATCCTCAGTCTGATTCCATAGGGAGCTCTGCAGCATGGTTTGCTCCACAGAGTTGCCCCCTGCCCTTTTTGAGGCAAAGGGTCCTTTAGTGCCCCTACATCAGTCAGTCATTGGCTATGGGACACACCCAGGGGCAAAAGAGTTGCTTAACTTCCCAGGCAATTCCAGGCTAGGCAACTCCCATTTTGGCCAAGGGCAATTCTCCAGAGAAAGACACAGCTGTAAGCCATTAACAGCCAATGCTCGTAGCACGTGGGATATGGGAACACCAGCCTGGCAAAAGAGATCTGGGTGGGTCAGCAACAGCATCCCTATACTTACCATCCTAATTCATCTCAAAAGATATTCCTCTGGAAAATGTTTGGACTCATAATGCTTGTTTTCAAACAATCCCAGTGAAGCAGAATATAATAATACACTAATCCATAGTATTTACAAAGAGCCTACCATGTGCCAGGCACTTTTCTAAATGCATCATGTTTACATAATATTCCTATGAGGTGGGCACTTTTATGACTCACATATTACATATGAGAAAATGATGGGACAGAGTAATTAAAGAACTAATCAAGCTAGTAAGTAGCAGAGCTGAAATCAGCAACCCATCCTCTTAATTCTGCATTAGACTATTGTTGCCAAAGGGTAGCAGTAAAAGGGAGAGAAAAATAAGCTCAGAACTAAAGTGGTAAATTTTATTTGTGTAAGACACCATGCCCAACTAGGTGAGAGAAAAACCTTTTGAATAATGGAAAACCTAAGGACAGTTAAGACTCTTTGTGTGTGTCCAAAATGTGGCAGTTTTATCTACTGGATTGATGTTCACCATTTGAACTTTCATCATTTAAATCCCATGAAAGTGCAGTTGCATAAGACATGACTCTCTGCCAAATGAAATAATAGCTAACATTTGTTAAGCACTTTCTGTGTGCCAGGCACTGTTCTCAGCAGTTCACATGGATTATACATGTAATCCTCAGAATCACACCATGAAGCAGCCCCATTTTCAGAACAAGGAAACTGAGGCACAGAGAGAATAAGTAATATACCCAAGGCCACATAGCTAGAAAGCATCAAGCCAGATTTCAGAGTGTATGGATCTATGTTCCTAACTTTACTACGTTGCTGCCAAAAGAGTCATGGACGATTGGAGCTAGAAGCGATGTTGGAGAAGCTAACTTTCCCAATTTGTAGATGAGAAAACTGATGACCAGAAAAAGCTGATAACTTGCACAAGGTCACATAAACCCAGGACTCTTATTTTCCAAAGAGTGTTTTCCATATTTTAACAAGTTTTATCTACAGAAAAAAAAAAGTTTATATATACCAGAACCAGTATCATTTACTTGCCAGTAATTCAGGGGTATGTTTGTGTGTGTGTGTGTGCTTGCGCGTGCACAAAAAGGTGATTTTATTAAAGAACAGGGACAGGACCCCATGCGGAGAAAGAACTGCAGCCAGTTGTAAAGAGTGACTCATTATATACTATGAAGTTGGGGGAAGTAAAGTCAAAAGAGAGGCCTCCAGAGGGACTTTGATATGCTAAAGAGGACTCCTAAGATACCTGAGGAGTATGTTTTTTAAATATTTGAAGGCTCTCTTTCCTCTTTTCTCCCAGAAAGCAGATGACATCAAGGGTTGCTATTCATGAAGGTAAGAAACAAATACCAATATCTATATAGCCTAGGAAGAAACCACTCTCTGTCTCCACAGAATGTTACACAATATGGTAACTCATGTATAACTGTGTGATGTGACTTCCAAGTTGCTATTCTATCTTTTGGCTGGAATCTGTAAACTCCAATATGGGAGTATATCTCTTTAGAGAAAGGAAAGGAAGACAAGAACTGATATTTCAGTTCTATCTACTAGATGCCAAATCCATTGCTCTATTCATGTAAATTATCCAAAAAAACTAATCTTTAAAATCAGAATATGTACCAGTTAGCATTTGCTGTATAACAAACCAACCCAAAATTTAGTGACTTAAAACACAATTTATTATTGTTAATGAGTAGCTGGGTGGTTCTGTGGATTCAAGCCAAGCTTAAATGATTGCAGCTGAGGTTCTTGAGGGTAGCTGCTGGATTGGCTAAGAACCAGTCCAGCAGCTGGTCTAGAATACCCTCAGCTAGGATGACTTATTTCTGTTCCACATCCTATTAAAGGATATTCCAGGATTGTTCATGTGGCAGTGGCAGAATAGAGCAAGCAAAAGCATACAAGTCTTCTGACCTAGGCTCAGAAGGGCACGCCTCCCCTTCTGCTCCATTCTGTTAGCTAAAGCAAGTCACAAGGCTGACCCAGATTCTAGGGAAGGAGAAATAGATTCCACTCCTGATGGAATGAGCTGCAAGATCACACTGTCAATGGCATAGGTATAGAAAGTGATAAAAAATTGGGGAGTTTCTTACAACCAATTTACCACAAATATCCTAGAATATTCCAGATCATTTAACTGGTATATTTTCCCAAAAAAGTTATGTCTCCTTCTTGTGAAGACATTTGTGTTCCCTTTGTTGCCTTATAGAAAATTCAGGGAAGGTGCCACTGGATTATAAGGTGCATATAGAATTTTCAATTTATCCAAATAAAACAAATGACCATCTAATCCCACCAAAAGTCTTTGGGATCTCATTCTAAATAACAGCAGGATAGAGCTAAATCTATCTCCCCTCTTCCCACACATGATATCACTTACTGGTTGAAAGAAGCAATTGCACAGAAAGCTTTCTGCTTCTAGGTTTCCAGCTAGGTTTGGTAAGAGACCAGCCCAACAACTAAAGATCACCCCCAAGGCCTCAACCAAATGGAAGCACATCTTTCGTTAGTGTTTTGTTTTACAAATAGGAAAGATAGACACATTGGGGAGGGGGAAGCACTATAAATCAGGGATTGCAGATAGTTTTATCCCAATGCCAATTCCAGTTGGTTAGTGAAAGCTGCCAGAAATTCTGTGTTGAAAAGTAATATCAGGCCTTAGGCAGTTCTAATAAAATCAGTAAATTACAAGAGTTTTCTAGCTGATGAAAGTAGATCTTAATGAAGTGGTGCCTTGAACCCAATACACACTACGATAAAATATAGTCAAGCAGTGATGGATTTCCATCATTAGATTAACCTCACAGGGTAAGCAGACCCTCATCCCCTTGGCCTTTCTCCCAATACTTGTTTCTTTCAAGTTCTAGGTGGGCTGTTTTTGAGAAAGATAAGTATAGCAGGGTTTCAATCAGCCATTGGTTTTATCCTGGATAATCCAAAGGTAAATAGTTGGGGAATGATCAAATCCAAAACACAGGAGGAATAATCAAAAACACAAAAATAATTCAAGGGCATCACAGCAGAATGCACCCCCTCTTTGCTCACATCAGACCTCAATTTACATGTTTTTCAACACAACATCATTTACCTACTGAGTTAAGAAGGGTTTGAGGTTAGTCCTAGATAGTCAGGGTCTACTTTAATTTAAGAAGAAGCATCTCGGATCCAGAACAAAGCTTATCAACAATGGAGCAATCTATAACACAGTATAGTGAAAAAGACCTAAAAACAAGTTCATATTTCGATTTGGACCTTGTCATTATGCCAGTTTTAACATCCTTCCCACAGTCTCAAAAGAAACATAATATGTCCATCTCAGAGGTTGTGGTGGGAATTAAATGGGCTGATATTCAAAGCATTCAGATTAATAACTAGCACATAGTCGAGGCTCCTAAATGTAGCTATTGTTAACAATAGCAGTTTCTCTTATATGCTGGGAACGGTGTTCCATGGTGTGTGTAAACAGCACAGAAAATAATCAAAACATGAAGGCCTGCTCTTTACCTTTGGGAAACACAGAGTCTATTTGGGAAACAAGATGAACATGAATAAAATAAATAAGAACTGTATGTAGAGCACGATATAGAAAATGCTCAAGTAGACTCTGAGAATACTGGGAATCTGGGATCATTGTCTCTATTTCTTGCCAGAACAATAAATTAGTTTCTCAAACATGTTGACAGTTCCATTTTCTTAAGACAGTTATTGGAGGTGATTTAACCATCCAAACTTGTTTCATCTGAGTTTTAAATGCTTTTATTTGTATGTTGAGTGCCACCAAATAATTTTATATGACAGATATAAAGGATAGTTCATCATTAGCTAAGGAGAATGAGGCCACCACCTATCACCCTGGTGCCCCATTTTTTACTTTCCATATTATCATCCATCCATCATTTATTTGGCCTATCATGAGGCCTCAATGAGGTAGAATAAAAGTGACAACAGGCCAAGTCTGATGCTTTCCAAATTTTCCCCTAGATGCCAATGCCTCTGAATAATCATCTTTTCTTTCCATTACTGAGATGTCATTATGCAGGCAAAGCATGTTCTCAGTTGCCCGCAGTAGGCTAGAGGCAGGGTACATTGTTCAAAGATAACTCATGTCTTATTAAATGTCAAAACTTAACCCACGTGATTCAGCCACTGCCTCACCCAGTTGCAGGCTGGAAAATTCATCTCGGCTAATACCTCTGTGAACAGTGGAGCAGGAAGGTGATCACTGAGCCCCACCAAAGAACAGGAAACAATGACTGAACCATAGAGATGAAGGCCTTTGTCAGGTCATAAAGCAGCAATGATTGCAATTAATTGCTGATAAAATATGAAAGACTCTCTTGTTGCCGGAGGTCAGGTGCTAGGACAAAGTACTACTCTTTCTGGGAAGCTTGGGAAAGGCATGTTCTGAACTGTGTTATGGAAAGACAGATTATTGGATCCATGTTGTGGGTACTGCAGGGGAAACAACAGTATAGAGCCATAGATGATTGAGAGAAAACCCAAAACGTGGCACCCCTCTCCAGATGGATGTGCAATTTCCTTGGCTAACACAACCGCTTCAACATATGGCTGCTTTTGAATGATTTCCCCAAATAGACTGCAATGGGGATGTTGATGGTGAGAGAGCAAATCCCACAGTTGTTTGGTTGTCACCAGAGTCAATAAATAAATAAAAATGTAAATAAAAATGACGAAAAGGAAGAAAAATCTACCCGGAATTAGCATGAGTTAACATTCTCAATGTATGTCCTTGGAATAAAGCCTAAGTATTCTTCATCTACAATGATATTTAGGATTTGTTAAGCCAAATACACAGAGAAAGAAGATAGTAGTAAATGCATTTCTAGAAAAGGTTTTCCAGGTGTCTTTGAAGTCCAAGATATAACATGCCTAACAGCTCACCCTCAGGCTCAGGTTGTGTATGTTTGTCTACTGAGGATTGGCAGTCATAAATGCACATGATTTTTCTTCAGTACATTGATCTTCCCAGTGGTTAAGGAAGTGATAAGAATTACCCAGGGAATCAATATGCACTAACAAAATAACAACTTAAAGTTTAACACTCAGATGGTATCAGATAAAGTTCAACATTCCTAAATGACTTAGACAATGGTTTCCAAAAGTTGGTCATGAGCTGAATAAATCAAAATAATCAGGGAGCCTTATTAAAATACAAATTCTCAGACTTAGGCCTGTATTTTCCAAATGGCCATTCTTGGAGAGAGGCCTAGACACCCTAAATTTTAAAATTTCCCCAAGTGATTCTGACACAAAACTTCCCATATTTAGGTCTATAGGTGATCACCTTTAGGTCTTACAGCAACTGAGTTAATAATTATGCCTTCTGTAGGAAAGAGCACTGGACAATGAGTGAGGGAAATTGGGCCAAAGTCAACCTCTACCTCTGAGAAGCTATGTGTCCTGCACCCGTGGTCCCCCAAGTACACTGTGCAATGTAGAAGGTGAAATGGCAGCATTGGTATCTCCTGGGAGCTTGTTAGAAATGCAGAATCTCAGGCTTACCTCTCACCTATGGAAATAATATCTGCAATTTAGCAAAATCCTCAGGTAGTTCCTGTGGAGAAAAACTACGCAGATAAAGTCATTCAGCTTTCTCTGGGTTTCATTTGGAAACTTGAACCAGATGGTGTCTACATCCTCCATCCTCCTCCAGCCTTGACGTTGCATCATGATCATCACAGTGAAGATGAATAGGGGGAAATACCATAGAAAGTTCTGGATAAGATGCCAGAAAAAAAAAGAGAATTTGAGATTAGAAAGATACACACACACACACACACACACACACACACACTTACTTTTATAGAGACTATTCGTCTAAGAAAAATCCAAATCCCATGATATATACACCCTCGTCTGAGACCATGAGAACTTGGTCAAGCAGGAACAGTCTCCTGCTGGGAATGGGAAACTGAGGAAGTGGGAAAGGTTGTGGACAACCCAAAGTTCCAGGGCATGTACAGAGGAGAGGAAGGACTAGAATCCACGTGTCTCCACTCCCAGCCCTGGACCACCCTGTCTTGTTGTCTCAGCTGTATCAGGAAAAAATAAGAAAACAAGAACAGGACATAATAACAAAGACAGCAGGTGTTTATAGGGGGTGGTATATGGACATGGCTTCTTAGCCCCATCGCAGAGACATTTTAGTCCTTGGATTATTATTTTAACATTATTAAAATTCACATGATTGAAATTTAACTTTTGGGATCTCATATTCTGAAAACCATCCTTCTCTTCCCCCATCTCCAACTTGATATGGTTTCTCTTTCAGACACCAATGTCAAATGAATATACTCTTCTGGTTCCCAAGAGTCAGATTTCATGAATCCTGATTGGAACTCTTCCTTTCCATATACCAGACTTTAGTTGCCCGTCATTTACCCTTTATTGAGTTCTGTGTGCAAGTTGTGTATATTCTTCATTATAAGATTCCCATGTCAGGAACTCAGATATTTATACACAGTGCTATATACCAATGTAGATTCACGTATTCTTCCTAATTTCATAAATAAGAAATTATGAACAATAATATTCAAATATTATATAAATATTTAAGATAAAAGGTGCAATTTCCTTAGGTCCTCCAGAAACAACCACTGCCAACCACATGGCACATATTCTCCCTTGTTTTTAATTTTTCTTATGCATAACATTTTTAAAAAAACAGAATCATATTACACATATTATTTTGTAACTTGCTTTCTTCACTTTATATCTCTTAGTCATCTTTTCAAGTCAATTTATAATTTTCTCCCTTCATCATAATATCTGTACAGTATTCCAACACTTTCCCAACCATGCACCTGTCAACAGACACTTGGACTAGTTCTGATTTTTTTATATTAATAAACTATGCTGCACATCTGAATATGTAACACCAGAAACTACAAATGAAATGGCAAGGTCTTCAGTTTATTTTTGTTTCCTGATTGTTGGTTTTTCTCCCATTGCATCTTTGGTCTTCAGTTGTGATAATGGTGGCAATAAAAGGCTGGATTTGTTGGAGGGTTCCAAGATTATGGAATTATGATTTCCACCGAGAACACTGCATGGGCTCTGAGGTCTTGGCCACAGGAGCCCTTTGTCCATACCACATGCCACCTACCCCACACTGCCTTCCCACCCAACCCATGGGAAGTCGGATGCTTCATCCTACACAGCAATACAGACAGTCACTGGGAAAGTCAGCAATACAGACAGTCACTGCTCTCAAAGGATCTACAGTCTAGGAAGGATATTAGAGAAGTAAACAAAGGATCAAGAATTTCAGACAGAGATGTGTGACATGAAGAAAATATCAGGTATTAAGACGAAAAATAATTGGATGGGATAAAGGAAGGTAACTTTTCAAAGAATTCTTTTTTAAATAGATAACCCAATCACATTTTTAAAAATTCTAAAGTATTTTAAAGTATAGAAGTTCATGAAAATTGACCTCCTGTCATTGGGTCCCAATTATCCAGTTACCTTTCCTTCTGAAAACCAACATGTCTTGAGTAATCTCTAGAGATAGGTTGTATATATGTAATAAAATGTGTGTAGACATACACAAATATGTGTATATATGTAAAAATTTTCATCCATGTCAAAATATTTTTTCTTAAAAAACATATGACCTTAGATTACAAAGAGGAAATAGAAGTTATCTGGGGAAAAATGCTAAATGAGACACCCAGAAACAAACCCTCATCAGAAAGAGATGATATAAATAACCTAATAACACTAATTCTTATAATACATTGAGATTTTTCCTCTTCATTTACTGAAAAGCAACTGGCACTGATAGCATTCGACATAAAAGAACTTTCTAATGGTAAGGAAAAGGTGGGTGTGTGGCTGGATGGATTAATGGATGGATGGATGAATAAATGAACAGGAAAATACCAGATTATTGAGGGAGCTTAAATCTCTTTGTATATTTTCTATTTTTTCATATTGAATACGGCTTTAATTCAACTTCACAAATATTGATGGAAAGTCAAAACCGTCAGAATGGTCTTTCAAGATTCCTTCTAATTCCAGGATTCCACAAAAACATATGGAAAAACAAAATGTTGTTTGGTTTTCCTTTCTTATTTCTTTTCTGCTCTTTATTAACTGAACAAAACCCAAAGCAAATTTTAAAAATTAAAATTTAGTAAGAAAGAATGTTGCTCTTAAATGCTTTCTCTACTGTGGTTTCCCTTTAATTGATCTCTCTCCCATTGATCATAACCCAACTGGCATAGAATGTTGCTGCAGATGGAGAGAAAAAATAAATTACTAAGTTAAACCCCTGACTGAATTTATATTTCCTATCTAGCCTGTGGAAATGCTACATGTCATGGAGGGCAGAGGAAGGAATGTGTGTGGTGGTAGCAGGGGGTGCATATTTTGTTTGCTGAATTTTTATAAGGCCATCTTGGTTTCCCTGTGAAACTAAAACGTGAACTCAGCCCACTGAAAACCTAGGGTCTAACCCAGAATCACTGCTCTGGGTCCTTCAGATCTGAATCATTATCATATTTATTAATCTCCCTCGCAGCCTGTGTTGGAAACTCATTGGACTAGACATAAACCAGCCCAGTTGGGAGCCCTATTATAACTAAAACTCTCATTCATGCTTCCATTCACATACAAAACTATACAGTTGTCCTTTCCAGTTTGCTGTGCAAGAGCAGACCATATAGAAAGAAACAGGAAAAGGTAAAGAATGGCTAGCCAAGGACTTTTTCATGTCCCAGGGTAGCTTTTCCTTCATTAGAGATTGGTAGTACAGTACAATGGACTGAATGTTTGTGACCTCCCAAAATTCATGTTAAAACCCTAATCCCAAAGTGATGGTATTTGGAGGTGGGACCTCTGGGAGGTATTAGGTCATGAAGGTGGAACCATCATGAATGGGATTAGTGTCCTTTTTATAAAGGAACTGCAGAGACCTCTTCTGCTTTCTACCATGTGTGGATACAACAAGAAGTCAGCAGTCTGCAACCTGGGAAAGGGCCCTCATCAAAACATGGCCATACCAGCACTCTGATATCAGACCTCCAACCTCTAGAACAGTGAGAAATAAATTCTCTTTTTTGTAGGCCACCTATCAGCCAAGCTAAGACACAAGGGCTCTTAATTCCAATCTAACTGCCATATTAGGACCAAGATTGCCTATTGCAAACATCTGCAACATCTATTTGTGGACTTTTCTCCTAGAATAAAAGTGTGAAGGAGCCAATGCCCTCAAAGGAGCCCTCAGTCAGTGACTTGAAGGAAATTGGTGGATAAATACCCCAATTCCCTCACCCCTCAAGCAGGAACATTCTGACAAATACTGTACACTGAGTTCCAGAGATCCACAGCAGAATTAACCTCCAGGTGCCCACATTGGTAAATATACTGACCTTATTGCCTTCCTCTACCTCCCTGCCTCACTTTTTACACCCCTAACATAGATTTCTAGGATCACCTCCCAATTAACTACTTACCCTGGATTTCTTGTGTCAGAGTTTGTCTCTGGGGAAGACTAAATTAAAATCATGTCACCTAATACAGTGTTATGTACACAAATTACTCCTTAAACAAAATGACAATAAGCAAATGGACAAAACAGAATGATCTCATGTAGATTTGTAGTAGAATTAAGAGGTGAATGCATAATTTTGGAACACATAAATCCTGTCTCGCCACCTTGACATTATTCTATCTTATCTTATTGCTCACCCTTCATTTGCCCCCTTCATTTGCTCCTGCATCTAGCAGGCTGCTCTATTTTAGGTGTCCCAGACATACATGTGCATTTCCATCTCTGTTATTTTATGCACACCATTCTTCTAACCTAGAATGACCTCTCCACAATTCCTCATCCTGCTCAGATTGTACCAGTCCTTCCAGACTGTCTCAAGCTTTGCAACCTTCTGTGACACCTCTTATGTCACAACTGAGAGAATCACAACACTTGCAGCCTATATTTTATAACTCACTATTCAATCACTTGCTTTTGTGTAGTTTTCAACTATTGCACACATGATAGTCTTGCCTCCCTAATTAACTTGGACTTTCCTCAGGAATAATAATCACATCTTGTACCTCTCTAGTCCTCCCAGGGTCTAAAATAGTATTCACATACAACTACCTGTCAATGTATGATTTATGCATTTAAGTAATAAAACACAACATTTTTATGACCAATAGTAATGAATCATCTTTAATGGACTTCAGAAAGGACTCTTTCCTCTAGTGCAAACTGCCTGGCAGACAGTGTTATCTAGAGCATCCTTCTTGGTGATCCTTTCCAGGGATTCAAAAAAGACAACAGGCCACAGCAACACCTTGGTTTATACACAACTTCCCCTCACTGGTTTAAAGACATAATAAAAGATAATGCTTCTTGCTCATAAATAAAAAGTACTTAAATGCAATTTTGACAAAATGTGTCCCAGGGGTGACTGAAGTCTTTTTTTCTCTGTTGTGATTGTTGCCGTTATAAATAGACAATCATAAAAGAATCAAAAGGGGAAACCTTTTAAAGGCTTACTCCAGGGCCTAATACCCTCCCCACTTTATTTTTCTTAGTCCTAATGCCAAAGGAAAACAAACAGTTATCAACGTGCTAATGGTGTTTATTCCCCTATCTGCCTTAGATAGGTGGCAGTGTGCCAAGCCTGGAGACAGTTAACTAAAGCACCAAGTGAACCAAGGTCAACTCCATCATTGACTGTACCCATAACATATATTGAGAGCTGCGGAAAGTTTCAGGATCCTGAATTTATTTTCCCCATCTCTGTGCCCTTGCAACACCTACAGTTTTCCCAGGCCTTCTATTTTTCCTGCCACATCATGACCACCTCTATGCCCCTCTAGAAACAGCCTACCTGAAGACAGTCAAGAAGAAACAGAATGTCTTTTTGCTTCTGCTTTGCTCAGGGTTCTGAACTACTCATGCTAGAGATGTCCTAGAAGTGAAGTTTTCAGCCATAATAAGCTGCAGCCACACCTGTTCTCAGACCTTCTCTATCCCTTCCCCCACACACTGAACCCAGCAGCTACTCAAGAGCTGTACAGAACTGGACTTGTACTCCACTGGAAGACTTTTCAATGGCAAGTCTCCTTTACCAAAGCAAAGCTCAACCATCCTGTTCAGGTGGGAGGTCCTTGAAAGATCACAAGAGAAGAAATGAGCATTTCCTGCTGTTGTTCTGTCTCCCTTCTAACCCAGTAAAACATACAGAGGACGTAGCTCTACTTTCTCCTCTCTTTTCTCCAACTCTTAGCATTTTTGGCACCTAAACTGGAACACACGCCCAAAGCAATCTTGCCTGCAGCGAGATTATCCTTCAGTGGTGATAGAATTTTTAATGGCACCTCAGTGTATCAGCTGCTCCAGTGCTCTTACAGTCCATTGCAATGAAACCTCCTTAATCTTGGCAATAGACTTCTTCATGATGATGTTGTAAAAAAACAACAATAATTAGGAAATGGAATCTAATATTTTTTTAGATTGAGTTCTTCAAGCCACTTGCTTTGTAAGCAGCTTTCAGTGACTGGTGTGAATGTGGAGCTAGCCTCTACTTCTGCTAAAAGTCTTCTCAACATGCAAGAGTTGTAAAAAGATAAGGTTAGGAAGATTTTAGTTACAATCATTCTTCTCATTTACATAGAATTATTTTTTTAGCAACCTTCATGTCCATTATTTTATTTGGTTCTAAAGGAGTAGGCAGGATGGCTTTAACTGTTAGGAATGCTAGTTGCAGATGCCTGAGTTTGAATCTCAGCTAGAAAACTTACTGGCTTCTTGACAGCTGAGCAAATCACCTGCCCATACACATGCTTCTAGTTTCTTATCTGTAAAATGTGAAAAATCATGATACACACCTCATAGAGTTAAGCGTACACACATACACACATACTATATACACATACATACATATATATGTATGTATTTGGAACTATGCCTGGTATATAGTGAGTGCTAAATAATTATAATTATAATCATCATCATCATCATCATCATTATTAAACTATTATAGCTGAAGAAATAAAGGCTTGGAAGATTCCATGCTTAGCCAAACCAATTCCTTAAATGAGGAGGTCAGATATTGTCTTTGTTTGGGTTTCCTCAGAAGCTGACCTTGAGACAAATATTTGGGTACAAGTAGTTTACATAGGAGATGAAGTATCAGTAGAGGCAGGGAAAGAAATTAAACAATTAGGGGTGTGTTCTCAAACAGGTTACTGCTGTGGGCAACTAGTACAATCCCACTGGGGACCCTCTAAGTGATTTCACAGAATATACCACATACCGTAGAATTGTCCCTCTGAGGGTGGAGGCAGCTGGAAAATTTATCCACCAACTCCATCCCTCACTATTGAGGACAATTTTGGGGCAGTGATCACATAGCAAAGACTTCTAGCAAGCTCCATGTATAGGATGGGCAGCCTGGCAGGGCCAGATGCATTCAGGCTTAAAGATGTAGGAAGACATCAGCATATACTAAAACTATCTGTAAGTGACCTCCTGGTGTGTCCAAAGGAATATGAGAGGGCAATGACATCACTGACTAAAGGATACAGTGCAAGTGTTCAAGTTCTTTGGCCACCTTGTGCATTCAGACAGAACCAAAAAGCCCAGCCAAGGAGAACATATTCTGAATTACCTTCTAGAGAAGGATACTGTGTGATCTTTCTGGGTCTTTCCAAAGCTTATCAAACTTTATGACATCCCTTCATAGCATCAAAATCCCTTTTGGTGAGCTCTTTTATTCTACATTGATTTCCAAAAGGAAGAAAGAGTAAGGTTGACAACATATTTCATTACTAAAATAAAAGGCATTTTAAAACACCATGACATTTTCTTTAGGTCCTTCTAGGTATGTAGAAAAGAAAGCATTCTCTGAGCTGAAATGCTCTACTCCGAAAATCTGAAAACCTATTTGAAAATGTCTACCTTCAAAAGGGTTGACCCCTGCCCATAGGAACAACTTCACATATATGCTTCCTGGGTCATATTTTTAGAAAAAGTAAAGTTTGGAGCAACTATTGTAAAGTTGACAAGCTAACACTTGAAAGACATAATGCACACCTGAGCCGCTCAAGGCAGGAATCAAATCAAGTTCCTTTTGTCAAATACCTGCCCTTTACTCCCCTTTTGTCCCTCCAGGCAGAGCTTTCATTTCATCTTACTACCCTTCTTTCCAAAGGAAAAAAATTTCCAAAATCAATTTGTAAAATCAAGAAATTTTATCCGCCATCCATTTCTAAAGAAGGAAGGAATACCAAAGCAAAACCAAACTTATCACAACCACTCTCTTTGATTTCTAGCCAAACCCTCTAAACATGAACAAAATATAGTTAGTGATGAGGAGATGGTAGAACCTGGTTTTTATTTAGAACGCCAGTTTAGGGGTGCTTGGGTGGCTCAGTTGGTTGAGCATCTGACTTCAGCTCGGGTCATGATCTCATGTTTTGTGGGTTTGAGCCCCACATCAGGCTCTGTGCTGACAGCTCAGAGCCTGGAGCCTGCTTCACATTCTGTGTCTCCCTCTCTCTCTGTCCCTCCCCTGCTCACACTCTGTCTCTCTCTGTCCCTCAAAAATGAATAAACATTCAAAACAATTTTTTTAGAACACCAGTTTAGCCCATTTGTAAATAGGCATCTTTGTACCTTTATATATGAAGAACTTACTTTCTCTATATTTGGGCAGAGTCCACTGGAGTAACTGAAAACTACCATCTCTGAGGATGAATGGTGATGTAGACCAGAGAAAGTCTTAGTGGAGGTAACTGAGGCCAGAGATCCACAATGAAACTGCACTGTATTATTTCATTTTTCAAACTTACACATTCTCCTACACCCCTTTCCTTGTGTGATTTATGTTCAGTTGATTTTGTTACAGGCCTGGAATGTTTACACAAAGGCTTAATAGACATTTACTTTGGAAGTTACATTGTGAGATAGAATCAAGAAATTGGCCCATTGCCGGAGTCAGAATGGGAGGCCACCTGGAAGTTAACAATCACTTTGTGAAGACCAGAGGCATGTAACAGAAGGTTCCAGAAAAGTGGAGACTTCATGTAATAACTACATTGCACCCAGACACACACTATTAGAATGACTGAGTAGAAACCCGTGTATAAACAGAGCCATCCACAGATAGAGATGTCCAAGATTACAATTACTCAATACCTTAATACTTTAAAATCATACTTTGTACTACATCTTACAGTTTATATATGCTTTTATGTAACATCTAAATTAATGTTCTCCAAAAAGGTGTCTGTAATTTCAAATGCCAGATAGTCTGCTTTAAGTTTTTGATTCATGCTGAATTCATCTGTGAGGGAAATATTAAAAAATTATGCCCCTTACTTTACAGATGTGGAAACTGAGACTCAGAAAGGGTCAGCAATCCACTTGCCCAAGATTATATGAGAAGTATCTGGTAAAAAAAAAATCCCTTGGGGCGCCTGGGTGGCTCAGTCGGTTAAGCGTCCGACTTCAGCTCAGGTCACGATCTCGCAGTCCGTGAGTTCGAGCCCCGCGTCAGGCTCTGGGCTGATGGCTCAGAGCCTGGAGCCTGCTTCCAATTCTGTGTCTCCCTCTCTCTCTGCCCCTCCCCCGTTCATGCTCTGTCTCTCTCTGTCTCAAAAATAAACAAACGTTAAAAAAAATATATTTTTTTAAAAAAAATCCCTTTATTAACTTCACCAACTTTCCACAGCTGTTTTGATTAAGGTATTAGTTTTTTCTATGATTCAACAAAACCCACAAATTCAATAAAAAAGCATTAACATCAATACACTGAGCATTGTGGAGGATAAAAATAAATGTAATCTCCTTGAAATTATAACATAATTTGAGAGAAAAGTATGCTTCTTTAAATGATTTGTTTTTAGAGATAAAGGGTAATTCTAAAGAATTATTTATAAAAGACAGGATATAAACAAACAAGTCAACATACATCCTTCCAATATGGCATGGAGTGAGGAGGAGTTACTTCTTTAAAGAACGTGATCAGAGGAGTCTTCTATAATAAAATGATATTTGATAGACTCTGTAGAAGGGAAAGGAGTAATCTGTGCAAGTATCTGGGGGAGTATCATTCAGGGAAAGCAAAGAGCAAGGGCAAAATTCTCAAGGTGGAAATTTGGCTTATTCACAGAATGCGAAGGAAACCAATGCAGCTGGAACAGAGTGAGCAAGGGGGAAAGAGTAGGAAAAGAAAGCACGGAGAGGGTCAGAAACAGGTAGGGCCTTAGAAGTCATAGTAAGAGATTTGACTTTCATTATGGATAAGATGAAATGCCTTTGAAGGATTCCAAGCAGATAAATGATGTGGTCTGCCTTATGCTTTAAAAAGGATAATTCTGGTTTCTTTGAGAAGAAAAGATGATAGTAGGACAAAGGCTGAAGCAAGGTATCAGTCTTGGGAGATGGCAGTAGATGTGGTGAAATGGTTGGATTTGAATTTAAGAGATAGAATTTAAGAGTAGCTTCCATGGAATTATCTGGTGAATTGGATGCAAGGTGGGAGAAAAACCAAAGAATCAATGATTGCTCCCATAGTTTAACTTCAGGCCCTGGGAGAATAGAATTGGCACAACTGAGATGAGGTAGAACGGATCATGAGGGTTAGATAAGAAAGCCAGTTTCTGTCCCATAAAGTTTGAGATGCCCATTAAATATACAAGTAGGGATACTAAAAAAAAAGTATGTATATATAATTATGGAGTTTAAGTGAGAGATCTCGGGTTAAAGATACAAATTTGGGCATTATGAGGACATGGTATTTAAAGTCATGAGACTGAAGTAGATTCGCCAGAATGTGAGTCTAGATAAAGAGAGCCAAGATCTGAACTGGTTGTGTAGGAACATCAAACATTTAGAAGTTGAGGAAGTAAGGAGAAAACAACAGAGGACATCAGAAGAATTCCATGAAATAGGAAGAGGATAAAGACAGAGACATACCCTGGATTCCAATTTTAAAAAAGTGTTTAAAAAAAAGGCCATCAAGGGGTGCCTGGGTGTCTCAGTCAGTTAAGTGTCTTGACTCTTGATTTCAATTCAGGTCATGATCTCACAATTTGTGAGATTGAGCCCTGTGTCAGGCTCTGTGCTGTCAGCATAGAGTCTGCTTGGAATTCTCTCTCTCTCTCTCTCTCTCTCTCTCTCTTCTTTCCCCCACCTCTCCCAAAATAAATAAATAAACTTAACAAAAAAAGAGGAGAGCATCAAGAGACATGACAACATATATACTTACACACACACACACACACACACACACACGAAAGTTCTTACTGATTTTATTCATATACCCCCTAAATGGGAACAACCCAAATGCCCACCAGCAGGAGAACAAAGAGAGAAATCTTGGAAAAGTCATACAAGGGAATATTACACAGCAATGCAAAAGAATGAACTACAGCTACCCACAATAACACAGATGAATCTCCAGACATAACGATGAACAGAATAAAAGATGATAAGGGGTAGGTTTTGACAAGGAATGGGGTTCAGATGAACTTTCTGGAGGAATAGAAATGTTCTCTACCTTGATCCAGATGGTGGTTATACAAGTATATACACACAGAAATTCATCAAGCTTAGTCGTCAAATTTGTGTATTTTACTGTATCCAAATTATGCCTCCATAATAAAATAAGGGGTGGAGAAAGAGACCATGATAACGCTTTAACATGCTATAGAATAGACGGACAAAAATATAATAAATGGTCTTTGCCCTTGAGGAGTGTTTTTTATCAGGCCAAAATTAGAAAATGCAAAGATTTCCCTTCAAAGACAAGCACTACATAGTTAAGTGTTTTTGTTTTCTTTTCTACAGAACCTCCTCTAGTTCTGCCTCCCACCATTCCCATTTCAGTCAACAGTTACCATCTCTGCTTAGCAACTGGATTCCATATACTTTAGAGGAAATATAAGGAAATGTTGACCAAATTGCCTTGGCAATCAAAGCATTTACAGGGATAGCCCTTTCACTCTGTCCTCCCCCATGTCCTCCCTTCCCAGTTCCTATCACACTCCCAGACACTATTTGCCTGAACCTTCTAGCACCTCTCTGTTATGTCCTCCAGGGATTGGGCTGCCCTTCCCTGCCAATTCTCTTTCCTTTCTTTGGCTTCTGACCTACTGATTCTGAACTTGCATAGTTGTTTGCATCTAATTTTTAACAGGCTTCACTGTTTGTAACCCACAGTCTAGCTTGAATCTCAAATCTCTGCCGCTTCATTATCACTCTGATGAGACACCCCTGATATATTTCCTAGGGCAACTACAAAAAATCTCATGGATGGAGAGTTCTTCCCCCACTCCAAACCTCTTAAATTAGATGAGATTTATCAGGCTGTTCATAAGGTTAAAACTTTATAATCAGGGCTTAGAATATTTTCCATCATAAATCAGAGAAGAGCAAGGGATTTCTACTGTGAGAAAGATCACAAATTGGGCATATAGTCACTCCCAGTTGGAACCTTACGCCCAATGGCAAAATGGGCTCTTTTTCTCTGGCAAGACTGTCCTAACTTAAACAGGCTGCTTTGGCTGCCAAATTATTGTTGTCAGAGAAACAAGAGGATAATACTTCGTAGGCAATTCTGAAAAAAAAAATCACTTCTGGAAAAAAATTAAAATTACTTAGGAGTCAACATGCAATCCCATATTGGAACATGCCTCCCAGGTTGACCTGTGCCCAGCTCCATCCACCACACTATCCTATTTCCAGCTCCCTGTCTAGGTCCCCAGAGCATCAAATCCTAATAGTCATGTGTTGGCCTCATCCAATTTTTACACAAAAAGAGAGAGTTAAAGGAGAACATAGCTCAGGGTTTATACCAAATATCCAAAACTAAAGTTCAGTAGTGAGTGGCAAGAGATGGGGAAAGTCGGGGAGGCCTCTGCAACTTGTGTTGCTGCTTTTGGATTGTCTCTAGGACAGGCATCATGGGCATGTGACTCATGCAGTCACACGAGGCCCCATGCTTAGAAGGATCCCACACTTGGTTTAATGCTCCACTGTTGCCATCTTGAAATTCTTAATAATTTTTTAACAAAGATTCCACATTTTCATTTTGCAGCGAGACCTGCAAATTCTATAACCAGTTCCAATTATTTCAGCTTAATTATCAGCAATCTAAACATCACTAGTTATTTTTGTATACTTCACCTTGAAGCTTCTCTGCAGAAGATTCAAATTAACACACTAAGAGGCACAGAACCACATTCATATATCTATGGAGACCACTGTTTTCAGTGTGCAATTTAACGAAGATAATGTTTGTTGGATTTCCAGACTGAGACATTCTCCACCAAAACTGGAAAAAAAAATAAGGAAGTCTCTACAAACTGAAGGTCAATATCATGGATAAGAATGTATTTAAAAGACTTTTAAAACTTTTACCCCTGGCTTGAAGACAGCATTAAAGTATACTTATTGCTATGAAAATATTCCATCGATCATAATGCTGATAGTTGAAAAACACACATAACCTGAAAAATCCCCAATCCATCATTTATCAGAGGTAAGATGTGGTAATGTTGCTAAAATGGGTTACAAACCAACTTCTGGCAGTGAAACCATGAAGGAACAAGAGGAACTTGGGTAACCCACTGAGAAATAATTGCTTCTCCCCCTTTCTCCCCAAAAAACCAAAGGATGTGTTTCCAGAGAGGGCCATCTGATCCCTTATTATTCCTCCAACTTTCTCTATGTTCTCAGATCAAACCCTTGTAAATGTTCTCCTCCTCCATAAAGACTTCTTGGCTATTTTAAAGCAATTCAAAGTTTTTCCCCTTTACTATCTCTCCCAATTCAATAAATCTCTGAGCAAGTAAAGGCTCTCCTGGCCCTTGTCAGCATCAGAGCCAAAGGGGACTGAAACAGAGTAAGCAGAGAAGGTGGACCTTGGTAGCTGGGCTAGGCCCTTGGCTACAACCCTTTTTATCATCCATGGTGTTCTCCCTGTCATGGAATTCACCACCACAGTCTTTCCTCACTGCCTTCATTCTCCTCCAGGACTATTTCCTCCCCTGCCCCTTTACTCTTAAAGATGACCTCTCCACCTACTTCCCTGGGAAAATTGAGAACATCTGATGAGAACTCCCACAAGTTTCCTCCCAAACTCCTTAAGTTTTCTTTGGATCATCACCCAAACTTTTTTCCTTCCCGCCCATCTTGGAGGAACTTTCCCTGCCACATAGACAGGTTAACCCCTTCACCTGCCTCCTATCAGGCTGTGGCCTCCTTCCCATGACTGATCTGTTTTTGCCTCTCCAATGGCTATTTGTCCAATTCTTCAACACATGTTCAAACCTTCTCACGCACAAAGAAATAAACACACAAACACCAATAACACCCACTCTGGATCCACATTCCAATCTCTAGCCTTACCATTTTCTGCCAGCCTCCCTCCTAGTCTTCTGGCTCCTCTTTTTATTCCTCAGTAAAACATGATATTGTCTGAATATCATCAAGCACAAAAGTTAGAAGACACCAAAAAAAAAAAAAAAAGGGGGGGAGGCCTGTTCCTCAGTCTCATGCATTTTAGTTCTTTCTTGCTTCTATCTTTTGAAATTGTCTTCTCAAAATTCCGACAAAACCCAAGGCCTCAATTCATTGCCCCTCGGCTTGTGTTCCCAGTAGCACTCTTGCCTCTCAAGATGAACCTCTCTCTTCTTTGGTTTCTGTAATGTTGTTTTGCCTCCAACTTTTCCTACTGCTAATTTGAAGTGTTCTTGTGTTTTTGCACTATTCTTTGTCCATCACTTAGTAGAGATTATTCTCAAAAATACCAGTGTTGGCCTATTCTCTGCTCACTGCACTGTCTACGTTTACCCCATAATGATTCTCATTGGTTTCCATCCTCACTATGTATTTCCCAATGGTATGCCCCTACTTCTGACTCACTCCTAAATTCCAGACCACATCTCCAACACCTGCTAAACACCGCCAGCCACTTGACTGACATCCTTCCAGTGGCTCACTGGCTCCTCAAGTTCTGGTTAACTAAAACAGAATTAATGTGACGGAAGGAAAAATTTTGCATAACACTGAGGAAGATTCTTGTATGATTCTCCTGGGAACAGGAACTAGTGGCAGACTGAGACCCAGCAGGCCTGTACGTAGAAGCAAAAGGTGATTTTATCTGGCTGGAGGAAGAGTATGAGATAGGGAACAAGGCCTGATCTGGACTCAAAGCAGCAAAGTTGTACCTACTTCTGTGCTTGGCACTGAATGTTGCCTCTTGGTCCTCATGAAGTTTACACTGTGCAAGACACTGATAACAGATAGAGACATCACCAAAAATTAGGCAAATATTGCTTGCACACCTAGAGATAGAAAATTAAGTACTTATTTTGGCTACAAGTCAAGGCGCAATGGCATTGCATGAAACAGGAAGTGATGGGGGTGTGTGGCTTGGACACAGTGAATCAGGAAAAGCTGTGACCTCTTTTCCACTTATTGTTCATACTGTAAATGCTTTACTTCCATCAATTAAAAGATCCATGTGGACTCTGTCCCTCCGATTATTTGTGGGTCTGTTAAGTACCTCTCTGCGATTAAGACTCACTTTTCTTTTTAGTGTGAGTACATAGATCTGCATTCCTAATTATGGCATCCTCAAATCCCAAGGAACTTTGTGACTGATACTCTCCTGGAAGACACTGATACTAACACTTCCCTCCCTGAGTTAAGAAAGTTAAGAAGAGTTAATAAATGTTTGGCTATGCCTGTGTCTCACTCTCCTACTAGAGGGGGAAAAACAGGTTCTCTTTTGAACAAAGAAGAATGAAGAAAAGCTCCTTTCCTCCACCAGGAGCCTAGACTCCTCATCAAGGGCCTCCCGCTAATTCCAGGCCTCTCCCTGAAATCAGGGAGGCCTGGGCCCTTGGGATGCTCACCACCCCTCTGGGCATGATCTGCAGCATTCACAGCTTCCGAGTATCCTAATCTATTCCATATTCCAGGAGGCTCTCTGAAGGGAAAGGTAATCATTCTCACACAAACAGTCACTCTACACTTTCTTTCCCACTCATATCCGCTTGGAACTGAGTGCAAGCAGGGAATGGAGTTCTGCCCTCCCTGGTGCTGTGTGGCTCCTTGACCTTTGCTTAATCAAGGCCATTGCGGTGGCAGTAAGCCATGAGCAAAGTGGGCTGCCCAGAAGAAAGCAGGGAGCTATGGAACTGATCCTCCCATCTTAAAAGAAATATCTGATCAAAACCACACTATAACTGCTAAAGAAATAGGAGGAGCAAGGAGAAAACACCCTTAGTTAAGAACAATTAAAGGGAAGCCTTCATGGAGAAAAACATAATTAAATGATTCCATTACTTTCCCTTAACTACCATTGCGTATTATTTTAATTAAAAAATGTGTCAGCTTTCAGATTCATTCACCAGTGAGGAAGCTGAAATTAAGAATAGACCATTCATTGTAAAATTTCCAGGGTTTAAGATAAGCTTTTTATCTAGGCTGTGTAGTTCCCCTCAGTTGTTCCTTTTTCCCCTGTGTATTCATGCCCTGACACTCTCTCCCTTGTCAGTATGCTTCCACCACACTGGTCTCCCTTGCTGTCCTTCCATGACACCAGACTCTTTCCCTTTGTCTTAGGTTGTGTTTCCTAGCAGCATAGCTTGTGGGTGAAGGGGATTCTTGTGCATGTGGTTTATTGAGGGAAGGATCTCAGGACAAAACTGCAAAAGAGTGAAGAAAGCAGAACATGGAACAGGAGGAAGCCAATCAAACATGTGATCTCCACTGAGTACTCCACTAGGTTCAGTCTGATGATCCCATAGCCCCAGTTAAGGCAGGAGGCCAGCATATTGTACTATGCTACCAATCAGCCATTGGATTTGGCTCAATCCCAAGTAAGGACATACCCTCAGGCATTTTCTTTCACCCGAGGGTAACTGCAGTTTTGAGCAAATACTAGCCAATGCTCGCAGCAGCTAGGCATGCTCCCTTAGCTCAGGGAAGGGGATCTAGGCAGGGCATCAACAGTTTTACTAAAAGCACAGTAAGAACTTGTTTTAGCTATTTCTTCTGCCTGAAACACTCTCCTTCCAGATCTTCACGAATCTAGCTTCTCATTATCATTTGCATGTTGTCTCAAATGTCTTTTCTTAGTGACCATGCCTGCCCATCTAGCTAAAGTAGTCACACTGGCCTCCCAGTTAATCTCATCATGCTACCCTTTTTCATTATCTGAAATACAATTTCCTGTTTAATTTTTACTTGCATGTTTATTGGCTATCTCAATTACTAGAATGTAAAGTCCCTGAGAACAGAAACCCAGTCTTGCTCACCTATGTATCTAGTGGTAAAATCAAGAAGATACTGGAATCAGACATCCTGGCTCAAATTCTGGCTCCCTCATTTTACTAACTATGCCAGCCTGAGCAATTTAACTTCTTACAGTGCCAGATTAATAGGGTTATTTGAAGGATTAAATGAGTTGGTGCAAGTAAAGGGCTTAGAATAGTGCCTGATACATATCAATCACTCAATAAATGCTGACCTGGAATTGCCTGGTGAATGAATGAGTGAATGGATGAATAAATGAATGAAGAAAATAATTTTTGACAACTCAAACTGCCACCTTGCTTTGCCTATAGGATGGCATCATAAGCCACTGGAATTTCTCTGATTTTTACCCTTTAAAGGTACACAAATTTTGGGTGTGCCTGGGTACCTCAGTCAGTTAAGTGTCCAATTTCAGCTCAGGTCCTGATCTCACAGTTCATGGGTTTGAGCCTCATGTAGGGCTCTGTGCTGACAGCTCAAAGCCTGGAGACTGCTTCAGATGCTGTGTCTCTCTCTGTCTCTGACCTTCTCCCACTCGTGCTCTGTCTCTCACAAATAAATGTTTTTTTAAAAAATTAAAAAATAAAGATATGCAAACTTTTATTCTCTTTCTCAGTCTTCAGTATACATCCCAAATAATCAAATTATTTGTTTCCTGATGATACTCAAAATCACCCAGTACTCCCATCTTGACCACACTCATTGCAAGACTGTAGACTTAAAAATTCAATTTCCTGGACCACAGCATGCTAAATCCTAAAGGCAAGGCCCTTATTCCCCAATGGTAAGCAATCACTGTTCCAACAACCCTTGCTACCCTCAAGCCAACACTGCCATGTGATTAAATAAACTGGCTGCATCAAGAGGAAAGGAAGCTTTCAGTAAGCTTCAGCCACCAAATGAGCTGTGGTTTTGTCTGTGGCCTGGATGAAATGGGCAAAGGAGAAATTAGTTTAACTTCCCTCTGGAAGAGAGGCTTTATGGGAAGTAGGAAACAAGGGCAGTTATTAAACAAATATAAACTGACCACTTTCTGTGAGCAGACACTGCAGGGAACATAAACATGAGCCATGATATAGGATGAGATTAAGAATAAAAGACCCAGTTCAGAAAACAACTGTAATGAGGGGGAGATCACTTGATTCACCTAAATTCTTTTTAAGAGGGCTATTGTATGTTTGTTTTGGGTGAAAGGGTATAAGACATTTAGGATTTAGAGAAAGACACTAAGAACCAATTTAAGCTACTAAACTGTTACAGGAGAACCAGGCAATGTATTTGTCCCTGAGCAAGGAAGAAGAGAGCAATGCAAAAGAAAGGAAGGGTTAGGGGACAGAGAGAAGCCAGAGAAATCATTAACAGCTGTCTACTTTGTCACTGACACCAACCATTACTAAGGTGCCCAAATTCAACAATACTTGTTATTAGAGGAGTTTTTGGAGAAAGCAGTGTAGGATCTGGGTTTCCATATCAGATGACTTGAAGTGATTCAGAGACCACACCCACTCTGCAAGCTAAAGGAGATGGTGTAGCTAAAGGAATCTCAGGAGAGCACTGGCATTTGCAGACCAAGAGATGGAGTATGTGCCAAGTTAACACAAACCTCCAAGGAATCAGGAGGGCTCAGTAAATATGTGCATACTCTTGTATTCAAGCAAAAGGATATCTACATCTCAATGATAATCTCAGTGGCCCCATTTGCAAACATGGCCTAGGATCTTCATCATATGCCCAAAACTAAGACAATGAACAATAAGCCATGGCTGAAGTCTCAGAAGTAGCATTGAGAGAGGCAGGCCCTTGGACATAACCCAGCATCTATCTCTTCTCTTTCTACATACTCTTCCTCCTTCCTAACTGCAGCTAGTACAATTCAGTTACTAAAAAATAAATTTTTTAGTTGAACTTATTCAGATTTTTAAAAAAATGATACTCAGTTCTGTTTTTGGAATACTTTTAATTATGTTTGGAACAATTTAGGAATGTGAATCTACTTTAACCCTAAACTTTTCAACTGCAAATGAAAATTCAGTATTCAAATTAAGATGTGCTGTAAGTATAAAATATACACTTGATTTAGAATATTTAGTGTGAAAAAGGGTCAATTTTTCATTAATATTTTTTCAGCTTCATTGAGGTGTAACTGAAATACAATTGTAAGATATTTAAAGTATATACCTTGTGATTTGATACACACATACATTGTGAGAGGATTCCATCATCTAGTTAGTTAAGATATCCATCAGTGCAAATGTTTACCTTTTTTGTGTGTATGAGAACATTAAGTTCTACTCTCTTAGCAAATTTCTTTTTTTTTTAAGTTTTATTTATTTAAGTAATTTCTACATCCACCACGGGCTCAAACCCACAACCCCAAGTTCAAGAGTCACATGTTCTACCAACTCAGCCAGCCAGGTGCCCCTCTTTTACCAAATTTCAATTATACAGCATAATGCTATCAACTATAGTCACCATATTTTACACTGGATCCTCAGACCTTATTCATCTTACAGCTGAAAGTTGGTACCCTCTTACCAACCTCTCTATTTTCCCCACCCCACCCCCTAGACCCTGGCAACCACTTTTCTACTGTTTCTATGACTTTGACTTATTTGTTGTTGTTGTTGTTAAGATTCCGTATGTAAGTAATATCATGCAGTATTTGTCTTTCTCTGCCTGGCTTATTCCACTTAGCATAATGCCCTCAAAGTCCATCCATATTGTCACAAATGGTAGAATTTCCTACATGCTGACATGATATTTTGGACGTATTTGGTTAAATAAAAATAGTATTAAAATTAATTTGTTTCATTTGCCATCTCACCCTCAACATCTTTCTCCTCTAGAATTACCTAAATGCCTTTTTTTCATCAAATTGCATCGGAAAAAAATCTGGGAGTTAAACTTGACACTAAGAAGTCAAAACCATCTTCAATACCATATACCTTACTCACTATGTGAGGGCAGGGCCAATGTCTGTCTAGTTCATGACTGCATTCCATTACCTGCAAAGTGCAGCATGTGGTAGGTTTTCAGTAAAGACTTTCTGAGTGAATGAATAATTGAACAAATGAATGAATGGATGACTCACCTCAGGCATGGTTGAGAACACAAAGCACATATAACACAGTTAAGCAGAGAAGAAACATTCCACTGTGCTCCCCTGGAGCTGCCAGCCTTAAGGAATAGAGGGAAGTCAGAGTCCCACCTACAAGGCCATGGAGTGGAGACATGAAAATGAGGCTCCAGCAGCCCACATACAGGAGGGGCTGGGGATAACCAAAGCAGTCAGGAACTGCCCTATGGATTAGGGAGGTTTTGAGGTTTTATAGCTGCCTCATTAAATCACGCCCTATTCAACTTTGCAATGTGGCTCTTTGCTGTCAAAAGCTGGAAGAGGAATTATAGAGACAGCAAATCTAGTCAACAGGATCCATGGGTGGATTAAGTAGGGAGTGAACAGTCTCTCTGAGGATCGATTGAACCAAAGCAACGATCAGTTAACAGGTTCGGGTTTTTCAACTATAAATGAAAATTTAGCACCCAAATTGAGATATATTGTAAGTATCAAGTATACACTGAATTCAGAAGATTTAGACCCAAACACGCTACCTGTAACAACAACAACAATAGCAATGTCAGTAGTTAACATTTATATAGATATATATGGCACATACTATGTGTCAGGACTACTTTAAGGATTCTCCCTTTTCTCTCTGTCTCTCTCTCTGTGTCTCTCATTCTCTTTCTGTGTGTATACATATATGTATGATTGACATATATTTGTGTGTGTATACATATGTGTGGATTAGCTCTAATCCTGACAGCAACACTATAAAGTTGTGTCACAGATGAGGAAAATGAGACATGGACCTGGGATTCAAGTCCAGGCTGTCAGTTGGCAGAGTCTTCATTTTTAACCATCATGCTATTGTATCAATCATAAGTCAATGAGGGGAGGGATAGAATCCCAATTTCAGGCACAGTGGGTCAGACATAGGGTCCACCTTCCCAGTGTTCTGTGTCTGACAGGTTTATCCAAGGAGCACATTTGGGGCAAGGAGAAGGAACAGGCATTCTTTTCTTCCCTGGGATTCTAAACACATTTATTCACTCCTTGCATTGGACATGTGGAATTTTTTTAAGCTCCCTATTAACCTGTGTTTCTATTCATCCTAGTTTTCCGCATGAGAATAAGCCTTTCTACTCTTTGCTACGTTTGCAAAATTAGAAGTTATTAAGGGAAATTGTTATTTTTGGAGGGCATAGATTCTGAGTTAACTGAGGGTAGGGGTTGCGTCTTCCATTTCTGTCTCCCTGTGCCTTCAACTGAGGAATGAATCCAGCTAAGAACAGATTTGTAAGAGAACATAGAAGAAGGCCTTCAATCAAGAGGTTGGAGGAAGAAGAAGAGTGGGGGCATGGCTGAGCTGACATTTGTAATTCTTACAATTTTGCCTAAAATTAGACCTGTAACAAGTAAATAAAGAGATCCCTTGTCCCATCCCCTGATCAAGTCACTCTCAATTTGGGAGGGCACATTTTTTTCAGTATCTTTTTCTTCCTATTACATAACAAAGATGATGTTTGCAGTCGTTTTAGAAAAACTAAATAAACACAATAAAGGGGAAGACACAACATTAAACCTCTGGTAATGTCCCTATCCCTAAATTAACATTTTTTGGGAAAAAAGACTTAGGAGGGACATGATTTCCATCTTCAAATATGTGAAGGAAGAGTATGTGGCAGAGAAGTTTCCTCTGTTTGACTCATTACACCAGAATAAGAATCAGTGGGAGATCATTTAAGGAAAATTTCAAGTCAATAAAAAAAGAACTTTTTCTAGTCATTATATCTGGTCAAAAACTGAATCATCTCCCTTGAATGGCTCTAAGCTCCAGTTTAGAGAAATAAATACCTCAACCAAAGACCCAGGACCATTCGTATTAGATTGCATTTGAAATTTGTAACCTCTAAAATTTCTCCCTGGTCTAAGATTCTATGTTCTTAATATCACTAATATATTTTATTGACATATAATTTAAATACCACAAAAATCACCACTTTAAAGTATATACATACAGTTCAATTATTTATAGCATAAATGTGCAACTATCACCACTATCCAATTCCAGAACATTTCCATCACTCCAAGAAGAAACTTCATGCGCATTAGCAGTCACCTCCAGTTCTTCCTCCCTCAACCTCTGGCAACCACTAATTACTTTCCATCTCTATGGATTTGTCTATTCTGAATATTTTATATAAATGCAATCATGTAATATGTAACCTTTACTGTCTTGCTTCTTTCACCTAGCATAAGGCTTTCAAGGTTCATCCATGTTATAGCATGAGTCAGTACTTCATTTTTTATGGCTAAATAATATTCCATTGTATGACCATACCATATTTTGTTTATCCTTTCATTTGTTGATGGACATTTGTGTTGATTCCATTTTTCTACTATTATGAATACTACTGCTGTAAACATTTGTATACATTTTTTTTGTTTAGACATATGTTTTCAATTATCTTGGGTATATACCTGAGTGTGGAATTGCTGGGTCATATGATAACTCAATTTGTAACTTTTTGAGGAACTATCCAACTGTTTTCCAAAGAAGCTGCATTTTTTTTTTACCTTTTCACTAGCAATATGTATGAGGGTTCCCACCTTTTTACATCTAAACCAATATATGTTATTGTCTTTTTTATTATAGCCATTCTAATGGATGTAAAGTATCTCTTTGTGGTTTTGATTTGTATTTCCCTAATGTATAATGATTTTGAGCATCTTTCCAAATGTTTATCAGCTATTTATATATATTCTTTGGATAAATATTTATTCAGATCCTTCACTTATTTTTTAATTAAGTTACCTTTTTATTATTGAGATATAATAGCCTTTTATACATTCTGGAAGATCAGTAATACACTTGACTTTCACCATAAGTGAATTAACTTGAAACCTGGGAAAATAGCTAACTTTCTAGGGACAAAATTAGCAATGTTGAAACAATTTGAAGTAGAAAAATCTGGCATGAATAGCTAAGGAAGAAACTATGAATATTTAAAAAGAGTTACATCTATATCTTCCCTAAACCCCTCCCAAACTACCCTATGTAAAATCCCAAAAGGCACCAGGATCAGCTGGTTTCAAGGGCAAACTTTTCAAACAGTACTTTTGAAAACAAAGAGATCTTTTCCTATACTACACAACATGTTCCAGAGTCTAAAGAAAGGATATTTGTTAAGTTTTTATGAAGAGAACTTAACTAATACCAAAATCTGAGAAAAGAAATAAATGGAACAAATTCACTTATAAATATTGATATGAAAAACTCGTAAGTATTAATAAATGCAATTTAGCAATGCATTTAACAAATAACAAATCATGACCTATGGGAATCATAAGATTCAATTATAAAAAGTCAGTAAACCTAATTTAAAATGCAAATCGCTAAAAATATTCTATTCAGAAAAGGCACTGAATAGAAAAACCATTTTTTTTTAATTTTTTTTTCAACGTTTATTTATTTTTGGGACAGAGAGAGACAGAACATGAACGGGGGAGGGGCAGAGAGAGAGGGAGACACAGAATCTGAAACAGGCTCCAGGCTCTGAGCCGTCAGCCCACAGCCTGACGCGGGGCTCGAACCCATGGACCGCGAGATGGTGACCTGGCTGAAGTCGGACGCTTAACCGACTGCGCCACCCAGGCGCCCCGAAAAACCATTTTTTAAAAAAATTTTAATGTTTATTTATTTTTGAGAGAGAAAGAGTGCGTGAGCGGTTAATGGGCAGAAAGAGGGAGACACAGAATTGGAAACAGGCTCCAGGCTCTGAGCTGTCAGCACAGAGCCCAACACAGGTCTCGAATCCATGAACCATGAGATCATGACCTGAGCTGAAGTCTGGCATTTAACCAACTGAGCCACCCAGGTGTCCCTATTTCCATTTTTAGAAAACTTCTTAGGACCCATAAATTCAACCATACAATACCACCTCACATCCTCATATTGGCTAACATCCGCAACTATATATATATTAAAAAAAAAGATGACCAGAATATAGGGAAACAACTTTCATATATTCTGGAAGGAGTTTAAATTGATCAAATCACTTTGAAGAAAAATTTGGCCCTATCTTGTAAAATTGAAAACCTACATACTGTGACTGAGAAATTCTACTTCCGAGTATATATTCCAAAATATTCTTGCATATGTTTGTAAACAAATTTGTCAAATTATTTCCATTACAAAGCTCTTTAAAATAGGGGGGGGGAAGCCCTCAAAATTACATCAACAGTGAATAACTAAGATAATATATTCACACACTAGAATACAATTGTTAAAATAAAGTAACATAACTCTTTCTATTCAGTCAGAACTCCACACAAAATGTTGAGTAGAAAAAAAGCAGGTTTCAGATAATACACACCTTGACATTTATGTCCAATTTCCAAACATGAAAATATAAAAATTATTCATTGAGATATACATGTGTATATTATTAAAGTAGAGTGAAAAAGATATGTGCTTAGTTCATGTTTTCCTCTGGGTTTGGAACATAGGAACAAACTGAAGGCAGAAAATAAAGAAAATGCCAACTCTCTCTGTAATGCTTTATTTCTTTCATTTAAATTAGGACAAAGCAAATAGAACAAAACATTTCCAATCCTCAATTCTGATTGGGAGGTAAATTAATATTGTCATTATTCATTTTAATTTGGGGTATTTTTCAAATTTCTCAGAATAAAAAATCCCATAGTAAAACAAAAATAAAGTCCCTTAACATGATTTAAAAAATGCATATATTTCAAAACAAATATGAATACCATTTTTAATGGTGAAACACTAAAAGCATCTATGTCAAAATAATTTTTGAAATAAACATATACAACTATTAATGTGGATCTAGTGGTTCTAGCCATTAAATTAACTAATAAATTAAAAAATGTATGTGTATTTGTGTGTGTATATATGTATGAGTTTGTGTGTTTGAGTGTATATGAGCAGGTGCATGTGTACATGTGTGTGAATGTGTATACATTTGTGTGAGTAGGTATATGCATGTGAGAATGTATATGTGTATATGTGTATATATGTGTGTAAGTGTATGTGAATGGTTGTATATGTATGTCTGTATGTAAGTGTATGTAAACATATGAATGTACGCATGCATATTTGTGTAACTATACATAAGTATGTGTACATGTCTGTGTGTGTGCACAGCATTTTCATATAAGTATGTGTGTGAACACATACATATCTATGTACATGGATACATGTATGTGTATTGTGCATGTACACACTGCAAACAGGAGGAAATACATATAAGGTGTTCCATATGTATTTGTTCTGCCTTTTCAAGTAGATTTTATGCCTATTAAGATCTGAAGCTGTGACTCGTATTTCTTTTGGAATTCACATATAGTGAGTTCTCAACAATACTTGCAGAGTTGAATTTGGCATCAGTACCCCTCAATTTCCATGGACCAGCAAGAATTTACAGACCAAATTTAAGGGCTGTTTTTTGTTCAGTATAAGATAGTTTGTACTGAGAATAAAAAGTAGAAAATAAAACCCTAGTGATCAGTTTATTTTAAAATTTATATAAATATAGATATAATTATTCTATTTTCTAGAATCCATAGCAAATATCAGATACCAAGAGCTTATAATGACCTGTATATTTTTCACAATTTCTCAAAAGACTCTGAGATTAGTTAAAGAAAGATAGAGAAGATGCTATCCTGTAGATGACCCACTTTATTAGCCAGAAGAACAAAAGAGAATCCATCAGATGGACCTTGCCTCTAGTCTGGGCCAGTTGGTAACTCACTCATTTAGGTGCAGGTGGTGTCAAGAAGCCAGTGAAGGTGGGGGATCCCCTTCATGGACCTTTTATAGCAGGAAAGGGAGATGGTGGTGGCAGTGATGGATGTGGCCTTCTGGTCCTGTGTGGGAAAGCTGTAAACTCACAAGTTCAGCCCCCAGGATAGTAGGGTGGGTCTGCAGAAGAGCGTCATAGCCCAGGCCTGAGCAGACATGCTTAGTGATGCATCCTACTGACAAGAAGCAAACACAGCCATGGCTTTTGTTCTGTAGGCCGGGAAAGGCAGCCAGAGTAGGAGAGGCATCCAAAAGCAAGAGAGACCATTTCCTCACAAAAGGAGAGGTTAGTCTCTTATTTTCTTTTCTTCTATAGTCTGAGTCAGGCAGGAAAGCAACACCCTAAGGTCAGATCTAAGTTGAAGAGGTGAGAGCTCTACTCGGGTTCAATTCAACATGCATAGTCCAGATGGGCAATAAACCAAAAGATCCACAGCGGCGGAAGGAATGCCTTATTCCAAAAGAGCACTTGAAGCCCAAGAACAGTCTCTTGCATTTCAGTTAAGATTCCCCACCCAGCAAACCAAATTGTGTTCTTTCTGGGTGGCTGGCTTAAAGAATAGTACATTACAGTGGAAACTCCCATTTACTTCATTTACTGCCGTTTATAATATTTTCCACTATTTGGAGATAATGAATTCATCCTTTTCTTTTTTCTTTTCTTTTTTTTTTTTCTTTTCTTTTTTTTTCTTTTTTCTTTTTTTTTTTTTTGGCCAACATTATGCAGGCCACTAAAAGAGCCAAATGTTCCAGGATCCTCAAATGTGTTATCCTTAATTTTCTATGATAGCTTTAGTGGTTTCTTTGGAAAGGCCCCAACATCAACCAAATTAACAATGCTGAGAATAAACTCAACTGTCACCTTCATTCCCTTTGAACAGCCTGGGGAAAATGCCACCTTCAAGAACCTTTCCAGTATGTAGGCTTAAAGAAGACAAGTTAATTAAAGTCACTCCCAGAAAAACAACCACTCACCACAGAAAGTTTCTACCCCCAACCCAAACTCTGTATCACTGTTGTAGACCATTTCCACTTTATCTGAAATTCACTTAACATGCAGGCCTGAAACCATCGATTTTGTCAATGGAATTATATCCCTGTAATTGTCCAGCTGAGTGCCTTTTGGAAGGATGTTAAGCATGAGTTTTAGCAGAAGGTCAGAGGGAGAGAAGGAATACTGCAGGACCCATTTTCCTTCACAGAATCCTGGCAGTTTTCTTAGCTTGGTAAGAGCCAAGCATGCATTGCATATGTGCTTCATGTGTAGAAAAGATCTTGCCACTCAGAAAACTTACTTTCACCAAATAACAGGCTCACAGCAAAGTATGCCGAACAAAGATGCAACAACATCTCTTTCATTTTTGTACCTTTTATTCCACTGGCAAAAATTAGAGCAATAAATATGCCAATAGCTTGTTCTTCTTTCTTATATTCTGTTATCGTTTGCTTTGGCAACAGCCACTGTCATGGGGTCAGCAGGAAAAGAGGATATACTGAATCAGGAAAAAAGATGGCAGTCAGCTAAATCCATCACCAAACCCCAATTGGTGAAGGAAATTGGTACCCAGGTCATAGTCATGTGACTTGTTACTGCTCATAGCCCAGATGCTGTATGAAGCTGAAAAGCTATCCACAAGGAGGTGGCAGAAAAATCACCACTTTTGCCCCCACTGAAAATGGCTACTTTGGGCAGTTTTCTATGAAACAGAAATGGAAAGACATTATTCAATTGTTTGCTAAACTTACTGGATCTTTGGGGAAATGTTTTCAGCATCTATAAGCATTTGGCATTTCCTTACTTCAAAGAGTCATTCCTCTAATGCTGCCTCCTTCTCTGTTGAATTTGAACATCTGTAGGTACCCTATACTTCCTGCTTCAGATGAAGCAGAGACCCCAATTTATGTAGTTCAGTTCTTTTGAGTGTATGTCTTTTTCCATCTCATTACTTTTAACCTCTTTGTGTCTTTATATTGGAAATAAAACATAGGTAGACTTTATTTCTTTCACCCAGTTTGACAATCTCTGCCTTTTAATCTGACTGTTTAGTCCATTAACATTTAATGTAATTATTGATATGGTTAAGTTTAACTTTACACTCTTGCTGTTTATTCTATATTTGCTCCACTTTTCTTTGTTCCTTTGTTTCTGCTTTCCCATCTTTATTTGGATTGACCAGGTATCGTTTAATATTCTATCTATTCTATTTCTAATTCTACCTCTTTGGTTATTTTTATTAGATATTATTCTAAGAATTATAATATTTATTCATAACTCGTCACGATCTACCTTGAATTAATATTAGGCCACATCACATCTAATGTATGAAATCTTACAACAGAATTTTTCTTTTTACTTCCCTTCCATATTTATGTGATTGTTATCATATATGTTGTAAATCCCAGAATACAATGCTCACTTTGCTTGAAATAATAATGTTCTTTTAAAAAATAATAATAATAAAATGGGAAAATAAGCCCATTGTATATTTACCCATGTATTCATTGTTTCGGAAGTTCTTCATTCTTTACTGTAGAACACTGAACTTCTATTTCCATTCAGTCCTTGTGAACTTTTCTTCCTTAACAACAAGCCTAACAAGGCTATGCATAATAGGAAACTAATACAAACTGATGCCTGGGTGAAAAACTCCAGCAATGACCAGAAGGGATATGCAGCAGCCTTCTTATGATCATGAGTACACATACAACCCAAGTGATTTACAGCAGGGATTTTTAGGGCCTATTTATTCTGAAGGAGAGAAAATCCAGGGGTGATAGAGTAAGTCTCAAAAGGTTGTCAAGATAGAAATAATCTTTTCCGAAAGTTAGAACTAGGATCAAAGTGTTTAAGAAATCAGCTTAGAAACTGATTTACACTCAAGATAAAGAACTAAGATTATTAAACATGAAACAAAATACATTAAAAATCATCAATTCTCCATGACAGGGATACTCAGTCTGGGAAGGCAACATGGCACAGAGGTTAAAAGTGTGGACTCTGGCATCTGACCTCCCAAGTTTCATTCTTCCTTCATTACTTACTGGCAATGTCACCTTGGGCAAGTTAATTAACTTCTCTTGCCTTGTTTCCTTACCTGTAATGTGGCAAGATGATAATAGAACTCCCTTTAGAAGGCTGTTGTGGAAGTAGCATCTCTAAAGCACTTGGAACACTGCCTGGAACATCCTCAGTATCCAATAAACATTAGCTATTACTATCATTGTTACTTGGTTGACCCTTCCTCTTATTTCCAACTCTAAGATTCTGTTTTGTTTTGAGTCTTATCTCTTTTATTTATTCTTGAGGTTCAAAGTAGAAATAAGACATTTATTTTCACATCACTGTTTTCCTCTTTCACCTAATCTCAATATACACTTATAAAACACTTTGTAGTTCTTGCTTAAATTTCTAATCAGTAGCACCGAAAAAAATTATTTGTTTTATTAAAATAATCTGTTAAGACAGAAACTATGGCAGAACTATATCATGTCACATTCCTAGATCAATGACAAATCAAATACCATAGACAAAAACAGACTGACTTTGATGTGTGCTCTTGAAAAGTGGCCAGCCATGAAAGAGAGAAGATTTTCAAAGTGATCAGAAATGAGAAACAAGAGAACCAACTTATGCTGATGACCTATACTGTTCACTAAGCACCCATGTGAACTTTAAAGTTCAAAACCATCTTCATGATAGGACCCACTAACCTCACTTTACATATGTCATAACCGAATTTGGAGAAGTCTGTATGACTTACCCAACTTTACAAAGATATGGCTCCCACTGCCATTACCTTTACACCACAGCAAATGCTAAATCCTGTTCATGGACCGCAGGAGAGCAGGACACTTACTATATGTCAGGACTAGGAGAACTAGATATGAGTTTGAGTAGACTCCGTTAATGGAGAATAGAACACATGGATGTCAGGGATGCAGGCAACCAAAAAAGGGAGTTAGGAGAAATCAGGAATATGCCAGACTTGGTGTGGGTTCCCCCAAAAGTAGACACAGAGTTAAGGACTGATTTCAAGTAACTAATATGGGAATTAAAGGGGCCATCAAGAGAGTGGAAAAATCAAACAGGGAAGGGAAGGCTACGAATAAAGTTTGCATTATTGAGCAAGTTATACTGTAGGCAACTGGAGCTTAAATGTACTGGGGAGCTCTGGGGATCAGTGTAGAGCCATGAACCTAAGAATTATCTCAGCCAGAGGTAAGGGAGATGGGTGCTTATACATTAATTCAATCTATTTCTTCTGTCAGTGTTTGAAGGATGCTCCTGGTGGTGTTAATTTTATGGCACTCCAACTTGCCATGTACGTAAGCAGACTGGCCTTTGATGGCAGAAGAACCTTTTCTTTTTTTTTTAATTTTTTTAAATGTTTATTTATTTTTGAGACAGAGAGAGACAGAGCATGAATGGGTCAGAGAGAGGGAGACACAGAATCTGAAACAGGCTCCAGGCTCTGAGCTGTCAGCACAGAGCCTGATGTGGGGCTCGAACTCATGGACCGTGAGATCATTACCTGAGCCAAAGTCGGCCACTTAACCGACTGAGCCACCCAGGTGCCCCAGAAGAACCTTTTCAAGTGAAAAGAACATACTGGCAATTGAGAGTTGGGCCAGGTCACATTGAAATGGTAAAGGCCAGGGGCGCCTGGGTGGCGCAGTTGGTTAGGCGTCCGGCTTCGGCCAGGTCACCGTCTCACGGTCCGTGGGTTCGGGCCCCGCATCGGGCTCTGGACTGATGGCTCGGAGCCTGGAGCCTGTTTCCGATTCTGTGTCTCCCTCTCTCTCTGCCCCTCCCCCGTTCGTGCTCTGTCTCTCTTTGTCCTAAAAATAAATAAAAAACGTTGAAAAAAAAAAAAAAAGAAATGGTAAAGGCCAAAGTCAGGAATTTGGCTTGTTAAATATCAGAAAGGATGGTAGGTTGATGTCGCAAAATTTTGTAAGCCACTAAGGCTAAAACACCAGAAATCATCAATTTGACCTTACAGAAATTATACATATTGTCTACATCAGCACCTTTTTTTTGGAGGTCACCAGGGTCAAGAAAACTGTCCATAATCCTCAGTGCACAAATGGCAAGTTGTGCACTTGATATTCCAATTTCATGCACTAGAACTCTAATATTCTCATCTACTGCACCATGCAGAGAACTGTGATATACTTCGTTCTAAAACAGAGCTGATCCAGGCAACAGCCTCTTTTAACCTACCAGGGAAGGCAAAAATATAAAATGAATTTGAGGAGATGGCTTGGGTCTGAATTTAAAAATTCATATAAGAAAGTAATTGGCAGAGAGGAAAATAGAGAAATAAAAAGTCACAGTAGGAACTCTTAGTCACTGTTGGTAGGAAGGCAAAATGGTGCAGCTGCCTTAGAAAACAATTTTGCTGTTTCTTAAAAGGTTGGTTGGGATTCCAATATTCCAATAGGGAGATGTAATACTAAAACACACTTCCATACAATCCAGCAATTCCATGTATAAGTACATTCACACAAAAGCCTATATGTCAATATTTGTAGTAGCTTTTTCATAACTATCAAAAACTGGAGGGGCTCCTAGATGGTTCAGTCTGTTGAGCATCCAACTCTTGATTTCAGCTCAGGTCATGATCTTGCAATCATGAGATCAAGCCCCACATTAGGCTCCACACTGGGAGTGGAGTTTGCTTAAGATTCTCTCTTTCTCCCCCTCTTCCCCTCTTCCTTGCTCATATGCTTGCTCTCTCTCTGTCTCTCTCTCTCTCAAATTAAAAAAAAGAAAATCTTAAAAACTGGAAACAAACTTTCAAATACTCCCCAACCATAGAATGTGCCATACATTCAGACAATGGAATACTACTGAGAAACAAAAAGGAATGAACTACTGATACACACAACATGGATGAATCTCAAATGCATCAAGCTAACTGAAGCCAGACTCAAAAGGCTACACTGTATGATTCCATTTATATGGCATTCTATAAAAGGCTGGACATGTGGAGGAGGGTGGACTACAAAGGGCAGCACAAGGGAATTTGGTGGTGGATATAACTTGTTGTGTTGGTAGTTACATGACTGTGTACATTTGTCAAAATTCACAGAATTATATGCCAAAAAGAGAATGTGGCTATATGTATTTTTGAAAATGAACCATTTTTTTAAAGAGGAAATAGTAGGTTCTGACAGCAGCAAGGAACCTCAGTCAAAGTTGAAAACCAAACCCAGGGCACTGAGACTGAAAGTTCCACTCTCTTGTGCTTTAGCCATTGGCAGCAGCATCCCAGGCCCTTAGTAACTGAGACGATCCATGATTAAAGCAAAAATATTTGCAGACTAACAGATTCTTTGAACCTCCATGAGACTACACCTCCAACTCTACAACAGAGCCAAATCATGTGGATTGATTGCAGTCCAGGACCACAAAAATGACAATCATTCAATGAGATAAATAACAAAAATTTTTAAAGCAGAATATCAGATTTTTTAAAGGATGGAAACAGAACATCCACCCTGGAGACTCGGAGTCACATGGATGGTAAGATTGTCATTGATTGAACAAGGAGTGTTTGGACACAGGAAGAAACACAGACTATGGAGCTGGACAAAACTGGATAAGAACTCCAGGTCTGATTCTGGCCTGACTATGGCAGGTCAAATTTTGGGTCTCAATTCACCCCTCCCTGAACCATATTCTTTCCATGTAACTTCATAGTTTTCTTTTCTGCATGTTGGCATAGAGTACTTCCCCAACCCTTAACTTTGGGCTTAGTGAGGAGACACACTGTGGCCAAGAGAATGTGGATAAAAGTGATACTAGGACTGTTCTGAGCATCCACCTTCAGAACTAAGTTTCTACTTGCCCTTTTGTTCTCTTGCCATTTCCATGAAAAAAACTTTCCTTGTGTCCCTAAATGAATTCACATGACACACCCCATTCCAGCTACTTCCCTGGCTTGTGAGCAAGAATAAATGAATTCTGTCTTATGTCACTGAGTTTTGAGGAAATTTGTTATGTGGCATATACAGCCACATGTGTCAGATCCAGCTAGACAGGATTGCACTCACATGGAAATTATAATACTCAGGTGTTGAGGTGAGGAATAAGTACAATAATAAAGCTTAACATGTCCAGTGTAGGATGAGGGGTATAGTAGATATCAAGAAATAATGCATTTCCATCTAGTCATCTCAATTGTATTGGAACTGGGCATAGTTTCCTGATGTAACGAATTGGCTGATTCTATTATGGTTTCAAATTAAAGCCACCCAGAAAAGTTCATGGGTGACAGAGAATTTAGTATAATCAAAACTCTCAAATAGGACCTACAATTATTTCCTTTCAACTGCACCAAGCTCTTATCCTTTTGCCACTGGAGGAGCAGAAAACAAGAGAAATTCCTGCCTGGAGGGTCCCAACTCCAACTTGATAGCCACTAAATAATTTCAAATAGCTCTGAAAGAATTCCCAATCCTTCCCTTGGCTCCCTGGGAGCTGATTTCAGATAAATAACAACATGGACGTGAAAAATATCTCAACAACTTCTGTATTAATCTTCCTTATTTAACCTTTGGGGTTCTTAAAAGATTAAAAATAGAAAGAGGCCTAACTGGGAAGAATAAGATCTGCATTGAAGGACGTAGAGTTAACCAGGAACAAAGCTACAGGAGGGTTTCTGTTTTGTTTTCTTTTAAGCTCTTCGGAATTTTTGGTCTTGGACAGACAGATCAGCACAGCACATTGCTCCCAAGTTTCCAACCCCAAAATATTTTTCTTAATTTTAAATCTTTGAAAAAGAAATGCTACATTTGTTTCATGATTTTTTACTACTGAATATGATGGAAAGAGAATGGTAGCACCCGCCTCTTGTCCCCCCAAAAGAAGTTGGGCCAATGGAAAAAGCTGAGACTTTGCTTTTTTTCTACCCATCTATTGAGATTTTCAAAGTACACCACTCAGAAAATATCCCTATTTGAAAAGAACTTCATCCCTGGTACTTACGGCTTTGATGACTAGATTTGAAAAAAAAAAAGAAAAGAAAAGAAAGAAAGAGAAAAAAACAATAATTCTAAAGTAAGTAAACCCTCAGACCTTCCAAAATTCCAGAACCTAAACTGGAAGAATAAATTTGCATTTGCCATTCTCTGAAAATGCTGATCACCACACCAAATTCCTTTGAATAGACCTTTCAAAGTTCAATTCATCTCATAATATTAGGCATCACATTTTTTAGCTAATAGTATTAAACTCTTGTTTACTCTATTTTCTTCTAATTTTATTTTGTACATGGTGGCAATATTCCTTTTCTTTCATTTTCTTTCTGCTTTCTGTGATATACAAGATCCCTGCTTCTCCCCTGGTCTTTGCCATCTCAGTAAATAGCTAAACCATCTGCCCTAGAAGCTCAAGCCATAAATGTAGGACACATCCTTGATTTCTCCTTTTCTCTCATGGCCCACATCCAATCTGTCAATATGGCCTACAGAATTTGCCTCTAAAACATTTCCTGAATCCATTTACATCTATTTCCTCTGTTCCACTACCTTGCTCCAAGACAACATTATCTTTGCAATGACCTACTAATTGGTCTCTCTGCTTCCATTTTTGTTCTTCTACAATCCATCCTTCACAAGCAGTTGGAATGATCTTTTTAAAATATATATAAGTTCATTCCACTCTCCTGTGTAAACTCACCAATGGCTTCCCTTGATACTTATAATGAAATCAAAATTTCTTAGAACACCCTACTGTGGGGGATGTCTTGGTGGCTCAGTCAGTTAAGCATCTGACTCTTGATTTCAGCTCAGGTCATGGTCTCATGGTTTGTGAGTTCAAGCCCCACATGGGCTCCATGCTGACAGTGTGGAGCCTACTTAGGATTCTCTCTCTCTGTCTCTCTGTCTCCCTCTCTCAAAATACATAAAAAACTTAAAAAAAAAGAACAACTTACTGTGATTCTGAAGGACCTAGCCTACACCTACCTTTCATCCTTATTTTCTAGACTCATTTCCTATCATTGTCCCCTGTTCTCTACTCCAGCATGTTGGCTTTTCCTCCTCACTTAGAATTTGCCAACTTTCTTCTTGCTTTAGGACATTTCCAATCACTGTTCTCTCTGCTTGAAATAGACTTCTCCCATAACTCTGAATAGCCAACTCATTCTTGACCTTCAAGTGAATGCCATTTCAGAAAGGACTTCCCTGACTACTGAATCTAATGTAGCCCTCCAGTCATTTTGCCCAACAGGTATTTTTATAGTACTTATCACCAGCTAATATTTGCTAATTTCTTTGCTTATTGTCTAGTCCTCTACAGTAGAATATTAGCCCCATTGGACCAGGGATTTTGTCTGTCTTATTTACGATGATATTCCTAACACTTAGAACTGTAACTAGCACATAGTAAATGCTAAATATATATTTTTGACTGAAAAAGTGAACACCCTCCCCTAATATTCTTACAATCTGAAGAGTAGAGGGGGAACAGGGAATAGGCTGATTCCTTTGAGAAAATATCCTTCACCTCAACCAGAGAGGTGAAGTGACTCACTTTCAATAGGAAAGAAGGAAAACAAAGTTAGCATTGATTTAGTGTTTTCTCTGTGCCTAGTACTGTGCTTAATCTTTAGAATGCATTATATCACTTAACACTTACAAGACCTCCACTGAGTGGGCATTAGTATCTTCATTTTAAAAATAAAAATCTGATGGACACCTGGGTGGCTCACTCAGTTGAGCATCTGCCTCTTGATTTTGGCTCAGGTCATGATCCCAGGGTTGTGGGATACAGCCCTGTGTCAGGCTCCATGCTGAGAAGGGAGCCTGCTTAGGATTCTCTTTCTCTCCCTCTCTTGCTCTCTCTCTCTGCCTATCCCCCACCACCCACTTGCATACACATGCACTCATAAATAAATAAATAAATAGGTATATAGATAAATAAATGAATAAATGCAAAAATAAAAATAAAAATCTGAGAATGACTATAGTAGGAGCTATATTGCCCTATCCAGATCCCATTTAGACTTAGCAACTGTGAATAATGGCTGCTAAAGCTCAGAGCTTCCCCCTTCTCCTGATAATCACCCTCTTATGATAGAAACACCTCAGAGGGAGATTGCACCCTTCTATGGAAGCCCCTGGACAAAAAGTGAAAACTGACTGACACAGGGATTTAAAAAAAAATTTAACCCCTTGGGACCAACTCTGGTACAGTTTATACTTCAGTGCTCCCTGTGGGAGCAGGCTGAAGCTAGCTAGATTCCAGTGAAGCCAGATTCTTCATTCTTGCTCAGCATCTTCCCTGTCTCTCTCCTGCTTCCTTCATTCTATTTCAGATTTTTTTGAGACTGCTCACTTAATAAATCCTTTGCACAAAAATCTCCATCTCAGGCTCTACCTCTAAGGAATTTGACCTAAGACTCTTAGGGGAAAAAAATCATATACTCAAGGTTACAGAGTTAATAAGTAGTAAGGACAGAATTCAACCACAGGTGTGCAGGACCCCATGCTCTCACCACTTCAGTGCACTACTTCCCTTGGAAGTTCATCTTTGTGCTTAGGGAAGACTGCCATGAACCATTCTGGTGTGAGAATTTCTGAAATACGCCTAAAGGCAAAAAAAAAAAAAAAAAAAAAAGTCTGCAACAAGAGTTAGTTGTCCTTCTATGCCCAAGATCTGTATCATTGACAGGCCTGAGATGTAAAAGGAAGATGTAAAAAGGAAAAGGGAACAATAGTAGTTAAGAGACTGGCTCTGTATCTTTCTTATATCCAAGACACCAACTGTCTATTCTGTGACCTTGAACACATTACTGGAGCCCTCCATCTCGTTTTCTTCATCTATAAAATAGAGATAGTACCTGTGGTGAGAAGTCATGTTGCAATATCTGGTAGGTAATAGGTGTTCAACAAATGAAATTAATGTTTTCCAAAACCACAAGTATTGCTTCCTGAGGCTTTTATGAGTCTATAGTCCTAGTTCTCCAACATGTTCCCCACATCTCCCAGTATCCCTTTTTTCATGGAGGCTGGGTTTTGGTGCACATGAAACAAGTTGGTTTAATCAGTTGAGGCTATGGGCTGCCAATGGGCTGGACACTGAGGAGAAATCGCCTCTCTGGCTTTAGTCTGAGGCATCTAGCTCTACATAAGCATGCTACAGGGAAATAGTGCTGGTATTCACCTCTCCCAAATGATGCTACAAGGATTAAAATAATTACACATGGGAGGTGCCTGGGGTGGCTCAGTTGGCTGAGTATCTACTCTTGTTTTCAGCTCAGGTCATAATCCCAGGGTTGTGAGATCAAGCCCCACATCAGGCTTGAGCCTGGTGTGCTGAGCGTGGGAACTGCTTAAGATTCTCTCTCTTTCGGGGTGCCTGGGTGGCTCAGTCGGTTAAGTGACCGGCTTGGTCTCAGGTCATGATCTCACTGTTCGTGAATTCAAGCCCCATGTCAGGCTCTGTGCTGACAGCTCAGAGCTTGGAGCCTACTTCGGATTCTGTGACTCCCTCTCTCTCTGCCCCTCCCCCACTCACACTGTCTCTCTCTCTCTCAAAAAAAATAAGTAAATATTAAAAAAATTTAAAAAATTGGGGCGCCTGGGTGGCGCAGTCGGTTAAGCATCCGACTTCAGCCAGGTCACGATCTCGCGGTCCGTGAGTTCGAGTCCCGCGTCAGGCTCTGGACTGATGGCTCAGAGCCTGGAGCCTGTTTCTGATTCTGTGTCTCCCTCTCTCTCTGCCCCTCCCCCGTTCATGCTCTGTCTCTCTCTGTCCCAAAAATAAATAAAAACGTTGAAAAAAAAATTTTTTTAAAAATTTAAAAAATATATTTTCTCTTTCCCTCTGCCTCTCCGCCCCCCAACTTGTGTGTTCTCTCTCATAAATAAATAAATAAATAAATAAATAAAAGAAACTACACATGGTCCAATTGTACAGAAAGTTATGGATACATCTTCTGGCATATCTCTTCCCCTCTAAGATAAGAAAAGAAAATGAGCGTATCTCAAACTCAATGCCTCTTAAATGCCTGGATGAGCCACAGAAAATATCTTCATCATTATCACAGTTTATATCCCCTATGCCAAGTACTTCATAATCATTATTCTGTTTACCCCTGTACCTGTATTTGTCAATATTCTTGTCCATTCCTAGAGAAAACAGAGGCTTAAAGCAATGGTCCTCAAATTTTGGCATATACCAGAATCACCTGAAGGGCTTTTTAAAATCTAGATTTCTGGGCCCCATCCCCAGAGTCCCTGATTCTGTAGGTCTGGGGGCAGAGACCCAATAATTTGCACAGGCCACACCTCTAGAATCACTGGCTAAGAAGAATTACAAAATATTTCTTAGACTCCAGTTCTTTAAAGAGTCTGTTTACATTCTGAAGCCTCTGTTGTTAACTACAGACAGGAAATTCTTGCCTATTGTAACCAGGGATGTGCTGAACCTGGCACTTGTCACAGGAGCCAATTGTTACCATCTCTTCCCAACTTCACATTCAGACATGTCACATGAGTAGCTTGAAGTCAGCTACAGTGGGAATATTTACACCATGGACATTGGCAAGCACTACAAATCAGGGTTTGATTTTTTTTCCCCAAGACACCAACTATTAAACTTTTACTATATATCACTTGTCAAGGCCATGCTTGACAGAATCTTCTTCTCAGTCTCCATCCTGACATAAGGAATTTATCAGTGACCAAAGACCATGATTGTGGCTAGCACAGTGGCTCCACCAATATAGTCTTACAAGTTCTTGATACCACGTTCTCAAGTAGCCCATTTCTTTTCTTCGGTATTTCTTTAAAAAGTGAAGTGATCAATTTCAATATAAAATTGAGCCACTGGAAACCATGACAGGCATAAAAGCTAGCCCTACTATGGATACTTTGTGTGAAGTCACCTCACTCACCCTAAGCCTTCATTTATATTTCTAACAAATATTTGTGAGCCTCTATTCTCTGCTAAGCACTAGATTAGACAAAGAAGAGAAGACAGCAAACAGTCTCTCAGATGGGCTTGAGGAAGAACAATTCCAAATTTTTAGGTAGGAAAATTCTAAAAGAAACATTTATCTGGGAATTCTGATTAGAGCTTAGATTTTTAATGGGCCATACATTCATATACATGGCACAAAATTCTAAGGGTACAAAAGGATATATGGTAAAATATAAGTTTCTTCCCCACCTCCTGTCTTCCAACCACCCAGTATCCCCCTTCTGCAAGAAAATGCTATTTCCATTTTTTTGTGTATGTATCCAAAGATATTTTATGCACATACCAATACATTCTTTTTCTTTTTTACACTGATGATAGCTCACAATTTTTCCTGCACCCTGCACTTTTTTTCTAATAATAGTATATCTTGGATATTATTCCATAGCAGTACAAAAAGGAATATCTACCTCACTCTTTTTAACCACAGCATAATATTGTGTGGTATATGATAATATATTTTGCCAGTCCCCTATTGGTAGGCATTTAGAATTGTTCCCACCCTTTTGCAGTTAAATGGTGCCACCATGAATAATGCTGTGCATTCATCATTTCACTCATGTGTGGTTATTTCTGTAGGATACATTCCTAGAAGTAGAATTAGAATTCCTAGAAAGTAGAATTAGAAGTAGAAGTAGAATAGGTCAAAGGACATTTGCAATTTTAGTAGCTATTACCAAACTGTCCTCCAAATTGTTAATACCAATTTACATGGCCACTAATAATGTACGAGAGTTCCAATTTCTTTACATCTTTTCAACCAAGTATATTATTAAGCATTTGGATCTTTGCTAATCTGGGAAGTGGAAACTATCTTATTATAGTTTTAACATGTCTATTTATTATTATGGATGAGATTGAGTGAGTTTTTATATATACAAAATAAATTTATTTCATTAATTTGCTTTTTAGCAAACTATCTGATCAGATATTTTGTCCATTTTTCTATTGGGTTTTTAGCTTATTCTTATTAATATGTAGGCAGTCTATATATATTATAGAAATGTCCCCTTTGTCTAACATGAATTGTAATTTTTTTCTGAATGATTATTATAAGTTGAAAAAAAAGTTAATCACAGAAACTTTCTCCTTTAGCCTATGAACTACACCGCACACTGAAATACATTTGAAATGAGTAAGAGACTCTGGATCCAGAAGCCACAGATGATATTAAAAGTATATATCTCCATTCAAACAATATTTCTCTAAAATTGTGGCAAAAGGCAAAATCTCTGACCAGAGCACTTGACACTAATGTGTAGAATTTTACTCTTGAACTAAAAAGGAAAAGAATCTCAGAGTCATAGACCATGAGAAATCATAGCGAGGGGCCAGCCTTGGCCCGTTGTCACAGCAAGTATCAGAGTGGATTGCTGGGATGGTCTTGGGAAACTCTCTCACTTGTTTATTTTCAAATGCCTTTGAGAGCTCATGAGGAAAGCCTAGATAAGAGCAGACAGGGTTAGAGATGGTGACACCACTAGCCATGGGGCCTCATATAGGTCTTTAAAAAGACTCTATGACCCCGCCCTCCCCAACCCTGTTGTCCTAACACTTTGCAAACTGAAAAAGGAGACAGTGTTAACAATCTCCACACATGTCCCCGAATGTCTGGGCTTAGTTTTGATGGCAGTTTTCTTTTATGATTCAACAAATAAATCTCTCACAAATAAGCAACTTTCTGCTTCAGCATAGGTTTGCCAGCTCTGAGCTCATGCCAGAACTGTCTGGGTTGTCCTTCATTCCAAATTAAGGTTTTTCTAAGCACTATTTTCAGAAGGTGGGGGGTGCTCTTGTTTATTTCTGATAATCAAGTTTTACAAAGTCTTCTGGCTAAGAAAACTCCATATAAGCCTCTAAATCCCAAGCAAGCTCAGTAGAAACCTTAAGGAGAGAAGATAAAGTTCTCAATAGGCGCCAATGTCCTGGGGCTCTGATCTTCAGCTCAGCATGAAATATACACTTCAGGGGGCTAAGAAAGGGAACACCCCAGTCTCTTTGAAAAGCAGTCAGGAGACAATATCTCCTGGAAAAAATAGCAACCAAGCCCTGAGCTGCTATGGAGAACATCTAAAATTGTACTCATTGGTCTAGTTTCATGGTTCTCTCTACTCCCTTCCACAAAGCAACATCCCAACAATGCAGATGGAAATTAATGATAGGCTGAGCTTATGTTACGCAAAAGTCAAGATGTAAAAAAAAGGAGCTTGGCACCCCAAAGGCAAGCATAATAACATTTAATTTCATGAAGATGAGGTAGTGTTTCCTGCTTCTTCCTCTTGCATGGTTCCTCCCACGGGGGTTTAGCACACAGTAGGTGTTCAGTGGGTAGGAATGACCACATAGGCTCTCCCACAAGATGCCCTAAATGGCTCCAGGAACATTTTCCTCACTCCTGTACTCCCAGCCATGTACTACCCATTCTTTAAGTCCCATATAGTTCACTTATCTCCGTAGCCTCCCTGGTTCTTTATTTCAGTCATTACTGATCTTTCCCTGTGCTCTTTCCACTTCCTGCACCAGAGTCTGAACTCAGAAGTTCATAAAGTTCACTTGATGTAATAATTGGCCTCTTTGTGAATCTTGACATCATATCTACATAAGAAGCTCCCTGAGGAGAATAACATTTCTATGTATATGTCCCTTACAGCATGCAGGGGAAAAGGGAGTTTCTCTTGCTAAGGTCCAGGTTTCTCATGCTATACCTCTGCCTGAAACATCCCCTTCCTTCTTTATCATCCAGGCTTTAACTTAGTAATGTCTTCCATTAGCAAGCCCCCTCTGAGGCCCTGTATTTATCTTTAAGATTATACAATGATTGCTGACACATTGATTGGACTATCTCTGTATCAGTGAGTGACTGCTGCACATAAATCCCTCCTAACACTCAGTGGTTTCATACACCAGCCCATGTGCTGTGCCCAGCTGTTCTTGCTCTTCTATCTGTGGTCTGCTGTGCAGATACTAGCTGATCTAGGACGGTCTCAACTGGGCAAACTTGGCTCTGCTCCATGCGCATGTGGTCTCTATCCTCCAGCAGGCCAGCTTGAACTTGTTCACAAAGCAGCTGGGCCAGGTTCTGAGAGAAAGAGAGAATGGGCAGGTGAAGGACTTGCACAAGATCCATTGGACTCTAGGCTGAGAACTGACATGATGTCACTTTTGCCACATTCTATTGGTCAAATCAAGTCACAAGACTACCCTGGATTTATGAGTGAGAAAAGGACTCTTCTTGATAAGAGGTGCTGCAAAGTCATATAATGGAGGGGCATGACAAAGAGAGGGGCAAAGAGCTGGGGCCATGTTTATATTCAATCTTCATCAGTCTCCATCACCTGAATATAAACTCCTCAAGGACGGGTACAATGTTTTGTTCATTGTTTTATATCCAGGCCCCAGGACAAGAGTGGCACAAAACAGTCTTATTTGTTAGTTACATTTAATCAACTAATAATGCTGAAAGGAAAGGAGGGATGAAAACTCCTGTGATTGAACACCTATGAAAAGTTGAACATTTTACTTAATCTTCCCAATTTTATGTCATTAGTTCCAAGAGCAGAATCTTGGGCCAATTATGCCATTGGTATTGCCTACTTTTAACTCTGTCTATATGTTAGGCACTATTCTAAGTGTCTTTTATTAATCCGTCAATAAATTTTTATACAAATACTTTGAGGTAGACATTATTATTATCATATCCTAATTTACAGATGAGGGAACTAAGGCACAGAGGCATTAAGTAACCACCACAACTTCATGGTCCAAAAAAGTGGAGGTTGAATTTGAACCCATCTTGTCTGGCTCTAAATTGTACTGTATCTCAAGATATGTGATTCATACTATCTTTCCCCCATCTTGGCTACTGGACAACTTCCCTACTTCACTGGATTTGGCCACTAGCCACATGAAGCTGTTGAGATTTAAATTAATTAAAAATGTAATAGCATTAAAGATGTAGTCCCTTAGTCATACCAGCCATACTTGAAGTGTCCACGAATTCCAAGTAGCTAGTGTCTGCTGACAGGGCAGTGCAGGGATTATCTCCATCATCAGAGAAAGCTCTATGGGACAGCACTGCTCTAGAATATTCTGCCCTCAGAGAATTCCCCTTCAGTCACAAGGAGAAGTAAACCTGAGAGGATACAATGAGGATCAGGATAGGATGTGCCATCATGTGGCCATGTACCAGCTCTGAGGGCAAATGGCATCTTGAGTCCTTGGGGCCTTGAAAATAAATATGAGCTTATGGGGGCCACTGAATTGCCACAGATTGTTTCTCAAATGACTATCACTCGGGTGTGTTGTTTTGTAAAAATGCATGATTTATGAAAGTACAAAAATAACCAGTTTTCCTGAACTTATGCAATTCAATGTTGTAAGAGCTCTATGCCTGGCTCCAGTTTTCGCAATTGAAAACTCATATATGCCCAAGGTAGAGGAGTACATGTTTTCTGAATAGGACAAAGTGTTATATAATGGGCAAGGGAGGCAGAACATAGAAAAGACCAGTGAGAAACCTTCTCCAGGTAAGAAGTGGGAGGAGCTTGAGGGCAGAACCAAAAGGGACTTTCAGAACATCTGACATGTCGAACTAAAGACCTGACCAACCCTCCTGGTTTCTCTGAATTTCACTTTGAATTTGATGTTTAAATAATTCCAAACAGCTGAGGAAATTTCATCTATGCTATATAAATATGCTGGGTTTTTTTCACTTGTCTGCTTTACACCCCTTTATTTAAATCTTTTGGTCGACTCTGCAAATTTGATTAGGGTTTTCTGAAAGTCTACTTGGCACTGAAAGTTGATAACAACAGTTGAAACTCAGAAGGTTGCCTTTCTTTGCATGGCTATTTGCAATTCCCACCAATACTCTGAGAGCAAGCACCAGCTAGCCAGTGGCTTCTTCTGCAGTGAGAGAGAGCTCTTGAGGTCATCCTTGAAGAGGATACTTTTGGTGTCTCAAAAATCAATCCTTCATGTTTTGAAAAATAAAAAAAATCAGTACAAAGGACATGTGGTAGTATATGGATTGACTTCAATGTCACCCTCTTTTATTACAAAGTCTGCTAAAAAGTGCCCTATTTTTTTATGGTTTGCAAAACATGATGAGCTTCCAAAAACTAAACCTCAACCCACTAATGGTAGATAGTTTAATAATCTGATATATTCCTTTACTGCAATTCAGCCTCTTGCCTTTCCTCTTAGGAGAATATAATTAGACCTGAACTCAGACGGCAAGAATGTAAAATCTCTTTAGAAAAAAGAATGCAATCTGCGCAGGAAGATGTATTCCTAATTTTAGGACACGGCTCAAACACACTTGAATGGGTTTAGAAAGTCTTTGTGGTTAGATGCTCCACCTTTCCCATCAGGATGGTCATTTAATGCCGGTCATATTTTCACTTAATACTATAAGCCCCATACATCCAGACACATCTACAATCTCAGCTTTATCAGCAAAACTTGAAAGGAATATGATCAGTGGCAAAGATTAAGGGGGCTTTACAACAGAGGAAGGCATGTTCCATGTTAATTGCTAATCGGTTTCAGCCAATATGGCACCGTGACAAGGCAGCGGACCTTATCTAACAAGAAGAGGATAGGCCTACTTTTCTGGGGTACAATATGTCTAAATGGAAGAATCACCCAACAACCCCAGGTGACTAATTTCTCTATAAATATATTATTGACATAATAGAGGCCTTTTTAATGGGATTATAACTATCCAGACAGCTGCTCTGCTAGTCGAGAACATGGTTGACAAAAAGATTTAAAGGAAAGAATAGAGGAAAACAGCAAACCTCCAGCCAGGCACACTTAAATGACCTCATTGCTTCAAAATAATAGGATCACACTGCAAATATGAAAGGAAAAGCCAATACACTTAAAGCAATCGCTTTTTGCATGCTCTTTATCATTTCTCTCCCACTGCTTGAATGAGAAGCCCCTGCTTCCCTTGTGCCAGAAGCAGGCCTTCCAAAGCAATGGCCACATTGTCTGGTAGAGTGTTCTTTAAAGGAATTATGTCTGGATTTAAAAGGTCTCTAAAGTGGATACATTCTTTGCTTCTACAGCCAGGCTAACTCTTACAATTTATATGAAATTCTTTCCAAGTTTTACTCAAAAAAAAAAAAATCTCTCAGATGCCCACTCTTCCAAAAAATTTTTAAAAAGCATATAAAGAACTAATCGAGGAAAAGGCAAATTATCTTAAAAATCACTTCCACAATTAAATCTCACTTGGATTTTAAAATAAGGGCATTAAATAAATGGTATTATCACTTTATTGTTGCACATTAAGAAAAAAGATGAGAAACAGATTTTATGATATTGTCTACTTTCTTCTAAAGTTCATAGAAAAGAAAACGTTTAGATAAGACTTGATAGAACACAGAGCCAAATCCATGACTTACATTTCCTTAGATTTATCCAGTGTCTAGTTACTTACACATATGAAGAATTTATACATTCATTCATTGGATAACTAAAAATTCAGTGGAGAATGAAACAAAGTACATTCCTGCCCTTTAAAGCTTTTATTCTAGGGGCAGGGTGGGGGAGGTGCTTAGATCAGAAGCCCATGGAGCAGAGCCTGAGATGGGGATTCTTGTTCATGTGCTTTATAAGGGAGGACTGTCAGTTGAAACCTGTAGGAGTGAGGGACATAGCACAGAGCAGAGGAAGGAGATGAGGAAGGATATGGTTTCAGGTGATGCCACAGACAACTCTGGATGTGAGAGGAACCTTCTCACCAAACCACCAATGCTTTCTATTCCAACAAAGTTAGTTCTAAAGGGATAGAGCAAGCAAACTTTAAAATCCCAAAGGTTTAACAAAATAGCAGAGGTTTGATTTTTTTTTCTTTGCTTACATAATTTTCAGTTCAAGTTTTCTTGTTCAGGTAGCTTGTCTTCAAACTGATCCAAGGACCTACATTCTATCTTGTTGCTTCACTGTCTTCCAATACATGGCTTCCATGGTGGAAAGAACAGATATGGAAAGTTCACAGAAGATGCCCCTGGGAGATTTCAAGGGCCTAGAAGCAGCACACATTGTTTCCACCCACTTTCTATTGTCCAGAACTCAGTTAATGGCTAAACCTAATTGCAAGGGAGGCTGGAGGATGTCATTTAGTTATGTGCCAGGAAGAAGCAAAAGCACATTTGGGAAACATCTAGGCAGTCTCTACTCTGACTCTGTGCTCAAAGAAGTAGATAAGAACACACATGCAAATACCAACACAGTAGAGAAGGCTTTGAGCTTCTGTGACTATTCAGCTGCACTGTAAAAAGGAATCTATTGCTCACAGGCAGCCCATTGGCCAGGGAGTGAGAGAGAAGGCAGAGGAATGGGACTGGGGAGGCAGAAGGAACCTACTGTATCTACACAGAGCTGGTCCTTTTAATTCCCATTTCTTTCAGCTGAGACAGCACACCTTCCAGCCCTCTGGATAATCTGCTAGTGTAAGGCAGTAGTACCTACATTGGGCTAAGAACTTCAGCCATGGGTGCCTGACATTGATAAGTCCCAAACTTTGGCATACGACTTGATGACTCATTTTGCCACAGTTTCCCCATCTGCCAAATGACGTACCTAGACATTACGTTGGAATTCTCTAAAGGGAACAGGTAAGGAAACACTCTCAGATAATTTAAGAGATGTGGCCAAAATCACAATAACAAATTAGTGACGTAAGTAAAAGTGCAACTTGGATGTTTCAAGTCCTAACTTGGGACAGTTCAGTATACTGCAATACCTCTCGTATTAAATGTGAAAGCTTGTTGAAGAGTATAAATCACTGCCTACGTGTAAGGTGAAATTGTTCTTGTTGCACACATGTGGGTAATACGTTTCAGGAGGAAATTTGGGGGTCTGTGAAGGAAAATTCCCCAATCAGCCTAAAAGTCTAATGATTTTTAAGGCACTAGCAGCTCCCAGGACATCATGATAAAGCCATTAGCTTATTCACCAGAGATGCTGGTTTCCTACTGAGAAAACAAACATCTCTTCCAAAAGGAAGGTTTGCAGGCTGGAGCAACCAAATGATAAGAAGTAGGATGATAATAAAAGTAGAATGAACTAGGAAATTTTGCTTAAAAGCCCTGAGATAGGTTGGCCCTATAGTTTTCACTCTAGCTAAACATTAGCATCACATGGAGGACTTTTATAAAAACACTGATGTCTGAGCCCCACTCCAGATAAAGTAAATCAGAATTTTAGGGAGTAGGGCTCAGGCATTAGTATTTTTTCACATTTCCTAGGCAATTCCATTGTGCAGCCAAATTTGAGAAACACTCATCTTCATATCTGGATCTTCATAACATCCTTTTGGAGAGTGAGGACCCCTTGAAAGGACATGGGGGGCAGAAGCAGGAAAAATCTCCCATCTGAGACAGGAGAAGAGCAGCTGGATACTGATGGGAACAGACACATGAAACCCCCATGAAAAGCAGGACAAGGCTTTGCCTCCATGTGCTTCCACCTGCCATGTCCCACCTGATGGGGTCTTTCCTAGAACTATCCCAGGCCTATGGCTGATGTCAAGGACACTACTGATGACAGTGAATGGGAGATAAAGTCACAAGGTAAGCATAGCCCCCACTTCCTGAACACTTACTACTTTTTAAGTCCATTGGGCAAAGGGCTTTACATACATCACCTCATTTAACCCTTATGATCACACTGTGAAGCAGATATTGTGACACTCAACTTACAGAACGGAAGGCCAATGCTAAAAACAATACGTTAATCTGCTTCGAACAATCCAACTAATAAGTAGTAGAGCCTGGTTTTAAATCTAGACTACCCACTTGCAGTTAACCAAAAATAGTACCTACATGTAGAAGCCTACTCATTGTCTTGACCCCAGTCACCCTTTAGAGTTGGGATTCTATAAAGCACAGAGAGTAAAAAGTTTGAGACTTGTTTTAAATAAAACTTCCTGGGATTGTAAAGGCCAAAAACTATAAAAATGCAGAACATCAGAAAACCAAAAGTAAATTTATAATAATCTTTAAAAAGCCAATTGCAATAATTCTTCTGGTCTATGCATACCCAAAGCATCAGCCCTTTTAGAAATCTACATAAGATATGGAATAAGGATATATTATAGTGCCCTAGGAATTTTGCTGTTTTTTTTTTCTTTCTTTCAAGAAGACAGTGGAAACCATAGGCCCAGAGTCGACCTTGGCAAAAAAATACATACACAGCTTCCAGTTTAGGAAATTTAAGCTCCATAAAGGAAGACAGGATATTCTAAGTCCAAGACACATTTTTCTTTTTTATAAAAAAAAAGACTCAAAATACTGGGTTCTTTCTATGGAGAAAAGGAAAAATCCCATGTGCTTGGAGGAAAGCTGACTTGACCAAGACTCTTCCAGGGAGAGCTTTATTATTCAGGGATCTCAGAGACTAAATGGTCTACATTCCAACAAACCAAACCAATTATATGAATATTTATTTTAATGAACTATATACAAGTCAACCCAATGTGGTAGACAGGTTGCAAAAATGGTCTCAATTCTTCACCTCCCATTGGATCTCTGCCCTTGGTTACACAATAGTGCAATGTCCACCTCTTTTCCCCAGACTCAGCCATGTGATTTATTTTGGTCAACTAAATACCAGCAGAGGTGATTTGAATAGAGTCTTAAAACATGCTTGCATGTTTCCACTTAGTGTTTTCCTCCTCTGTTTTACATGTAAGCACACCCTGGCTAGATTGCTCAAGGGACAGACCTGTAGAGCAAACCCCACTTGTCCCAGTCAAGGCCTCTGACATGGGAGTGAGTCCAGCCAAGATCAGCAAAGCTACCCAGCCAAATTGAAACTGATAACAGGCACAGGACTAAGCCCTACTGAGCCTAGCTCAGATCTGCAAAACCACCCAGCCAAGCCACTGATTGTGAACAAAAATGCTTACTGTCATATGCATCTCAGGCTTTATGGCTTATTTGTTATGTTGCATTATTGTGGCAATAGATAATTGATACATCAAATAATAAAAATTATATTTGATGACCATTTCTAGATACTCCACAAATACTACCATCATTATAAATCATCAATAAAATGTATTCCCCCCAATACACAGGCACACACACAATTTCCCATAGGCCTGATTCTCTGCCACCTCCTGGGATATTTTGAGATTCATAAAATTTCCTCTGTGTCTCCTGGCACTTCAGCTATCATTCATAGCCATACTTACCTGCAGGAAGTATATTCTGTATTCCAGGGAGTACAGCAGACCTGAACTTTCTTCTCCACACAACTGGAAACTGAACTTGTTCATAGTGCCAGGCACAGAATATGCACTCAATAAATATCACTTGAATAAATGAATGAATGAATGAAGTTAAATAGATTTATCTAAAATGGGGTATTTATTGGTCTCTTTCGGTGGTAACTGACAGAAACCCCAAGTCAACTGGCTTCAGCAAAAACAGAAATTTCACTGATTTATGTAACTGAAAAATTCTATGGATAGCTGACTCTCAGAATTCAAATACCATCCCATCAGGACCTGATTTGGTCCTGCTTGGATCTTGAACCTGTTTTCCACTTTGTTTTTTTCTCAACCTCTGAGCAGTACCCCAGAAGCTACAGTCTTAACATCTTTCCAACAAAAAAGAGAGGATGTCTTTCCCAACAGTCCCAGAAAAGTCTTGATGGATCTGCTTAACTCTGATTGTATCACATGTCCCTCCCTTGAACTAATCACTTTGGTGGGGGAAATGCATTGTCCCAATTGGTGAGGCCTTGAGGGCACAGGACATGAAAGGAGTGAATGGTAAGTAACTCAACTAAGAGAAAATGAGGGTATGAATTCAAAAAGAAGACATCCGGTGAGGCAACTGGGTGGCTCAGTTGGTTAAGTCTCTGACTTTGGCTCAGGTCCTGATCTCACCGTTCCTGAGTTTGTGCCCCACATCAGGCTCTGTGCTGACAGCTCAGAGCCTGGAGCCTGCTTTGGATTCTGTGTCTCCCTCTCTCTCTCTGCCCCTCCCCCACTTTTCTTTCTCCCAAAAATAAACATTTAAAAAAATTTTTTTAAAAAGAACAAGACATCCAGATTAGAGTAAATGGATTCCTCATGTGCCAAGTCAACCAAACCAAACAAGGAAAAGCATGTATGAAGTTAGGGTACACACATGCTATATCTAACCATTCTTGTGCCTTACCTTCAGTCTCTCCACCTTTCCACAGCAGTATTGCTGTGGCAACTGGATGCATGGGACATAACCTGACACCTAACCTCAGCTGCACTATGTACCTCTCACTTTCTGTCCTATGGGTTTCTCTGCCATGGCCATGTAAAATTCCAGCAGGAACCCAACCAGCCATTCTGATACATGTGCAAGCTTGCAACTGTGAGAGAATTAAGAAGCCATGGAACACCCTGGACAATGAGGGACAGAAACCAGTGCACAAGTACTCCTTTATTCTCAGAAGACAATTCTACATAGCTCCTGGCAGGTCTGGACTGAGTCCCAATTCCCCAGAGCCAGAACCTGCTCAATAATGCACCTTGATGTTGTCTTTCCCTCCCTCGTTGGTTCACCTTCCTCAGTTTCCTATTCCTACTTCCTGAGATAATTTCCCAAAATAACCTACTGCACACATATCCTTGCCTCAGGGTCTGCTTTTCAGTAGAATCTAGGCCAATGCACATGCACACACACACACGCACACACACACACACTTAACTACCTGCAGAAGGCTAAGAAAACACAACAAACTATTCCTTTTACTCTTTGTTTAGCTTAGAAACCCAACTTCATTTTTTCTGTCCATTTTCAAATGAACCTCAATAGCTTTACTAGTTGGTTCTACAAGAAAATAAAACTCCCTTGAAAATTTCCTCCCAACTAATTCTCTTCTACATCCTGAGAAGGGTTCTTTCTCAAATTAAGCATAGAGCTTCAGGGTTATTAAAAAGGAAGCAGCAATGGAAGAAGACCAGAAAATTGGAAGAGATGGTTATGTTTCACTTGGGCATTAAAGGATGAATAGGATTTCCATATACAAAGAAGTGATGTGGATATGACCTGGGCTGACACCTGATATATGGAAAGTATCATTTGTATCAGAGCTGGGGAGCATGTCTGTCTCTTTGGAAAGCAGAGATAATGCCATCTCATGAAACCACTACTGCCCTTCTAGAATGCCCAGATTTGACATGAAATAAGTGGAGGGGTGCCTGGGTAGCTCAGCTGCTTAATTGTCTAACTCTTGATTTCAGCTCAGTTCATGATCTCATGGTTTGTGAGTTCAGGCCCCATGTCAAACTCTGCACTGACTTTGCGGAACCTGCTTGGGATTCTCTGTCATTCTCTCTGCTCCTCCCCACTCATGCTGTCTCTGTCTCTCTCAAAATATATAAATACAATTTTCAAAAAAATTAAAAACTAAGTGGAAATGGTATCTATGGTCATATTGCCTAGTGCACAAAGCAAACAAAACACCATTCTTCAAAAACTGCAAAGATCAAGATGTACTTAACATCTATGACACATATACAACACATATCAGTGTTTCTAAAGCACAAAGATTCCATAGCCATGTGAGCAAAGGATGAGAACAAGTGATTTGCTTGAGGAAAAAATTGAATTGGATAATAAAGGAAGACCTGGACATCCCCATTAGTCAAAGATATGCAAATTAAACAAGATATCATTTTTTTTTCATTTTTTTAATAAATGTTTTATTTATTTTTGAGAGAGAGAGAGAGAGAGACAGAGCACAGGCAGAAGAGGGGCAGGGAAAGAGGGAGACTCAGAATCCAAACCAGATTCCAGGCTCCAAGCTATCAGCACAGAGCCTGACACAGGGCTCGAACTCATGAACTGCTAGATCATGACCTAAGCTAAAGTTGGACACTTAACCAACTGAGCCACCCAGGTGCCTCTGGTGGGCTTAGGCCTTTTGACATAAGAATCTATTATAATTACAGGACACCCAAGAAGAAAAACCAAGGGGAAAAAGTCCCAGTGCATAGAAACACATCCACATTCATAAACTCATGAGTTCTCAGATAGTGGGGTCAAATGGGTTCGGCCACACCAAGGACATGATCATCTTAGAAAGGGCCTAGCTCTCTACCTTTGGACCCAGCAGCAGAGTAGTAGCCACTTTGAATTTCTGGATAACAAATAAAGTTCAAACACTAGACTCCAAAGTGAAGGGCTCTGGAGAAGGAGGGAGCTTGAGTTAAGCCAAACTGCCGTTCAATTTACTGAAAGCTTCAAAATATTACCAACTCTCTGTTTGAAATGCGTCAGCAACGGTTCATTTTTTTTCTTTTTATCAAAACACATTTAGACTGTGGTGAATGACAGCATAAATCTTAAATAGAAAAGATACAGGAAAAAAAGACCACCCGGGTAGAGCATAACTGTAAATGTGTCCATAAAACTATATTTGAATTCTGATCTTATACACAGAAATGCATTTAACCTTCCCAGCAAGACGCTTTCACCAACTTCCAAAGAAAGTGTTACCAATTAAGCTAAAGAAACTTTAAGAGTCAATTTTAATTACACCAAGAGATGCTCCAATCACTTCCCAGCTCCAGCTGAAGTTTTTACTAGAGATGGCTGGAACCAATTTACATGCTTTTATGTTGCGTCTAGACTTTAATAAGCGGTTCAAGCACGAAGCAAGCCGATGCCAGCATCAAGCAGGCTGCACTATACCCTGCACATAGAAATACAATAGCTCTCAGGTTCCCTCCCAGACCCTTCTTGCTGCTATCAGAGAATATCTCTCTGCCACGTGGTTTCAAAAGCAATAGGATCCAGCCTTTGTGATAAGATTTACGACCTTTTTCTTTAACCCAGTTCAAGTTTGCCTCCTCATTACCAAATGCCTCATAAGATCATTGACTCTAGCCTTTGCTCTATTCTTAAGAAACTAGGGAAATGGAGATAAATGATTTGGGGACAGGTGCCCATCATCCAGGACAGAGCAAGTGGAGGCAGGAGTCCAGGTGCTATTACCAACCGAGTGAGCTCTGGAGAGCCAGGTGGCCCCCTCAGTCTCCATTCCCTTATCTGCAAAATGGGATTCCTACCTCGAAAGCTTGGCGTGGGTGAAACACAATACTCTCCACGGCTGGTCAGGTTTCATGAGGCAGGGACTCATGTGCCAGTGATCTCCATAAGGAAGTAGTGCTTTCAGCAGAAAACGGGTACAGGGTCACTGGGCAGGAAAGGGGAAGAAACTCAGCAAGGGCTGACATTTCCCACAGATTTCCAAACTCTGCCTGATCCCGCGGGAAGCTCGAGGGCCTAAATTCCACCTCAGTCTGTCCTGCATTAAGGCAAAGGAGCTGGACTTTCATAGGTGCTTGGCTACAAATGGCCAAGCTGGCAAGGAATGTAAACTCCCAGGTCCTCCCAGTTCTCAGGTGGTGAGGCAGCCTCAAGTGCCCAGAAGCAACCTTCTGAGTCACAGGTTCAAACTGTTGGCAGAAGGTGCCATAGGTGCACCCAGCACCAAAAGCCATCTGGGCAGAGCACAACATGCAGCCTGCTTTACAAAGTGTGTTGGGGAACTGTCACACCAGTAACAACTACCAACAATTTTTGGTATTAGATATCTACTCACGAAGCACTTTACCTGCATTAGCTAATAACTTATGAAAAATGTCCAGTTATTGTCACCATTGTAGGTTGGAAAACTGAGGCTGAAGACAAAGTAAACTGCTTACACATACCCCTAGAGGCAGTAAAGCTGGAGAACCCTATTCCTGTTAACTTCAGAGGCCAGAGCCCAAGTTCCTAATTGCAGTCTTATTCCTATCTCTGAAACCTCTAAATTAAGGGCCAGATGGCAACCATCTTCACAGGGTTCAAATGCATCATGGCAATGCACACAACTGGCAGGTATTAGACAACTGGGTGAAATAAAACTCTAAACAAAACCCTTGACAAGGCTTATGTAGCCCAGAGGGAGACAGTCTGAGACTCCTGAATCTTCCTCATGTCTTATTTTCATCATTAATATCAGAGACTATGTACATATGGAATCTAGCCAACACTCACTTAGGTTAAATATGTAAGTCTTCAGGGACCATATTTACAATATTTACTCTATATGGTGGTAACTTAGAGCAAGAAGAAGATGCTCTCTTGGTTCTGTGACCTTTACACACATTAACTGGAATGTGAAAGGTGCCCCCTGGAGTTGTTGAGTGCATCTGCTCTGCCTGGGTCTTACAATCATTGAGCAGCATGAACTAGATCACTGGGCTTGATGGGGCTGGCTTCTCTTGATCTGACATTGACCTAATGACAACAGATATCTTTGGTTATTATTGTATGTCACATAATTGCTCTCAGACAAAAACAATCTTGTCAGCTACTAAGTTCCATCATTTGTGGACTTAAATTTTCAGGGATTTCTATATAAGAATGCAAAAATGTAAGTGCTAAGTTTTAAGTAGAACCATAAGAAATTGCTATTTTGTAGTTTAAAAACAGCATGTTCACATGTTTCAACTTCACTGGTTACTGAAAGCAGTAGAAAAATCTTCATGGTCCTTTTAAATGCCTGAATGATGTGCAACGAGAGTAAATGAGCACAGTTGTTTGTTAAAACCAATGCTGTCTTTCACCAGAGTAACAGGTAAATGACAATGAATAACTAAAACAAAAAGCAAATAGTCTAGAAACTTTGGGCCTACCAAACATTTTAGCCAAACAAGGAGAAAAGGAGATTGATCTACATTTCCTCTAAGTGGCCTTATCAATGTGGTCTTAATCAATAGGTAAATAGACCAAAGTAAGGCAGAAAAAGAAAAAAAAAAGAAATCATAAGCCTGGGTAACTTTCAGACAAATGCTAAATGAACAGGTAGGCATCCAACCCCCTTTTCTGTCACACCTGCTGCTGCAGCTTATTATGAATTAGAGCAGTCCTTTCTTAACGGTGGGGATGCCTAAAACTGCAGATAGTACGAAATCCTAGATATACTATGTTTTTTCCTATATACACATGTCTATGATAAGTTTATCAACTAGGCACAATAAGAGATTAGCAACAATAATAAAATAGAACAATTATAACAGAATACCATAATAAAAGTTAGGTGAATGTGGTCTCTCTCTCTCTCTCTCTCAATAATCTTACTATACCACATTCACCCTTCTTGTGATGATGTGAGATGATAAAGTGCCTTCATGATGAGATGAAGTGAGGTTAGTGACACAGGCATTATAACATAATGTTAGGCTACTATTGATCTTCTGAAAATACATCAGAAAGAGGATCATCTGCTTCCAGACTGCAGTTGATTGTGGGTAACAAAAACCATGGAAATTGAAGCTGTGGAGAAGAGGGCACCATGGTACATGGTACCTAAAAAAAACAACAACAACCTATATTTCAGCTTATCTGTATAATTATGAGACTTGAAAACTCAAGATTCAATGGGCAAAGTCAGCATTGTTGCTATCACTCACGGGCATTATAATCACTAAACCCTAGGTCTGAGAGTGACAGACTGCTTCTATTCCAAGGGATGGAAACTAGAATTCTAGGTGGTGCCTATCTTAATTTAGAGGTTTCAGAAAGAGAACACTTCAGTCTAAGGAATCTGAGGTCTTGTTTGGGCTACATGGGAACCAGTGCCATGCTCAATTGATTATACCTGTCAAAGATATGGGAGAACTAGTGGTCATACATGTACCACACATTTGTCATCCCTGACCTAGGCATTGAGACTTCTAGGCCTCAGTTTACTTACCTAAACAAGAAGACACTTGAACTATGCTATCTCTGAGGAGCACTCCATGTGTGACACTTCAGAATTTTTTCAAATTAGCTATAAATGTGATCTCTTACCTGATATTGTGTCACAGACTCTTGGTTGCCCAGAACTTTTTATTGCAAAGGGACAACAGCAGCAATCCAACAAGAGCCACCCCAGTCCTTATTGCCTCACACTTTGAGTCACGACTTCTGCCCTCTTCATACATAATAACAACAGGTGCCTCATATCCCTTAAATAACAGGCCACAAAGCTTTGTCATATTCCCATCTCTCTGAATTTGCTACAGAAAATTCAACATTGTGCCACTGGGAGCCTATTCACATCATTCCCATCATCTTGAAAATGACCACTTGTAGGTTATTAAAAAAAAAAAACTAGATGAAGAAACTAGATGGGACATGTTCCAGGACTTTATGTCTCCAAACCACATAGTATTGGTTAGCTTCTTCCACACAAAGAGGGAAAAAGTAATAATCATAGGAACTTCAAGTCATTGAGTCTTGTGATGTACTAGGCTCTTAGAAACATCAACCTATTTACTTATTACAACTATCCCTGAAGTTGAGCGTTTGTCTTGGTCAGCATGTGATATTGTTAGATCTACCTACACCTAATTTTCTGTATCAGTCAAGAATCCATCAAGTAAGACCTGGCCCGCTCAAAGGGTTTATTGATAAGGATTGAATGAAGGGACTATTTACAACACTGTGGTCAAAGTTAAGGGAAGCAACTAGGATCCAGCATAAGTGGGAAACCATTACCCTGTAGGCCTGGAGAAGGGGACTGTCAATAAAATGCTAGAGAGTTATAGCCATGATAGAACAGAGACTGGGCACTGTCAAAACCACAGCCAGGTGGGAAATGAAGAATAAATACCCCAACTTCTCTCTCCTCCATCATCTGATGTCCTTCCAATGCTTCCCATTAGCTAAACTTAATAGGAAATAAGACAACAGTGGGGCACAAGCAATGTAGTTTACAGAGGCACCCAGGGCACATAGCCAGGCAAAGAACGGAGAATGGATCTGGAGGGGCAAACGGAGATTATCAAGCACAGTCCTCTACTGAATAAAATAACCATGTTGATGTCATGTGACTCTGTTGGTCTGCCTACTGCAGATGGTTTCAGAGATTGGATCCTGAGCCAAAGGCAACCATCCTTAGGCTGAGCCAACTCTGAGGAAGCCTGGTATGACAACTCTGACCAATAGGTGGTTTCCTCTTGGTTAGTAACAAGATTCCATGGTATCTTCTCTGTTAGTGAGGTTTGAATGCAAGACAAGGACAAAGAGAGAGCAACAGGAGTAAAAGAGAAGTAAAAGCCATGAAAACATAGGGGAGAGAGGCATTCAGGGAGATGAGGAGATGAAAAGAAACTGTGTCACGAATATGGCAGGGCTTCCTATGAAGGGGCTACTGTATCCTGCATGGTTATCCTTTGCTACATTTCCTTAACCGCTTGTGTCTCTTATAGCAAGCCCTAATCTCCAGTGTAACCTGAGCCTACCTTTGATCCTTACAACCTAAATAGCTCCAACCAGCAAAATGCAATTACCCTGATTTTACAGTTGAGCTAATTGAGCAAGAATTAAGAATATACCTGAGGTGACACAGAAGATAAGTACCTACAAAGGAATTCAAACCTGGTTCCATCTGTCACGAGCCCATAGGTTCTCCACCGAGACGCATTGCCAGTTGCAACCCAAAAGAGAGCTGTCCCAATAACAGAATTGAAGGACAGTTTTCTGATGTTCCCAAGAAACTCCCCCAATGATTGTAGATTTTCTGCCACTACCAACCAGTAAATGCCCATGTCTTTTTTAGTCTGTAGCTCACAGCCTTTTAAGAGCCATTCATAGTGGTCTGCATAATTCAAGCATGTTGAAAGCACCATCTCAAGGATGCTTGCAGATGTTTCTTGGATAAAAAGTCTTTCTGGAATATAAGAGAAAGATACTTTACAACCATTTCCATTTCCTTTCCTAGACCTGAATGTGACCAAGATACACTCAGAACAGTGTAGGACACTTCTTCCATGGCAAACAACACTTGGACTTCAGAAGAACAGAAACTATTTCCATTATATGCATAATTAAAAATCGCATCTTCCATTGCTTCAGCTGGTGGAAGTAATAGAAGTAATGGAACCATACTTACTTAGTGATGTAAGTAATGGAACCATAACAGAGCAATCAGAAGACTGCCAGCTGAGGATTGGGAAATGTGTGAAGATGTCAAGATCTGCGGAAAACTTCTAAGACCTCCTGTCTCAGGGAGGCTTATATTCTAAAATAGTGTAAGCATGTGTTCTGTGATTCCCAAATGGCTCCCTTTATGGTCTTGTCATTAATTTGAAGGGAAAGTTCATTTCCACAGGTTAAGCTTTGCAACGAATGTTGAGAACCCAGTTCAACAGTGGAAAAAGCTCTAGAATGTTTTTCCACATTCAAACCCGGGCTTCCTTATCAAGTTCATCAAAGCATTTTTAAAAAATATAAATGTCTTACCACTTTGCCCAGGAAGAATAAATCTGCACAGCCACCTCAAAGGCTTGACAACTTTATTTTCATTGTGTAGAGCTGGGTGGGTCCCCCTGAACTGAGCTTCCTAAAGAGACCCAGCCCTTCTCCGCACAGTCTCCAGGCCTGCCAATCCAGTGAGTGTGATCAAAGAGAGGAAAGCCGAGCCGTTGAGCCTCGAGAAATAAAGCTAAAACAACAGATTTGTTTCTTGGCTTCTCTCTTAAATACGTTCAGAGTGTTTAAAGCCCTGTAAGGAAACGCTCTGGGGCCCTGGATGTGAGAGAGGCACAGCTAAACCCTTTCCCAAGAGGAAATCTCTCACCTCAGTGGGGTAAATTAGCTCATTAAGAGAAGCCAGAAGCAGGCAGGAAACCTGGGAAGTAGAAGCTTTAATTCAAAGCACAGAAAATTATAGATTTCTTTACACATTAAAAAAGCATTTATCTTGGCTAAAAATGAAACGACTTTTCAATGATCAACACATGGTTTAAATCTGCTTTGCTAATTTATATCTATCTACCAGTCTGTCTAGTTGTTCAGCTACCAGGAAATTCAATTATATTCAGTAAATCTTTGTTGAACACCTACTACGTGCCTGTGGCACATTTGTGAATTGCATAAGCACAAACAACAAAAATAGAAGGCAGATGTCTACCTTTTTGTTCAGGAGGTGAGATTCATATGTATTAAAGATTGGAAGACTTTTGTATTTCACTTTTCAACGATGCTTATAGAGTATTTTTTATATACTAGGAATTGAGCTTAGATGTGAATAGTGCAAAATAGAACGTTAAAAAGTGCTGCATTCAGTGGAATCAAGTGCTAAGATGTACAGAAAGAATAATGTTTCAAGGGGAGGCAAGAGATTGAACAAGAGAGGGTGAAGTTTCTCTGGAAGGTTTCGTAGAACAAACAGTACCTGAACTGATCCTGAAGGAGGTCAGTGAAAAATAGTAGCATGACTGGCCTTTAGAAGAGCAGGCTTTACTCTCTGGACTTCAGACTATTCTAGTTCTCTAGGCCTTAATTTCCCCCCTTAAAATAAATACATTGACTCTAATTATTCATTCATTTGTTTGTTCATTCATTCACTATTCAAGACTAACAATCCATTCCACATGGTCTTGACTTTTTAGAATGAAGCCTATAGGTCTGCAGGTCTGCTTTGATCCAAGGCCTTAAAGAATGTCATCTGCTCTCCAGGAGGGGCTCCAATATGCATGATGCCATGACAACCCCTGTTGCTATCTTCTTTTCACTTCTCAAGTCAGAGTGGAACAAAGGACAGGTAACTTTGTTGGGAGAAGGGGTCAAGAAAAGTGTAAAATACAGGGAGTTGCAGAAGAAATGTCACAGTGGCAATCACTTGGCATCTAACGGGTTTATGTGTGGTAACAGGATGAAATGGGGTAGGAATAAACCTAAATGGGTGGTGACAAGACTTAACGTGGTTCAGAGCATAGCTGCCATTTTGGTCAGAGTAAAATGAGGCTGGCATGGTGCCCTGAATAGTGTGGCCATCTGACAAAAGGCCAGGAACAAGAATTGGGAAACTCAGGACATAGTCCCAGTTCTGCTACTGGATGACTTAATCTACACTGCTTGAGTCTGTTGAACTTCAGGTTCTACATTAGTAAAATTGGGTTGATAAAATGTATGTACATTTATTCCCCTCACATCTCAAAAAGAATTTGGAGAAATGAATAATAATAACGATAATAATATCCAGCACACTCAGTATGCTAATTTTACATCAGTTTTTACTTATTAGCTCTGGGCAGAGTTCACATAGCTAATTTTGTATGAACATAGTACCAGCCTCTGAAAATGGTACTACCTGCAATTAGGAGTTCAAACTCAACTTGTTTGATGAAACTCGAGAAAAATGTCTCCACTTGAGAAATTCCACCGCAGCCGTTGGGTATAAGACCAGTACACCTAATGCTGCTTAGGAAAACACAATAGAATAAGCACATTTGAGGGGCGCCTGGGTGGCGCAGTCGGTTAAGCGTCCGACTTCAGCCAGGTCACGATCTCGCGGTCCGTGAGTTCGAGCCCCACGTCGGGCTCTGGGCTGATGGCTCAGAGCCTGGAGCCTGTTTCCGATTCTGTGTCTCTCTCTCTCTCTGCCCCTCCCATGTTCATGCTCTGTCTCTCTCTGTCCCAAAAATAAATAAACGTTGAGAAAAAAATTAAAAATAAAAAAATAAAAAAGAATAAGCACATTTGAATGGGACACGCTTCACTTGAATGATTTAAACCATAATTAAACATCTCACATCATTTGCCATGCTTCTGATTAACAAAATAAGGAATGTGAACATCTGACAAGTTTAAGGCACAGGCCCCTCCTGTTTGACACTTCTCTGCAGTCTGTTGATGCCATTCCTGGTTATGAAAGGAATCCTAATCAAAGACATGCCCATTCCAATTTGAGACAAACATCATGGTGGTTTATAGAAAACTTCCTTTCTGCGTTGACCCACAACCTAAACAAAAGGTCAAAATCACTTAAGTTGCTTCAAAATGGAGAGCTGTGATACAAACCAGCAATGTGGTGTGGATGGAAGCCCATGCAATTCCTTTGTAAGCTGCAAAGCTAAGTAAACACTATGAAAGCCTGCTATTGTTTACTCTGATACCATAGTCAACACTTTGGAATCATTAGCTTTGAGCCCTTGGGCAAAGCTGGTTTTTAAACTCTCTATTTCACAGTCAAGGTCGACTTCTTCTATAGCCAGCAGATCCATAACCGCCAAGGCCAGATACTCCCCCTCATATCCACATGTTCCACTCTCACAGGGCATCAACAGGAGGGTCTCCTGAGACTCTGAGCAAGGATGGGGGTTACCCACCTCTCTCCTCTTTTACCTGAAGATTAAATACTAAAGAGTCAGAGTTTGGATTTATCAAATACAGAAGGCCAAAAGCAAGAAATAATATATTTGAACTGAACTACAAATGATTCTCAAATTTCCTGACCACAGAAATTTTATTAATGTCAAACAGTATAACTAACTGGAGACATGTTAAAATATCTTTTCACCAAGTCACCCAAATATACTTCAATCATCACCCATTTATGAAGAATGTAGTGGACACATATTATCAGTGGGACTTTATAAGTCAATTATTGTAATACACAGATGTCCTGGCATCCATATTTGTACAAAAATTAAATAAATGTTGGTCTAGAAGGCAAGAGTCTTCCCCCTCTGCCATCCAGCCACTAATTAGTGGGGTGACTTTCATGAATCAGTGAAGCTTTCTGACATGTATATTCATTTATGTTATTTAAAAATAACCTAAAAGAGCATTCAATGCTCTAAAATTCTGTGATGTCTAAGAACCAAATGAGAGAATGTAACTGCAGAAGTCCATAAGCATTGCTTCAGGGAATTATAAATTTAAAACCCCAGGGACAGTATTGTTATCTTCAATTACGAAGCACAGGACATTAATAATTAACAAAGTACCACTAGCAAAGGTAGTAAAATTAAGTATATACTAAGGTGACTTTCTGGGCTGTGCCTAAGGTCTAGCCCTAAGCAGCTAGCCTGGTACAACACCTAAGAATTAACTGAATGTTTGACCAAGACCAGTCAAACCTAAGCTGCTTGAGATTAGGGGAGACACAGAGCACATATGCACATCTAGAAAATTCTCCAGGGCCAGAACTTACACCTGAGGCCCTGTGACAGGACAAAGAAAACCAGAATCAAGGCAACCCTTCATTTTCAACAAGCTGAGTTCATTTGCAAGTCATATAGGAGCTACAATCTGCACAAAGGATAGGTGTCCTAGCCAGCCCGCAGGAGCCCCAACAAAGAACACCCCCTGAATGAAGTACAGTAATTATATAACTGTTTCAATGAGACCTAAGCTATACGTAAAAATGCTTCCAAGAAAAAGTACCTTCCAAGCACTAGAAAGAAAACAGTGCATCCTACTCCCAGCCCCTGCACACACATACTAGATAGGCAGTTTCTTTTATCCTCAGGCACTTGTTCGAAGTAGAAACTAATAATTTAATTATCCAGGGTAAAAGTAGTATCCCATGGACCCTGATAGCAATGACCCTTTCCACCGGAGTATGAATTCTGTGGATTGGATCATCTGCCCAGCCATCGCAATCATCTATAGATGGATCGATCTCAAAAACAGTGTGTTGAATAAAGGAAGCTAGACAAAAAAGAATATATACTGCATGATCCTAACAGTATGAAGTTCTAAAACAAGCAAAATGAATCTATGTGAGTAGAAATCAAAATACTTGCTTTTGGCAAGGAGAGGAGGACTGTATGATAAGGAGCCCAAAGGAACTTTCTGGAGTAATGGAAATGTTCTGTGGGTTACACATGGATATGAACGTACCAAAAAAAAATTGAACTCATACTAAATATCTGTGAATGTCACTGTAAGGAATTTATATATCAATTAAAATATATGAAAAAAAAGACAAGGTGATCCTGGGGAAGGAGATGATGAGACAATGATAAAAATGACAATATTCTAATCGTCAAGGACTTTCCATTGATGGGGGAAACACCACCTATCTGACAAGCCTAAAATATTTATAGAAGAAAGGGTGGAGATGCTGAACACACTTTACAGAACACGCGTGGCCTCCTTTTTTTAAAGCTCTGGTGACTAAAAATATTTTATTTTAATCAGTTGAGTGTGTAATCCTCAGTCTAAATTAACCGGGAGGGGGCGGGGGGTGGGGGGAGCAGGCAAAATTGCCTGTCACCAGACAGTGAACATCAAGATTACAAACTCTTACATCACTATTTTGGTGACCACTTTATATATCATTTCCCAAGGGCTTTAAGTTTTAAGATTATCCATTGCACTGAGGTCACAAAGCCCTATTAATCTTCTCTTTAAGGCACAATACATGGGGCCCAAGGACCATGAAAACATCTCTCCCATTGCCTGCCCCCAATACCCAAAATGCCCAGATCACAAATTCCTTTGTGTTAAAGCAGAGATGGGTCCCTTAAGGATCCAACACAGCAAATCTTTCCCACTTCTATCCCATGACATTTGAAAACCTCATCTTTGCAGATTCTCCCCCAAGAGATATCCCTCTTACCCTCCCACAAGCTTTCCAGCTTTATTTCCTATACCCTTAAAGACACACCTCAAATGAATTCATCCCTTCCCAGAGACTAAATTTGGACTATAAGACAACCCACCCTCCTGGAGCCTAAGAAGGGAGGCCAGAGCACTATTAACACCTGGGAATCAGGCAGGGAAAACCTAAAGGCTGAGAAAGATGCCTAAAGCACTCCAATTCTTTTTTTTTAATATGTTTTTTTAATAATTTTTTTCATTTATTTATTTATTTTGAGAGAGACAGCATGAGCAGGGGAAGGGCAGAGAGAGTGGGAGAGAAAGGGAATCCCAAGCAGGCTCAGCACTGTCAGCACAGAGCCCGATGTAGGGCTCGAACTCATGAAATTGTGAGATCATGACCTGGCAGAAACTGAAAGCCTGACTCTTAACCATCTGAGTCACCCAGGCACCCCAATACTCCAATTCTTAAACTTTTAGATGACTCTTATGCAGCCAGCCATTTTCTGTTGACCATGAAAACATCATGGAACACCCTGTTTGATCCGTTCAGTCACTGAGCACCCAGTCCATCCACTCCTTTTTTAACCCCAACAGGCCACCGGGTCTTGATGCATACATAGCAGCAAACCAGCCCAACTGACACAAATGCATTTCAGCCCAACAGAAGATCTGAAAACTTTTCAAAAATAAGAAACCACAAGCACTTAAAGACAGAGTTGTGTATTTACCCTTCTCTGAAAAAACGGAAAGAAAAAAAAATCAAACCTGAGAACAAATCCACCTGTGAGTTCCTATCTCTATTGAGGTCACCAAAAATCCCTCCTCTGTATTTGCAAACAGTTCAGAAGCTACTGAAGGAAGTCAGCCAATAAACGTTTTTCAAACCAAGATTAATGGCTGATTTGTCATCTGGGAAAGGAAAGGTGAGCTTGCATGCCTCCACTAAGGAAGCAAACCGGAGGAGGAGGGGCAGCTGATTTATGGAGGAGATAATTTGTGAGGAGTCTAATTAGAGCCTCATGAACGGAGATAAGAGGGACCAAAGGCATTTGGGAAAAGCAAAGTGAAAGGTGGGGAACAGCAGAGTCCATAGAGCAAACAATGAGCTGGAGAAGGGAGGGGGCTACAGAAATAAGCTCCAGAAGCAAAGCAGACAGTGTATGGATTCCAAGGAAATCTCATGTTTGGAAAGCTTCTAGAAAGCACGAAGAAGAGGCCTATGTTCCTGCACCTCAGACAAGGTCTGAAAACACAGTCCCTGCGGCTTAGTTTTGAACAGCTGTCCTCTTAACCCCTTACCCCATGACAGCACACAAGTGGCCAGCGTGCCCAGGGTCACCCAGCATGCAATCCCTCTCCTTCCTATCCCAGTGTCTCCGTGAAACAGCCTGCTCAGGGGTCTGTAAGTTGGTTTGTTGAGCAGACTGTCATCCAAGACAATTCCTTGTTTTATCACTTGTTAGGTTTGCCCTCACACCAGCCACATTTGCACCTCTCAGATGTCCTGATGCAGGAAGGGGCCATCAGAGACACAGGGGAAGTGAATCCAGGATGGAGAACAAGCAGATCTAGTTGGAAAGATCCTGCCTGAAACCCGGTACCTAGAGAAGCCCAGGCAGGAGGGTGCTGGGACAGCTTCTTCAGAAGACAGACAGGGCTTCAGGGGAGGGATTCAGGAGGCCAGGACCACTGCAGTGTGTCTGGGGAGCAGGGGTGGTGAGAAGGGAAGGACAACCTGCCTCCTGTTCGGAGTGGAACTTCCTTTTTCCAGGACAGCTGGGTACCATTCGCAGTATGTGTTCGCTTGTGAGTGTGTGCACGTGCTTTGCACATGCCTGCACACGTGCATGTGCATGTCCGTGCATGGATGTGCACGTCCGCAAGTGTTCCATCCCCTTGTATCCTTAATGTGATAAACTTATGCACCCGGCTACCTTTATTGGGGTGCGACATTTAGATGTAGGAAGCAAGCAGAGAGGTCCCTGAAAGTGTCTGCCTAAAACGCGGCCATCATTTTACCTCTCTCCTTTTAAAAATGAAAACAAAGAGGAGGCAGAGAGAGATAGAGAGTGGCAAGGAGAGAGGGATAGGCAGAAAGGGTGAAAAAAAATAGAGAGGAAGGAAGGAAGTGGGAGGAAGGAGAAGAGGGGAGAAGAAATAGAAAGAAAGAGAGGAGCCAGAGAGAGGGATAGACAGACAGGGGATGGAAGAAAGCCAGCAGGCAGCTGGTGCAAGAAATAAGTAAGGGTCTTTTCTCCCATTTTCCTGTCTTTTAATAAATCACTGTAGCGGCCTGTGACAGGTCTCTGTTATCCCTAAATGCTCAAGCAAACAGCTTTTCTTTGAGACCATTCAAGTGGCTGCCAGGGCGGCTGGAGCTGGGCAAGCAATGCGGCCCCTCAGACTGTCCCCCTGTAATTCAGTTAGAAAAGCAAGCATGAAGTCAATATTCATTGCGCGGTAAGAATTGCCACAACACAATGAAATGGTAATGAGCCGGCTCACAAAGGAGACAGGCTGGATAATCAGTTTTTAAGGAGTTTCTGGGCACACGAGGCTGCCAGGGCCTAAGTGGGCGGCAGAGGCATATGGGCCCCCACCTGAGAGCCTGCCCTCAGCCCCCACCATCTGCGGGCATTGGCAGGAAGCCGGCTGGAAACCAAGGGAATCTCGCCAGGCCCTCTTCTTCCAGCCACTCCTCTCTATTTTGTGATTTGGGGTCCTCAACAAGCCTAAAATATGAGGACAAAAAGCCATTTCACAGCCGCAACCTCTATGCTGGCTTTCAGATGAATCAGGGCAAAGGCCAGCAGATGGGAAAATTGAAAACCCTGCAGTATATCTGGCATATGTGCTCAATGCACTCAGGGATCATTACCTAACTAGATCAGGACACCTGAGCAGGAAGTCACCAAAATAACAAGAATGGGGGGGGGGGGGGGGGGTAGAGTCAGACACAGTATTTGTATAGGTCAGTAGTTTCAAATACAAAAAGGAATTTGTATGTCTTACAAGATTTCATTTAATACTCCTTTCTTAGAGTTTTTAATTTCAATAAAGCTAGGTCAAATTGTCCAAGTAAGATGAATCCATCAGATGAATGGCCACATGTGAACTGCATTTAGATGGCCACGGTCACAGACTTGTTCTAGGGTGATTACTGTCCCTGGATTTGAAGAGCGTTTTTCTTCAAGACTTCCAATTTGATTTCATCCTGTGTTTTCTACCCCTGTCTAATTTGAGATAGGACCATGCTTACGCAGCTGTCAGTAGAGTTTTCTGGTTATTCTAGATAAATCTGTCATTGTCATCATCATCATCATCATCATCATCTATATATGCAATTCGAATGATTGCAAAATTAATTTAGGTGACCTAAAAAAATGTAAACCTAAAAGCAAGGTGATGTATAATTTAAAATGAAAAGTGAAGGAAAATAAGACTAAGAGACAAAATGAAGCCCAAGTTCCTGCATCCTTGCAGAGTTGTGCTAGGACTTGGTTCTTGACCTTCTACTAGCCACCTGAAAGAGAGAAACATAGTCCTTTAAGTCAGTGAATCTCGACACAACCCAATCATCCTGATATATGTGGCCTGGTGTGGCGGGGGAGGGGGGGGTAGGCCTCTATATTTTTTAAAGACCCCCTGAGAGAAAAACAGCCCAGTTATTCAGGAGCTAATCATCCCTGATGCTCATAGAAAGGATGTTGTGTTGTATGAGGGAAAAAAAAAAATCTCTCAACAACTCCTTTACAGTGACAGCAATAAAGATTGTTAGAATAGGACATGGATGGAGCCCATGGGAACACAGGAGACTGAGGAGTTGGGAAGGGTACTCTAGGGAAAGGAAGCAGCCTGAGGAAAGAAAATGAAGCATACAAGTCATGGTATGTTTAGTGGTCAGCAAGAACAGAGATGTGTGTGGAAGGAATTCAGCATGTTGACAGAAAGGGGGTTGTGAAGAATCCTGAATGCCCTGCTCAAGACATGAGGTTAATAGCCCAAGGGATCCAACTGCCTCAGTTTGAATCCCATCTTCCCTACCTACTAGTGTGTAAGAATTTGGGCACATTGCTAACTTTCTTTGGGCTTCAATTATACCATCTATGAAATAGGAGCAAGAAGAGTACCTACCTTGTAGAAGTAATGAGACATTCTACGTAAAGTATTGAACATAGTATCTGATAGATTAGCTACTATTATTATCATTTTAATTGCTGGTACTATTCTTGATGTAAGGAAAACAAAGGAATAAAATTATTTTCAGGGAATACCTTCTGGGTGTACTGATCTTTTCATATATTATCTTATTTAATTTTGTGACAATCCAGTTGAAGAGGTATTACTATTCCCCAATAAGCCAATTGAATCTCAATGTAGTTAAGTACCATGCCCAAGTTCATACAGCAAGAAAGTGGTCAAACTAAGATTCAAACCTCAAAACTATAAAATACTCTAATAATAAAATGAGACCAATTTATAATAAAGTGAATAACGCTTAAGTTTCAGGGAGACCCTCCCTCATCTGCACAGGCTCTTCCAAAGCCCTGAATCTAATTGTGTATTCACATTTTTGTATTCTTTTTCCTAAAGAGGGCCCCCAAATTTGTGAAAGTTTAGAATCCACCTGAATGATAACGTATGAATGCATGCTGTAAGCAGACTGTGTTCTAAAAAGTGAACAAGGGTGACCAAGGATAAAGTGATAGAAGGAATACTGGGAGAAAATGTGTATTGTGGGTACAGATAAAGAGTTAAACATTAACCACATGGTGTTTGAGGGGACCACAGAGCAACCAGGTCAAGATGTTGCAGATCTTTGTAAATATGGGTCAGGAGAACAGGTAGTGCAAGAGATTCAGACCGGGATCAATGGGGTGGATGGTGATTGACACTAAGGGAGAAATTATTACCCATAAAGACTTTTCTAGTGCTATGCTCTCTAATATGGCAGCCACCAGATACATGTGGCTATTTAAATTTATATTAAATAAAATTTGAAATTCAGTTCCTCAGGCCCACTAGCCCCATGTCAGATATTCAATTGGCCACATGCAATGAGAAGCTTTGGTACTAGGCAGCGTCAATGGAGAATATCTCCACCATCATAGAAAGTTGTACTGGATAGCACTCATCCAAAAAGTCAGAAATGGTTAAGGACAGACTCACAGGGAAATATATGAGGGACAAACAGAGGTGGAGAACATTGAATAAAGAGTGGGGAGAGTGGCCTGCAGAATTAGGAGAACCAGAACACGGAGATAGCAGCAAAGAGGATTTCAAAAGTTTATTCAATAGGTCAGGAATTAGCAAAAGAGACAACAAAAAACTCCTAGCACAGAACTAAGATACCTCCAAATGAACTGCCTCAAACACTTTCTCTTTGCCTGATAGGCTTGATAACAAAACACCACAGATTGTGCGTCTTATCAATAATAGAAATGCAATTCTCACAGTTCTGGAGGCCAAAAGTCTGAGATCAGGGTGCCAACACGGTCAGGTAAGCACCCTGGTCACAGATTTTTTTGTCGCGTCCTTCCATGGCAGAAAGGGCTAGGGAGCTTGGTGGGGACTCCTTTGTTAAGAACATTGATACCGTTTAAGAGGGCTTCACCCTTGACACCTAATCACCTCCCAAAGGCCCCACCTTCTAAGGCCATCACATCAGGTATTAGGATCACGACATGTGAATTTCAGAAGGACACAAACCTTCAGACCATAGCACCCCTGCATTGCCCTCCTGTGAAGCCCTTGAAATAGTACTGTTTTCTTACAGCCACAAACATACCCTGAACTTGGCCCAGCCCAGGAAGGAAACCTTGAGAAGGACAAACTGCAGCCATAGTTAGAGAAGCAGATGCCCAGAGGCCTGCTTTCCCTCCTTTCCCTCAGCAGAAGCTTTTAAAATCCATACTCAAATGGACAAGGCACACGCCTGCCTGTGCCAACACACACCTCTCCAACGGGCGGCTGCCTGCATACCTACGCAACTTCCTGTTTGCTTGTGCAATTACCTGCAGTTCACATAAGAATGCATGTTCTGAGTGCAGCCTTTTCTGGCCCACACATGTATGTGCATATTTTGAAGGTGCAAATGAGGCACTGAGCATAGTTTTTTAATGTAGCCCTAAGGGGTACATTATTCTGATCAGCACTAACATAGCCGTCCTACATTAAGGCATCAACTTTAGGCCCCACTAGAGGCAACAATGTTAAACAAGCAAACAAACCCAGTTTCCCCATGTGGCTCAGAGCTTTTCCTTTGCCCTTCACTCCTGTCTCCTCCTATTAAAGTTCCACTGACTCAAAAGTGCCTACCTCTTCCCAACATCTCTCCAAATCCTTCCCCAGACTTGTTGCCTCCTATCCCAGGTATTTATATAGGTATTTGGGCCTGCTTCCCCTTCCTAATTATGGTCTTGTCTTTCTAAACTTTGTCTACCCCACAAAGTCGTGCATCAGCATTTTTAAATGCGCCCCAGTGAACCTTCTCCTGGAATGAGCTCCTCGGTCACAGAATCTAAAACCATAGTGGAGTCTACCTAAGTGTTCAATAAAACATTTTCCCTTTTCCTCCCTAATACAGAGGGACGACATTTCCCAACCTCTCTTGTCATTCTATGCAGCCATGTGACCAAGTCCTAGCCATCAGAAAGTGGGAAGAAGTGATATGTAAGTCACTTGGTAGGTTGAGATGATTAAGAGATGTTCCTTTTACATATTTGCTCCCTTCTTTCATCTACTGGCTGGAAACAGAAGACTCCATGAAAGGCCTTGAATGGCCTTGAATGACACAGTAACTAAACAGAGGGAGCCTGGGTTCCTGAAGGACTGTGTGGAATGCAGCCCCTCATCCACTCCCCTGCCCATCCTTATTGGACTATAGTAGAGGCAAAAAACAAACCTTTATTATGTTAAAAACCTGAGATTTGGGCTTTGTTTACTAAAGCAATCAGCCTACCCTGGTGTGGTAAATAGATGCAAAATTTCTCCCAATTATTTCCTTTCCATTCCCTCAGCAATGTGATTTAATAGTTTCTTGCATCAAGGTTTGGGGTCTATTTTCTATCCCTTGAACATAGGATTGGTCACATGGCTTGCTTTTGGCAAATGAAACATAACAGGAGTCACAATGTGCCATTTCCAAGGTTAGCTCTGAAGACGTACTGCATACTTTTGCATGGATATAAAAAGTGATTTGTAATTAATCTGTTAAACCCTGCCTATGAAAGGATGCTTATCAAATCAAAGTTGCTTTTAAAAGTTTGTTCTCTTTAGAAATTTAAACATTTCTCCCAACAAAGTGTATTTAGTTGAGATTTGTTTGTAAATGGTTCTTTCAGTGGTCTTTGAAAAAGAAAGAAAAAGTCAACTTTAATCCCCTTCCTTTACAAATATTTCATAGTTACTTCTAATAAAAAGGCTGAAGATGTTTCAGAACTAAGAATGGCAATTACCTCTATGGGCTCAAAGATGAGGAGGGAGTTTGTTAGTTTTAGTGGTTCTATTTCATGAATAATCTGAAGACACTGAGGGGGAATCACAACACCCCTTGTACAGTGTCTGGTGTTTTTCTCTGCAATAATAACTGTTATGCTTAATAGAAACATATCTTTATCCTTTGTGGGATGAACTAAGGTATAACTATAGATAACATCTTCCTGTACATTCACATCTGAAAAAAACTGAAGCAGGTTTTTCCTAAAAGCTATGTGTTTGATTTAACATTGTTTCAATATTAGCTCACAACAACACTAAGCATTACACCATCGTATTGATTATTTGAATTACATTCAGTTTTTCCACTTGTTTGCAAGGTCTCCTTGAGCAGTCTATTTTTGGCTGAGAGATTTTTCAGTGGTTCCACTCAAGGAAGTAGTCACTTATTTTGAGTAGCACTTCTTGTCTGCAACAATGCTTCTCAAACTTCAACATGCTACATATCCCCCTGAGATCTTGTTAAAATGCAGATTCTGATGCAGTAGATCTGGGGTCAATACTGAGACTCTGAACTTCTAACAAATTTCCAAGTGATATTGATGATGCTGGTCCATGAAACATACAAGAATCAAGAATGGGCTTTTTACTATGCCGGATTTTCCAATACTTAAAATTTTATTCGGATAGGACACTATATATCACATGAAGATGGGGCCAGAAAATAGGCAGCGGTTTGCATAACACCTTTAGTTCACCCTGTGACCACTACCCTGAACTCAGTCCTATGTGATGCCAAAAGTATCACCACCTACCATTTGCTAAACTAAATCAAGATACTCATTTTGTTGACATAGAAAGCAGCAGTTTTGGGAAATCTTGACATTCTAAATTCACATCTAGTTACTTTCACATTCTAAAGTGTCTAGATTCTCCACTTCTTTCCTCAATTCTGTTTCCTTGCCTTTCCCTTTTATCAACCTGACATCTTGAAGATGTGCCAACACAGGCTAAGTAACAGTAGTGTTATCTAATGATCTAAACACTCATGGTAAAGTATATATAAGTTGGACTTTTTAATCCAGTTATTTGACTCACCTTTCCACTTAGTAGCAATCCCTATAGAAGGGACTGGGAATTTTATCGGGCAGCACATAGAACCAATTCAGCAGGAGAGCATTTCTAAAGAGCCGCAGCCTCTGAGATTTGGTTTGAGCCCTTAAATGACAATGTCTTTTAGTTTCATAATCACAGTGTTTGCATCAAGTAGGATTCTTTAGCCATTAGTCGGCCGTCTCAGAATGCTTATTCCTTATAGCTTGCTACAAAAAGTGTGATTCATAGATTAATAGAAATATCCATCAATTAAGTAACAGGAAACTATGTTCTGGCTCTAATTCTGCCCCCTAATTAGCTGGATGAGCTTGCACAATACATGTTGTTTCCCTAAGCTTCACTGCTATTAATTATAAAAATAAATTTTCAGTTTTAACTTTTATTACAGCCCAGATATCCCTTGACCTGAAATGCCTCCGGACTGGAGGTTGCTCACAGTAAGTAACCCTGTGGCCACACTCACTTCTGCACATGGGTCCTTGGCCACTGCATTTGAGGTAGGAGGGGCCCCCAAAACATCTTATGCCAGCTACTTCATTTAGCACCAGAGGAAACCAAGGTCCTGGGAGACAAGATAACTCTTCCAAGGTCACATGGCTGGTCAAGGGCAGAAAATAAGTAGAACAGAAATTTCCTAACTCTTAGTCCAATGGTCTGCATGATAACCTATGAACTCAAGAAGCCAGGCTTTGAGAAGTCACACCAGAATTAAAAGTTGCCCCTCTGTGCTGGTCACCATGGAGCTACTTACAGAAGAAAAGTGTTCACACACTGGCATGGTCACCAAAAGCAACACAAACAACCTTCTCCACATTTCTCTGCAGTACTGGCATATAAGAAGGGCTTTATAAACATTTGTTGAATGAGAGAATGAGTGTTCCTTTGCATGTGCTCTTATTTCAGAGACATATTTGTATGTTTTTAGAGTCTTGGTGTACATTTAGAGTCTTGGTGTAGCAGGGTCTTTGAGGTCCTTCCCAAATTCTCTCAGCATTTATCTCTATACCCAAAGGCTGCTTACTGCAAATTGAGACTGTCCTTCTGAGGTCTTCTTTTCTGGCCACAAGATCACGATTGGCCCCAATGCAGATCATCTCAGAAGTGCTGGAAAGAATCTCTAGAGTAGTCTTCCATCAGTGATGGATGAGGGTTTGGTGGATCAACACCCCAGCTTTCTCACCCCTTGGGTGGACAATGTTGAGTCACACAATGCTCCAGAGTGCCTCAGCAGGATTGGGCCCCAGCTGCCCACAGTGGTAATTGGCTTGATAACACTCCCTTTATTTCTTTTGTCCCTTCCCTATCTCACTTTCCTACTCTGCTGCCAGCATTTCCTGGAATCACCTCTCAAATAAAATATTTGTGGTAGAATCCTTATCTTAAGATTTGCTTCTGGAGAATCCAAACCAAGGCATGGGGAAGGGGGATGAATTTGGTGTAAATAGAGCTTTCAAGGGGTCCCTTAGATTCTTTTTGCTATGACAACTGAATTTGTATCTAACTCTGGTGTAGTTTGGGTTCCCCAAAAGTAGGTCCTAAGAAAAGGACTTGCACGCAGGTAGTTTATTGGGAAGTATCCCAGGAAGTACAAGTGAGAGAGTACAGTGGGGAGACAAGGAAGGGAAAAAAAGCCTATACAAAGTGTGTCCATGAGCAAGTTTCTATGCAAAACTGTAGGCACAACCCCAACAGGGCTCCCTAGAGAGGCTTGTATGGAACATACCTCAGAATTGTACACTGGGATGCAAGAAACTGAGTGCTGATTCACTAACACCTATCCTGGGCAGCGGGGGGAGGCATTAGCTTGCAGGTTTCCCAGAATGCCCTGCAAACAGTCCAAGCACATACCCTTGTGGTCACAGAACACCTTTAGACAGAGACACCAGAATTTCTCAGTGTTTAGCCGAACTGTCTACAAGGAACTTCTGGGAAAGCAACAGTTTGCCAGATACTCTTGGCAGGATTTTTACTATATCCAAATGCTCTTCTACTCAGCAAATGATCATCTTGGTATCCTCAGAGACTACTTTGAGTATCCTTAGTTCTCAGCTTGCCTTCTTTTGGCTTCCTTGAAAGGCACCCCTGCATGACATCAGGCCCAAAGTAAAATTTCTAGATAAATGGAAAATAGGTAGGATGAGAGATGGAATCAGTAGAAGAGAAATGAGCCTGAAACCTGACTCCCCCAGTCATACAACTAGCTGAATTAAAAATGCTCAGTGGCCACATAAGTTCCATGCCTGCCCTGTCTTCAACACACTCTCCTGGAGGCTCAGTGGCTATTAGGCTTACGGGACCTCACAGCCCCTTTCTTTGATGCCTTCCTGTTCAGTGTCACTGAGACTGCCTGATCAGGGGGCCCCAAGGTCAAGGCACTATCAGGAGTAAGGTTTCTTAAGTGCCATGTGTGAGACACCATCTGACACTGTTTATAGATCGATTTAGCTCCTTACTGACCACAGGACAGAAGTTAAAAGCATTGCTTTTGGAGCTCAAATGTGTTAACTTCTAAAGTGATGTTTGAATTAGGGTTAAGAAGGCCCCGAAGTTTTGATCTGGCCGATTAGACACAGGAAAAAAAAAGGAAAATAAAGGAAATGGACTAAAAAAATTTTTTTCAGAAAGGAAATCAGATTATTTTGACTAAAACCAAGAGCCCAGCTTGTAATAAATCTATCAACTTTAGGGTTGACATGAAATGGCTACAGAAGTATCTGAATTCTGCAGCTGCCGAAATGCAACTGCTCCTTCTTGAAGTGGCTCACTGAAAGAAGTTAACTTCTCCCTTCAATATATCAAGGCCAGAAAGGAGAGCATCCACTGCATTCAGACCCAAAACAACAACATAAAAGTCAAATAAAGCAACATCCCGTGCCTTAAAGTTGCCCATTGGTGATGGAATAATTGCAAAGTCAAAAATCACAAAGGCTCTGCAACTCACATTGTTGGAATTCGGCATCATTCCCTGAAATGTCTTTGAATACATAACACAAAGATTAGCAAATAAGTTTCTCACACTTTAGTTAACCATGAGACAAAATTCCTGTAATCTACGTGGTATGCAGTGTGGGTGACAATTTCTAATTGATGTATTTATTATCTACTTATGTGGCATAATCAGTGGCGGTTAGATATGAATAGGAAAAAGCTCTTCTGATTAGTCCTAAAGGCTGGGCCTGCTAGATATTCAATACATAGAAATCAGTGTGTGTGGCATGTTATGAGCTGGCACAGCCACACTTCTGTAATGCAATAATGCTTTTTGCATTAGTGATGGCCATGAGGCATGACAAGCTGCTAGGGTCCCCTTGTGCCATTCAGAAAAGAGCAAATGATCTCCAATAGGGTTGGAAAAGTTCAATAAACTCTATGTTCTAATTCCTTCAAAATTAACAAAGTTAATTGAATATGGGTTAATTCTCTATTGAGCTATATACCTAATGAAGCAAAGGCTCACCAGAGAAGAACTATGGACATTATCAGTCCTGTAATAAACAGACCAGAACCCTAAGAAAATTAATGAAATGATGTCTGTATAATAAAATATCCAAGGCACCTGGGTGGCTCAGTTGGTTAAGTGTCCTACTCTTTATTTCAGCTCAGGTCATGATCTCTGGGTTTGTGAGTTCAAGCCCCACATCGGGCTCCATGCTGGCAGTGCAGAGCCTGCTTGGGATTCTCTCTCCCTCTCTCTGTGCCCCTCTCTCTGAAAATAAATACATAAGCTTTAAAAAATAATAATAAAATAAAACAAAATATCCATAAGGAAAAAGTACTGTGTTAATATGAACTAGGAAACTCAAAGGACATTTTTAAACCATTTTGGAATCTATTCAAACTATTAAGAAGCAGTAAAGACCTAAATCTTTTAGTAGCCTCTGTATTAAATGTAATGTGAGCACAGATATTTCAGAGGATCAAGTTGTTTGTTAAAGATGGATTTATACATTCTTATGTCTCTTACAAATCATGTCATGTAAAATTTTAATTCTTTTTGAACTCTAGAAATAAAAATTGAAACTTTCATCATTCATGTAATTTTTTGATAAATATTTGTTGAACATCAACAATGGTGTCCTATATATATCTGGAGAAGTTCAAATGGCCCTACCCTACACAGACAGCAGGGACACCTTCCAAATTATCAGGTAAGAAAACATGCCCAGATAGTCTAAGCATGTTTAAGTATATGCACGCATGCATGCATGTGTGTGTATGTGTCTAGGAGTGATTATATATGATAGTAGGAAGGGCTAGAATTGATCATCTTTCAGGTCCTAGAACAATAACTGGGCTTCGGTAGGATGAAAATCTAGAACATAGACTTTGATTGCTGTCAGAACCACATACTCTGAGAGCTACTAAAAAAAACTATTCATTTTGTTTTGTTCAGTCAATAATTATTGATTGAGCACATACAAAGTTCCAGGAAATATTCTAGGTGCTAGGATTATATTAGAGAACAAAGACAAAGTTCCTACTATCTGGTATTACAATAAAAGTAAGTCTGAAAAATTTTTAGAAACAGTCTCTGATCCACTTTTTTCCATAGCATCTTTATAAGATACAAAGACCTGATACTTAATAAAATCCATATATGGCAATCCCATTTGAACTAGGCTGAATTCTGTGAAATCATTTGGGTTGACAATTGAAGAAAATGAGCTCTCTCACATGTAGTAAGAAAAATTGTTCCTATGAATGAGGCTTTGGTAACTCTTCTCAATGGTGCTTTAAATGATCTCTTCCAAAAGTCAAGGTTAAAATTCCATGTATTAGAATTTCAGAGTCAACATTTTGAGCTAAGCTGTCGGGTATGAGGCAAAATTATGAGTACCAAGAGTAATTGTTGAACATTTCCAGCCAAACACAGAAATTTACTGTTTCCTGAATTTCAAGCCCACTTCCTAGCCTTAGGAAGCATTCTGCCCGTGCTCTTTTCTCTCTGTGAAGGAAGGAATCCTAAGTCCTTCATATGTGAAAAGGGCTACCCATACAAAAATTTAAAAGACTCTGTAGATATACAAGACCTCCTTGGGAGGCCAAACACACAGAGGTAAAATAAGAATGCTGAACTAGGTGACATCTAAAGATTCTGTCTTGGGATTTAAAAAATCTGCCATTCAATGTAATTATTAACCATCTATTTTTAGCAGACTTTAGATATTGTGGCCAGTTACACAGATATATAAGACTCTGCCCTTAATGGCTTCATAAAGAAATCTAAAAACATAAGATGATGCATTAAAGGCAGAAAAGAGAATATAAGATATACTATAAAAGAAAAAGGGGAAGAAAAAGGAAGTTATCTAAGGAAATAGTTCTATCATACCAGAAAAACAAGTAGTTTATACCCAACTCTGCCACTTATTTATTCCTCTTGTGAAAATTAGCTCTTATGTCACTGGGCATAGCAAGTGCAGTTCCCTCAGCTCACCTGCACCCGTATTTGCAGGAGCCAGTTCTCCTGCAAGGTGGCCACCTCCCACTCAAGCTCCAGCATCTCTTTGCCTCTCAGCCTGATGGCTTTCTCTACTCTGAGCATTTTCTCTAGTACTGTGAGAATCTGCTTAGCCCATGCACAGGGCAGCCCAGAAGTGCCAGGGTTTAACACCACATGGCAATCCCGAACCAGTGATGATAAATACCCAAGATTCCCTGGCATTATAAGGTTTGTTCCACATGGCTCCCAAGAGGGTCCCCAGCAGGACAGAGCCCCAGTAGCCAGCAGCAGTAACTGGCTCATCAATGCAGCCTGTACTGGTTTTCCCTCTTCTCTGTCACAATCTCCCCACTCCCTTACCTCGCTTTCTGAGGTCACCTTCCAAATCAACTACCTGTCTCAGGGTCTGCTTTTGAGGGAACCCAGACCAACACAAAGGAGAGCAGTAATTTAACAATGGTAATTACTGACAATGTTTCCATTCATCCCCTAATGTTCCCTCCCATAAAATTCACTTTTTTTCCTTAATAAGTCTTAGCTGATATGCTTATCCAAAATTCAGAATTCTTTACTGACTCAGACCTCCCCCGAAATTTTTTTAACTTTCCTGCAGGCCTTCCTTTCCTACCAACCAATCATCTCTCTTATTCTTCGCTACCAGTTCCCTTCTTCCCAGAACATCTCAGTACTTTAAAGTGTGATCACAACTCTTGTATAGAAAATGCAAAAGTTTAGAACAGTTTACACTGAAACATTTTTTCCCAAAATGGACATGGTTTCCAATGATACCAAATAGTAAAGACGACAGAAAGTAACATGGTTTCTTCTCATGTTAGAAACATCTTTCCTTCCAAACTCGTCTTCATAAGGCTCCTTTCTCCTGTTTCAATATTTCAGGTTGATGCGAATATGTTGCTCAATTGAACTCCTCAGTAGAATCACTGATACTATTAGCTAATGTTTATTGACAACTTAATAGGGTTCATGTCCACTCACCAAATGTTCACAACAGTCCTATTGTCATCATCCTATCAGACAAATAAGGAACCTGAAGGCAAATACCTTGTCCAAGGATGCCCAGCTGCCAAGTGGCAGAACTTCAGTGTAAATGGAGACAGTCTACTCAAGAACAGCCGCTTCATGCCCTCCCATGTTGAGCAGCCTTCCCTTAGGTAATGTTCTTGGTAAACTAGCAGAAATCCCTAGACCCTTGTGCTACAGCTTTATTGTCTCAGAGGATTCTTTTTTTTTAATTTTTTTTTTTACATTTATTTATTTTTGATAGACAGAAAGAGACAGAGCACAAGTCAGGGAGGGGCAGAGAGAGAAGGATACACAGAATCTGAAGCAGACTCCAGGCTCTGAGCTGTCAGCACAGACCCTGACGTGGGGCTCGAACTCACAAACTGCAAGAGCATGACCTGAGCTGAAGTCGGATGCTTAACCAACTGAGCCACCCAGATGCCCCATGTCTCAGAGGATTCTTTTTAAAAAGAGAAAACTGCAGGATACCTGGGAGGCTCAGTCAGTTAAGCATCTGACTCTTGATCTCGGATCACATCATGATCTCACAGACTGTGAGATGGAGCCCCGCATCAGGCTCTTCACTGACAGCATGAAGCCTGCTTGGGATTCTCTCTGTTCCTCTCTCTCTGCTCCTCTCTCTCTCTCAAAAATAAATAAATAAACTTAAAAACAAGAGAGAGAGAGAGAGAGAAAAAACACCGAATTGAGAGAAAACAGCTCAGACCAGCATGGAGAGGGGAAAAGCTGGTTTGGACTGAGGTACCATCTGTAATTTATGCCAATTCCAAAGGCTGCAGAGCCAATTCTGCTGTCTTAGGTGCATTTAGGAAACCTAGTGAATATCAGCATGGCACCCCAACTGGCATCTTTACACTGGCATCTTTAGCGAGAAGTCATTGTTAACAGTTAAAGCATCTCCCAGCTCAAGCTCCTCCAATGACATCTGAAATAGTGACGCTAACTCAGGCTTTCTGCTTTGGTTGCAAAGTTATTTCAGGGAGGAGGGGGGAGGTGCGGGCTTCTGAAGAGCTGAAAGAACAGAGGCAGTTCTCAAGCACAATGCCCTTGACCACACCTCAACATTCAGTTCCTATGTCTCTAATCAAGCCAAAATGCCAAATCCTGTTTTAAAATATATACTTATATATTTGATGCCAAATTGCATCTATGGAACCCACAATCTACTTAGAATCACACAAGAAAACTGGTATTTGCCAAATTAAAAATGTAAGAAAAAACCCTTAATTACCATCTTGCTGGAATCAAATGGTGCAACTAGGGAATTTTCCCGTCCTGACTTGCTTTGGGGTTAGCTGGTAAGGATATTAATTCACTTCTCATTTGCTCAACTAACCACTTCCAAAGCACTGTTAGCACAATACTGATTGCTTGCTTCTCCAAAAGAGATGAAAGAATGTGGCTGGAACTAGCACAGGTTTGGTTGAGAGGTTTTTGTAGATCTGCTTCTACTTCTGCGTCACTATTTAAAAACAAAAATGCAGGGCTCTGCATGTAAACATGCAATCACAGTAATGAGCAAAGAAGTAGCAAGAGAATGGAGGAAGACTAGGCCATACTTACAATGTTTTACTTTTTAAGGAAAAACAAAGGATGTCCACAGAGGGACTGGATATGTGTCCCATGCGTGGGGCATCAGTGACAATGGCTGGAATATTTTTAAGGAACAAAGGTACTCAAAGTACAAATCTGTACTCAGTCAAACCTACTGATCCTCTCATGGTGGGTGGCAAAAACCTAGGTCATTGAATATTTTTTTTTTTGCCAGTCCTATACGATTCTCTTTATGTGCATGGGTTTCATCTGAATCACTTGATATTAAGAAAAAGCTAACAGCATTTTAACTTAGCAAAGAAAAAAATACAAACCCCCTACACTCCAGTTCTCCCATTCAAACATCACTTTCCCATCTCTCTACAGACACAAACAACTTTACATTGAGGAAAGTGAAGCTTCCCAATTCATTGCTCATGCACGGTACCATATCCCTGTTTACGAATAAGCCAGGGAACATTTTACATCTGCGGAGCAAGCCATTTGGTCAATGGGAATGTTAAATTGCTTCTCCTTGTTTACTTCCAAGAATAGGGTGGCTCCAAAAACAAGACTGGCTGGGAACACATGCAAATTTCCAATCAACACCTGTCTATGAAAATCCACGGTGTCTCTTGTCAACAGCCCAACTTCTAGGGTATGAAGTTCCAGCTTACCTTTCCTAACATCTAGTAATTAGCCAGAAAGATAATCGATCAGGGTTCTGACCACTGTGTAGTGGAGGAAGCATGAAGTGCAGGTAGCTCTTAACTTTGCTCTTAAAGGGCATTGAGAACACTCCCTTTACACCCTCTAAAACATCTCTGAGGTGATGACAGTTCTCCTGGAAAACAAAACTAAAAAAAAACCTTTCTTGATTTCTCATTCTGCTTTTGAGCTATAATAGAAAATAGGTTTTCCTGATGTCATGACTATTATCAAAGATTAATGACAATCCTTACATGGTATAAATACACCTTATATCTATAAAACATCTCTGCCTTCCAAAAACCCAAAGCACTTTCATAAAGCATTAGCTCTATCTTTCACTTCCAACTTCACTGAGGTAAGATGAGGCATATATGCAATCCTCATGTAAAGGACAGAAAAACAGAGATACTCAGAGCTTGCATAATCTGATTAATGATGAAGCTGGAACTCTCCTCATTCATTTACTGGGCTGCTTTCTCTTCTACTAAGATTCCAAAATACATAAATAAATTAATCTGACACTTCTCTGAAATGAAGAATAATAATGGTTATTTAAGGCAGAAAAAATATTTCACTGTCTTCCTATCTCATAACATAGCATTCTATCTAAGAGCCTTTTAAAAATATCGAGATCCTTTATTTCCAGATGCACATCAAGTATAACTCGGAAGCTCACCATCAATAGGTACATAGGAGAGGGTTACCTCCAGCCTCATTAAAAAAGGACACTAAAGTTTAGAATACCAATTAGAATTCAGGCAGCACACCAGACACTCTTTGCATGATTTCTCATTTAATCCTACATCAATCTATAAGGAAAGTAATAGCATCCCAATTTGAGGGATCAGGAAAGTGAGACTTGGAAGGTTCCTTGTACAAACTCTATGTGGTCTCACAAAGGAGATGATCTGCTGTCTAGACATCCTTAGAAAATAATCTGCCTTCCCTTGTGACTAAGATAGAAGGATGGCTCCTAGATAAGCAGCCTGGACTGAATATATTAAGATGAATCATAAGAAATTGCTGATATTTACCTGTTTTTAACCTGAAAGAATGTATATTTTCTATGATTCAAATTATTACTGTGGTGTCCCTGAGATATATTTGGGAAAAAGAATCGCAGAAGTATTAATACCAAGGGTGAAGTCAGATGCTGCCTTTGAAAGCACAACCAAGGGCTTTAGATGAAAGAGGCAGGCTAGATAGAGTATTTTGATTCAAAAATGCACCAGTTCATAATGAGCTTAGTGAGAAAGGGTGTGTTCCCACCACTGGAGCAGAAACTTCCTTTCCCAAGCCCTTCTAGGATTTTGCCCTTCCCATTCATCCTTTCCGATCAAATTTATCCTTTCAGTAAACACAGGAGGGATTAGAGAACTTTAATTGGCTTTGAGGAAGAAATGGTAATCTGAGATGCCTGGGCAGGAACTATCTTGTGTCTTGTGGGAGAGAAGCAGGGACAGAAAGAGGAAAGGAAATATCTGCAGCTTGACAAGCTGTTCCCAGCCAAAGAGGAGAGTGAGCATACAAGAACAGGCAAGGTTGTTAAACCATTCACCCAAATTTGGCCAAGAGTTATGAGCATGCCATCTTGGATTTCTTCTTCCATTCCAGCTTCCTGTGTGAAGTAGGTAAGTTCACTGCCATCCCAGCATCTAGATCAATGTTTTCACACTTTAACATGCCTCAGTATCACCTGGGGCCTTGAGAAGTAAGGTAGGGGAGCCCCACCTCCCCAAAGATTTTAATTGATTAGGTCTGCAGTGGATTCTAACCAGTTTTAGATGCTGCTGCTGCTGCTGGTCCAAGAGGCACACTTTAAAAACTACTAGCCTGGGGCACCTGGGTGGCTCAGCTGGTTAAGTGTCTGACTCTTGATTTCGGCTCAAGTCATGATCTTACATTTCATGGGTTCAAGCCCCACATGGGACTCTGTGCTGACAGCATGGAACCTACTTGGGATTCTTTCTCTGCCCCTCCCCTGTCTGTATCCATGTGTTCTCTTGCTCTCTCTCTCTCTCTCTCTCTCAAAATAAATAAATAAACATTCAAAAAAAAAAACCCACTAGCCTAACTTCCAGTTATGTGCAATTGCATTGCATCTTCTTACCATGCAAAGCAATCACCTGGGCCATGTCTGCACATACAGAAGTCATATATGTACCAAGGAGGATAAACCAAACAGATGATGCTACCCAAGGGATTGTGAGGATAGGTGTTACAACTCTGGTTTTGGTGAAAACCAAGCTGCAACACAACTGTCTCTGAGATTCATATTAACAATAATAACTACCAGTTATTGACAAGTTCATATGTGCCAGGCAGTATGTCAAGTCGCTACCCATGTTGTCTTTGAGATAAATTTACTCTTATTACCTCTGTTTTATCGTGTAGACTCAGCCTTATTGGGTTAAGTCCATAGTCAATCTCCTAGAGGATGGAGGAGCTGGATCTAGAACCCATGACTCTCTGATTTAACCATGGTACACTGTATTTCCTGAACTCCAGGAACACTAGATCCTCCAGTGTCCCATTTCCAGTGTTCCTTGATAAAAGAATAAACACAGGTGCATGGGAAGTCATAGCTCTTTCCCTGCTTTACATTCTTATGTCTCCTCTGGGAAGTGCAAACATTCTCCTCCAGGCCCATTTCTCCTAGACCTTACCTGCTAACCCAAGGGGAAATGCTTCATGTGTTAAAGTGCAGGAGATTGAAGGGGGTTTCCTGTTACCAGAGGTGATGTTTTAGATTTACTTATCTTTCTCTGTTGAAACAAACACCTAATGCCTTGTGGGAACATCACCTGGTGTTTGGGGACTCTGGCCCTGGAAATGTTATTATGGTTTGAGGATCCAATGGGGAGTTGATTGCAAGGGGTGGGACACCTTGAGCAGAAAAGCTTCTTGATTTTATGACATCCAATTCTTGCCTTGTCTAACCCATCTCTTTGATGTTCGGGGGCAGGAGGTGGGAAAATGTTTTACAGAGATACCAAGCTCTTATCTGAATAGAGAATTGCCTTTATTGTTACTGCTCCATCTTTGATATGCTACTTAACTAGTCTCATAACTTGCCCCTTCACCTTGAAGTTCCCACTTTATAGCTTAATCCAGGACTTGGCTTCCAGAAGCCACTTGCCTGAGACTACAAGCTTCTAGGCAGAAGTCGATGGAGTCTCCCCTCTCAAGGGGAAGACTTTGAGCTTTTCCCAGGAGTTAGGCATCTCACATACAAAGTGTAGGTGCAACCTCATGGACCATATCATTGGCTAGGACAGATTTTCAGGAACACTAGCCATACAATGGCCAATTGCCTTTGGGTCACTAGCTCTAGAAGAGTAAAGTTGTAAGCTATTCTGTCTTGACTTACCCCTTAGTTTTACTAAAGTACACAGATGTGTGGCCACATATCTGATTCCAGTGACATACATCCTACTTTCCCTGCTGATTCATTAGGTCCAAATCAGTTGCCTTTCATGCTATTTCCAAACTTGTTCAAATATTTACACATTAAAATTTCACATACCCTTTGATCTAGCAATAGCATTTCTAGATATTTCTTCTACAGGTACTTGAACATGTGCAAAGTGAGGCATAACAGAATGGCCCGTGATAGCAAAGTATTGGAAACAATCTAATCCATCTGATCCATCAGTAAGGAACCAGCTGAATAAGTTACAGGTAATCCATATAGTGGAATAATATACAATCATTAAGAAGACTGAAGTAATCTACCTGAACTGATATGGAACAAATTTCCAAAATGTACTGTTGACAGGAAAGGAAGAAAATACAGAATTTTGTAGATAGTATGATACCATTTGAGTAGAAAAAAAGAAAAAGTATATATGTATACCCATACACACACACACACACATACATACACACACACACACATATGTATATACACACACACATATATGTATGTGTACACATATATTATAAAAATAGGATGTCTCCAGAATAAATCCAGAGGAATCATGAAAAAAAAAAAAAAATAGCCATATTGCTAGTTGCTTCAAGGTAGATTTTAGATAATAGACCTAAGCATAGCTTGCATTTACTCATTCTTCCTGAGAGGCCTTGAAATTTATTTCGGACATTATTCCATGCAGCTTGAAATAGATTCAAAATGAAAAAGTAATGGTACGGAACAAATCTCATGTTTTATCCTTTCCTCTTCCCTGCCACAATTGGAAAACCCCTACCCCCAATGGTACACACATGCCAGAGACATTACTGACATGCACATCATCTACTCATTTCTTTTTAAAAAATTTTTTAAATGCTTATTTATTTTTGAGAGAGAGACAAAGCATGAGTGGGGGAGGGGCAGAGAGAGGGAGACACAGAATCTGAAACAGGCTCCAGGCCCTGAGCTGTCAGCACAGAGCCTGACGCAGGGCTCCAACTCATGGACCGTGAGATCACGACCTGAGCCAAAGTTGGACGCTTAATCGACTGAGCCAGCCCCACATCCACTCCAGTTTCTAATAAGTGCCCTTTCTGCTATCTAACAGCAGAATTTTCCTATGTAAACTGCTGGCTTTTAAAAAGAAAAGAAAATGTAGACACAGTGGGGCAAAACTGCAAAATCTCTGAGGACTTTGGGACATGCTTACAATAGAAGGCAAGTCCCTTGCATGAATGCAGTTGGATGGAATGAAGATCCAAGGGCTATATTTTCTTTTTTTTATATATATATGAAATTTATTGTCCAATTGCTTTCCATACAACACCCAGTGCTCATCCCAACAGGTGCCCTCCTCAATACCTATCACCCACCCTCCCTTCCCTTCCACCCCCCATCAACCCTCAGTTTGTTCTCAGTTTTTAAGAGTGTCTTATGGTTTGGCTCCCTCCCTCTCTAACTTTTTTTTCCTTCCCCTCCCCCATGGTCTTCTGTTAAGATTCTCAGGATCCACATAAGAGTGAAAACATATGATATCTGTCTTTCTATGTATTTCACTTAGCATAACACTCTCCTGTTCCATCCACGTTACTACAAAAGGCCATATTTCATTCTTTCTCATTGCGACATAGTATTCCATTGTGTATATAAACCACAATTTCTTTATCCATTCATCAGTTGATGGACATTTAGGCCCTTTCCATAATTTCGCTATATTTTCTAAAATCAAGAGTTGCTGAAGACCTTAAACTTCTATTAACAAAATCTTCAGAAAAATATAAAAAGCCTCTGATATTTTCTCTAAGTGGTTATTTCTCAAAATGTGCTTCTTAAATTGCATACACTCCCCACAGAATCACAACTTTTAAAACCAAAAGGGAAATTAGAGATTGCAGTTTAGAGAGGCAAAGAGATTTTCCCAGAGTCCTGTAGCAGCATTGTTAAATGCAGAATCTTCTCATTTCTTTCTCCAGAACTTCTACCAGTCTCTCTCACTCCAGCATATAAATTCATACTTCCCTCTCCTGTAACCTATGCCTTCTTTTTAACTGTTGTCTTCTCTGTCTTCTTCCCAACAAGCTTCTGGATTGTTTCACCTACGCTCACTGTCTCCTCTTCCTCTGCCAATCTCCTTATCTCTGTTGTTAAACTTCCACCCCCTCCCCAAACCTACACAAAGTTCTCTCCCTGTGAACTGTAATTGGCAAACCATTTTTGTCTTTACCATAAGAATCTCTCTGCATACATGACACACTTAGCACTTGCTCCTTCACCATCTTCCATGAGTGCCCTCTCTCCTGGGTTTCCTCCAACCTCCCTCATTGCTCCCTGTCAATCTCTCCTTGCCAGAACCCTCTTCCTCATCCCACTCTTGAAATGCTTGTTCTCTGGGGCACCTCGGTGGCTCAGTTGGTTAAGCACCCAACTTTGGCCCAGGCCATGATCTCAAGGTTCCTGGGTTCAAGCTCCGCATTGGGCTCACTGCTGTCAGTGCAGAGCCCACTTCAGATGGATCCTCTGTCTCCCCCTCTCTTTGTCCTTCCCACATTCTCTCTCCCTCTCTCTCTGTCTCTCTCAAAAATAAATATAAATAAATAAGCATTTTAAAAAACATTTAAAAAGAAAAAGAAATGCTTGTTCTCTATCACCTCCCTGGCTCAGTCTACACATTTTCTTAGGCTCATCTCTTCCTACTCATTTTATTACCACCTGCGTACCAATGGCTTCCAAACATCTTCAACTCTAGTTCTTTCAATGATCTGGAACCCAATCAGCAACTTCCTATGGAATGTCATTAAAGGAATATCATTCCTCAAGAACATCAAACTCCACATGCATAGAAATCTGAACATATTAATCATTCTTCCCCAAGACTAGTGGATTTCTCATTTTAATGAACAGTAACATCACCTTCCTTGTCACTGAAGGTTGAAATCTTAGTCATCTCTAACTGGTGCTTCTTCCAAATTTCACATCCCATCAGTCACCAAATCTTAATACCTCCATCACTGAAATACTTTTCTAATCTGTGCCATTTTCTCCATTCCCAGGGCCATTACTTTAGTTTAGGTGATTATTACTGCTCAATATTATATCACAGCAGTGCTCTAGCTGCTGTGCCTCCCTCCAATCTCTGCCAATATCCCTTCCAACACCTGCCATTCTATAACTCTGCCTTTTTTGTTAGGTCCCTTCAATGACTCAGTAAACTTGAGATAACATTTCAAGCTCCTTACATGATCTACAGGATTCTCTATGATCTTCCCTTTCCTAATTTTCCAGCTTCATCTACTTCTCCCCCACCTCCACTTCTGTTGAACAACTTACAGTCCCCAAATCCCAGCCTGCAGCCTACCTTCATGTGCTAAATGTGTTATTGCTTCTGTTGTGATGAATTCGACTGTCTCATCTACCTAGAGGACATCTATCTGTGAACTCAGCTGAACTACAATTTCCTCTGGGATCTCTCACCATAGTCTTCCTCATACCAATTCCACCTGAATTAGCTACTGTCCACCTCTACCTGCACGATCCTCTGCGCTTCCATTTTTAGTGCTTCATGCTGCACTAAAAGTTAGAGAAAAATTTCAATTTAGCTTTCCCTATAGTTGTAGCTCCTCAAGTATAGGAACTATTTTTCGTGTCTCTTTTTGTCCCTGGGGGCTATGTGATCTCTATCACACAGTTAGTAACCAGTTCCTGATAAATTAATAAATTAGTATATCGTTCTTCAGGCTTCTAGAACAGTATTCTTTACACTACGCCTAAAATAATAACTGACTGGTTGATTTAAGAGGGAGGTATATCAACAATCACAGTGATCTGTAAAACATGAGAATATTTTTCACACTGTACAGATATGAAATTTTACAAATCTCCTATGATTTCAAAGACCTGGTAACTAGAACTATGTTCCAAGAACTGATTTAGTTCTTATTTTATTGTGTCCTGAGAATTAAGTTATTCATTCAAGTATTTATATATGTTGACTTCTTCTTTTTGGTTAAAGCTAGAGATGCCCTTTCCACATAAATGAAATTGCTAAGGTTAATTTCAGGGATGACATCTTTAGCAGTCTCAGATTCAACTACAATTTGTAACAATAAATGCATTTTTTTCTAAGTTTATTTATTTATTTTGAGAGAGAGAGAGAGCATGAGCAGGGTAGGGACAGAGAGAGAGGGAGAGAAAGAATGCCAAGCAAGTTTAAACTGTAAGTGCAAAACCCAACATGGGGCTCAAATTCACAAACTGTCAGATCATGACCAGATCTGACAGAGTCCAGATCAAGAGTCAGATGTTTGACTGAGCCACCCAGATGCCCCAATGAGTGCATTTCTAGTGCCATGGTTCTCATCAGAATTCTTCAGTTGGCTGGAACATTTGTCCAGAAATGCCCCAATCTTTGAGGATACCCTCATATGTCTGTCAAGACACAGATGAAACACTTTAAGTAGTTCTCTCATTCCACAGCATCCCATCTTTTCCACACTCCACCCATTTGACAACAAAATGTGGGAGTAATGAGCCTAATAAATCACGTTTACATCCACTGTAAGTTTGTAACATTTTCATTTCCAGATTTCATTCCACAGTACCAACTAATAGGGAGACTGCCTTAGAGTAAAGATATTTGGGGACTTAAATAGTAAAGCCCATCCAAGTAGAGACCAAGATGGATTTATATGATAGCAAACTTAATCACAAGTAGAAACCACCTGCAAAGAGCCAGCTAAACTCCAGAAATTAATTTGTACTTAGATTTGTTCAGAACTCAAAGTTTATTTTCTCAAAGAAGCTAACCTATACATCACAAATACTTCCTCTGGCCTGCTTTCAGTGGCCTCCTACAATTTAACTGTGATAGAATTGAGGGATCCATCTGCCAATCCAACACTATGCGTGTGGGCAACAATATAAGTACAACTTTCAATGAGCAAAGTATCTGATTTTCCCAAAACCCTTGCAGAACGAGAAACCATATTTGAGAAGTATGGGGAGGAAACCCCTCAAGACAAGGCAAAGCAGAATTTGCATGAGCTGGGCTGGATAAAATGCTTCCTGCAGCCATTCACATCCCAACTGGGCATTAGTACTTCAGTAGGCGGTGCATAAAGCTAAAAGGAAATTCCACAGCATCAGACATACCCAAATTGAGGGACATTCCACAAAAAAACTGGCCTGTATTCATCAAAAATATCATGAAAGACAAAGAAATACCGAGAAACTCTTCCAGATTAAAAAAGACTAAAGACGTGTTAACTGAATGCAGTTCAGATCCAGAAATTTTTTTTTGCTTTAAAGAACATTATTGGGATAATTGGGGAAGTAAATGAAGTCTGTAAACTGGATAATAGTACTATGTCAGTGTTAATTCCTTACTTTGATGATAGTACTGTGATTATATGAGCATGTCCTTGTTTTTAGGAAATATACATCAAAATATTGAAAGGTAAAAAGATATCTTTCAAGTTATTCTCAGAATTCTGGGGGAAATACACACACACGTATAGAGGGATGGAGGAAGGGAGGGAGGGTGGGAGGGAGAAAGGAAGGAAGAAAAGAAGGAAGGGAGAGAGGGAGGGAGAAAAGAAGGAAGGGAGAAAGACAGAAAGGAAGAAAGAAAAGAGGGGATATTAGTAAAACACTGAATGTGAATGTGAAGGGCACATAGTACTTCTTTCTACTATTTTGCAACTTTTCCATTAAAAATTAAAACTTAATTAAAAATTAAAACTTGTGTCAAAATTTTTAAAAAGTTTTAAGAAGATTCCACCATATTTTTATAATTTTCAGTCATGTGGTATAATTCTCAGTCATGTGGTCCTAAGGGGCTAACATGTTTGTTTGTTTGTTTTTAATTTTGCCACTCAAGTAACAATGGAGCAATGCTGCAAGTCCTCGAAAGTGTGAGGCCACCCCTTTGAAAGTGTCTTTGCCTCTGGTTCTTTGTAGAGCTGGCTCCTAGTGGGAGGGTAGATCCAGACTATGAACCCATAGCTGTCTCCAAAGACCCCATTGTGAGTATTCTGAACAGAGCTTCCCATTATGAAGGCATGAGCAACATTTATCGTTTTCACCCAAAACTTTGGTTAAGCCTGTTTAAGTTGGCTTTCCCTTGGTTTTATTTTGCTATGCTTGGATAACTATATGGATCTATTTACAGCTCTCCCTATTGTCTGAGAATGTGGCTTTGAGACAGTATAATTAGCCATTTCCAACTGAGGTATTAATGATTTCTCTGTGATACCTAGGTCCACTGCTGGCCTCTACCCTCTGCTTCTCCTGCAGGGTCATCTGTACCATGGGACTTGAGCTGGTCCTCTTTGTTCCAAGCATCTCACCCAGACTGCCTCCCTTGGCCCTTCCTTCCAGCAGCTATCATGGTGAAATGCCTGACATGGCCCTGCTCCGTCTTGTCCATGTGCCAAAACCAACATTTGATATGTACTTCTGGGATTTTTAGAGCTGACCCCAAAATATCTATTTACCCAGACGTTGACATTCTCATGAGTAATGGGCAAAGCTCCGAGGACACACTGTTGGTGGCAGAGCAGGATTCAGAATCCCACTCAGAATTTTAGAGTTGGACAGGGATTGAGAGATCGTCAAATCCAAACATCTCATTTTAGGATAAGGAAAATGGTACTGCAAGCAGTGAATCAAATCCAGCATTAGAACCCAGGTACTCTGGCTCCTGGATTAGTTCCCTTAGACTCTATCAAAGGAATGAATGCACTTAGGTGAAATGGGCCCTGGAGCCTGAGTTATTAGGTGGGTAATGGTGAAGGCAGCCTCCCAAATACATACTTTGGGATTAGAGACAACATTTCCAAATCCTTTTTCGGAGTCCTACACGAAGAAACCTCAAACCCAGGATTCCAGCCAAAAACAATGATTCCCCAGTCCCTGTGAAATCCTGGATGGATGTTTAATTGGGCAACATATTAGCTGACTCCTGTGGCAGAGGCAGGCCTCAACAGAGTTCCAGGGCTACCACTTCAGAAGGAGTAAATGTGTGTGTGATTCTGAATCATACACAGTAGGCCACTTGCTCTTATCAATTGGATGAGTGAATTCAAGACAATATGAGGGAAACTTCTGAAAAGTAGTGCAGTACAATATGCCCCCTATGAACTCAATTCACAGCTTACCGAAAAGCTAACTGAGGAATATCTGGGTGGCTCAGTTCAGTGTCCAACTCTTGATTGTGGCTCAGGTCATGATCTCGTGGTTGGTTATAGGATTGAGACCCATGTTGGGCTCCATACTCAGCACAGAGCCTGCTTAGGATTCTCTCTCTCTCTCTCTCTCTCTCTCTCTCTCTCTCTCTCTCTCCCTCTGCCCCTCTCCTCCACTCACACTCTCTCTCCCTCTCTCTCTCTCTGCCCCTCCCAGTCTCTCTCTCTTTCTCAAAAATAAACAAGAAAGAAAGAAAAGAAGAAAGAAAGAAAGAAAGAAAGAAAGAAAGAAAAAGAAAGGTTAATTGAGAAACTTTAAAGAGAAAGTTCCAGAGGGGCCTGGGTGGCTCAGTTGGTTAAGCATCGACTTCAGCTCAGGTCATGATTTCCAGGTTCATGAGTTCAAGCCTCCATCAGACTCTCTGCTGACAGTTCAGAGCCTGGAACTTGCTTTGGATTCTGTGTCTCCCTCTGCCCCTCTCCCACTCACACTCTGTCTTTCTCTCTCTGTTTCTCTCTCTCTCTCTCTCTCAAAAATAAATAACCATTGTTTAAAGATTAAAAAAAAGAAAGTTCCAGGAAAACATACTGGAAAAGGGACATTTCATTATCTGTCAGGTCCTAGTACTAAGCAAGGCAAACACAATTATTAACTCATTCATTTATTCTCACTCTCTCAGTCATTCACTCATTCATTTATTTAGTCACATAAGAAATAATTATTGATTTCCACTTTGTAATAAGTGTCATGATGGATTACAGTGAGGTCCTCACCCTTAAGAAGCACATAGTTCTGGGGTGCCTAGGTGGCTCAGTGGGTTGAGCATCCAATTCTTGATTTTGGCTCAGGTCATGGTCTCAGGGTTGAGCCCAACATTGGGCTGCACACTGAGCACAGAGCCTGCTAGAGATTCTCTCCTTCCCCCTCTGCCCCTCCTCCATTCACATGCATGCACATGTACACACTTCCTCTTTCTCTCTCTAAAATAAAAAAAAAAAATACACTCCTTAATATATAGACACCTGACACAAATAATAAGAAAAGAGCAACCCAGCTGAATTATGACCAGGGATTAGGGAAATCAGAGCAGCAAGATACCATTTTTAGCTATCATGTCAGCTAAATTTTAAAATACTGATAATACCCAGTGTCTAAAGTTTGTGGAGAGAGAGCTTTTCAATTGCTGTTGCTGTTGGGAATATAAATTGAGATACAATTGCGAGAGAGCAATTTGGTGGTAACTACCAATTTTTTTTTAATTCACACACCATTTAACCCTGTATTTTAGTTTGCAAAAACCCATCTGGATTCCTTGCAGTGAAGTGTTCCTTTCCCCTTAGTAACAGGAGCAAGAGTAACTCTGGGGAATCACTTTCTTTCTCCATTTCTAGCCCATGTCACAAGGGGGCATGTGCCCAGGCCTGGCTAACAAAGGCATTACATCCCTCTAGCCACAATAATTGGCTCACGGATGGGCATATAAATCAATGTTACACAATTTAGGGACATTTTCCGGAGTTACTGAAAGAAAATTGGCCTCTGTTTTCCAGTGAACTTGAACTTTTGAGAATCAAAGCCTGGACACACTGGCAGCCATTTTGCCACTAGAAAGGAAGGCCTTAAGAATGGACAGTATAGAGGTGGGAAGGGGAATAGTCCAGTGATACCTCTTGAAACTCCCTGATATCTGATTCTAAAGTTAGATTCACTCTCTCAGCCAATAAAGTTGCTTTTGGCCTAAATTAGTTTCGGTTGGGCTTTCTGTTACTTACAACTAAAAAATCTAGGCAGAAGCATTCATCTGTGGGATGACTAACACATGTGAACAAAGATATATGTACACAGTCATTGCAGCATTTTTATCACAGTGGAGAAAGTGTCAGCAACTGAAGTGTTCAAGAGGAAAAATGCTTAATTAGAGTTCACTCAAACTATATTGTGGAATATTAGGGTATCATACCATTGGGTAAAAAGCAAATTACAGTACAGCACATGTAATGTGTGTAATGTGATTACATTAATGTGAAAAGGCATATGCAGGTATGTATTCAATGCATTAATTATTATAACAATATATTGGTATATGCATTTACATTTGTATTTACACAAAATGAAGGGGACTTTAACATGTTATTTTATTTTTTTCCTGCATCAATTTAAATGCTTGTAAAAAGAAGGAAAGGAGAATCCAGACACAAATCATGGCATATGTAAAGGCAAGACCACACTGAAAGAGAATACTAAAATGTCTTTTGAGTTAGATTACTCCAAATGCCAACCCTGAGCTAAGGACTCCAGGGCAAGTAGTTTATTTGGGAGGTAATCCCAGAAAGTTCTGGTAGGGAAGTGGGGAAGTGAGACAGGAAAGAAAGGAAGGACATAAAGGATGCACCAAGCCCCAGTTACTATTGAGGATAAGTGGAACTTAATTCTGCAGGGGAAACTCTGTGAAACAATGTAGAGCATGTGACTCAGGGAGCCTCCTCCACCTGAGGAGGAGGGAGTTGAGGTATTTATACACCATTGCTGAAAGCTATTAGTGAGAGATGCTTCCAGGGGCCATGAACTTCCTAGCATCTCAAGCTTTCTCCATGCATGGGCAGAGTGGGTTCTGGTGGTTAGAGAGGCCCTTGGGAAGAGAATGTCAGGTGCTTGCAGTTGGAATTTGGGTCAGCATCCATAACAACATTAAATGTTAAGGGAATATGCATTGGCACAGAGATCATCTGCTTTAAATATATCTTCCAGGACTGATAAGGAGCCCAGTGTAGATGGGGAACAAACTGTGTTGGGAGAGGTGATTGAAGGTACCTGTAAGATCAAGGTGAGGGTGGGGGGTTGGGTTGGTGAAGAGATCTTTCAACCATATTAAGAGTTTCTTGGCAATGGTAGGCCACCAGAGTGTGTAAATAGTAGAGTAATAAGATCAGATTCATAGAAATTCATTTTAGAACAGTAGATCTAATTATGGATATGTAGTTATATTCAAAACATTGATGTGTAAAGATCCACTATTGTGTGTGTGTGTCACAAATAACACTCATCCTTTCAACAAATATCTATGGAGAACCCACTATAAATATCTGTTACGCCTCAAGAATCTGTTTCCAATCATTTTAAACAGAGTTTGCAAGTGATTTTTCTTAATGAAATACAGATAATTCTGTAATCATCGGGTGTTATCAGTCCTATTCCCAGTTCCATATGTTCTCTTGAGTGGGAGCATGTAAGAAAGGAGCCACAGCCATGGAGTATTGTGCTAGCTGTGGGTGCCCTCCCTGGATATATCTTAAACATGAATACTATCTGTTAGCATTAAAATTATTAAGAAATGTTGGAGTTTTAAAAAATCTTTTTATTTAAATTCAAGTTTGTTAACATATGGTGTAGTCTTGGCTTCAGTAGAACGTAGTGATTCATCTCTTACATATGACACCCGGTGCTCATCCCAAAAAGTGCCCTCCTTAATGCTTATTGCCCATTTAAACCATCCCCCACCCACCTTTCCTCCAGCAACCCTCACCTTGTTCTCTGTATTTATGAGTCTCTTATGGTTTGCCTCCCTCTCTGTTTTTGTCTTATTTTTCCTTCCCTTCCTTTATGTTAATCTATTGTGTTTCTCAAATTCCACATATGAGTGAAATCATATGATAATCTCTTTCTCTGACTGACTTATTTCGCTTAGCATAATACACTCTAGTTCCATCCACATCGTTACAAATGGCAAGATTTCATTCTTTTTCATTGCTGAGTAGTATTCCAGTGTGTGTGTGTGTGTGTGTGTGTGTGTGGTGTATATATATATATATATACACACATCACATCTGTATCCATTCATCAGTCGATGGACATTTGGGCTCTTTCCATAATTTGGCTAGTATTGATAGCACTGCTATAAACATTGGGGTGCATGTGTCCCTTCAGATCAGCAGTTTTGTGTTCTTTGGATAACTACCTGGTAGTGCAGTTGCCGAGCTGGAGGGTAGTTCTATTTTTAATTTTTTGAAGAACCTCCATACTGTTGGTTATTAAAATTAAATTAGATCACAAACTGGAAACAACTAGGACAATTGAAAGAGTTTTTCCAGCCATCCAGGAAAGAGTCAGTGGGCTTGAACTAAAGCTGAATTTTCAAGTACTGAAGGGAGAAGATGAATTTGGGCTTGTTATTGTCCACTTGTTGCTTACCTCACCAGGTCCCTTCTGTTCCCATCTCAGCCCTTTCTGTGCCCCAAGAGTCTGATCCCTATGGCCCACAGTACTAAACTCCTGTACCCTGTGATTTTTGGTTGTTTTTTGGCAATAAGAAGCATGGGTAGAAGATCAGAGGGTGGAAAGAGGGACAGTGGTCAGAGCGATTATTTCCCTGCTCCCCTATCCCTGTCCACCACAGTTCTGACAGTGGCTGCATTGTCATTTCAGCTCCCATTGGGTGGCCCTTCTTCCATGGTTCCAGACTCACATATAAAGTACTTTTGATAATCCACTGCCACCTTGCCCCTTATTTCCTAAGATGTTAATAGCATCCCATAGTTAACTCTGGGCCTTTCGTCATTCTTTCTTAGCTTCCTCGTCTTTACTTTGCAGAGGGAGGTGGGGGGCTCTTATTAAACTCTCTACCATTCAGTCCTTTGAGTGTTTCCTACAGAAACTGTATTTTTACAGAGAATAAAAGATTGTTTCCGAGGTCACTTGGTTAGACTTCATGATCGGTGGGATGTGTCCATGCGAAGTTGGGGAGAAGGAAAAGAATAAAGACACTTCAGGCTCTGGCTGTAACAGTGAGGCAGATAGTCAATGGTGTGAAGGTTGAAGCCAGAAAGGTGCATAGAAACCAGCAAGTTGTGGTGCAGCAGGAGGAAGGAATGAGTAGGGTTGCTCACAGATGAGTTAGCATACCAGATATGTTGACTTGAGTCTCCAGGCACTGATGTTGCCATTGGAATACAGGAATTGGAGTTGGGGTGGAGGAATGGGATTGAGGTTGGGGATAGATTTGGAAATGTGGAAGGCCATTAAGAAAATCTCAGGCAAAATTTGCCACTTACAACTCCGTCCTTTTCTTTCCTTCTGTTTCTTCCTCAGCTCAACTATACTCCTCCTCCTCCTCAAACCCAGATCCCCTGTATCTCCCCTCAAAGTTACCTTCCCAAGGTAACATTGCATATTTTCAAGACCCCCCTTTCCCATCACCAAAGGTTTTCTAGTTTCTAATTCCTCAGAGGACTGAGTACTGTTTTCCACAATGACAATGACTTCTGACAAATGACCTCCTCTTAATGTAAAAATGAACCCACTGGGGTGCCTGGGTGGCTCAGTTGGTTAAGCATCTGACTTCAGCTCAGGTCATGATCTCAGAGTTCATGGGTTCAGACCCCATATCAGGCTCTGGCTGACAGCACGGAGCCTGGAGGCTGCTTCGGATTCTGTGTCTCCCTCTCTCTCACCCTTCCCCCACTCATACTCTGTGTCTCTCAAAAATAAACTTTGAAAAAAATTTAAAAAAAAAACAAACTCACACATTTCTGTTCTAAGAGATAATCTGTGTATTTCAAAGGATGGTGGCTGGACCACCAATTGGGAAATGACTGAAGTCCTCATGTTACAAAAGAGGATCTACCTCCTGCCAAGGAGACAAGACAGTGTACCAGGGGACTATTCAGGAATGCAGGATAAACATGGTCCATCCTCCTGGAACATCAGCTTTACTCAAAGATTTGAGGATGGGTGACATTTTTAAACTAAATAGAACATTAGAGTATACTATGGAGAAGATGCAAAATTCCTAGCAAGTTTTAAGATAAAGCATAATCCTCCAAAGCATTCCCCGCCAAAAGGCTCACATTGAATTTGACCCGCTTGTGGGGTACTTGGTGGGGAAGTTGAGCTAAATTAGTGCTTCTCTGAGAACTATGCCAAAGATGGGAATTTCTGAACATTGGACAGCAAATATTTTAGAGCCAGCAAGACTTATGATACCCCCATAAATCATGCCTTTTGGCCACCCAGACACCATTTACCACAAGCCTGTGCCTTAAATGACAGTTCCATGTTTAGCTGCCTTCCTTAACTTTGGAACTTAGTGCATAAAATACCTTTCAGATTATGTAAATCCATCCACTACAAGCCTTCTTTAGGTTTTTCTATTGTACACTGTTTTAAGTGTAACACACTTGCTTTCTTCCTGCAGAGAACATATCCTGGTTCCAGAAAAGTCTTCCAAGGAAGAAGGGAAAAAAAATGCATACACCAGCTTCTTGAAACATTTGGCACCTGCTACACTCACCAATAAATCTAAACTGGACAGCTTGACATTTCCTCAAACAAGACCCCACCTCTCAAAGAACATTTGTCCTAACATGAAAAACAATAAAGGCCCAGCTGATAGAATGCAAAATATTTTCCCTAGTCTAACTGCAGAAGCAAAATAATTGCTTGCTTAGACAGCGATCTGAACCATTCCACAGTCCATGACTATTATAACCCTGTTCAGATGGCATCAGCAATAACCCTCAATAATCTTCAAATTGGAAGGGTTTATATGCTGTCCCAACACTCAGCTTTTTGAAATCTACCTGTCAACAGAAAACTGCACTCTGACCTTCTTAAGTATTGTATATGCCTGCACGAAGGCTATGGAACTCAGTGGATCCTTTTTTACTTTGTAAAAACACAGTTGTCAGTTCCGGCCTTAGAAACAATTCAAGTTATAAACAATTTAATGGAGGTTTCCTGTCTCCTCCTTTCCCCTTTAACATGGAGCCTTCCTCCGTTGTTTCCAAAGGAGACCTTAGCTTCCCCACCAAACCCTCACTCCCACAGACACTCCTCCCTTGCTACTCAAGGGCTGCCAAGTTCTTCAAAAAGAGGAGGACAGGATATGGCAGAGCCTCTACCAGTTTCCCAATCCATCGAGCTGTCTCTCGAAGGGTTAGAAGTTTGGGCTTCAGCAGGCTCCAGGCATTTTCATTCCAGCTCAGCCACTTGGGGAATCCAATAGGCTTTTATGATGGCTTGGGAAGATAACCATCCCTTGGAACATTGTTCTGTAAGAAAAATGCATCCAAAGTTCCAAGTGACTTTTGGAACAGAACATTTTCACATGATAGGACTTCTGTAATCTACATAATATGTTGGAGACTTATATATAGTTTCCATGGACCCACAAGATTTCATGGGAGTTCCCTAGCAATGTCACCAAAAATTAATCTAGAGACTTTGGGGAAGGGCTGGGAAGATTATACACTTGCTTAAAGCACTAGCAAAGTAGGAGCAAAATGTTCATTCTCTGAATTTGATTTGCATTATTTTGTAAAGTATCAGACATAGTCATATTGAGGGAAACTAGAACTCTTTTGAACTTCATTTATTTCAGGCTTAGTATTGTTATTTTGAATTCTTTATGGGGAAACTAAGCTTAAAGCATTTTAATAATTTTAAATAGGCCTCGATTACTAGATAAAGGAGAGAAAAGGCAATATCAATATTTGCACAAATAGCAGCCTTGGCTTCAGCACTAAGTGGTTAACATCTGGGTGTCCATTTTCTTATGAATTGGGTTTGCCTGAAGATTCCTTCCAGTTTAACATTTCATGGTGTCAATTATTTCTCTCATGTCTTCACGTATGGTTCTCCAACAGGACCTTTCTGCCCTGGGTGAATCTGTGCCAAGATTCCTCCTGGTTTAGCTAGAAACACAGCTGTGCCTCCTGATCCATGAACTGGCATCCCCAGAACCTGGCGAAGCAGCAGATAATATGGAGAACCTCAGCAGATGCCATCTATAAACCTCAGGAGACAAAATCTGAAAACCTTCCTGTGACCACTAAAGACTACATGTCAACATTCACAATATTCCAGATTAGACAATGATTGGAGTCCATCTACCAGAGGCCAAAGAGTTGGCAAATTCTCCTGACTTGTCACAATATGACACACTAATTCCCTTCTATTTTAAAAAACAGGTAGCAAGACATTTTATGTTTTGAAAATGGAAAAGTCAATATCTGCCAGTTGGTATAAGAGAAAACATTTAGTTAATGCTTTTTGCATTAATGTCTGTTCATTGTGCCTCCTCTCTCTCTGTCTCTCTGTCTCTCTGTCTGTCTCTCTGTCCCCCCCAACACACAAACACACATACACACACACACACACACACACACTCACCATCCCTCCACTATATGCCAAAGGTTTTAATAGTCAAAGCATTTTGAGCATAAAGCCAAGTATTGCTTGGCAGGGAGGTCTTGATTCCAAGGAACTTTAGATAAAACAATCTGCTAACTCAAAACAGCTTGCCTGAACTTTGGAATCAGATAAAACAGGGGTCAGTTAACTGTGGCCTCTAGGCCAAATCTGGCTCACCACCTGTTTCTGTACACCTGCAAGCTAAAAATGGTCTTAATATTATTAAATTGTTGAAAAAATGCAAAAAGAGGTATAATAGTTTGAGACACATAAAAATTTTATGTAATACAAATATCAGTGTCCATAAATAAAGTTTTATTGGACTACACATACTTGCTTATATATTGTCTGTGACTGCCTTCACAGTACAACAGAAGAGGAGAAGAGGTGAGCAGTTACAGTAAAGACTCCATGGCCCACAAAGCTGAAAAATTTGTTATCTGGCCGTTTACAGAAAAATGTTTGCCAATCCATGAAATAGACCTACACTTTGATTTTGCCACTTAATATTTCTGTGGCATTAAGCAAGTTTCTTGACCTCTGTGACCCCAATTTCTCTTTCTAAATTATGAGTAGTGGTATCTAATCTGTAGGTGTCTAGAATAATGCTTGGAACAACATATATTAGATCTTTTGCCATGTCTTCTTCTCGTGCCTTTCTTGGTGTAGTTGTCAGAGGCATTAGGCCAAGAGACAAAGTTCTAATTTACAAAGAAGGCAGACCACATCATATCTTGGTTGCAGGGACCAGAGCTGGGCTTCTGGGCCTATTTTAGTAAAAGTTATTTTTGGCCAGTACCTGGACTTTTTATTATTTTCCTTTCAGTGGAGGTGAAAGTAGATACTAACAAATTTGCATCTACCACTTTTTCTATTAAACCCCTGGGAAACTCTTGACCAAGAGGAAAGTGTTTTAGTTGTCAAACTGATAAACCATATAAAATAAGTCAATAAGTATTAAAACTTGGAGGGTTCAGACATCCCACTCCATGGAAATTGGAATTATTTATTCAATATGCAATTACTACAAAGCATAACAACTCCCACAGTGAGAGCCCAAAATCACAACGTCCTCTGAGACTTCCCTGCTATTCTCTGAATCCCTCTGCCCACTTCATTCAAAAGTATTTTACCACGAAGTCAACTCAACAAGGAAAATGGTACTCTAAAACCAGCTAAGCAGATGATTCCTACCTCAGAAGGAAACCGCTATGTTTAGAGAAATTAAAAGTACAACTTGGGTAGTTTTCTACCTAATTGGGAGGCAGTGTACTCTGGTGGAATAAACTTTGGAAGTAAGCAGGCCCGGGTTCCAACATCAGTGTGTTACCTTCTGCTCTATGATGTTGCCCTACTGGCTTTCTCACCTTCTCTGGACAATGAAGGAAATCAGTTTTACCCCACAGGGTTGATATGGGATTAAGCAAAATGACTTATATAGCAGCTTATGAACTTCTGAGAAATGTCTGGCACATAACAGTTGTTTGGCAGTTGTTTGTTTCCAACCCCCATCTCCTCTGATTACAAAATGAATCAGGGGTTCAGGACTTGCCACCCTTCTGAGTTCCTGCCAGTGCCAGGAACTGTGACTATATGCAAGACCTCAGTTACTCTTTGCATCACCTTAGGTGAGTGATGTTTGTAGCTTCAGCTTTTAGATGAAGATGTTGACTATAACATCTCGAGAGTGCTCTTTTCTGTATGAGAAGCATAAATGTAAGGACGGGAGGAATTGTGTGTAGCTGTTCAGCTCAGCTGGCCAGCTTTGTTATGCAAAAAATTGCTAATGGTATCTAGGGCTGTGAAGGTGGTAGAAATAATAATCTTGCCAACCTTTAAACACTTTTTACTGAAACATGATATACTGAAAATACACTTAGTCATACGGTCCAATGAATGTTCACAAACTGAACACACTTTTGCCACCAGCATCCAGACTAAGAAACAGAATAGGACACCCCCAAGAAGTTCCCAGCCATGCTTTCTTTTGGCCACTAGTCTTCCAAGGGTAACCACTATTCTGACATCTAAAAATTTTTTTAATGTTTATTTATTTTTGAGAAAGAGACAGAGTGCGAGCATGGGAGGAGCAGAGAGAGAGGGAGACACAGAATCTGAAGCAGGCTCCAGGCTCTGAGCTGTCAGCACACAGCCCGAGGCAGGGCTCGAACTCATGGACTGAGTGAGATCATGACCTGAGCCGAAGTCAGATGCTTAACCTACTGAACCACTCAAGTACCCCATCCTGACATCTAACAGCACCAATGAATGGTGCCTGTTTTTATACCTAAAATCAGACATCAGACTCTTTGTCTCTCATGTCCAGCTTCTTTGTCCAACACTTATAAGATTTACCTCTACTGTAGGATGGGTATAATTCGAGATTGGGTCGTTCACTCTCAATGCTGTAGAGCACCCCATTTTGTGATCACACCACAATTTATTCATCCATTCTATTGCTAATGGGCATTGAGGAATCCCAGTTTGAAGTTATGTGAACTTTCCACCACATGTCTTTTGGTGACTATTTTATGCATTTCTACCAAGAACATACTGAAAAGTAGACTTGTTGAGCCCCAGGGTAGCTTACGTTCAGCTTTAGTAGGTATGACTAAGCATTTTTCCAAGGTTTGTATCCATTTATACCCCCACCATTGGTGTCCCACATCCTTACCAACAGTAGGAATCTTCCCTCTTTTCCATTTTTACCATCTGGTGATACCTCCTCACATTTCTACTTCTGTCTCATATACACAAAGTATTCAACTCAAAGAATGAAAGACAAGAAATGAATACAAGGAGAACAAATTGAGGGAGCATCACAAAGTCTCCAGGAAAAACATGAGGGTTGTGGAAATGTAATGAGCCACTGGACAGCATCCTTGTTATCAAATGCACATGGAACTCACTTTTGTGCTCGATGATTTGCCCTTCTCCCTGATGGTTCATTTAAATTGAATTTCTGTAATAGGATCCTCTTTTTCTACCATCCCACATTTTGACTTCAGAAATGTATTTCCTTCCCACCATTGCTTGGGTCTCCCAGGATAGCCTTTAATGAAATTTGGGATTTTGGCAAAGAACAAGTAGGAGAAATAGGAAAAGACTGGGCTCCAGATCCAGGAACAGTCAGTAAACATAAATATGTGTTTCAAAATGGGAAGGAGTAGAGAGGGAGGAACCTGGGTTGTGCCCAATATGTCCCATCTTCAGGGACCACTTCACCAGTTGATACATGATAATAGTAATAATTTACATTTAAATAACCTTTTTCAATTTATAAAATGTTCTGGGAATCTATGGAACACCTGGAAAGAAAGAAGTCCTGTGAATGCAACAAGCTAAAGGGCTACTGCCTACTGGCTTCACACCAGAACTTTCTGCAGTAGTCAGGTAGAGGCTGATGTAAATAAATGTGAACTTGGGACAATAACAGGAATGGTCACAAGCTCTCTCTCTAGCCTGGTCCTTGTGTTCTGTGTCATGTCCTCTGACCTTGGGGACAAGCTGAAAATGGGCTTCCCTCCTGCCCCCATGACATTGCTTGTGCAACTTACATCCCTTCCCCCTCTCAACACCCAGCAACCAAGTCAGCTGCAATTTTACCACTGGGAGTCCTTTAACACATGGCCTGTACTCCATAGCTCACAATAATAGCCAATACTTACTGCCTGCCATTACCTGCAGGGCAGTGTGCTAAACACATTACACGCATTATTTATTTTGATTTGACTTAATCCTCACAAAGCTCAAAGTCACACAGCACATAATTCATAAGGTCCAGCATGAATCCCAATCTTCTTCTGCTAACATCCACTACTCCTTCTATTTGGGCCATGTGATCTGAGGAGGGCCTTCCCCTCTCCAAAACACACCCATGCCTGCTGATGCTTGGGATTCCACAGTTGTAACTTCTGCCCTGTGTCAGAAATGGTGTTTGCACTTGTTTGCTGCATTAATGGGTAGTGAGCATTTTATCAAACGTTTGCTCCTCAAGGGAAATGTGTTTAGAAGGAAAACGACCCTTTGTAACCTGGGGGCCCTGATAATGGGCTTCTGAAATGTCAAGGAACATGAATTGCTAGATGATTTTTCCTGCCCTCTGTATGGCTAAATCCACAAATACTTTTGTGGGTTTCCTTTGAGACAACTCTCTCAGACTCTGAGGCAAAGACTAGCTCAGAAGTTAAGTATGAGGTAGACACCAAATTATTCCCCCAATTCCAACATTAACAGAACAAGTGAGTCCCTTTTCATTTCTTACCTGGAGCTAAGTTTAATTACTTTACCCAACAATGTATTAATCCCCAAGTAGGTACAAGTTAAAGAAAGAAAAGAAAAGAAAAGAGAAAAGAAAAGAAAAGGAGAAAAGAAACAAAATAGACATTTGAAAAGGTCATGATATCATAGCTGATAGTGCCATAATGGGTCCATGCAGCCCATTGGGATATCATGGGGACACATGTTGACAGTTAACATCAGGGAAAGTAGAGTTTCCTCCACCACTTAGCCCTGCAAAAATTACTGAGGTAGGAAGAATACCTCTGCCTCTTGCTCTTGGGGTAAGATTCCAAATCCCTAATACCACAAGAAATGACCTGAGGAGTCTGGCTTCTGATGAGTTCGTGTGACCTGATAAACTTCCTCTTATTCCCTAGGCCTCAGTTTAAATTTCTGCAGGAAACCTTTGTTGAGCCCCATATGCGGATGAGATCCCAGTCCTCCGAATGGCTTGTCTTGCTTTAACCCCATACAGTAACCCCATATGTGTTTTTTTCATGCTGACTGTAATTGCCTTTTTATACTTCTATATCTTTGAATAAACTGTTCAGCAGGTATCCCTGCCCTAGCATGAGGCCTGGCCCACAGTGAGCACTGAAATAGCTTTTTGTTTTGAATTAACTGAATAATTTGTTCATTAAACTAAGATCATGTCTTCTAATCAAACAATAGTAGAACACCCAGCTGCCTTCAACCATCTGAGATAAGCTTGCCATTCTTTTTGGAAAAGAGAGAGAAGAGAAACTTAACAGAGAGAAGAAAGCCTACATTCTGTAAGACCACATAAATTAATTCTACTTAGCCAATAAGTAAATAGAGGATTAGGAGTCAAAAGGCTACAAAACCCCATTCCCTGGCATGTGCAGAATGCATGGCCAACTCTGAAACATCTTCTATTTTCCCAGACTGCTTTTGTTGCTTAATTGTTCAGCAAAAAAGAAGAAGAAGAAGAAGAAGAAGAAGAAGAAGGAAATTCGGACACTCCCAAGTCTCCCTCCCACGGAAACCTGTTTTACTAGCTGCATTTTATATGGCTGCAGAAGGCTCCAGAAGGAACTTATAGAAAAGTGCAGGGGCTAACAACCATGCATCCTTGCAGCTCCAGAAAACACATCCAGGCCTCCTAAGAGACTCTGGTTTGGGTGTTTTCTTCATGTTCCTCTTAGAGCTTCTGTGTCATTAATTGAACTTGTATTTTTGTACTTGTATAAAGCATTCCCTTTGTGGTTCATTCCCAGTCTTAAACATTGCATGTGACCACATGTAAATGTGTATTTTTATGGTCCTATAATCTCAGGACTTTTAAATCTCTGTTGCTTAAAGGCACACAGTGAGCTGAAGCATAAAACTCAGGAGGTTTGTGATCATTTAGAAGCAGTTTATGTGCTGGTTCTAAGTGGCTTCACAGCTTCAGTTGCTGCAGAGACTAGGGCATAGCAAAGATAAAGTTTTGGTGTGTATCTAACTCTTCAGAGCCTTCAAAATAAAAATCAAAAATCATGAAAAAACAGGCAACCTCTTTCTATTTAAACACCTCATTTACAGATAGTTGTATCTGCTTACTTACTGGAAGTCTTCCTTCTTAAGAGTTACCCCTCTGTTGTCTATTATATTGTCAGTACATCTTCAGAACCAATTTTCCTTCCTAAGTTTGCATGCGTTTCCTTGGATGGCCTTAATGAAAGATAGGATAATGACAACAAAATAAAATAGGAGATCATTGGACTTAGGGTCCAGGAAAATATGCTCTCTTCATGTTCTGCAGAAAATCTTCCTAATAAACCTCTCAACTCATATGTCTTTCACTTGTTTCTTATTCTTCACTCTGTAGTTAAATATTTCATGGATTTGGGTCAAGAGCAAAAATAGTGAAAACAAACAAAAAAATAAACAAAGAAAACCCATAAATTAATTTTATAGTTAGATTCTGTTCTTTTCAAAAACAGGTATCATTTCTTTGGCACTGACAACAGATTAGGATTTGAAACAATATTTGCAAGTGTTAATTTAATGAAAAATACTGTATGTACCTCTCTACTTGAATGGCATTCAATTAAATTTCCTATACTCCAAACCCCTGAGATGTTTTTTCTATAACACATGTGTAATTTCCACATACATAAGTTATTTATTCTTTAGGCCAAACTTTTGTTTCTCTTCTCTTTTTTTCTACTTGTTTTCATCCTTGTTATTATGTTATCTTAAAATTTGTTTCTGAAAATTTGTCATAAGGAAAAAATAGGCAACTGGTTTCGAACTTTAGTAAAAAGTCATACTGAATATACAGTCACACAATTCCACTCACCAAGAAAACATCTGCCCAGTGGATTTCTCAAGAATTCAGATGCTGACAGCCTTCTAACCTGATCACTATGTACTGAGCCTAAAGCCCCCCAACATTTGATCAAGATCTTCATTTCTAGGCCACTAGGTTCTGCATTCAAAGACTCCACAAGGAATAGGTGAGAAAAGTTACATTTCCAGCCACCCCACGTTTCTAGCATAGGTTTATTTGCAGTGAAAACTCCCAACCAAAGTTTGGTTTTATTTTGGTTTTGTCCATTTTCTTCCTCGTTGGTCTGTCTTTATGCTAGCTGATCATTTCTGATCCAAGTGAACAATCAAACATATATGCTCCTGTTAATTTCAACTTGTTAGATTTGCCCCAAACTCAGTTGTCATGACCTTTTGGATGTTAAGCTAATCTTAAAGTTAAAATAAGTCTGTCTCTGAGAAATTGTGTTCTCTCTCAGCATTGTGTCCACAACACACTTAATAACTATACTTGAAGATCTTTATCCAACGCTCTTATTACACTGTTGGTAAGGACAGGTCAAGAAATGAGGTTTGGCACCCACTATTATGGTGGGATTTTAAAATATTGGGGTTTTTATTGATGCAGGTCCTCAGATAGACATCAGGAAAGAATTTTGACAGTAAAATCTGATGAAAGATGATAGAGGTGTTACATTTCTAGCACTTGGGTTTCCCAAGAGTGGAAGGACTTACAAACAGAGATGGCTTTCTATGAAGTAAGGGTGAAATAAAATAACCTCATTAGGTTTATGAAATTGTTTTGTTTGGTATCTTGGAAAAGAAAAACGATCCCTCCTATACCAACATTTCTATTCTGTATATCCATATTTTTAAAAGAGTTGGCCCTAAAAAAAAAATCAGTCTTGTGGGAAGCTGATGCTCATTCACATTTTTTTAGGATTACCCGTTGTGGAGTCTTTTTGTCATCTGGCCTGTGCATTCCAAGAACAAGTAGGCAAGTCCCTTCTCTCTTTGGTGAAGGCCCAGATACATCTCAGAGTCTTATATCTCATTCCAAAACAGTGAGTGAAATTCTGAGGCAGCTTTTATTTATCTGCTTACTTCTACAGATCTAGATTTGTGCTATGAAAAGAATTAGTGAATGGCCAAATGTTAACACAAGAAACTCCCCGACCACAATCCCCCTTTTCTTTCTCCTTAAGCCTCCAGCACACTTTAATGGGCATTAGGGTGCGGCATGAAGCTTACGTTTTTCATACTTATGTAACAGGGAAGGTTTTTTTCAATATTGTGTGTACTTAATAGGTGTCTGTGGCCTTGAAGGCATAAACTATTATGCTGTGCTGTACTCATGGCATGTGATCAAATTACGTTTGTGCACAAAAGAATCCACATTGCACTTTTTCTATGTTTTTAAATACTTGAAATCCAGTAAGAACCTTTAGAAATTAACACACCTGTCTTTCAAGTACATTTACATTGTGTGCACATTCGTAACTGTCACATTCTCGTGGCATTTATAACTTCTGGTAAACAGTAAAAGAAAGGAATTCAATGAGGCAATGAGTGAGTAATTACGAAAAACAATCTGTATCTCAAGAAAAGGACATTTTGGACTTCATGGTTAATACTGAATCTTCCCAGGAATGAACTTGCTCCTTTCTCCTATAAAACTAACAGTTGTTTCAGGCAAGAATCATCAGTTAAAATCCATAGGTGAAAGTATGATGAGAAACAGGACTTTTTCCTGCTCTCAAAGTAACTCCCCACAGAAGAGTTATCAATTACAATAAGAAAATTGGTAACTTTAGAGTGGAGAAACCTAACAGATGCCAGTCAAACCAAGTGATCAAAATTAACAACATCAGTAATGAGATAGCAACACCATGTGCCTTTTAATAGTGTGCACATGTCACTTCTGTGGTATTCCTACAAAACGTACATAACCTGAAAAGAATCACAAGAAAACATCAGAAAAACCCAAATTGGGGAAACTTTTACAAAATAACTGGCCAAACATCTTTAAGTTTCAAGGCCACTAAAGGCAAAGAAAGATGAATGAAATGTTTCAGAGGAGAACAAACGAGGAAGAAGCTAAAAACAACAAAAAATCTTACATTGGATTCTGGACCAGAAGAAGGATATTAGTGGGATAATTGGTAAAATTTGAATAAAGTCTACAGTTTAGGCAATAGGGTAGTATCAATGTTAATTTATTCATTTTGAACACTGTAATGTGGCTATAAGAAATATTAACATTTAGGGGGTCTGGATGAGGGCATACTGAAATGATTTATATTATATGTGTATCTCTTTAATAAGCCTGAAATTATTTCAAAATGAAAACTTAAAACATAAAAAATTCTAAAAAGATAAAAATATTCACATGTATGTCATATCTGATAAATTGCTACAGAAGGAAAAAATGATTGAAAATCTGAAGGTCTGAGAATTACTGAATTTGATAATATATACATCTTTTTATGCTAAAGTTTTACAATTCCACAAGTTATGAAATTTAGAAAACCAGAATGTGTCAGGGTCAATTGCTTGAAGAAAATCTGCCTCTAACTGAACTGTGAGAGAGAGAATTCATTTGAATTTCTTACAACCTCCTATTCACACCCAGGATGTGGGATCAGCTAACACTTCCATGAGAGACATTGGTTGCTTGAAATGAATGTGCTTCTTATATTTCCTACTTGTGAGGATATACACACATGTGTGTATCACTAATGCATCTCATTCTAGATAACATATGAAGATGATAATCCAAATTATCCATACTCATTCTACCCTAGATTGGCCTGACACCTAACCTTCCATGGCTCACAGCTAGAGTGTTCACAGATTAAAATTTTCATTTCAATGCTCCTGAAATCTTCAGGAGATAAAACTGTTGCTAGGAATGCAGAAAATAACACATATTGTATTCTGTGAGACTGTTCAAATATAACCTACATCACTGTGCCTCCTTGTTAATCTTTTCAAATAATGACATATACCTAACTTGGCAATGTCCCCACCCCGAAATGAAAGTAGAATAGTATATTTGAATTTGAAAACAAATTCCCTGGCTAAGATTAGCCTCAGAAATTATTTATCATCCTTGATCCCTATGCTTAAAAACATGGTTTTAAGGAAGGGTACATGTTGTTTTTAGCAAGGATACTTTCTTCTCCTGTACTCTTATAATGGTAGGAACAGATGAGAGATAGCACTGTGAGTTCTGGCTGTGTCTCTGCCACTCACCAAATTGCCTCCATTTTTTCAGTTGTAAATAGAAGATATTGGGCAAGGAAGCATTCTTAAATCTTGTACTGTGGACCTTTGTAACAATCCAATGAAGCCTATGACCTCTTTTTAAAATAATATTTTTAAATGGATGAAAAAAATACATACAATTATAAGGAACTGAATTACATAATATACAGTATTCAAAATAATTTTAAACATAAATATACTAATATATGTATTTTAATAACACTAAATCCCTAGCAGTAAATCTAATAATCACCATAATTTCAAAAAAGCGATTACCATAAATCATACCTGTAACATTTACAATGTGATATGAAGACATCTTTGATTTCTACTGTATCAGAATCATGGGTACAGGTGATGCCCCTGTAGTTTGTTGCTCACAGTTGAAATGAAAAGAAATAGTACATTTCAATTAGAGATTAGTTAAAACAAAAATGCAATTGTTTCCCCATCCAAGTTCTCAGATCCCCTGTATTCTTTCCAAGGATTCCTCAGTTATGAACCTCTGGATCAGATGACCTCCAGGTTCTCTTCTGGCCTCAGGAATCTCTCATTTCTGTAATCTTCTCTAGCCAGCCACCTTGAGGGGGACCCTAGTCAACCATGCATATATGTGTGTGCACCTCTCTGGGGACTCAAGTTTAACGAGATATCAAAATATTTCATTTGCAAGTCTTGGCTGCTGTACAGCACTTAGCAAAGCAGAGCCAGTTTTCCTAGTTGAGATTGGTCAACATCAGGTTCATTTGTCTAGCATTTCACAAAATATTTTCCCACATTTGTCCAACTGCAGTTTGAAGGCTGTAACTGACAATATAAATGTGCCCTAAGGTAGAAAGTCCGACCCCATTTCCCTGAGTGATCTCCAGGGTTGGCCATTACCATGCAGATGCCCGGAGTCAGGGGATCTCCACGGATCTGCTAATTATTCCCCAGACTTTTCTACCAGCAATAAAAATCCCATTTGTTGCTGCTTATTTGCAGAACAGCCCCCATTTCCACAGTGGTGGCATTAATTAGCAAAAACCTGTGAAAATTGGGACCAGCATTTATAGGTTTGAAGGGGAGAGAAAGAAAGGACCTTGACTCACTTCTAAATATTCTTATAAATTCCCCCAAAGCAACCAGGAGCTAATAGCCCACTTGTCTTAGATGCTGTTATTTTTCATGTTGGTAGCCCTAAGTGGGAATTAATAGAGGCCCCAGGTTCTCCATTAAAGTAGTGGTTTTGGTGAATCCTGAATACAGAAAGATGGTGAATTTCTCAGATAATCAATCACCATTTCCTGATGATCTAGTGGCACCTAACACTGGGGCTGGAAGGATCCTGGATGCTCCATTCTTAAAGGGAAGACCCCTCCTCAGTGGGGTGCTCTAGAAACAAACCATTTCTCCAGGGTTCCAGGAGATATTCCAGATGACGATGCTGGGTTTGAGGATTGGAAGGTGATGAGAGGTGCCCCTGATCTTCAGCCTGGAATAATACACTATCTTTGACCTCAGGAACATCTGATACACCCACACACCAAGACTGAGGATGATGGAGGAGGAAGAATAAAATTGGGAATATTTTCATCAATGATTTTTATTGACTCTATGTTTTGGAGGTTTGTTTTCCTTTGTTTTTGTTTTTTAGTTAAGAAGCCCTATTTTGTATTTAACAGCTCATCCCCAAGGAGAAAATGGTGTGGCCTGCTCTTAAAAACCCTGGACTTAATCACTTTCTAAGCAAGCGTGACTCTAGATTTACTTCTGAAGGGTTAAACAAATGGATAAAGGGTAATAAATCTTCCCTCTTCACTTTCAATGAGTTTCAGAATGTTTTCCTCCCTAATTCCTACCCTGAGCCAACAATCACTGCTGACTTTAGCTAAGAATTCTGTTTTTTAATTTTTTTATAGCTGCAATGTGAGTTTCCCATGCAGTTTTTATTAACTCTGTTTCATTGCAAGCCCTTGCGAGCAAAAATGGCCCTTATTTTTATTTGGAGAAATCTATTTCAGTGACAATCTAGCCTCAGGGCAGCTATATGTCAATCTCTTTGCTTTTTTTCCTGTTGAAACAAGCATGGGAAAGTTGCAAGACAAATGCCACACAGGGCAGGGCTGAAGGAAGCAGCATACCAACCTTCATCTTTGGCCAGCTGAAGACCAGAAAGCAAAAGGAAAGTGAATGAAGGGAAGGTCCAATTGTATAAACTAGAAGAAAACTCCTGCATGTCTACCAGCTCTTATTCCCCAACAGATGGAAGGCCTTAAGTTCTCACCACTTATCAGCTTTTCCCAGAGATGACATTATGTGGGATTATGCTGGGAGGCTGGAGTATAATATTTACAATAAGAAGCATGTCTTCTTAAAAAGGCAATGGGAGCTAAGCGCCTGATGTTTCTAGGCTGCCACCCCAGGGCTTCCTGAACTCTTTCTTTGCTGTGGCCTCTGAGATAAAGCCAATTCCTTCACAGATAGGCACCTGGAAGTCTACAGTAGGAATTATGAGAGATCAAACCCCAGCACTTCAGCTATACAAAATGGCAGTATAGCAGCAGGGCCAGTCAGCAGGTGTGAACACCTGACACTAGGTTCCCCAGACACACACAAGTTTGTCATCTGAGTCTCAGTTGCTTGACTGAAAACAGTATTTAAAATTTCAAACCCTAAAGCTAAGTTCTAAAAACAAATGAGAAAATATTATAATAAGGGATAGGGAATATGAATGTCTTGGAATGATTCTGTCCCAGATCTCCACATCTTTACATTATTTCACTTAGTCTTCCCATCAATACTACCAAGTAGGCTTTGTTTTCACCATCTTGTATATGAAGATGAGGTTGTCAAGAGAATTAGTAGGCAAATAAACAGCAATATAAGTTATGTGCTTTCTTTATCTGAAATATTTAGGAAAAGAAACCCTTTATCTTTTTTTCCAAGAGAAAGTTGGAAGGAACCCTAGAGACCATCTGGTTTTACTTCTCATTTCATAGCTGATCGATAATAGAAAAGGGACAAATCTGACCCATAATATGTTTTTGTAAATAAAGTTTTGTTGAAACATGGCACACTTGTTCATTTGTATATTGTCTATGATTTTCTATTACAAAGGCAGAGTTGAGTAGCTTAAATGAAGATCACATGGCCCACAAAAAGGCCATGTAGGCCAACCCCTACCAGAGATGAATTTGAGAAAAATTGACATCTTTATATAGAGTTTTCCAATCCATGAATATATTTGTCCATTTATTTAGGTCTTTTATTCCTGCAATGTTTTGTATTTTTTTAGTGTACATGTCTTACTGCATTTTTTGTTTGAAATAAATGTAAGTGTGTGATGCTTTTTGATGTGTTGTAAATAGCATATTTAATTTTATTTGTCAATTGTTTGCAGTTGGGTATACAAATGTGATTTTGTTTATCAACCTTGAGTACTGAAACCTTGCTGAACTTACATATTAGTTCTAGAAGTTTTTTTTGTAGATTCCTTAGGATTTCCTACATAGATAACAAAGCCATCTGTGAATAAGAAGTTGCATTTTATTTATTTCAATCTTTATGCCTATTTTTCTCTTTCTCCTTTTATTGCATTGATATGGCATCCACTACAATGGCAATGGAACTGGGAAGAGTGGATACCCTTGTCTTTTTCATGATTGCAGCGGGAAACACACTGAGTAGCCACCTGTAAGTATGGTGTTAGCTTGGATTTACTCTTTGTATTTTAAAGTCCTTCACTCTTCCATATCTTTGTACCTTTTGAAAGAATGATTTTTTGACAGAATGAATGAGTGAATAAAAACAAATATGAAATGGAATTTTCACTAATTGAGTCCTGCCGCATATTCAGATTGGCTAGCTGGCCTGCCTGATAGGGAAAGACGATTGGGGATCTGATAGAAAGTAGTACAAAAATCCCATTCCAGAACTGTTGATCTTTTGAGAGAAAGTCTTGAGTAAGAGTGGAAAATGGTACAACTGCTTTGAAACCCTGCTTGATGGTTTCTTATGAAGTCAAACATTTGCCTGCTCTCTGACCCAATGATTCCCTTCTGCATCTCTACATGGAAGAAATAAGTGTATATGCCAATAAAAGACTCATACATGAACTTTCATACTGGTTTTATTTATAATGCCCCAACTTAGAGACAACCTAAATATGCATCAGTAAGGAAAGGCTTTAAAAGTTGTGATATATTTTACAATGCACTACTACTCAGGAGTAAAAAGGAACTCCTCGCACATGAGGCTCTATGGATAAACCTGAAGATCATTGTACTACATGAAAGAAGCCAGACTGAAAAGAGTACATACTGTTTGGTTCCATTAACATGAAGTCTAGAATAGGTAAAACTAATCTATAGTGATAAAAATCAGAACAGTTGTTACCTTTACCTGAGCAAAGAGGTAGGGATTGACTGGAAAAGAACATAAAGGGACTTTCTGGAAAAGTGAAAATGTTCCAAATCCTGATTGTGGTGGTGGGCCCATGGGGGTATGTATTTGTCAAAACTCAAGCTGTATATGTAAGATCTGTGCATTTCACAGAAAATAAATCAATCCTCAACAAAAAGGATTCCTGAACACCAACATTTTATACTTAAGCAAATCGAGGCCCAAAACAGTAAAATGGGTTTCACCAAGTTCCCCAGTCTGTCAGAACTGTGTTAGGACTTTGCACTTTGCTGCAGCTATGACTTACATGCAGCCATTGCATTCAGCAGGCATTCAGTAAATGCTTTCACAGAATTTTTACTAGGATCAGGAGAAGGTAACTCCCTTTCAGAGTAGTAGTGAGCAGTTCAAAATATGTTATAAGAAATTCACTCATCTATACAAAATAAAATTTGTTGAATCATGAGGATTTTCTTTTATTTTTTTTACAACTAGATATTTTTCCTCCAGGTGAGAATATGCTTTGTTTCTCTGTGTTACACAGGGGACATTTAAGCAACTGAATTGAAATATCTGTCTTAATTTCTAATCCAGGAAAGACAATGTAACAGAGGGGAATAAAACAGAGACCTGGGGGCTAACTTATCCTAGCTTCTGAGCTAGAACATTTTGCTTAAAACCACTCCATATCTGTGGATCATAATTGCCTACTCTGCAAGCTTATTGTGGGAGCCTAAGACTGTGCCTAGCATAATGCTTGATGCATAACAGGATCTCAACAAACAAATGGTTTTGGTGATATTAGAGCTTGTCTTTTCTCTAGCCACATGGGACAACTGACCCTAAGCCCCATCACCCCCAGCCCATCACCTCTGCCTCATTCCAAATCTATCCCTAGGTGAGATATTCAAAAGCAAATGAGGGCTGTCTTAAGCCAAAGCAATGAAGTCACATTCTGGTCCAGCTTTAACTCAGGCCATTAGGGAACTGAAGAAGAATGGCGTTTCAAGTATCAAGAGCAAGCAAACAAAAGAGGAGACGGGTAGCCTGAGCTCCAAACTTCCAACCTAGACCAAGCAACAATTCCAAAACAGCCTCAAACTGGGGCATAACGAACCATTATGTAACCAGAAGGCTCCTTTATTTATTCCATTGGCAAACATTTCCTGCTTGGTTTTGTATAAACATGGGTGCAGAATTTCCTAGCAGTCGTATCTTCTGTGGGGCCAGCTATCATTACCCTGTTTGGTCGGAAGATTGACCTCATTGTTTTAGCAGTTCGCTTCTTCCCCTCACACCAGACACTTTGGTGAACTAACTCCATTTAGGGATGGAGGGTTAGGTTAAATGTTTCCGGATTAACAATATAACAAGGTTGAGTTGTCCCAAGAAGCATCAGCAATGTGAGGAAAAAAAAAAAAAACAAAAACAAAAAAAAAAACTTCCCCGGAAGACCTTGAAGCTCAAGTAGTTCCTCAGCTTTTCTGAGAGGTGGAAAGAATGCAGAGATATATAAGAGCTTAATCCAGGTGGGGTTCCGCCTTGGTAAGACTATGTGTACATGACAGAACTTGGTATGTTCAGAGGCTATTCTAAGAACTTCACAAATATTAGTGAATATACACAGTCCTATAAGAGACACATCACTTATCCCCCATTTTACATATGAGGAAATTGAGGCACAGAGAGGTAGAACAGATTTGAAATGTCTTCCATGCCACTCGAGGTCCCTGCCTTGTCAACTTGCTCCTAGTACATAATAATAAATGTGTATTGAGAATCACCATGTCCTGGGCTATGTCCTAGTGATTCAGAGTGAGATAGGACATAGATCCTGTTCTCTAGATCAGTTCACCACTAGCCACATTTAACTAACTAGAATTAAACAGAATTTAAAACCTATGTCTTCAGCTCCACTAGGTGCATTGAAAGTGCTGAATAACCGCACATAGCTAATAGCTAGTGTGTCAAGCACTATAGGTAAAGAACATTTCTTTCCATCATTGCAGAAAGTTCTGTTAGAACCAATGTTTTAGACCTTTACTACTCAGGGAGTCCTGAACCAGCAGTATCAATCAGCAGGAGCTTACTAGAAATGCAATACCTCAGGCCCTGCCTCAGACCTACTGAGTCAGAATCTTCATTTTAATAAAATTCCCAAGAGATTCATGTGTAACTTAAAGTTTAAGAAGCATTTCAGTCTAGATAGAAACTTATTTCTGCTTATAATTTCTATTTTACCAATAATCCCCTTAACTCTTTTTACTGCATATGCACACATACACCTCATTATTCTCATTCCCTGCTAAATTATTAATGGATAACTAAGATGTTTACAAAGAGAATGATTCCTGTCTCCCTAGAGCATGTGCCTTACATAAGTAATTTAAAGAACCCAAACTGTTTAAATTGAAGGAACAAAAAGATAATGTTGGAGTGACAGGCAGTGGGTTCTGTCTGATATTCCCTCAAACTCCTAAGTATAAAGAGAGTCTGGGAAGAAAAGCTTAGGATGAAGCAGTGTAGAGAACCTGAGCCTGATTATCACAACCATGTGGGTGCCAGTTTTGGATCTCTTCTAAGTAACTGAATAGCCATGGGAAAATTACTAAAACCTCTAGGTTTTAGTTCCTCATATAAAATGAAGGGGATTGTGATGGTCATTTCCTGCTCAAAAACTCTTTATTCCTATGGAGCTGGTGGATAAAAGAAGCAAAAGGAGGAAGAACTGGTCCTTAGAGGTGGGGTGTCAGCCCTGGATAATGATGAGGGAAGGATTATTTTACTCACATAAAAAGGAATCTCACTGTAAAGAATCTTCCTTCCCAAGCAGAATTCAGCATGAAGTAGAGTCATCACAGACCTTGTATCCAAAGGGTCATTTGAGGCAATTATAAAGTCTCTCCTACAGCTAAAGTGATTTCCTTAATGATCTCCACCCCTTTTTATAGCCATGCCCACTACCATGTGACTTTGGGGCTCCTCCCACAAGAGGTGTGGTCTTCCCCTCCCCTTCTCATTTTAGTTCCACCATGAAATTTTGTAGTGTTCTCCTCTGACTCTAGGAATGGCCTCATGACTTGGTTTAGCCAATAGAAAGTGGTGAAATGATGGTGTACCAATTCCAAACCTAAACCTTAAAATAAATGCCTGGAGTGTCTCCACCCACTTTCTTGAGCCTCTACTATCACCCAGCAAGCTCAAGCTAGTCTGCTGCAGGATGAAAGACACAAGAAGAGCTGAGTGTTTGCAGTTGACCCAGCAAAGGTCATCCTAGATTAGCCAACAGCCAGCTGACATCCAGGCATGTGAGTGAGTCCAGCCAAGATCAGAAGAGGTGGCTGGCTTACCAACAGCTGACCCTAGATACATGAGCCATAAATGTTTAATTTTGCATGCCACTGAAGTTTTGTGTTGTCACACTGCATCATTGTGCTAAGAGATAACAGGCATACTTCCCTATCGTGTTTTCATAAAAACAGAATAGAGATTTGTGAATAAAATTATCATCATAGCAGCTAAATTCTTTTCATCCATTTCTAATTTAATGCTCACAACTATCTTATGAAGTGGCCTCTTAAAAATGAAGAAATTAAGACTCATAGAGGTTAAATTATTTGCCCATAATCACATGTACTGTAAGTGTGTAAACCAGTACTTGAAACAACTTGTTCAACTCCAACTCTGACCCAAATTTTTAAGCCCCAGTGCTATCTAAACACTCTATAACTGCATGGAAAGCCACTGGCCTGAGAATCTGGGTTCTACCCCAGTACTTTGTACTAAAGAGTTGGGTGAGTTTGAACAAGTCATGGCTTTCCATGTATCAGTTTCCTCAACTATAACAAGAGGAAGGTGAACACATTGATTTGTATTTTTCCTCTATTATTTTCCTCTATTGTATTGTTCCTCTATTATTTTCCTCTATTATACCATAAGATTATGAGCCCAGTTCTCTAAGTGTAAGTCTCTTCTGCCTTGAATGGCAGAGGCATATCTTAGAAATTGTATGGTATCATTCTTAATACACTTGAACACAAATCCACACTAGGGCTCTGCTGTAATCTCCTCCCTAGCCTGTTTGAAGTTAGATGAACTGAGTTGGAAACTCAAGAGTGAACATAGGTTCTGGAGTATTCTCAAAGGCCCAAAGCCATTGTCATCTGATGGGTCTTGCTACCATCATGACTCTCTCTCTTTTTTTTTTTTAACATTTATTTATTTTTGAGAGACCTAGAGAGACAGAGAACAATCAGGGGAGGGACAGAGAGAGAGGGAGACACAGAATCCAAAGAGCTCCAGGCTCTAAGCTGTCAGCACAGAGCCCGACGTGGGGCTTGAACCCATGAACCATGAGATCATGACCTCAGCCAAAGTCAGTTGCTTAACCAACTGAGCCATCCAGGCACCCCCATCATGACTCTCTCTTAAAGCTTATGACAAGCTGGGGAGTGTGGTGGTGGTGGATATCCCACTGGGAAGCAGTAGAGGTAGACAATAAAAGGGCTGAGATAGCAAAACCATATATATACACAAATATTGGTAACTAGCACAAATAATAATAATAACCAACATTTATAAAATATGTACAATGAGCTAGGTTATTGTGGATGACCTGGAGATGCACCACACAGACCACTTTTCAGGAAGGGCAGGCTATTTACCTGAGGGTAGGCCTTCTACCCAGAGCTTCCAGGGTCAGCCTCAGCCACACAGTCCCCAGGCCTAAGCCTTTCTTGGGGCAGCTGACATCAAATGACTGATCTATGAAGAAATTTAAAGGATTGGTCATCTTGACCCAACTCAGGAGAGCTCTGGAAGGCTATTGTAGCTCCAGAGTTCATACCTTGTTGGCTGAGGCTTCGTCAGACCTGCACCACAGTTTAACCTCTTTTTTGTCCCAATTGTATTCCCTAGTCCTTCCTTTCACAGGCGTTAATCTTTTTTTTTTTCTTCAAAGTAGGCTCCTCACCCAACATGGGGCTCAAACTCACAACCCCAATATCAAGAGTCGCATGCTGTATTGGCTTAGCCAGCCAGGCACCCCCACAGGTGTTAATCTCAATAAATATCTTGCATTTCAAACTCTGCCTCATTGTCTGCTTCCAAGACCCTACGAAATTCATTATAAGAGTATGTGGTTATATGCGGCTCCTGGGTGGCTCAGTCAGCTGAGTGTCCAACTCTTGATTTTGGCTCACGTTAGAATCCCAGGGTCATACGGAGCCTACTTAAGATTCATTCATATTCTCTCTCTCTCTCTCTCTCTCTCTCTCATCTATCTCTCTCTGTCCCTGCCCCCTGTCTCTTCCCATGCTCCTCTCCCCAGGTTCCCCTTTCTCCTGCTCTCTCTCTCTGAAAAAATTAATAATAAAAAAGAATCTGTGGTTTTAGTAAGCACTGAGGTCAATTTATTTACTTAATGAAAGCCTCATTTTATTTTTTAAAATATAAATAATAGAAAAGATAGAGAAAGGGAGGGAAGGAGGGAGGAAATTAACAGAAGTAATGCACTCCCCGAGATTTACAGCTCACTACCACAGGCCCCAAGAAAATAGAATTTGTGACACTTTGGGACCATTATAGAAGTAGTAGTCAATGGTCAACTGAACACCAGCTTAGATGAGGAAGAGAGATACAGAAACTTCTCTCCAGGGGTGCCTGGGTGGCTCAGTTGGTTAAGCGTCCGACTTCAGCTCAGGTCATGATCTCACGGTCCGTGAGTTCAAGCCCCGCATCAGGCTCTGTGCTGACAGCTCAGAGCCTGGGGTCTGCTTTGGATTCTGTGTCTCCCTCTCTCTGCCCCTCCCCCATTCATGCTCTGTGTCTCTCTGTCTCAAAAATAAATACAAAATTTAAAAAATAGTTTAAAAAAAGAAACTTCTCTCCATTCTCATATTGCTAACAGTCTTTCAGGTTCTAACAAGAGTCAAAGAAGTAGGGCAATAAAGGAGAGACTCAGAGCAAGTTGGAACATGAATCTCAGCAAGGTCTGCATGGGTTTCCAGAAGTTCCTCTGTTCTTTGTGCTCTTTAAGTTTATGACACTATTTTTATAAGAAATAATAAGGAATGCATATTGATCTTTTACTATGTGGCAAGCAAATGTGCTAAGAACTATAAAGCATTATATCAGTGATCACTCACAAGAACCCTCGGATAGTGAGGTAGGAATAATTGTTCAACAACTACTCACTCTGCCTATTTCTTTCCATGGGGAAAGTATAATTACCCACCCCTTCAGGGTTGAACTTGGTCATATGACTTGTCTGACAACTGAAATATGAATGTATGTAAGCAGAGTCTGACTGAAATTGACTGAATTTGTTAAATGGCTGAATTTGTTAAATTCTGACTGAAATTGTTAAATGGCTTGGCTCATCCTCTTGTGATCCTGACATCTCCTTCAGAGAACCACTTCTCTTTCAGCCTGGCACCTGTGGAATTGATCTAAACCAAACTGTTAGCCTAGAAGAAAGTTGCACTATTGACCTACAAACTCCTGAGAGAGAGAAAAAAATTCATTGTTATAAGCCACTGAGATCTGGGGAGAGCTATTTGTTACATAACATTGTTGTAGTAAAAGATGACTAATATAGACAAGTTCTATACTTATTCCTATTTTCAGATGAGGAAATTCAGGTACGGAGAAGCTAAATGACTTGACCAAGGTCACATAGCTAAATTAGTGAAGAAGATGGAATTTAAACCAAGCAATAAAACTCTAAAGCAGTGTCCTTAAGCCCTGTTTTATATTGTATATTCAGAGCTTGAGATAAATACTATAATTTCGTTTGATGTGAAGCGCATAACTTTTTTTTTTTGGTTGTCAAATTGTTCTTTATTGAAATATTTTCCTTTGTAGCTCCTAATTAGCTGGGTATTCCACTGCACCACTATTGATGTCATTTATGATGTCATGACTGTGGTGGTCATGAACATTGCAGCCCACAGATTGGGCAGTCCTTAGGAACTTTTTAATGGTTCCAGAGAGCTCTCTGGATAAAGATTGGTGCCATATCTGTCAGTCAATGTTGACAATCTCATCAAAAGTGGTATTTCCACTGTGCTTAATGTTTTTCTCCTTCTTTCTGTCTGTTGGTGGTTTCTTGAGGGTTTTGATTATCAGGGCAGAGGCAGAAAGTACCACTGTTGTCTGTTCTGAATGGTCAGTTTCACTATAATTCTCAGACCCAATCACCTTGGTAATATCATCAGCAACCTTTTTTGGAGACAGACCCAGGGGACCAATCTTTGGGGTCAAGGCAGAGAAGGAACCCACTGACTTCCCCATGGGTGCACCTCACATGCATGACTTTGAACTCATTGGGGTCAAACTTAGGCAGCCTGGTGGATAAACCTGGATTCGGGATGACCAAAGACAGTTGTACCTTCGCCTACTCTGAGCTGGAATCCAAAAAAAGCTGAAGTGTATAACTTCTATGTGTTAAGAGATCTTTGAATTCCACCTCAAACCAAAATTCAGTTATTTTTTTTCCTAGACATTTAAAGCATTCTTAAATGGCCAATGGCTATAAATGGGCCAGCATTTAACGTATGATTACTGTGAATATTGTAACCAGAGAAATGACACTAAAATGTTCAATTATTGCTTCAGGAAATATGCACATTATTTCTATTTTCAAGAGGTAATGAGTTATGATTGAAAAACAGGTGATTTTCTTATCAATGAAAAACTCAGGGCAGCTCCAACTTTAAGAGATATGAAGAACAGGTTAGAACAGGCATATTTCTAAGCCTGTGTGCTTTAAGAGATTTAAGGTTTTAAGAGAAACATAAACAAGGAACTATAACTTGCATTTAATTAAACCTTTAAATAATTAATTATATGTTTCTTTTTAATTTTCAAAAGTAGCAATCACAGAAACCTTTCCTCTTGTTATTTCTCACTTACAATCAAAAGTTTCCTATATGACACTAAAATGTATACAGTTTAGTCAAATGGTTAATGTGACACCCCCCTCCTTTTTCTTCATTTATTGAATTTAGACTTCAATAAATTCTTGAAACTTCCTGGGGAATTGCAAGACCCCAACAGAACTTCCATACACACCCTTCCTGAAGACAACTCCATCCATCATCCCCTGCCACTGTGACTGCTTTCACAGCCCTTAGAGAAGATAAACTTGTGACCCAAGCTGGGAAGTTGGGACTGACTCATGCTGAGAAGTTGAGCGGTATAAAGGGCATCTGGTACTTTAAATTTATTCCTTCAGACTTCCCACTGCCCTTACCAGAAGCTTACTGCCACAGAACACCAGGCTCTTTCAATTCAAACCACTTATACACCTAACTAGAGTTGCATAACTATAAAAGTTCCAAACCATTAGTTTAGATTCTTTCCAGACCTCTTCAGAAGGTCTGCCCTAAAGACAGTGACATGCAGTAAATGACCTCAAAGGTAATATGCCATAAAATATTTACTGGAAAGATCACCTAGGATGGGAGAGGAATAACAAAGAAAAGCATTTTAAGATCCTGCCTCTAATTCTCTGACAGGCATTTTGCCTCTTTTAGACGATGAGTATCATGAACAAAATGGCAATATTAATACTATTCATTCCCCTTACCTCTGTGCTGGATAAACAAATTATCCTATTGTGGCTCTTCAGAGGGTCTCCCATCATGACTTCCAAAACGTATCTGAAAAGATAAGAATACATGTTACAGCTACAAAGTAAAACAAAATGCCTGCCAGTTTTATATACTCAGTATGAGGTCTGTGGTAAGCCCAGCCCTGCACTTTGCATGATGGGAAATGTATAATAACGATGAAGCCTTCATCCCTCTCTTCAAGATGCCCACAAGGCAGGTATTCATTCCACAAGTAACTGTGAGCCACAAGCTCAAAGTGTGTCCCAATCCCCAAGGAAGAATATGAGAACAAACAAATCAAGTACCCCAATTTCAAGGAATTCGCAGTCTACAAGGGGAGAGAAAACTGACACTAAATAATTCTAATACAAAACAGAAAATGATGTGTGCCTAAGAGAGACCCAGATAAGGGACAATGAGGGCTTAAGGAGAAATTACTTAGAAGTAAGGGTGGGGGGCAAGGGTTGGATTGAGGAGGAACTCTCCACTGAGGAAGCTTTTGAGGTGGGTCTTTGAAGACAAGATTTGGATGTATGCAAAGGAAGGAAAGGCACTCTAAACAGAAGAGAATTTTATTCAGATGAGTGAAGGACACAGAGTGAGAGTTTACAGAAATAACAGTACCCTTGGACTCAACTGTAGGGGACATGGTTAGCACTAATGGGAAATAAGATGGAAACAAGTAAGTTGAGAGGAAATTTCAAAGGGCCATGACTGTGAGGCTCGGGAGCTGGAAGTTATTCAAAATCTCTTCTGCTGAGTTCTGGGTGTTGTGAAGACAGAATGGGCAATGATCCAAAATACTCTCCTGTGTGACCAGAACTGCCTGCTTTTATCTAGTTGACATACTGGAGTTTCTGGATAAGATTTCATTTGGGGGACCACAGATGAAACCACTGCTGTCAGCAAACTGAAACTGTGTAAGGTTTTTAAGAGGGTCAGGTGAGTCAGAAGATCAGATGCCAAATAGATGAGTCTAATGGTAGCGGTGTGTATGATGGATTAGAGTGAGGAGAGTGTAAATCTGGGAGGATGAACTAAGAGATTTTTACAACATGTCCAGGTAAAGGATCTGAGGACCTGCAGCCAAGCACAGTGGTGTGGGAGAAGAGGCTGGACACTTAAAGAGCACAAAGAGGTCAACCTTCTGGGCCTTAAAAGCAAGGGAAATACACAAAGAAGTCAAGAATTTTGAGCCTGGAAGATGGGGTGCTGCCACTAGAAATAAAGAACACAGAACACAAGACAAGTTTGGAAAATGAGAAGCCACGTTTGGTTTGGGAAATATCACGTTTGAGGTTCTGGCAAGATTTCCAGAGGGCAAATAGCTTGTGGGAATGTCTTGCAGTCTGGGGGGGGGGGGGGGGAATCTCACTGGATAAACACATACATAAGAGATGAACACATTAAGCAGTTAATCATATACAGGGGGTATTTCTTTAATGAAGCGAAAAAGCTCATTACATACCAGACTCCATTTAACTATTTGCTTCCCTGGTTTATCTTCATGACCCCAAATATGTCAGGTAAACAAGATTTGATCCCAGACCTTCTGTTCTTCCTGCTCCTCATTCTACTCAGAGATTCATTTACTATCAACTTTAAAAATCAACATTCCATATATTTATTTCCAGCCCCAGAGCTCCAACTGCCTGCTAGAGATGATCACCTAGCTTGGGCATCACAACCCAATCAAAGCAAAGATAAACTCACCTTTCCTCTCCTCTTTAACTGGTACTTCCTCCAAATGTTTCCTATTTCTTTGAACAGACACTTAAAGCTGAGACTCAGACTTTCCCTTGCTCATAGTGTTCTAGAATAGTACTTTTCCAGCATAATGTTCTCTGCTCAAAAGTCTTGGAGAACTCCTCAAGGTAGACAAAAATCAAAGGTAAGCTTCTCAACCCAGATTTTAAGGCCATCCATGGGTCTACCCCAAACTGCCTTTTCAGCCAGTTCCCACTGCCTCTATGCCCAAGCCTTCTCTGAAGAGACCATCCTGTACCTGACCCTCAAGCATGCCTACCTTGATTCCTTCCCACCTTCTCAAATGTGTTGGCATTCCTTCCTTCTGCCAGAGATCATTCCTCCCTCACCATTCTTCATCTGATGTGTACCCATCCTCCAAGCCTTGGCTAAAGTCCCATCTCATCCTGAACTCCTTTCTTGTCCATTCCAGGCCAGAGGAGATGCTTCCTCTACATTCATTATATAAGGATTGTTTAATAGGATTGTTTAAAATTTTTTTTAAGTTCTCGATAAAGAATTATTATTATCAGGATATAAGTAGAATAAGATATAGTCACTGACCTCAAGAGCTCAAAATCCAGTGGGAAAACAATGGATTGGGGAAAGGAGACACAGTTAATAGGACAATTCTTCACTATCTCATCTGTTTTTCTAGGACGTAAGGCATGGTTCTTGTATATAATTGGAAGCCTTGGACAAAGTAAGTTTAATATTTTATTGAATAACTCTTTAGAAAGTGTCTCTCTCTCTCTCTCTCTCTCTCTTTCTCTCTCTCTCTCTCTCTCTTTGGGGTGCTTTTTATTTCTTCTAGGAGACAGTGTACTAAATAATTCTATTTTCACAAAATTAACATTTTAATTCCAACAATCAGAGATTTTTACTCATCTGACTGCATTTTTAAAAAACAGTATTATTGTTAATAGCCCAATATTTACCATCTTCAAGTGATAGGTTGTCATCTTTATGTGCCTACACATCAGACACACATACACACACACACACACACACTCATCCCTAGATGTCCAGTGCATGTGTACTCAGAGACTTGACAAAAGCACTGAATCTAGGGAAGGAAGGAAGGAAGGAAGGAAAGAGAGGAATGCCAGTCTCAGCTCCACCTCTAGAAAAGGAATTGAATATATTAATTATCTTAGCCAAGCCTCACTCTACTCATTTGTGAAATGTATACATTAGATTGTGGCTCCCAGTTCTGGTTAATCATAGATACCCAATGAGAGAGATTTGTAAAAATTCATGTTCCTGGATTCCAATCTGGACCTACAGAATCAGAACTTCCAGGGGGAGAAGCCTGGAAATCTGTACCTTAAAAAATCATTCCTGGTGATTATGATAATCAAATTTGGGAATCCCTTTTTCAATTCTGATTCTTCTCACATTAAAGACACATTCCTCTCCAAAGAGCCTCCGACAACCTGGAGTTGGGGATCAGGGGCAGAAAGAGCATAACATTTCTAAGACAGAAGCTAAATAATGGATGGGCTCTCCTCCTTCCCATCTCCCTCCTTCCACAATTTCCTTTCACTTCTCAACTGTAGTTTCTGATCAACATAAATGTTTCAACCATTTATGATCCTTTCACAAGATTCCTAAGAGCAAAGAAAACACTTTGATTATTTTGTTATCTCTTAAGGACTTAAAGCCAGCTTTGAACATGTGACACAAAATCTCCCTCATAAGATAATATTGTTGCAGTTGGTGAATTCGATTTAAATGAGATGCATATCTTCAATTGTTTCACTTACTTGATTGTGTTATTTTAAAATCTTGTTGAGTCCTCCCTGTTTACAGAAAGATACATTTAAGGAATTATGCTCAGCCTTACTGGCTTTGATGGAACCTCTTCTATAAAATGCCACTTTGCTAGGGCTTTCACTCGGTCAGCTTAAGAGAAAACTTCTTCCCACTCTCCCAGGGGAGTCCAGGGTTCTGCTTTGCAAAATCCAGAGTGCAAGTTTTTCTAGAAGAGAAAAACACCTACAAGAGCTTCATAGGCAGAAAAGTTTCCAAACTCCAAGCTAATTTCCAGGAAATGTGTTTGTTCACTAAACATGACCATGTACCCTGCCCCCATATCATATGACTGGGTTCCTATATACAAACAAACAAAATCACCCAAATGCTCTGAAACTAACTTTTAAGAAGATGTACTTCTTTCTCCTGGTTTGTAGCATAGGAAACCTGATCCCAAGGAACCCTATTTTCTGGTTAAAGGCTCTCAGCTTCTGGAATCTGACAGACTGACTTCATCTTTTGCTGGCTACATGAACTTAGGCAAGGATCTCATGCTTTGTGTATCTTAGTGTATCTAATTGAATAATAATAATAACCTAAGAGGTTTCTATGAAATTTAAATTAGATGTATATGAAAGCCTGAAAATAAATCCTGCCACATAGTAAATACTCAATGAGTGCTAGCTATTATTTCTTCTTGCAGGACTTTAGCATTTGAGCCAAAATAAGTAAAAAGAGTTCCTATTAGCTATCTGTCCCACCACCTCAGCAGAGGCCCATTGTCTTCTCAAATTGTTTGGCTTTGTCTATACTAAGAAGCCTGTTCAACCAGGTTAACGACTGTTCAGGTCAGTAAATACTTCTGTTTCTTCCTCAAAGACAGACTTGAAAGAGCTCCTTCGGATGACTGTGACTCTTAATTGAAGGACATAATTTTGTTTGCTCTTTGCTTGGTATCAAAAGGATAACATTAGCCAGGTTCCATGTGTTCCATTCCGACTTTCCATTGCGAAGCCATCTTTAATAACTCTTGTGCACCAATAACATCAGAACACCATTTCTTCAGCCTGTCCCCTACTGCTGCCATTCTGGAGGTAAGGGACACACAATCCAATCTCAGTTGACCTCAGTGGTTAACATCAAATAGATACCCAACAAATACTTGAGTAATTAAAATCTGCCCTCCAAACCCTCCCCACTGAGGCACTCAGACTGTAGCATTGTACTCCAAAAAATTATCATTCTATCTAAGATTGTCCTGCAGGGGCGCCTGGGTGGCGCAGTCGGTTAAGCGTCCGACTTCAGCCAGGTCACGATCTCGCGGTCCGTGAGTTCGAGCCCCGCGTCAGGCTCTGGGCTGATGGCTCAGAGCCTGGAGCCTGTTTCCGATTCTGTGTCTCCCTCTCTCTCTGCCCCTCCCCCGTTCATGCTCTGTCTCTGTCCCAAAAATAAATAAACATTGAAAAAAAAATTAAAAAAAAAAAAAGATTGTCCTGCAAAGGGAAGAAGAGTTGGAGAGGAAGGAAGAAAGGGTTGGGGTTGTAAATATTTTTCCATGAAAAGCCGGGGATTGTTATATCCACTGGAGGGGAGAAAATGAGTATGAAGTAGTGGGTCTTTAAATAGAATTCCAGCTGTTCTATGTCTAGATTCAAGTTTTTATTTGGCATGGATGAGAAAGCACAAAACCTTACACCATCTCCAGGAAAATGACAGAAGAAAGACCCAAGACTCTAGATGAGTTACTTGACAAGGGAGACTGACAAGTCAAATGGTCAGGTACAGTTAAACGGGCAAGGGGTTCCCTGCACCAAAAAGCCTTGAACAACATCAGCTCTTTGGCCATAGGGAGTCATGTGCTCATTTCCTACTGAGCAAGATAGTTCTGTGTTCAAAAAAGGCAATGGGAAACTAAATCACGCAGAGAGCCAGTTTGCTGGCAAAGCTTCCAGAAGGAAAGAAACTTATCACTAAGATGTCGAAACCTAAAATTTCATTGATTTAAAATGTGGGGTGTTGAGAGTAGGATGATGTTTACTAAAACATGATTTGGAAAGATGAACTTGATTTACTTTAGAGCCATGCATAATTAAGCTAAGACTGTAAGTTAATTTCCCTCAAATGTTGCATAATGTTTGAAGTATGTGGCAAAGAGTTAGCTCTTTATGGAGTTTTTTATTACATCCTGTTCGTTGGTTCACTAGAAACTCCACCTGCTCCCAAACCTAATATCATGGTTAGAATTCTGATATTTAGAAATGTAATGAACCTTTAATATTTAGTTCATATCTTGGAGGAGGGGGAGACTGAACAGGTCTACACAGGAAAAATAGTATTAATTATTCCGAAGAAAATTCTCCATAATAGCTTAATCTGCTCTGTTTCCACATATTTGTAACTGATACAGCTTCAGGAAGTAAAGAAGTTACACCCATCCTAGTTTTAACTGGAAAAGCCCATGGAATTCTGGGAGTTGTCTCATCTTATCAGTGTTACTTTGGGGAACACAATAGCTTCTGGGTAATGCCAGTCATTCAGACATCAACCAAGTTGTTAATTCTTTACCCCAAGAAAGTGGTTTAATCAATATAAAAAATCCCCAATATAATGTATTCTATTATTCTAAAGACATAAAAAAAAGGATGGCTTTTAAATTTCAAAACATCTCAAGAAGAACATCATTTACTATTAACAAAAGTGCTATAGGTAGCAAGCAAAATGACATACGAATGAAATTTTGTTTATGTAGAATTTGTTTATTGAGCACTTACTTTTTAGTCTGATTTATGGTGCAGGCAAGAGCACAGCTTCCTATGCCTGATCCTTTTTCTATTTGCTTTGTGTGTGTTTCTCCTGACCATCTCTGTCACCAGGGATGTGCCACCACAGGAAAACATGTGTGTTCTTGGCACAGCTGGCACATGGATAAAGAAGATATGGAAACTCAAGCAAAAGCAGAACAAAATTTTGCATGTAAAAACAAAATGAGTCATGGATATCACAAAAATATATTACTTAGAGAAGACAAAGGGTAAACTGATTGTAGATTTAAGAAAGAGCAGGGAAGAGAGGTGGTTAAAGAAACTGAGATTGGCTCCTCAGAGCAATTGAGTGATGTATGGAGTGTTATTACATCATGGTCCTCTCTCTCCAAGGAGAAAACAACCAAAAATTGGCTTTAACCCAGTCCAGAAATATGTTAGTTTAGCTTTTAGGATGAATTCTTGGTGTATAAGTTGATAGGTATCATGTTAGGTTACAAAGAGAAATCTTGTATTCTCCCTCCCAAGAGACGCTGAGACAGACAAAGCCCAGTAACGGGCATAACCATTTCAAGGGGCCAATTCACCCAGAGCCAGAGGAACATACTAGAAGACTTCTTGGGGTCCCTACAGGCTCAAGGTTTTCTAATAATTCCTGTAGAAGTGTCTGGCTCTGTCCTGAGTTCAGCAATTTTGGCAAATTCCAAATACTTTTCCTTTATACAAATGAGGTTAACAGCAAGAACAGATTTTACAAGGGCATTTTACAACCAATCAGCACCTCATGGGATGGGATAAATACCTGCTTTTTCCTTAATATGGTAAATGGCTGGACACAGTTTAAAATAGAGCCGGAGCTCAGTGCAATTAAAAGAAATGGTGGAAAAAAGCACCATGTAGAGGACAGCCATGTAGAATGTCAGCATTTCGGGAAGAGAGTTAGTGGACCTTGGGTTCACAGGGGAGTGTCACTGGATTCTTTAACCAAAGTCAATCTGCCACATTGAGGAAATGCAGGGTCAGGCTTAATGCTTTTGGTCCCAAGGGAAAATTGTCCAATTGCCAGAATGTGAAGAGAAAGAGAAGGGAAATTATCTCCTTTTCCATCAGTGCTATGAACAGTGACTGGGAAGAAAAGGATCTCATGCTAAGCCCTAAAAGAGAAAGCCTTCTGTCACCTGTCACTCTCCCAGTTGAGACTTGCTGCCACAGTAGAGGCATGTATGGAAACCCAGACTCTTAATGAAAAAAAGATTTAGAAATTTTCAAATTCAAAGCATGCGCGTGCACGCACGCGCGCGCACACACACACACACACACACAAAACACATCACAAAACATGACACCAGCTGAAGAAGACCAAAAGCCCAAGACATCTTTTTTTCCTCCTCTCACAAGAAAGTCACAATCCAGGCAAGAAAACCAGTTGAAGGGTAGCTCCATCTCAAGAACGCAAAATAGTTGCCCCAGTTTACCCTGCCCTGAAATGCAACCTCCTGCTTCCTCTCTAGGCAGGCCACTTCCCAAAGAGTCATCAGCATCCCTCTGTCAGGGAAGAGATCTCCGTAATTTGCCTTAATTACTGGGCTTCCATACGCTTTTGACTCCACCACAATTGGTCCTTAAAAATCTCACACTCATTTTGTGTCCTAAGCCATGGAATTTTTAAAGATAATTTAAATCAGAAAACTTGGGTCCATATTACTTTACCAAATAAGTCACATTCGTGGAAAATGAACCCCCTGCAAGAAAGCCCCAGGTTGTGCCTGGGTGTGTCACTAGTGTATCCTCTTATCTGCTTAAAAAAAAAAAAAACTCCTTTCTTTTGTTCTTTTGCTTCTTCTCCTGGTACTCAATGGAACAGTAGAGAGCTTTGTAATCCCCAACTTGAATGGAGAGCCCCTTATAAAACAATTCATATCATGTGAAAAAAAAAACCCACAATGCTACCCACTGAAATAAAAATGGAAACTTTTTAAAGTGTTACTAAGCAAAGACAACAAAAGTGTCCCCTTTCAGAGTTAAGAGATCATGAGATTGAAATTCTGCACAGCACTTTTAAAACTAGAAACTTTAGTCTTAGGACCTCATTCTTCTTTTAAAGCAAACAGTTTTAAAAGCTTGCTGGATCCAAAACCAGCTCCATCCTATGCTATGTTTTTGATCTATGACACTCTGAAACGATTATTGGTATAATCAAATACACATTGATTATTTATAGCTCTCTATGCCATTTACACTTAGGAAAAATAATTCTTAAAACAGGTCACAATTAGGACAAAACAAAATGAACGAAACCTGCACAAAAGTCGTGTTCTTTAAAAACAACAAATAAAGAGAGGAACAAGTATTTTTGTTTGAAAGCTCACAAAATTGGAAACAAGGCAAGTCAATAAAATTTTTTCCAAACCACCTTCCCCTACCCCTGGCAAGCATTTTATGAGATAATGAAAACCTCTAACATTGAGTGATGTGATTAAGTAATAAAAGGCTGGATTTCCCTTCCTATGTAACCCCACAGGGTGCTTCTAGAGCACTGCAAAGGTCTGTATAAAGAGTTAACTGTGTGTTGGTGTAACACCAGATTACAGGTGTTTGTTAAGGGAGATCCCGCTGAGACTTTTCTCTAGACTGGTTAAACAACAGCTCCATTCTCTCTCACTCTAATGGACTGGTGAACAAGCCCTAGTCTTCCTAGAAGGCTCTGTGCACAGAGTACATGGGTGCCTTGCTTCAGCCTCAAGTCTGCAGGAAAACCAAGCTAGCACACTTGAAATCTCATGAGTAGATGCAAAGGACCTTGCATGAAGGACCAACTTTCCCTCCACATGCTTCCCAAGAGACTGTGGGGCTCACCCACTGCTGTTGCACCAGTCCACTAAGACAAGATGTATGGCCAACCACCACCCCTGGGAATGCAACACTTAAAGTACAATGAATGTGCTTCTTCCCGGGCTCAATCTCAATCTCTCCCTGTTGAGGAACAGTGCACAGCACACAAGCTTGACCCAGACTGCTGCTCTGCAAGTTCCTGATAAAAAACAGGTTAAGCCAGCCAATAAATCAACCCTCAAACCAGGGCTTCATCACCCTACACCCTGGATTCTGGGAGCTTTGCAGCCATCTGAAATTTCTTTAATGGGATTATCCCGATGGACACAGAATTCCTGGGTTCTGTCATCGTAAAAGGACTGTTTCCAACAATATTTATGAGAAGGTGTTTTCATGGCTCATCTTCATATTTTTCTTTCAATATTCAAACTGTTTGTATTCTAAATTCTTCTCCCATGAAAGCTCTCCACCAACAGATACATGCATATGTGTGTGTGGTAGGGAGGTTGGCTTTATTTTTAAAAATTTTTATTTTGAAATGATTTCAAATTTAGAGAAAAGTTGCAAATCTTAAATGCCATTGACACCAATTGAACAAATTTTAACATTGTGCTGTGTTGTCTCATACCTACCCACCCTGTATATTTCTGAACCATGGGACGGTAGGCTGCACATTTGATGCTTTACTCTGCAATACCTCCATGTCTATCTCCTAAGAATAAAAAAGAAAAAAAAAAAAAGAAAAAAAAGAATAAAAAAGAAAAAAAGAAAAAAAGAATAAAAAGAATAATAATCACAGTAATCAAATTCAATCAATTTAACATTGATGTAATGCTTTGTTGTCTATCTAATATAGATTTCATCATGTGCCCTCACAATGACCTTTATAACAATTATTGTTCAGATAAAGGATCCAGTTCAGGATCACATGTTGCATTCAGTTGTCATGTGTCTATAGTCTCCTTGAACCTGGAAGCAATCCCTCAGCCTTTCACTTGTTTCATAGACTGTCCCTCAGTTTGGGCTTCTCTGATATTTCCTTGTGACTAAGTTCATGCATTGGGTTTGGGACTGCAAGAGTACATAATTATGTGTTCTTCCAAAAGTATCTCATCTCAGGACCCATGATATTCACTTGCCCTTTTATGGGGCTATTAATTTCTATCACTTTGCCAAGACGTTGTTCCATGTCTTCACTGCACAATTAACTGTTCCCCTTCTGTATTTTCAGATTCTTCGCAATTACGTATTTTGCTTTTCGTTGAACCTCCACCTCTAGATTTGGTACCCATTGATGATTCCTGCCTGAATCCATCTTTATTCTAATGGTCATGTGTTTTCTTTTTTTATTTAAGTAACAAAGCAGAAATGTAATTCACTAAACACCATCACAAGGTAGGAAAAAAAACAACCCTTCAATTGCATTAGCATAAACTCACCAAGCTTCTTCATCCACAGGGTCATGATGTCATAAAAATGATGAAAGCAGAAAATATGTACACTACACATGGGCCAGGTTTGCCACAACATGCTTTTCCTTTATCCTAGTTTCTCCAAAGGAGTTCCATCTCCAGAAGTGAGAGTCCAAGTCTAAAATCATGACACCATCTTCTACTCCTTTGATTCAATATCAAGCATTTTTCATTATGATTACATGCAGTCACTAGTGCAGGGCATTTCCTCCCTTTTGTTTAAATTGCTTCTAGAATAAACATCTCAAAACTTAGGATGGCAGCCAAAGGAAGATAATCTCTCAGGGGAAATCACTGGAATCCTCAGAACTTCCATGAGTAAGAAGCAGAGGAAAATGACAAGTTGCCATTCATTTCCGAAGAAATTCACTCTACAGTAAAGTTCCTCACCTTCAATTCCATGGAGTGAAAGTTAGTCTTTCCAAATGTTAAATTTTATGGAGGGCTAATAAACATATTATAACATTTCCCATGGAAACAGAAATAAATATGCATATATTATGTATAAAATTTACACCCATACACACTTTCCCTTATAAGAAGAGCTCCAGGGATCTCAGAAAACTGATATGTTAATTATTAAGAGAATACTATACAATGTCACATGAAATGAAAGAAAGTGGAACCTACTGGTTAATGGAATCTATAACTTATCCCCTCAAGGGTTCACCTTGTTCACTAAGAATAAACATATTTCCTTGAGCACAGATGGAAAATGTGAGGTGACAATTCATTCTCCAAGAAAGCATGTTACTTCCCAACAGGCAGATTCTCACTTCAAGGTGTAGAATATTCATGTGCATAAAAAAAACTCTCTGATCTGTAGGCAAGAAAGCCCACTAAAGGGAGAACTATCTAACAAAACAGGGGTTTGACTGAAAATAAAAAACAATAAAGATAAAGTGACCAACTCCAACTTCCCTCATTACTAATCAGAATCTGGCAATATGAGTTACATCTTGTCATCTAACAAAGATTTGTTTGTCTTTCCTGTACTGGTCTATATTGTGTAAAAATACTATATCAAAATCACCACAGACAGACAAATGAAAAAGACTGTACACTTTCACAGAATGAAAATACATTGCACTGTGTTATATGGTATCCTATCTTATCAGGTCTTATTGTATTTCAGAGCTAGAAGTAACATAGATATGATTTTATAGCTCCTTCATTTTACAGGCAATGCAACAAGACACTATTTGAATATATGTTTATTTAATAAGTATTTTAACTCATCTAAATATTTATTTGCTTAAGGAATCTTTATCAAGCCCCTACATTGTTCCAGGAACAAGGCCAGGCCCTAGATACTTGATGGAGAACAAGATATAATCCCTGTCCTCACAAATATTCCAACCTACTTGTGCACTATTTATTGATGATTAAAACATCTTAGTTTATTGAAAGCTTTAATCATATAGATCAGCAGAGCCTAATAGAAATATAATGTGAGCTATATATATAATTTTCAAATGGCCAGCAACCACATTTGTTTAAAGAGAAATAAGCGAAATTAGTTTAACAATACACTTAATTTAACCAATATGTCCAAAATATTATTTAACATGTAGTCAATATCAAAAGTTATTAACAAGATGTTTTACGTTCTTTTTTTCATACCACATCTTCAAAATCCAGGATGTACTTTACATGTACAGACATCTCAATTTGGATGCTAAATTTTCATCAGAAATATTTTATCTATGTTTAAATTTCATGAAAGTTTACAGTTTAAAAAAAGTACGTTGACGAATTTAAGTTATTCCAACCATTCTTAAGAGTTTACCAAGAACTAAATCAAACAGGATTTATATTTACATTTAAATTAATTAAAATTAAATATAACTAAAAAATCTGGTTTCTCTGTTGCACCATGGGGCTGGTGGCTACCATATTGGTTGTACAGCTCTGAATGATATTATTTTATTTTTCTAGGAAATAAATAAACAAGGCAGGGTACTTGTTATGTTATACATATGAAAAACAAACATGGATTAGAGATGATGAGATGAATCATATGAGGCTGTAGGCACACCAAATAAGTGGTAGAATTGGAATTCAATCCCAAGACTTCCAAAGCCCAATGATCTTTCCTCTATATTTTGCTGCATTAAAAATGAATGTGATAGTCTTACTCTGTTGACACTATGTTAGGCCATAGAGAATCTGAAATGCCAGATTAAAAACTTTGGACTTGAACCAGCCCACAGAGGCACACAGATGGCCTAAGGCCTGAAATGAACCACAAAGGTGTGGCTAGGTCCATTATTTTTAAAAATCTGACATGCATTTTCCAGTTTCCTTCAGACCCCACCACCATTTATTACTCATAAGAATCCAGCTTCATTCACTTACTGTTCTTTTCTCTGCCCTTGATACATTTGAATTTGACAATTCAGTGAGGCAATGGCTGCTGTTAAGGGTTTTCAAGCCTTCAGATGACTAATCTGATCCTCTGTGTAGGCTAAATTAGTACCAATAAAGACTGGAACCAAGGAGATTAGTTTAACTCAAGTATTAGCCTTTTTTTAAGTTCTTTTGACTTCTTTCAGATTTATTTCCTTCAAGTTGTCATTAGAATATCTTTTTGACCCCAAAAAGAATCTTCCAGAATATGTTAAATTTTCAGTCAGTGGCTCAAAAGAAATTTCTGGTCTGATAGAACTACTCTCTCTCTCTCTTTGTCTCTGTCTGTCTCCCTTATACACACACACACACACACACACACACACAGTTGTCTCTACCTGAGGGGCACCTGCATGACTCCAACTGAAGGTTTCTGAGTTGAAGATAAATATATGGATTTTTAAAATGTAAGGACATCTTTTTTTCCTTCCCTTCTTGCCTGCTAGAAGGCATTGGACAAAACCTATAACATCCATAGATCTCTGTTCTTTGCTTGTCAAGTAAAAATTTATGAAATTTTCATCTTTGCCATATCCCAGACTTCTGGAAGGGATGACCTAATGGTAGGTAGTTTTATCACTCTTTCTATGAAAGAAACCATAGGAATGTTGATTCAGACATTATTGCTGAATAAGGGAAAATAGCCCCATTTTGAGATATGTAGTTTTAGGAGCCCCTTGCAGGGGCAAAAGATTTGATTTTGCAAAATCAAAAGAGCAAAAACAATTATCCAAATTAATTTTACCTAACTTTGCCAATAAGAGTTTATTGATTAATTTAATTATGAAATATTTACCATAATTTGGGAAAAGGTCAGAGTCTGTTTAAGGCAATTCACTGGAAAAGTCCAACTATATTTTTTGTAATTCATTTCTGAATCAGTTTTCTGTATCTGGGGAAAATACTCTCTTACTTGAGTCTACATGTTTCATGGATTGTATTGAGCAGGAGAACCTAATGTAGAGATTCTCAAACCTGAGTTTAAGAGTTATGGGGTAGGGTAGGGGGACCAGTTAACATAAGGATTTCTGGGACCCAGCCCTGAGATGCTAATTCAGTAGGTTCAGGGCACCTCAAGTCCCGCAGTGAATCTGATACAGAAAGTATCTATAGACCACATTTTGATAAATATGGGTCTAGCATGTGGCATAGGTCATAATTCTTTTACCTGGGGTAGAGATCATTAACCTTATTGGAGATTACTTCCCAATTAAGATGCAGAAGATTGGTTGTACTGATGATTCCAAGTGGTGTGACTCTGTATTGTGACTCTGCAGCTCCTCCACTAAGAGGAAGTCTATCTCTCTACCTGTTGAGTGTGACCTGGACTCATGACATTTTTGTAACTGTGCAGTAGAAGTGTCATTGTGCCAGCTCCAAGTTTGAGCCTCAAGAAGATTTTCAGGCTTGCCACTAACATGTGAACAAGCTCAGATGAGTCTGCTGGAAGATGAAGGTGGCATGGAAAACATTCCAACCATCCCACTCAGGGCAACCTTGAACCAGCTTCTAGTCAACCTAGAAAAATGGAGCTCCCTACATGACCCACAGCTGGCCAGAGATGCACAGTGAGCCTAGCCAACAGAATAACTATTTAGCTGACCCAAGAGCAATAAATGTTACATTTTTAGACCACAGAGTGTGGAGGAGCTTCCTATGAAACAATGGCTAACGGGGGCATAAAGTCAAGTCCCTAATATCTGTCCTCTATTCAGGAAAGTCTGAATGAGACATGAATTCCTACACACGAAGAAAATACTTCTGTTGTTTTGGCCAAAATAAATAAAAACAAATAAATAATAAATCGATGGCAAAAATTGTACCATTGGATTTTATCCTGGCCCCAGAGCTCTCCCAACACTGGTGGACCAAGGTGATGGCCAAGGAGAGAGTGCAAGATAAGAAGTTAAATCCCGGCCCTGAACAATGTTAACTGTTGTTAATAATAAAAATATAAAGTGACATTATTTAATAACATTGTAAGATTAGAGCCAAAATGAAGGATTTTTTGTAGTGTTCCATCAGGGTCTTGCTGCCCATTCACCCTAAAAGAACATAAAAGGTATAGAATTTGTTCTTTTAAAAAATTAAGGAGACACATGTAATCTGGTATTTTTGAGATTTCCTGTAAAACTCATCTCATCTATATGAATTCCTCAAAAGCATTTAAAATCAGATCTTTTAAAGCTCCCCGAATGCAAAACCAAAATTAAGACTTCCTTAATAATTCAAATACAGTTTGGGTTGAATCTTAATACTGCTGAATTATTACAAGATGTCTTATGTATCTAGAATCAGAATGATGGAAACAACAGTTTTTGTAAGAGAAACATCTTTGAGCTCCTAGAGTATTGATTGTTTTGGCACCATTTGCATTACCCTCTGCTTGTAAAGCAATGTCTGTGGTGTAGGAAACTCTGGAGTGATGGGTCACAGGACAGCACACCATATGCTCAGCAGTTCATGAGCACAATGGTCTGAAGTCAAGGGTGACGCTCTGACTAAGAATCTCTTTACAAACCAGGCTTTACATGAATGTAATGGGTACCTTACATTCAAAGGCCAAATGAGTTACTTCTTTTGTTTGGCAGATAATTATTTCACCCTATATAGAAGAATGAACAAAGCCTGTCAAAATCATAGAGTTTCCTCATCACTGACCATCTGCAAACACACTGAAATGGAGACAAGATTTTTAAAAAGTCTATTTGCCCATTAGAGCACATATTAGCCCCACTGCCCCCATAAGGTTTCCATAACTTTCTTAAAGATTAGCTTCTTATAATAAAGGACCCAAAAAAGTCATCAAAATGGCCACAGACTAAGAAACTTCATTATGTAGTATCTCATAAAATTGCATGTACCAGAAGTGAAAAGAGGAAAAGCAAGATATAATACAGATTCCAAAACGACTTCCCACACCTTTCAACAAACTTCCTACCAGGTATAAATCCCAAGTTTTAAATGACAATCTGAAAACAAGGAAAACCCTATGGTTTCATAACTCTCATACTTGGAAGCAAAATCCAGAAGTCAAAATAGCCTCAGATATATATTTTTGGACGATTACCTCCTCAGTTTAGGTTAAACCTACAGTGGATCAGGCTTTCTGATGGTACAGATCCTGACATTTTGCTGTTTTAATAGAAGCTTAGTGGCTTCCAGTTCAAGTTTGCCAGCACTCTAGGAGTGCCCTCTTAGTGTGAGCGGTCAGAGATGATTAACTGAAAAATATTTCCAAGTTAAACATTGATTTGCCTCTGCCTCTATTTATTCCTATCTTGGACGACCTTTCCAACTCTTTTTTTTTTTTTTAACAAAAGAAAGCAGACACCAGTGGCTTTGCATTTCTTAGTGAAAAGCAAAAAAAAAAAAAAAAAAAGAATTCTGAATTTGTTACATTCTGTGGTTCTATCTTATAAAGAAATGAACAGGGCATTGGGGAAATCCAAGGAAGACCATTTGCTTTTCTTTCTACACACAGACTTATAGACACACACACACACACACACACACTGAATACCCGTGACTTGAATGAGATCCTTTCTGTTTTGTTTCATTTCAGTTACTATTTTACTTCAGTATTTAATCCACACAGATTCAGAAGGTACGAAACTAGCTTAGTTTATGGGTTAGCTTGAGCCTTCTCCTCATTCTCTCCCTACCTTTTAGGAAGAGTGCTACACATATTTAAGACATTTATTCTCCAGATATCAATCTGCTATTTCAATATATCACCAAATCCTGCTTCATCTTCCTTTGAAGTGTTTAATATCAGATTCACACACACACACACACACACACACACACACTAATGCACACGCACATGCACACAGACAACACACACACACAAACGCACCTCCTTCTTAGTTCAGTTGCCCCCACTGCCCAGAACTCTAAGCTCTAATTTTCTGGAATAGCATAACAGCTATCCTATCAGGTTCTCCTCTTCATCTTACTTGCAAGATTAAGATTAATTTTACTAGACCATGGCTGTCATCATGTCCTTTCCCTGCTCAAGAATCTATAATGGCTTTCTACTCTCTAATGTCAAGGTCAAATTCTTTTTCCTAGGTTAAAATCATCCTAAATCTTGTACCATTTTATCCATTATTTGCTGCATAATTTTTTAAATCTCTTAATAGATTTTATTTTCACAGTGAAGGTGATTATAAAATTCCTCTTTGGTGCTCAGTAGATGTCATTAATTTAAGAAAACTAGAAAGATTTGGTGAGAGTTAGGTGAACATCTAAGACCTGACATGTAGGGTATTATATATATATATGTATTATATATATATGTATTATATATATATACATTATTATATATATTCATGTATATATACATGTATATATACATTATATATGCATATATGCATATTTTATATATTATGCATATATATAATTATATATATACATGTATATATATAATATACATATATATTATATATATTCATATATAATACCCTATATTATATATATATAGGGTATTATATATAGATATATAGATATATATACATATAATTTATTGTCAAATTGGTTTCCATAATAAACTCAAAATGGATGAAGGACCTGAATGTGAGACAGGAAACCATCAAAACCCTAGAGGAGAAAGCAGGAAAAAACCTCTCTGACCTTACCCACAGCAATTTCTTATTTGATACATCTCCAAAGGCAAGGGAATTAAAAGCAAAAATGAAATATTGGTACCTCATCAAGATAAAAAGCTTTTGCACTGCAAAGGAAACAATCAACAAAACTACAAGGCAACCAATGGAATGGGAAAAGATATTTGCAAATGACATATCGGATAAAGGGCTAGTATCCAAAATCTATAAAGAACTCACCAAACTCCACACCCAAAAAACAAATAATCCAGTGAAGAAATGGGCAGAAGACATGAATAGACACTTCTCTAAAGAAGACATCCAGATGGCCAACAGGCACATGAAAAGATGCTCAACATCACTCCTCATCAGGGAAATACAAATCAAAACGACACTGAGATACCACCCCATGCCGGTCAGAGTGGCTAAAATGAACAAATCAGAAGACTATAGATGCTGGCGAGGATGTGGAGAAATGGGAACCCTCTTGCACTGCTGCTGGGAATGCAAACTGGTGCAGCTGCTCTGGAAAACAATGTGGAGGTTCCTCAAAAAATTAAAAATAGATCTACCCTAGGAATTTACCCAAGGGATACAGGAGTGCTGATGCATAGGGGTACTTGTACCCCAATGTTTATAGCAGCGCTTTCAACAATAGCCAAATTATGGAAAGAGTCTTTGCTGCATAATTTTTATCCAAATAGTCTGGTTCTTCCTTTGCTATCCCTTTCTCTAAGGAACATTACAACTATTTACTAATATATATTAAACCTCACCTTCTGAGCACTCACGAAGTTAGGTATGAACACGTGATCTCTTCTGGGCAATGAATTCTAAGCAGACAGAAGTGACATGTACCACTTCTGGATTGAAGAATTTAAGGGTTTATGTGTTATTCTCATCTTCTCTCTCCTTTCCACAAAGACCTGTAATCCTCCAGATGGTAGCAACCCCATTGCCCTGGATTCCTAAGTGAAGATGAGTTGCAACAGAGACCTCCTACTGATGTGTGATGAACATTAGCATGAACAAAACATCTACTCCATTGCTTCATGTCACTGAGATTTCAGGGATGGTTGTTACTATAACCTGCTATGCTAGTTCCTGCCTCCAAGACCTTTTAGAACACACATGCCCTCTCTCTGCTTCTTGCTTTTTGAAGCTCTTCTCAGGCTTTTGAACCCAACACAAGTTCTCTTTCTCCAGGAAGCCTTCCTTATTTAATCCCATGCCACGATGATATCCTCTTTCTCTATACAGATACATACCATCGTCCACTTTAACCCTTGATTCCATGTTGACCAGATATTTGTTGAACTCCTTGTGTTGGAAATAATTTGAGATATAAAAGATGATGAGACAAGATTTCTGTCATCAAGAATGTTAGGTATATCCCAAAAAAGACACAATTAGAAAATCATATATTAATAGAATATGAGACAAAAATTGTCAGAATGCAAAAGTAGTTCACTAAGCCAGGGACATAAATACTTAGTGCCAATACTGTGACTAAAAGTATCTGAGATAGCTCTTAGGAAGTAAAGGTGTCCCTTGAGTAGGATGTGGCCAGGAGAAAGAGAATTTTTGGTAGGGAATTAAAGCCAGGGTAAAAGCATAAAAGGAATAGCTTGAAGTTGGATCTGTTTGTAAAAAAGTTGGTTATCAGAAAAATATTTGTGTAGAAAAGCTCTAGAAGAAAATAATAGAAAGGTAGTTGGAATCAGATTTTGTTGAGCCATATACATAATGTTGAAGAGTCTGAGATTTCTTCCTGAGGGAATGAAAAGCTACAAAGTTGTATACAACAGAAAGTAACATACAAAAAACATTTTATTGGGGTGATCAAAGTGATGTGTACTAGGTAAATGGATTGAATGAGAGTAAAAAATAAAGGCCATACCTAATATATCATTCCCCTCAAATTTAATGAATGTTAACTTTGTCTCTCTAATCACATATCAGTTGGCTACTGCTGTGTAACAAATTGCCTCCAAACTCAGTGAGTAAAAGCAATAAGCACATATTAGTGTTCATAAGTGTATTGGTCAGCTGTGTTGTTCTTTTGGTCTGGCAGAACTTACACACACATCTGTAGTCAGCTGAGGTTTGGGAAGGCCACTGTGTTTATGTTAAATAAGCTTTCTCATATGCTTTGAAGGTGACTGATTAGAGACTGGCCTAGGATGGTCTCCCTGAGACAAATGGGCTCTCCATGTGATTTCTCACCCTCAGCAGGCTAGCCCAGGCTTGTTGTACGGCAAAGGCCTGGGGGCAAGAGAACAGGCAGAAACACATAAGGCCTCTGCAGGCCTGGCCTAGGAAATGGCACAACATCCTTTCTGTTGCATTCTACTTGCCCAAGAAAGTCACAAGTCCAGCTCAGATTTAAGAGTTAAAGAATAGACTCTACTTCTTCAAGGGGAAAGATACAAAGTCACACCGTCAAAGGTGGGGACTCAGTGAATCCATCAGTCAGGAAGGAAACACAAGGAACAAGTCATTCTCTCCCACATTTTGCCTATCTCATTTTTTTTTTGCCATAAGCCTAGGAGGTACATTATTATTCTCACCATTTTTACAGATGAGGAAACTAAGCTCCTAAGTGGTTAATAACTTACCTAACGTCATATATAATTGAGCAGTGTTTGAATCTCAGATTACGTCCAAAGCCATGGAATTTTATTTTTTGCTAGAGATCATTAATTTGAGAAAGAAAGAGTGAAAATTAAGGGTAAAGGAGGAGAAACACTATGCTGAGGTCAAGAGAATTAAATTCAAGCACCAGCTATGTTTGTTTCCTTATCTCTAATGTATCCAGCTGGCTTGTAGAGGCTAACATAAAAACCAAAACATCTACACACACATAAAAATACTTTGAAAACTACAAAATTTCATACAAATATAATATATCCTTATTCTAATTTTTAATATCCTTATAGAATCTGGAATATACAACAGGATGTGAGCAACACCCTCCCAGGAAAAGAACAGGTATAATCTAAAATTATTCAAAATATGCCATACCAAAATTACATCCAAGAATAGGCCAAATACTTTTACACCTTTTTGCTTATGAGAAATTTAATTAAGTGGATATTTATGGATGTTAAGAAATTGTTAATTTTTTCAGGCATAATAATGCTATTGCCATTTATGCCTTTCTAAAGAGTTCTTATTTTTTAGAGTTGTGATAGCAGTGAATAAAACAATACCAAGTCAGAAATTTGCCCAGAAAGGGTTAATTAGGGTATAGCTGAAAGATTAGCTATGATTAATTATTGAAGCTGACGATGGGTACTTTTGTGAAATAATAAGATATTTATAGAAAAAAGGTTTCTCTATTTTAAAAAAAATCTCAATACAAGTAGACTTCTTCCCTTCAGAATAAAAAACCTCTTTGCATCTGATATTTCAGAAATCTTCCCAGAGCAATAGGCATGACATATACAATCTGGTTATTCTTTCTTTCTACTTTAAAACCAATTACCATCCTTTCCCAACGGCCACAGAAAGAGTATCCTGACTTGATTCCTGCTCTCATTTTTACTTCAGGTTTCAACTTCTACACATTAACCACTGCAATCTTACTCCACCCTTGATATCTTTTCTTGTTAATTTTCTGTTCACTCTTGCCTTAGCCACTCTCCACAATATGTTTTTCTGGGTAGAAGACTATGGAGCAGGGCTTGTGTTGATTTTGTGCAGCCCACATTCCTGGAATGTTAGTGCTAAGCACAGAATTTGACCTGTAACACAGTGAAGAAAGAGTTCAAATGCAAACTCCAAAGATATCCATCCCACAGAATAAATGCCAATAAGCAATTTCCTTTTCCCAGCCTACAGAGATTTTCATCAGATAGCCCATAACAGACAGAACCCGTGCCAATATTTTATAACCCATAAAATTTCTTCAAGCAATTGTACAGATTTCCAGCCATCCTTTGATCAGTCTTTGTAACAGTGACTCCGGGCCTTCACCTAAAAACGATTCCTAGACCTTGATATATATATATATATATATATATATATATATATGTGTGTGTGTGTGTGTGTGTACACACACACAATGGAAGAGATCTGGCCTTCAGAAAGTCTCTCATTAAAGCGCTAATCTGTTCCACCACATTCTTCTGAGACACAGTGATCAGCATTCTAGCTGGCCTCAATGGCCAGCCCTAATAAAACTGATAGAAACAGCTTAAGTAATTGGATTGCTATATGGGATTGAATGTCTGACAACAAAAGATAGCCATCTCTATTCGACCACCATATCTTTGTTCCAGCAACGAATTCATTTAGCAATGCACTTAGAGGCTCCTGGGCCCAGGGAGAAACGACAGACGAGGGACACAAAAGCTAGGCCAGCTGATGAGCCAGAGACAGAGGCTGTGCAATTCCAAAAAGTTAATTACGGTGAACGCAGGCAGCAGACAATGACTTGTTGAATCATTACCATAATCACATTATTGCACTGGTCTCCAGTTCCCAGCCAAGGGCAGTGTTGGCTACTTCTCATTCTGACTGTGTACTTCCTCTTCACCTGCCACCTGAAATCTACCGTACACGACTTCTTGGCTGATACACTCTTAACTACTGCAATCTGTTCATGTGTCCTAGACATTTTTTTAAATTTTAGTGGTTTTTTTCCTATCAAAAGAGATAGAAGTGTCCAAACAGTCAGTGTAGAAGACATTGGTGCTAAAATTCTCATATTTGTCTCAAAATTTGTGACATGGGAAAACATTATCATCCACTAAAATATAATTATAATATCAAAATCCTATATCTACATGTGACTTCAGATAGGTCTAAACAAAGTTAATATAATATAAATCAAATCACAATGTTGATTTATAACTTCAGGCAGATCTAAAGAGGGTTAATATAAATCAGAATATTGATATCCAAAGCCAATCCTAGAGTGAAAAACAGCAAATACTACCCACACTCAGTGAGTCTGAAGCAACATTCCCAGTTAATATTTTCCTAGAAGTTTTGACGTATTTATTTCTTGACCACCGGGTATTTCGTTTCTTCAGCCGAGTGACATAAATTATTTTCACTTTTCCACTGTCTCTGGAACAGTTTTGGTCTCTCTGAAGAGAATACCAGCCAGCGAGTGAGAATGGCACCACCTTTTATAATAAACAGAGATGTTGGTATAATGACCATTGCCAAAAATGTAATAACACAGCAGCAATGATAATAGTAGAAATATTGTTATTAATAATTACTTTAGACCGGCCAACTTAGAGTGAAGATTCTAAATATTTCTAAATGAAGTTCTGATTTAGCCATACAATATTCTGTAAGAGAGCTCAGGGATCATTCATTCTGCATTAAAATGGAAAGAAATAGCAAAGCCAGGATACCTTTGCTTTTTCAAACAGTGGCACCAAAGAAGCCCAAATACAAATGTCTTGACATCCAGTCCAACACTCCAGGTCTTTAAATAGCATGGTTCAGCCAAGATTGCTTCCCCAACTAGGCAAAGAGATAGAACCAGCTCCATAGTCCAAATTTTGACTTTGGTTCATAATTGAAAACACACAATCATATGTTATGCAAAACTGGCATGTCTTCCCCTTTTCAATTTATCATACTGCCAAATGGATAACATGGTCTCAAAGTGCTATACCCATGAAAAATATTGAAATACTTCTAATCATGAGTAAAGAATATATAGTTAATTTTGACATAAATCTTGAACAGAACTATAGAAGGATTCCTACTCAAATCTCAGCAGAGACTTTTTTGTGCTAAGCTTTACTATGATAAAATGGGCCTCAAGTTCAATAAAATATCCCAATGCCCATCTAAGATACCTTCATTTCTTTTTATTTTCTGAAAGGGATTAAAGTTGCAATCAATCTGTACATGGGACAATCAAGGGCAATAATATTTACCATATCTTTAAGCACAATGGCTGAAAAGGATGGGAAGTGGGTCCTACATCCTACAGGAAGTTCTTCCTCACCATGCTAGTCCTTAATGCCCTTTTTTCCCCTCCCGTCAATCCCTCAGCCTTCTTCCATTTCCACCATTCATCTCCCACTTACCATGCCCTGCCTGTACTGAACACTGTGCTTTTTTCAAGACTATATATATTCCTTCCTTCCTCCCCTAGATCTAAAACCCTCAAGGATAAGATGGAGTGGTATTTAATCTACCCATTCCTCGCAGTACCAAGCACAGATTGGCATTTCATATGTATGTCACTGACTGATGAGGCTGGAGGTTAAAATACTAGACAGATTTTGTTGTACTTATATGCAATGTAAATATGTATCCATGGCTTACCTTTGAGGTCATCACCAATTTACCAAGAAAATAAGAAAACAATAAGCTTTTAGTTCTAATGTTTGCAGTCTTTCTATATCACATAAAGTATGACTAGAATACAGTCATAGCTTTGTATAAACCCAAAACCTGACAGCCACTCATAGGGTTACAGGAAATGTATATCTACACAGACAGGGCCTTTGTCTTGAACCGGTAAATACCCACTACATCTGTGACTAACAGTGAAATCACTTCTTTCCTGAGACCACGCCCCGGCTCCTCTCCTAACTGCTCTGGGGTCATACAGGCAGGCATGACATGGTTGAAGACAGGTAGATGTATTTCCCTGACCCACAGTCATTTCACATTTTTCTCGTTTCTTACCCATTGTTCTCAACCTCTTTACCTGCCCCGGCATAGCAATGGAAGGCAATGTAAAGCCATTGCTCCTTTGAAAGGGCTCTGGAAATCTCTGATCAAAGGGCCTTTCCCCACCTCCATGTGGCTTCTCCTTGTTCCTGGGATGAAGGCCTAATAAGATTCCAAGCTAATTTTTACCCTTTACCCTTATGCCTAGGCCATTCCCAGGCCTAGTTGTCACTTACAGATTATCTGCCTCATAGGCTCTTATGTGATTTTCTAGGCTTTCCCCATTTAGCACAACATAGATACTATAAATTAGCAGCCTAAAATATGCAGGCAACATTGGGCTTAACAATGAATTTTATTTATGCTCTATACTTTTGTTGTTGTTTTTATAAATTCATCACCAATAATTTTAAATCAAGAGATTTTATATATCAATTAAGACGCCTAACTGCTCTTTAGAAATTAGAGGATTTGGCCACCTCTGGTCCCATTCTCATCTGGCAGCATCAGCTAAAGCTGAGTAATGGCTGCCCTTTTAGAAACAGAAGCAACTCTCCCCTTCTCCACTGTCTCGTCACTCCCCATTGCCATACACCAGACCCTTATACTCAGGTATATATCTGTCATGGCAGAAACTAGATAGAAGCTCAAAAACATGGTTCTACTTATTTCTGAACACATAAGACTCTATCTCCTATCCTCCCTTACAGTCAGGTGTGGTCATGTGACTGTGTTCTGGCCGATGGAATGAGAGTGGCTACTTTATGATCTGTGGAAGATGGCGGCATAGGAGGATACTGGGCTCACTGCGTCCTGTGGATCACTTAGATTCCACCCACACCTGCCTAAATAACCCAGAAAACCACCAGAAGACTAGCAGAATGGATTCTCCAGAGCCAAGCGTAGACGAGAGGCCCATGGAAAAGGGTAGGAAGGGCAGAGGCGGTGTGCGCTACACGGACCAGTGGGAGGGAGCCGGGGCGGAGGAGCAGCCCACTGGCCAAGCAGAGCCCCCGAGTCTGGCTTGCAAAAGCGGAGGGGCCTGACCAAGTGTGTTTGGACAGCAAGCAGGACTTAACATCTGGAAGGTTATAAGCTAACAGCTCTGCTTGGAGAGCGGGAGGGCTGGAGGACAATGGGAGGGAGAGTTGTTGAGCCCCAGATGACAGAGTGCAGCTTGGCAGGGAACAAAAGTGCTCACCAATGCCGTCTCCCTTGCCCATCCTCCAGCCAAAATCCCAAAGGGAACCAGTTCCTGTCAGGGAACTTGCTTGCACCACGCAAACACCCAACGTTGTGCTTCTGTGGGTCCATCCCTCCGGCGGGTCTGACTCCCTCCCGGTGCCACAGGGCCCCTCCAGAAGTGGGCCTCTGAAGGAAAAGCAAGCTAAGCATGCCCCTCCCACCCCTGTGCACCATGCTGATCCACCCCAGCTAATACACCAGATCCCCAGCACCACAAGCCTGGCAGTATGCAAGTAGCTCAGATGGGCCACACCACCCCACAGAGAATCCTGCCCCTAGGAAAGGGAAAGAGAAGGTACACACCAGTCTGACTGTGGCCCCAGCAGTGGGCTGGGGGCAGACATCAGGTCTGACTGCGGCCCCGCCCACCAACTCAAGTTATTCAAGACAGCACAGGGGAAGTGCCCCGCAGTCCCGCACCACTCCAGGGACTATCCAAAATGACGAAACGGAAGAATTCCCCTCAAAAAAACCTCCAGGAAATAACGACAGCTAACGAACTGATCAAAAACGATTTAAACAATATAACAGAAAGTGAATTTAGAATAATAGTCATAAAATTAATCTCTGGGCTTGTAAACAGTATAAAGGACAGCAGAGAATCTCTTGCTACAGAGATCAAGGGACTAAGGAACAGCCAAGAGGAGCTAAAAAATGCTATTAATTAGCTGCAAAATAAAATGGAGATGACCACAGCTCGGATTGAAGAGGCAGAGGAGAGAATAGGTGAACTAGAAGATAAAATTATGGAAAAAGAAGAAGCTGAGAAAAAGAGAGATAAAAAAATCCAGGAGTATGAGGGGAAAATTAGAGAACTAAGTGATGCACTAAAGAGAAATAATCTATGCATAATTCATATTCCAGAGGAGGAAGAGAGAGGGAAAGGTGCTGAAGGTGTACTTGAAGAAATCATAGCTGAGAACTTCCCTGATCTGGGGAAGGAAAAAGACATTGAAATCCAAGAGGCACAGAGAACTCCCTTCAGACATAACTTGAATCGATCTTCTGCATGACATATCATAGTGAAAGTGGCAAAATACAAGGATAAAGAGAAAATTGTGAAAGCAGCTAGGGATAAACATGCTCTAACATATAAAGGCAGACCAATAAGACTAGTGACGGATCTCTCTACTGAAACTTGGCAAGCCAGAAAGGAATGGCAGGAAATCTTCAATGTGATGAACAGAAAAAATATGCAGCCGAGAATCCTCTATCCAGCAAATCTGTCATTTAGAATATGATGAGTGCCAAAAAATCTCTCACATGTGATCATTCACACTCTTTTCTCTTCTGCTTAATGCAATCAAGCCATGTGTTTAAAATGGCAGAGCCACTAGATAGAAGGATCTTAGGTTGGGAAATTCACCTGCAAGAAATGAAACTACTTCTATCATGTTTGAACAATCATGCATTTTGAATTTCTTTGTTACAGCAGCTAACATGAGCTTAACACATCTGTCTTTCAACTTCACAGGAAGTCTGTGACTTGATTTAATGACTACATGCCCAAAGTCTCACTTTACACTGATCTGACCATAACTAATCCCTCTGAAAGGCACCATTTCTTATAAAAATCTACCCACCATGAACTTCAAAAGATGTACTTCCTTCCTGGAACTCCCTAGTGATTAGTTTTGTACAACAACATTAATTTATGCAGCTATGATTGTGTCTGAATTTGCCTGCCCCCTAACTTAAAGCTTCACCTTACACACTAAAAGTTCTGGCTCTGGTCTCCATGAACTTATCCTTGGAAAAGTAATGGACACTTATGAACAATAGAATTAAGATAAATATAATCAAAGTCATTGGAAGTTGAAGAAATCCACTGAGATAATGTGGTACATCAGCAGAATTTTTTTCAAGGTAACCAAAGTCTAGAAAAGAAAAATGACTTCCCTAAAATCACACAGCCAGAATATAGGAGAGAAAAATCAAACTCTCATTTTTAATTTCTAAATGCAATGTACTTGACAACATTATCCCTCATCTCTTATTACAACCCACAGTTTTATTTTACCTTTTTCCACCACGCACACACAGTCCTAGCAATTAATGGAACATTGATTATGTGGTAAGTACTATTCCGAGTTTTTTGCATGCATTTCTTAAATTTTAATGTCAGAATAAATATATGAGGTTATATAGTCTCCATTTTTATGATGTGAAAGTGAGGCACAAAGAGGTTAATGAATTTTTTCAATATCACATACCTAGAAAATGGAAGGTAGGGTCTAACTCCATAGTCCATGCTTCTAAAAACCATGTTATATTGCCCATTGAAATCTTATCTTTCTTCATAGAAGGAAGAACTTTTTGCATCAGTTAGCTTTTCCTAGGAAACAAACCACCTTAAAATATGGTGGCTTAAAGCAACAGCCACTTACTCAGCCCATGATACTATGGGGTAGCAATTTAGGCTAGGCTCAATGGGGCAGTTCTTCTGCTGACCTCACTCGGGCTCATATAGTATGTGAGGTCAGCTGGCCAGTTAGGTTGTGGCTGGATGAGCCAGATGACCTCAATCCCACATCTGGGAACTCAGCTAGGAGAGCCAGGATGACCGACATGGCATGGCCTCTCATCCTCCAGCAGACTAGCCAAAAACTTGTTCCCATGGCAATGGTTGCTCTTTTCCCAAGAGCTCAAGAGTATCAAGAAAGGCAAGTACGAAAGCACAATTATTTCTCAGTTCTCTGCTTGTGTCGTATTTGCTACTATTCTACTAGCTGAAGCAAGATACATGGCTAACTCCATGGAAAAATGGGGAAATTTCTTGATAGGCAGACTATTTCTTGATAGGCAGACCTTCAAAATCATATTTCAAGGGGCACACAGAATGGGATTGGAAAAAGTTATGGACATTTTTAATATCTCAGATAATTTAATTGTTCTCTTCTGGTACTTACATCCATAGTTCTAAATAATATGTGTATATGGCTACCTCTTAAGTAATCAGTTTTAAATATTATCTTCTGGATTATTATTATTATGACAATTAAAAATTTAGGTTTTTCAATACCTTTCCTTTCTACCAAAAATTCATAAACCTTTCACCCAAATTCCCTAAATATTAACATTTAACATAACTGCTTTATACATAAATACATATATTTCCTCTAAATCATATGAGAATAAGTAATAGACATGAGGCTTCTTTACTCCTATATTTTCAGTGTGTGTTTTCAAAATCAAGGCTTAAATAACCAACTGTATAATTATTAAAAATGAGGAAATTAGCTTTCTAATGCTATGAGTTATTCTATCTACTACTGTCAAATATGGTAGCCATTAGCCACATGTGACTAAATGTATTTAAATTTTAAACTAGTAAGAATTAAACAAGAATTAAACCAAGTTCCTTGGTCACACTAGCCACATTTAAAGTACTCAATAGCCACATATGGCTGGAGACTATTTTAGTGAATAGTGTAGAGAATGTATCCATCATTACAGAAAGTTTCAATGGACAATGTTGGTCTATATCTTTCAGGCCCTGTTTGTATATAATTACAGATTTATAGAGATAAAATCTGTATGTGTTACAAGACTATAGTCTTGTTATAAAGACTTGTTATAAAAATTATTACCTCTATCTTTAGATAAGAAGACAAAATTAGAAAAGTGAACGGGGTCCATGCCTGTATAATAAATCAATCCTATAAAAAGGGATTTGATTCTAAGTTGGATCATTTGAAAGACCTTTCTCCCACAGCAACATATTCCATCCCCAAGAAACGTGAGTCCCTATCTTAGGTTGTGCATGTGCACAAATTTATTAAGCTCCTCCTTTATTCAGGAAGAGCTCCCAGGAGAAATAGCAAAAGAATGAGGGAACCAGGACAGGGCAAAAGAAGCCAAGGAAAGTGCCGATTTCAAGCAACTTTCAGACTGATCTTGTAGGTTACCCTAAAGCATAAACCACACCATGGGATTTGTCCCACCTGGAGCCAAGTGAGCCAGGGTGTCACACACCTACATGGCTACAAGCTGCACCAACAGGATAGAAGCTCCCAGGTACTTGTGTGGGCAAAGCAGTGCCAGCAGCCCAAGTTTGTCCTGTGAAAAAGGTCAGTAGTTCCCACTGCTGGGAATCAAAGCACACAGAGGGTGAGGCATGAACACCCTTAAACCAGTGAAAGAGGGCTGAGAACATTGGGAGCAGCCCAGACCAAAAATATGACAGAGTATTCTACCTTACTATTCTTTATAAAATGTATTTGTTAAACAGCTCCCGATGTGGCCTTTTGCATAAGTAAAACTTGAAAATCTTGCTGGTTCCGAATAAATGCTCACTTACTTACGCTGGCCTATTTCCATGAGATATTTGTTTGAGCCTCCAATATCAGCTGAGGGAAAACAGGTGGGGTGGGTGGGGCTACCCCTGATAGGGAGCATAAAGTCAAAGGGCAAGAACCACGGAACACAGATTCAGGGACATCTGAGTGCAAACCAGCCTGCTGTATAGGGGAACCCTCCACCGAAGTGTGTTGCCCTGTGCTACAATCCATCCAGATTATAGAAATCCACACAAACTAGTTTAAGTAAAGGGAGGATTATTTTGTATGTTACAAGAGTGCCTCACGTAACTCAAGATTACATAATTTAGTGGGGCATCATGAGAAAGCTGGATAATCATCAGGAACAAGCTGTCTCCTCTTTCCCTTTTTATTCTTTTCTTTCTCTACATACTCTTGGATTTCTGCTTCTCCGTGCACATGGACCAAAAACACCTGCCCCAGCCCCAGAGTCCACAAAATGCACTGGCACTAGAAGTAGATCCAGGAGTATTAACTTCTCATTCTCTGGATTACTTAAAATCTCAATCAGGATAGAATTCAGTTATCTCAGTTCTCATGTCAGGTGTCAGAGACCTTGGGACTTGTATAAAGATGTACAGATTAAGGTAAATGGTATGGCAGACTATTTTTTCCAAAAGTGGCCACAGCAATATCTCTGGTGCCCTAAACTGTTCAGAGCCTTTCCACTGATCACCCTGAAAAGTAGGGTCTGTGTTCCCTTCTCTTGAATCTGGGCTGGAACTTCTGAATTTTTATTTTCATTTGTTGGCATGACAAAATAAACAAGAGGCAAATCTGAAACACCCCACCCCTGCTAAAAAAAAAAAAATCCTAAATGTAAATATTCATTCAAATACACTATTGTCTCGTGCCACTTAGTGTAGTTCCTCCTTGAATAACCCCTTATCCAAGACCTGTGTGTTCTTAAAATGCCACCTCTATGTTGGTTCAAAACCTTGGGAGCTTCCCAGGTGAAATCTAAAGCTGGACTCCATACATAGGGGGCAGGAAGAGACCAGAGAAAGAGGCTGACCCTCTGGATTGGTAGATGGCAGGTTTAAAAAGCAAAGAAGTTGGGACACTTGGCTGGCTCAGTCAGTAAAGCATCTAGTTCTTGATCTTGGGATCATAAGTTCAAGCCCCATGTTAGTTGTAGAGATTACTTTAAAAAAAAAAAGCAAGAGAACATACTTACAGGGCTTGTCCTGGTTGTCTGAACAATGAGTAGATCTCCATACCTGTCCGCCCCCTCTGCACCCCAGAATCTTAGAAGTTAACATAGAGGCCTTACCTGAGTTTAGTCACTTATATGGCCCCCATGACCTCAACAACACATTGCTTTCTCAAGGCTGCATCCTCAAGAATGGCCACCATCGTGGGTAGAATATATATTCCAGGACAGGGGCAGGATGAAGGGCCTCCAATTCCCCGGATCCAGCTCAAGAGTCAACTGGCAGTCACATCCTCTCAATGACATCCTGCAACACTCTAGCACATCATTCTGGAGTGAAACCTCCTACTCCATTACACTGCAGAAAAGATGGCAACTTGCACTTCCCTTCCTACTACATTGGCATATGGCAGCACCCTGGGCCTCACCCTTTGTTATTATAAAACCATCATGAACTCATTAGCCAATAGGGTTTCTTTGGGGGCTACTTCCTCTTTCCAAGGAGTTTTATAGTCATCTCGGGACAGATATCCCTTTGAGGGCCGCACTTCTATCTTTGACTAATACAGTGGTTCTCAGAAGTGTGATCCCTGAACCACCAGCATCAGCATCATGTAAGAACTTGCTAGAAATGTACACTCTTGAGCCCATCCATACCTCCTAGATCAGGAAAGTCTGGAGATGGGCCAGAAATCTGGGTTCAAACAAGCCATCCAGGGAATTCTGACACAGCTTGGAGTTTGGGAACCACTAGTCTACTCAGGTCTGGTCAAGCGTCAGATATCACATTAGTGACTGAAGAGAGAGAATAGAATAGAAAGAATTGTTAGCTAAGTATAAAGTTCCAACCAGGTAAACTAAAAAGGCAAAAAGAGAAACCCAAGTTCTCAAGGGGACTGAAACTGGAGGAAGTAGCTAGTACTCTGAAGGCTGGGGGAACAAAGGAAAGGGAATGAAATTATGGAGATGTAGGAAGACGAGGAGTCATGCCATAAGGGGGGACCCATGGCTCAGCCTCTGCTGTTCATCAGACTCAGTCGCTGCAATGCTTTCTGAAGAAGGGCCCTGGCAGCTGGTGCCCAAGTGCCTGAGGGAGGCACGGTAAGTACACTGTAGAGGCAACTAACTGCTGCCACCACAAACAATGCTCAGGTGATACCCATTCGAAGAGGAAGCCCCTTCTCCCTCAGCCACAGTTCTCGATTGCAAACAAGAGAAACTGACAGCAACAAAAAATATAAGGTACCCAAGAATCTAACGAAAGGTATGTAAGGATTTTATAAATTTTTTATCAAGGGGCATTAATAAATAATAAACAGAGCAATATCCCACATTCAGGGGTAGGATGAAAAAATCGTAAAAACATCCATCTGCAAATTAAAATATAATTTGAATGCAATTCCAATGAAAATGTCTACACAGTTTTTCATGAACCTTGACAATCAGATTGTTGGGCAAGGGCCAAAGAACAGCCAAGTCAATTCTGAAAGAGAAGGATGAGGGTGAATGGAGAAATTCATTTACCAAAATCTAGTATGCATCTTCATGTATAGGGATAGTGAGGAAGGCAGTGTGGTATTGGCACAAAGATAAACAGAGGTCAATAGAACAAAATAGAGACCCTGAAATGGTCCCATTCATACAAAATTTGACATGAAACAGAAGAGGCACTATAGATTATTGAGGAAACAATGGAGCATGTATTAATGATACTGGTGAGATAGCTCATTACAGACAAAATTAGATCCCTGCTCTACACTGCACACAAAAATCCATCCCAGGTGGTCAAAAGGCCTAATGGTGACGATTTAGGAGAAACTGCTTCTGATTTTAGGGTAAGGAAGATTTTCCTAACAACATACCAAAAACTCCCCACAAACCACAAAAATAGAGATTAATGAATTCAACTACATTAAAATTTAACATTTCTGCCTATGAAAAGACACCATTAAAAAAATGAAAAAGTCAAGCCACAGACTGGAAAAGGATAGTTTCAGTGCTTGTATGATAACTCCTATCCAGAATGTATATCTCACTCCTACAAATCTTCAAGTAAAAGACAACTCAGAAGGGGTGGGAAAAAAAGGAGGGCAAAGGCTGTGATTCCCTGAAGAGGAAATCCACACATCCCATAATCATCTATAAAGGTAATCGATTTCACAAATAATCAGGAAAGGGCAAATTGAAAGAAAATACCATTCCTCATCCATCAAAAATCAGTAAGAATACTGTTTTAGGTATGATAATAGCATCCAGAATAGGAAACAACAGGAAACAGAATTATTACACAGAGGTGGGAGTGTAAATAGATGCAATCACTGGGAAGAGCAACTTGGCAACCAGCCGATATATTTTAAGGTAAATATATGCAGTACTTGAAATTCCACTCTGAGGAACATACCCCAGGTAATGCCCCCAGGTGGTGCCAATGCTGCTTTGAGGGGCAAGTTACTAAATATTACCGAAAAGCGACAGTCAACTCCCCCTTTCCAAACGGAGGTAACATGGGAGCTGGAAGCTCAACTAAATGTGCACTTAACACCTCAAGGTCTTTAAAGAGGACTCTAACGCGACCAAGTATTCATTCCAATGGTTCTTAAAAAGGAGAAGACACTTAACACTGACAGTAATCTTGGTTTTTAAATAGTAATAGCATCCAATAGTATTCCATGTCTTCAGCGGCCACTTAGCACCTCACTATCAGAACACAGATATGATTTAAATGAGCTTCATTCCCGAGGATAAAATGTCCTAAGAGTGGTTTTGTGCCTTGCTCACTGTGATCCAACTGAGAGCTTAACCCAAATAAACTTTAACACCAGGGGAAAGGACAGCCTCTGAATGAAAACGTCATCATTGTCAACAATTTAAAATCTAAGTCACCTGAGAACACTTTTAAATAGAACCAGGTTTGCAAGAGGGAAAAAGGCTCAGCTTTTGACATGGAATGCATGGAGACCACGGTAATTTGGGTCCCACCTTTACAGCCAGAGCAGATTAATTATTCTGTCCACTTTATGCCAAGAAAGAGAAAGGCAAAGGTGACTGCAAAAGGTAAACTAGGCAAGATTTCCAACAAGAGGCCTATCTTTTGTCCGTTGCTTTTAGTGGCTTCCAATCTGACCTATTAAAGGTATACCCTCGGCTCCAAAAAAGGGGAAAGAAACTATAGCTTTGTATTCCCAACTCATGTATCTTTGCCTGCAATCTTGCATTCAATTTCAGTGTAACATGAAGAGGCCTATTCTTTTACAAAAAGTTCCCTCTTCCCACCAGGCTTGTTTGTTATTTTATGTGTTTCTGCATCATTTGTAGACTCCGCTTTGATCTGCATTCCTCCTGGATGTGGGGTTTCCTTTTCAGCTACCAAAAGGAAAGCTGGTTTGTTTGAAAAATCTGTTTATTTGGATTTTTTTGCTAGCCTAAAGCCCCTATCTTTATCAGGATGCGCAGGGCTCCATGTCTGCCAGTCTGGGACATCACTCGTTTTCCCTAAGGAAAAAGGCAACTTGGAAATAATACAACTTGCCCGTTTGCATTTGGAATATTCTGGGAAAGAGGTTTTAGAGGTTTCAGTTTAAAGCTGAAGAGAAGTGATTCTTTATCAGATATATTTAATCAGCAGTGGATCTTTCATGTTTAGACTGAGGAAAAAAGAGTTTCCTCTCATTATTTCTCAATTAGGAATTTTCTCAGCAAGCATGAGCTTGTTTGTGTGCACAACCAACCACATCTGTATTTCCTGGTGAGAACCTATACCCTCCATAGAACAAGGACATCTAGGATAGTGTGGCATTCATCGCTCTCCCTGTCTATACCAGCATGTGGATGTAGGAAAAGAGAGTCAAAATCACACCCAGGTGACAATGTCGCTGTCGCCATTTCCAGAAAAATTTCCTTTGTAAGGAAGAGTCAGTGTTTGACTCAGGGGTGGATACCAGGTTGCAACTACCATCCAGCTCTGATCAATGAGCACTGGCTTCATGAAGAACATTGGGCACATTAGGGCTCCTTGGGAAAAGGGATCCATGGTCATGCGATTAGGGATGCCGGCCATGGAACAGAAGGATATAGCACACACAGGACATCATCAGCTGACGCATCTAAAGGCACCCTGTATCAAATCATTGTCTCTGATGTGTCTAGTGGGTGGGGGAAGGGAATACTTGTTGAGGGCAGGGTCGTGGGTTTCTTAAACCAATCCCATAGTTTACTGCTTATTACCTATAAGTGATATTGGCTCCCGACCAACATTTCTTCTTAGGAACAGCTCTTAGGAAGGCTGAAGCAGTCTATAGACAAAACAGAGAGAGGAAATAAAGTCTCTCTGAATGGGGAGGACAGGAGACATTCTCCCACATCCTCCAAATGCCTCTTTGACGGAGAAACAGGATATGTTCCCCAAGGAGCTTATGAGACCGTCACCTCACGGGATGGCAGTGGCCAGGACCCGCTCTTTGGAGGGTTAGCCAGCAGGATTCAATCTGGGAATCCAAACAAACTTAGGAAAACAATAGGCAGGACCAGGAAGGAATGGGAATTATTTGTCTGTTTTTAATAGAATCCTGCCTTCAAATTGCAGCTTTGCTCTAGGAAGAAAAAAAAATCACAGTTTTCTTTAAAGTTACACATGAACAGTTTCTGGCTTCAAAAGATAGAGGTCAAAATAAACTCCAGTTGTTGCCAAAGAACCATGTCTTTTTGCAGGGACACCAGGCCTCACTCAATTTAGGCTGCCTTGGGACAGGTGGCAAGTGTACAAAATAAAACTAGTTAGGTAAACTGACTCCACACTGAGATCTCTCAGCTATTCAAGCAGTTACAAACCCCAAATAGGAATTAAGATGGACTTGTTTACACCAAACCCTAGGCTGATCTGATTTCTCTGTGGGGCCGTCTGAAGAAAGACCTAGGAGTCTTCAGAATCAGCAGGACCTTCCATCCCCTTTGTTACCAAGCCTCAGAGGGTCCACATGTTTGAAGAACCTGGACACGTTTGTTAACCCAGAGGGCTTTGTTTTCACAGAACATTTAAGTTAGACTTTGCTCCTTAAAAAAAAAAAAAAAAAAAAAAAAAAAAAAAAAGACATCTATTCACTAAGTGCTAGGTCCAGAAATAAAGTATGGTAGGGTCAGAGTGAATTGAGAATTTCATCCTGGCAGATGAAGGAGGAACCAAGAGGTCCCTTGTGGAAAGTTTTGGTTTTGACATTCAAACTACAAAGTAGGTTCAGCAGAGTGGACAAGATTGTCCAAAAGTTGTCAAATAGTTCATTACAAAGAAGAGAGGGTTGGGGGTGCCTGGGTGGCCCAATCAGTTAAGCATCTGACTTGGGCTCAGGTCATGATTTTAGGGTTCGTGTGTTCAATCCCCACATCAGGCTCTCTCGGCTGTCAGCACAGAGCCTGCTTCAGATCCTCTGTCTCCCTCTCTTTCTGCCCTTCCCCCTTTCACATAGTCTCTCTCAAAATAAATAAACATTAAAAAAAAAAAGAGAGTGTCTTCCGTCTCAACAATCCCCTAGGTGCAAAAAATATAGAACATACAGACTAAATTTACCAAATTTTGCAGGCACCTCTGCCCCCATCTTACACCTTTGTATCTCACGCACTTCGATGGGACACAATAAGACACAGTGACTCTTTGGAAGAGCTTGAATGTCACACACAAAATCTCCTCTAAAAGGGCTAACATTTGAGTCCTGTTAATAAACTTCCACTGAGAAGACCCATTTGAGGCCAGAATTCTCATAACATCTCCTAGAGAATTTACTGAAGTCTAATCCCTGCCCTAGCGGATAAGCAAAGGCGTACGCTCAAGAATCCTGAGGGCGGCTGGGGTAGAGACTGCTCGTAGTGTGGACCTCAGACCAGCAGCTGCAGCTTGTTAAAAGCAGATTCTAGGCCCCACCTCGGACTTGCTGAATCAGAATTGTGGCGGGGAGAGGGGGGCAAATCTGCTTAACAATTTTTCAAAGTCATTCTTACGTATGCCCAATTGTGAGATCGTAGGCAGCAGTCCAGCAGTTGGCTAAGAGGCCCACCCCTGAAGGATTTTTGTAAGTGCAGAAAGGACCCAGCAGGAGGACAGGTAGGAGAAAGTGGGTGCTTAGGACCCTGAAGTGAAAAGGGAGGTTGGTCATTACCACCTGTGCCTTAGTATGAGGCCATAAAAGCAATAGGGATACATTAACTTTGATCTTTGGTGGAAAACTAGACACTTCCTGCCATCCTTCTCATTTTTCTTGTGGCAGTGGCAAGGAAGAGCAGGTCTAAGGGTGGGAAAACTAAACAAACCCTCTCAAATAAGAGCGAGCTCTTCACCAGCTTCCTCAGTTTGGGCTCTATCTTGCCTTCACCCTCCAGCTGCCCGTTCTATTCTATTGCTTGTAACCAACTAATAACCTCTCATACACACACACCAGTGTCTTCTCACTCATTCCCATCCTCTTTCCCTGGTGTACCCTCTTAAGCCCAGGACTCACCACCATGGATCATGGCCTGGCCCCCCACCCACTCTGCTGTGCTGTCATGCAGGGTCAAGCGCCATCCAAAAGTCAATGTCACTGCTACCCTAGATGCCTCCTTTTCAACTCAAATCAACCCAACAAGTTTTTCATTGGGTAATAGAACCTTTCTCACTCCCTGGTTACATTATACCTGTTCTCTGCTCTTTCTGAAGATGTCCAACAGAAACAGACTTCTTCAAAGGTGAGTAAAGCCTCTCTCATAATGTATCAATCATGATGTCTTTTTCAAAGAGCTCCTCTGGCCTTAGTTTCTGGATTTTTTTACTTTCTACACTGTTCGTTCAGAAAAAAGACTCCACTCATTTCTCCCTTCCCTATAGCCCTCAATTGAGCTGACCTTAAGTCTTCACTCCACAACCCATGCCACAGTGATGATAAGGGTAATGGCAGTTAAAGCCTGTGGTGAGTTTACCAGGAGCCAGGCATTGAGTTAAGCATTTTACACAATACTATTTAATTCTCCTAGCCACCCTGTGAGGAAAGTACTATAATTTCCGTCCTACTGATGGGAAAACTGGGGCTTTGAGGGGTTAAGTAACTTGCCCAACATTACAGAGATAATCAGTAGCAGAGCTGGGATTCTAATATTTTTTTTTTATTTAGTTTTGAAAGAGAGCGCACAAGTGTGTGCATGAGTCAGGGAGGGGCAGAGAGCAAGGGAGACAGAATCCCAAGCAGGCTCTGTGCTGACTGGGCTAGATCTCTCAACAGTAAGATCATGACCTGAGCCAAAATCAAGAGTTGAATGCTCAACTGATTAAGCCACCCAGGTGCTCCCAGAGCTGGGATTCTAACCCCGTCTATCTTGTATGCTTCATGCTTTATTGGCTGTAAGAGAAAATACATGTGACAGTAGTTTTACCTCGTGAGGCACTATCCATCCACAAGAAACACATTCTTCCAAAGGCTCTCCCACTCTTTCTGGTTTTTCCCCAAGTCAATTCTATTCCCCCCTGGACAATGTGGCATTTTCTCAGTTTCTCTTTCACCACAACTGTAGATCCCAGTCCTGTTATGAGTCCTGAAGCTTCCTCTCACCCAACTTTCCTGTCCCACCGCAGCCATGAGACACACATCTGATGGGCTTTCTGTGGAAGACAATGTCATTCCTTTGTCATTAATTTTTTCACCTTTTTAATACATGGTTAGTGAAGTCAGAGCCAAGTTTCAATCTTGGCCACGCATTGGAAGATTTCAAAGGTCTCAGTGTCTAGGCTGCAAAATAGACCAATCAAACCAGTCTCTCGGGGGGTGGGGCCCAGGCAGCAATCCTTTTCGTGGCTCCCCAGATTATTCCAACGTGCAGTGAAGATTGTGAGCACTGTATCCCTGTTCTAATATTTTTTTTCATGTACTTTATGATTACAAAAGCCTCTGGATAGCCCTTACATCTTTGTTTCTCTGGTATGCCTCCTGGACCATCCTACATTTAGTGGAAGCTTAATAAATATTGCCTGTCAAGGCACTGAAATTATCACAGGGCAGGGGGAGGATCTTGTAATAATTTTCCTCGTGAGGAAGTCACCCTAAATTAGCCCCCTGAGATCATTTATTCTCCAAATCCTGCTGGGGTCTGAAACAAGCCAGAAGGAATGTATTGTTTGAAGTCTGGGTGAAATTTCCTATATTATTTTGCTTTCTCCATAACTGTAGGAACTTTGGAACTCTTAGGAGGGGCTTTTTCTCACCCTTGAAAGACCTGAGAAGGTCTGGGAGCATGTTACTTGTGAGAAGTATCAATGAGTTCTGGAATAAAAGAAGTAGGTTTGATGTTCACTCTGAATATATCAGTATCTTATGACTCAGTTTCTTAAAATTAGAGAACTTGGCTCTAAGATCTCACACTTCTTGGTGTCAGGGGACCCAAGATTATGTGGCTATGGGGCCCCTGGCTAGCTCAGTCAGTAGAGCATAGGACTCTTGATCGTGAGTTCAAGTCTCACAATGGGTGTAGAGATTACTTTTTTAAAAAGATACGTGGCTGTGCTTGGCAGTAGAGTAAAATTGTCTCAGAGTTTTCTTTAGCCATGTCTAGGATAGAGTACAAAAAGTTTTGTAGAGATCTTTGAACTTCATCCATAGGTGAAAGTCTACTCAAACCCCTCTCAAACATCTCTACTTCGCCTGTGTTCTTTTGCTTTTTTTTTTTTCTGAAGTGAATGCATGGTTAAAAGAAAATCCAAATGTTACTTTTCCTTGAAGATCTTATTTTAACCACTCTCAAACAGAGGTTGTGAGTAGAAGCTTCTAGATTAGGGAAGAATCAGTTTCCTGAATAGGATGTCAAATCATGTGACACCTTTCATCTCTTTTCCAGCATAAGAATTAAGCCCAGGTTTACCTCCAGCCAATGCACCTCAGAGAGAGAGGGAGAGAGAGAGGGAAGAGGATTTTCAACAGGATTAAATGATATGAATAGCTTTCAGGTTTCCACTAGGGGCAGAGCAGGAGGAGGGGGGGTGGCTGCTATAGCAGCTGCTCCAAGGAGAGAATAAAGGATTTGCTGGAGCTTTGTGTGACTCAGTGTATCTGCTGAGGATTGATCTGAGAGCCTTTCTTAGCCTCCTTTTGAGGGGAGGGGAAGGGCCTCCTTTCAAAGTCACATTATCTGGCAACAAAGCCTGACCCAGGAGGGTGGTGTTTTGGGGGTTGTACACTTCCCGGGGAGAGAGGTGGGCTCATAGCCTCCCTCAAGGAGGCATGCAGGCCTCAACAGATGGGGCTGGAAGCTGGGAGGAGCTGGGGGAGGTAAGCCCAGCTTCCCTGACGTTCCCCAAACCTCTGACCTCAGCCTTCTCCCAGGTGGCTTATGCTCCTGGCGGCTACCTCCCCAAGATCCTAAAGTGAAGGCTGTCTGTCCTGTGTGTGTCTGGAGGCTAGGGGCAGTGCATGGTATGCTGCTCAGAAAGATCACTCTGCTACTGCAATGGGCAGTTGCAAAATGGTACAGCCACTCTAGAAAACAATCTGGTTCTTATAAACATACCCTTACCTAATAACCCAGCAAATTCACACACTTAGGTATTACATGAGAGAAATGAAAACTCAGGTTCACACAGAAACCCGCACACAAATGTTTGTAACACTCTATTCATAATCACCAAGAACTGAAACAGCCCAAAGATCTCTCGCCTGGGAGTGGATAAACACACTGGTACATCCCTTTAATGGAATACCACTCTGCAATAAAAAAGGATCAAACTGTTGATACACAGAATAGCATGAATGAATCCCAGCTGCTTTATGTTAAGTGCAAGGAGCCAGATTCAAAAGGCTGAACACTGTATGGCTCCATCTCTGTAGCATTCTAGAAAAGGCAAAGCTCTAGGACACACAGGGAAGGGTTGAGTACAAAGGGGTAGCATGAGGAGGTGTGCAGGGTGATGGAATATTTGCATCTTGATGGTGGTACTGATTGCATGACTCTGCATTTGTCAAAACCCACAGAAGTGTGCCCCAAAAGGAGTGAATTTTACCGTATGTACATCAAGAAAATAAATCTGTAACAGTTATGTCATGAGAGGTGTGAAGAGAAGTTTTTAAACTCCCAGCCCTTGTAGTGGCTTTCACTATTGGTGATAACCAGGAGGGTAGAGTGGATAGTTCTAGATTTCCATCATATGCTTCTGCAGTTGGTGAGCAGCTGACCCTATGCCCTCGTTGCTTCCCAGAGGAGATCGTGGTAGGGCACAAGTAGTGGGTTTTCTTACTCTGAACCCAATTCCTTCCCCTCAGCTGAATGCATTGTCACGAAGAATGTATGGCATTGACATTCCTCCTTGAACTCATTCTTTTAATACAGATTCCCCTTTTGATCCCTCTTCAAATTCTTCATTGACAAAATAAAAGGCAAATTGTATTGTGTGTATGGCATGATTAAAGGAGCATTAAGGACCTCCACTTCCTGCCTAGGGACAGCCCAGACTCTGCACTGATGCCAATGGGGTTGAGAGCCTCACTTCTCCAACTGCCTTGGCATCACCTGGGAGCTTAAGAGAAATGCCTCAGACCTGCCCTAGACAGAACAAGGATCTGGCTTTTAACAAGACGGTCAGGTATTCACATGCACAGTAAAGTCCAAGAAGCCCTCTTTAGATTCAAGTGTCCATCCTAATGACATAGTATAGATCCCCATTAGCTGTTGGAGAAAGACCAGGATCTTTGGTCTCAGCCAACCATGACTCTTAGCTCTATTGCTTTCTGGCTGTGTCCCCCATCTAGGTGATCGGTTATTAAAGCATATAACCTTATTGGGACACCTGGTAGCTCAGTCAGTTAAGCATCTACTCTTGATTTCAGCTGGAGTCATGATCTCACGGTTTGTGAGTTCAAGCCCCACATCGGGCCCTGCACTGACACTGTGAAGCCTGCTTGGGATTCTCTTTCTCCCTCTCTCTGCCCCTCCCTGCACATGCTCTCTCTTAAAATAAGTAAATTTAAAAAAAGTATATAACTTTTTGCACCTCAATTTTCTCATCTGTAAAATGGAGATATTAATGTCAACTTTATAGTGTTGCTGTGGGTTAAATTATGTAATATATGAAGGCAACACTACTGTACCATAGGTTTATATATCTCAGTTGCCCCAAGCCACCTTGGTAATTGCCTACTTTTACGATATGCTAGGTCAGTGGCCATCAGTTTGGTCCCTGAATAGCATCATCTGGGAGATTGTTAGAAATACAAATTCTAGGGTGCTACACCAGATTTACTAAATGGAAACTCTGTGGTAGACCCTAGAAATCTGTGATTTAACAAGCCCTCCAGGTGATTATGATACTTGCTAGTGAGACCTTATCAGGTAACACCAAAACCCTGCAATTTCACTCTTTTTTCAAAGACTTGGTATAAAATAATTGATATTTAAAGATATTTGCTGGAAAGCTTTAGCTTCTAGGTGACTGCTTTTCAAACTCAGTATTGAAACACATTGGTGTGTGCAGACATGTCTGGTTTAGTCATGATGAATTTTGTCAGCAATTTGCAACTCATTCATTCAACAAATTCATTCAGCAACTAGTTCTAGCGTTCCTGTTATGTGTTAGGCACTGCTCCAAGCTCTACTAATAGAATAAAACCTTAAGTGATGCAATCATGACCAGTAATTGGTTAATCAAAAATGCTGTTTAAAGATGGAATCATAAAACATGACACACACAAATCATATAAATGGTTATTTATTTGCCCATCTTTTGTTCTAAGACAAAGCTCTTTAAGTGGCTGGTGTTGCATCCCATTTCATCCATAGCACCTCATTTATAATTTTCAGTTTTGGTTTCTTTAAATCAGAGTGAAAGGTAAAAGACATCTGGGAAGCAATCTAAATACAGAATACTTCTAAATTTTTCTGATCTTCTCCCTATTTTTCTAAGGTTGTCTTTCTCACATTCATTCAATAAGAATATATTTTTAGCTACTCGTGTTTATTCTCATCAAGTAATACTCAACTTAGTTCGCAAAGAAGCAGCATCTTTTTTTAGCACTCATATTCCACCAGTTTATGTAATAGTAATAGTGAATTAAATGATGTATTACAATAACAAGTACAACAGGCGTATACAGGTTTGGGAACCATCCAAACTGACCATCAGAGAATATAATATCCCACCCCTCTTGGGAATAACAGTTAGTCCATTAGCTGCAAAAGCTCTCCATGCTGTGGGTCAGTATTTATTAAGGAAGGAGGACATCCAGTAAGTACATTTAACTACATTATGGCTTCAAGGCTCTCTGTTATGACTGTCTTAGGAAAGGCTGCAAATAACTTATTTAAGATAATTTGAGCAGAGTCAAGATGATTTCTATAATAACGTTAGTTTCCTTTCTCAAGTGGAGGCTGTTAAGATTGGTCACCCAAGGCTATGCTTAGCTGGTGGCAATTATCACTCATTTCATGCTTGTAAGCAATTTTTGTGGTTCTGTTTTCTTTAATATTTCCCCCGTGGAGGTCATATCAGTTATCTATTGCCACAATAGTGCTGCATAACAAAATAGCTCCAGACTTAGTGACTTAACAGACCAGTTGTTATTTCTCACGAGTCTGTGAATTGGCTGGAGGTTTCCACTGAAATGAGCTGGGCAGGCTAATCTCATCTGAGCTTCTTGGTGTATCTGCTGTCAACTGATGGATGCTGCCTGGTTAAGGAAGATCTCTGTTGGAACTGCTCAGTTCTCCTCCACATAATCTCTAATTCTCCAGCAGGTTAGCCTAGCATGTCCCATGGCGATGGCAGAGTCTTGAAGTTAAAGAGTCTAGAAATGCACAAGATCTCTGGAGGCCTAGGTTCTCCACTGGCACGCTGGCACTCATGCTTCATTCTCTTAGCCAAAGCAAGTCCAGGGGGCCAGCACAGATTCCGGCGGTGGGAAAATAGGCCACACCTCTTGGTGGGCGGAGCTGCAAAAATCACGTCCCAAAGGGGCCTGTGGCTATGGGGTTGAGGGGTAAAGAGTTGGAGTGATTTTTGCAATTAATCAATCATAGAGGCATCTGTAATTATGAGAGTAGGAAAGGATAGATGAAGAAAGCTTGAGAAGTAAATTTAAACTCCCGGAAGCTAAGCTTGTAAGCTTATTAGCATTATGTGTGAAGTAGAGGTCTGGAAGAAATCAAGACATTAAAAAAAAAAACATATAGTCAAGTATTTTTTGATATCAGATTAGCCATATTATCATTATTGTAAAATTTACATTTTTGAGAAAGCTAAATAGCTTATTTCATTCCTTATGTGCTCATAAAAGGCTTTTCATAAGTACTCTACCTCACAAAAAGAAGGGCTTATATCCTAATAGTTTTACCTCTCAGAAAAAGTTTACTGAATTTCATCAAAATCTACACATCTACATAAGAAGGAAATTTATATAATTGGCGGGGTGGGAGGGACCCACTGTATTACCGACCTGAATAATCACAAACATATGAACTTGAAGATTAGTTAGCTCCAAAAAGCTGTGCTATAAGGGCCCATATTGGATCGATCTTTGGACAGGATGATTTGTGAATGTTTTTTTGAATATGAACAATTAAGTTGTTAGGAATTAATCTGTAATCATTTCTTATACATGAGAATTTATTCAGTGACTCAATAAATAGTTGCTAAGCAGTTAAAAAAAAAAGAAAGAAAGAAAAAGAAAAACCCAGGGACACTTGGGTGGCTCATCTGGTTAAGCGTTCAACTCTTCACTTCAGCTCAGGTCATGATCTCATGGTTCATGGGTTCAAGTGCCCCATCCGGCTCTGTGCTGGCAGTGTGGACCTGTTTGGGATTCTCTCTCTGCCCCTTTCCCACTTGGGCTTGCTCTGCTCTTTCTCGAAATAAGTAAATAAACTTAAAAAAAAAAAAAAAGCCAAAGCCACTGTACTAGTTAGGGGCCTTGTTTGGATTAAGCAAAACTTTCAGAAAGACACATTCCTGCTTTACCCCTGTCCCCAGCCCACCCTGCTTTCCCTGAGCAGTGTTTTGGTGTCATGCCCTCAATTTCTGGTGTACATTCGTCTCAGAAAACAGTTGTACTTCTCAGCATTCCATATATGTAAGGCCCCAGTTTTCCAAATATCTATAATCATATACCCACACATATGTGGACATGTTTCATAACAAAATGCCAGGAAAAGCTTTGCTTTACCTGAGGGACTAGCTTGCTGGCTCTGCATAGGTAAAGTTAATCTTGTAGCTGGCTGCGCTTTCTCGGTCACCTTGGCTGTCACCGAGCTCAGCGTCCAATTCTCAATTCACGTAGTTGTGCTCGCCCTGCTTGTCTCCATTTATTATTTTTCCTCCCTGATCTTGGTCTTCTTTTAATTCTATTTTCCTCAGTCCTGATATTTATCTATGTATGTATTTTACCTGAAATCCTCCTGAATATTTATAATAAATATATACTTGAATAAATAACTGTGAGAAATCCCCATTATGATACTGAGCCCGTGATGAGACAACTGAAACATAGACTTGACTAACCGAGACTTCTATTTGATGACACAGTATTGCAGCCCTTCCATGGGAAGAACATTCCATAGCTTCTAACTATAGACTGTTTCTGTATTAGATGCAGATTAGACATTATCATGCATACAAGTTGCCTGGGAATCTTGTGACATTGCAGATTGTGATTTGGAAGGTCTGGGGCAACCTGAGGGTCTGAATTTCTATCAAGCTCCCCTGTCACGCCAATGCTGCTGGTCCTCGGACCTCATTCAGATTAGCAAGGGGGCAGAGTATAATAATGAGACAGGGTTGTGATGATCAGCTGGGACATTTAGACTTGACTCATTTGCTGCACCCATTTAGTAAATATGTGTGTGACTGATTCTTGAGAAGTCAGTTCAGAAAGCAAGTGGGTCCATGCTGTTTTCACCCCAGCACATCAGGCTCTGCTAAGCCTCAATTAGTGGCTTCAACATCACATTTGTCTAAAACTGGCTCCTAGATTCTCTTTGTGGGTATGGACCTGATTCCCATCCTACCTGTTAATCTTGCCATGGGATCATAGACATGAGGTTCCTAGGAAATCACCTGGTTCAGCCTCTCATCCAGGATGGGGAATCTCCCTGTCTCCTGCCACTGTCCAATTGTCCCAGAAAGCTGTGTTTGATTACCTTCAATGGCAGGGACTCACTATCTCTAAGGCAGCCTCTTGCATCAAGAAAGCACTCTTATAAAAACAAAGCTTGTCTTTCTGCTGAGTCAAAGTCAACTTTCTTGTAACCTCCACCCACTGAGCCTCGTCTGCCCCTTGCAGCATTTCAAGTCTCCTCTTACTCAAGTCAGCCTTGCCAGTATTGCAGACAGCTGCTATGGCTCCTTTCTCCTTTCCTCCAATTAGACCCTCCCAAGTCGTTCAACTGCTAGGCTGAAAGGTCTGTATTTTTAGACCTTTCCCCAGTTTCTTCTGAGCATGACCCAGTTGTCAACATGACTCTTAAAAATGGTGCCCAATAGATACCCAAAATAATTGAAAGTAGGATCTTGAAGAGATATTTGTAGACCCATGTTGATAGGAGCATTATTCACAATAGTAAAAATATGGAAACAACCCAAGCGTCCACCAGTGAATGAATGGATAAGCAAAATGTAGTATATACATACAATGAAATATTATTTAGTCTTACAAGGGAAGGAGATTCTGACACATGCCATGACATGGATCAAAGTTGAGGATGCTATGCTAAATGGAATGACAGCCCCAGAAAGACAAATACTGTATGATTCCACTTATATGAGGTCGCTAGAGTACCAGATTCATAGAAAGTAGAATGGTGGATGCCAGGGGTTGGGAGAAGGGAGGAATGGGGAATTGTTTAAAAGGTACAGAGCTTCAGTTTCGGAAGATGAAAAAGTTCTGGAGATTGGTTTCACAACAACATGAATGTACTTAATATTGAACTGTACGCTTAAAAATGGTTAAGACGGCAATTTTTATGTTGTGTCTATTTACCCCAGTTAAAAAACAATGATGCCCAGACCTGGTCAGAACATGTCAATTGTGTTAAGGCTAGTGTTAAGGGCTATGATTTTTTCCTTGATTGCTAATCTTCATTTCTAGTATTGCAGCCTCAGAATGTGGCCCTAATATTTTTAGTAGCCACACTGTGCCATTAAGGCATATTACATGTGTGGTCTCTTAAAACTCCTAGCTCTTTTTTACATGAATTACTGTCAAACCATCCTAAGATAATGTAATTGACTTCTCTAGTTGTTACTTGCCTTTGAAAAAAACATTACCACTGCTGTGGATGCAATAGCCATCTTCCGGAAACTAAATTTTGCCCTTTAGAGTTATTTTAAGTTTTCTATGCCTTAAATTTATTTCCAAAAGAGAAAAGAATCTTTGATATGTTCTGAAATCATTTTTAAACGATGCTTATGAAAATCTGTGTATGTTATGACTAATATCTAAGGATCTAGAAGTTTATGGATAGTACTTTTGCCAATATTTCTGTGCTCAAGTGAATGTTATTCTTGAGCCATCCTTGGGCACTCTTGGCATAAAAACAATAATAAAAACAACTATTTACATTCCAAATAACTAAAATGAAGCATTGAAAACATCCACTTTTCATGTTCTCCGTAACTCCTAATTTAGAGGAAAGCATCAGTAAAGGAACCATTGGCTTGAGAACAGAAGTGTCAAACACAGACCCAGTCTTGTAATTTATTGAGAACCATTAACCCAAATTTGAAATACTGTGATTGGAAACCCTGTGGCTTTCGTGCCATTGGCAGGTGTAATCACCTTTCTTTGACTCTCACTTAGGTTTTGACATTTTCTCAGACAACTGAATATATTTAGCTCTCCTTTTCCCAAGTTTCAATAACTACTTTGATTCTTTTTTTTTTTACTACTTTGATTCTTTAAAAAAACTTTTTTTTTTTTTTTTAGATCTGGAGGCAGGTTTGGGTTTGCACACATTTGCAAAAGGTGAATGCAAACAAGATGAAAAGGTGCTCACAGAATGACTTGTATTGTGGTAGTTTCCACGTGCTACCTGCTTCTGAGAGTGTAATTTCCAGAGCCGCTTAGGAGATGAAAAGGTATGTAAGAGCTCAGTCATACTTTGCAATTATAGAAAATTGTTAGTTGCATTTAGATCAGTCAGCTGTACAAATGGACCAATTTGGGTTTTAAAAAAATGCTATCCCAGAATCTCTATAGGTCAAGTTGTTCAGGTGTCATTCACAGAAAACTCACTACGTCATCACCACAAAAAAGGTGGGTGAATGAATCATTTATAAGTGTTTGAGAATGCCAATTTAACAGCAACTTACACCCATGATTTTTGATTTTCAAAAAGACTCTCAACTGTAAACTATTAAATGATAAAACTATATAAAATAATAAGGTCATACAGAATCTTCGGTTTTAATTCAAGGAGTAAAATGGGGAAATTAATCCCATAGTTCCTGGATTTTGCATCTTGGGTTTTTTGTGACTTTCAATGATTGGTTTGTCAAAGGGGCCATGGACATGTAACTCTCTTTGCCTTGATAGATTTCCACATAATGTCTGTGAGGCAGCATTGGGGCAGGACAGGCAAAATTATAAATACCTGAGCTCAAGGCCAAACCAAAACAATGTTTTCAATGAAAGCTCATACAACATTTCTGTTGATAATGCAAAAAACTCATAGTTCTGGTTTCCAAAGAAAATTAATTCAGATCTCTTGTGTATGTAAAATGAAGCTTTGTGTAAAAAAAAAAAAAAAAAAAAAAAAAAAAAAAAAAGGCTGGATCTACTCAATTTAAGCTTAAATGTACAAACTTGTGGCCTGGTTATGGTTGCTATGGGAGTTATAACTTTATCCTGAAATTTTTAATGTCTAATTTGTTGCCCATAGGTTTGTTTTTCTCAGAACTTCTTGTGATGTGGAAGAATGAGAATAATCCATGAGGCTGGTTGTATGTTCAGATGCTGTGCTTCCTTGGGGAGCTAGCAGGGCAGAGTTGACAGGTGGTAATGTGGGAGAAGGAAAGAAGAGCTTGTAGGACACATAAGCATCCTTTGGTTCTGCTGGAAAGGAACAGAAAGCTATCACCTTCTGCTTTTCTATGGAAGAGGGCTCATGAACTTGCCTTAACTTCTCTGCAAGTTTTGAACAAGAAAAAGGAAGATATTAGTTTTTTTTTTAACATGTCCCTTTATATTTGGATCTTCCTCTCTTATTTAGTGGAAAGAGAAAAGGTATTAGGGAGACAAGGGATGAAGGAAAAGAAGTACCTTCCTTTTGTTCACTACTACAATCTACACTATCATCATCCCTTACAGGAATGCCCTCTACTCTGTAATGCTTAAGTCCAATGTTTTGGTGTTGCCTGTTATACTCATGGCATCCTCCACAATACTTGGCATATCTATAACTATTTTACTCAACATTTCATATGAAAATTTTCAAGCAGGGAAATTTGAAAGAATTTTATGTGAACAAACACCAGCATGTCCCCATCTAGATCCTATCGTTAACTCTTCACTATTTTGCTTTAGCATATATCCAGCCAGCCAGCCACCCTCTATCCATCCGTTAATCTCATTTAAAAATTTTTGTTTAAAGTTTATTTATTTGAGAGAGACAGAGACAGAGTGTGTGCATGCAAGTCGGGAAGGGCAGAGAGGGGGAGAGAGAGAATCCTATGCAGGCTCCATGCTGTTAGCACAGAGCCCAACACGGGGCTGGATCTCATGAACTGTGATATCATGACCTGAGCTGAAATCAAGAGTTGGAGGAGGCTTTGGGGCTCCTGGGTGGCTCAATTGATTAAGTGTCTGACTTTGGCTCTGGTTATGATCTCGCGGTTTGTGTGTTGGAGCCCCGCATCGGGCTCTGGGCTGACAGCTCAGAGCCTGGAACCTGCTTCAAATTCTGTGTTTCCCTCTGTCTCTGCCCGTCCCCCACTCATGCTCTGTCACTGTTTCCCTCTTAAGATTAAATAAACATTAATGAAAAAAAAGAGTCGGATGCTTGACCAACTGAGCCACCCAGGCACACCAATCTCATTTTTAAAATGCATTTCCAAGTTGGGGGTGCCTGAGTGGCTCAGGTGGTTAAGTGTCCCAACCTCGGCTCAGGTCACGATCTCACCGTTCATGAGTTCGAGTCCTGCAACAGGCTCTCTGCTGTCAGTGTGGAGCCTGCTTCAGATCCTCGGTCTCCCTCTCTCTTTGACCCTCCCCTGCTTGCTCTTTCTAAAAAAATAAAGTTAAAAAAAAATAAATGCATTTCCAAGCTGCAAATATCATTTTACTTTTCTCTATATACTTCAGCACTCATATAATTAACTCAAGTCGAATATTACAATTTTGTCTCTTTTGAACATATACTGAGATGCACCAATCTTAAATGCAGTAATGAATTTTGACAAATGCATACACCTGTGTAACCCAAACCCTTTTCATGATACAGAACATTATCCCTCCCTTGGAAAAAGCCTCAGCCCATCCCAGTTAATCTCCATCTTTCCATTGACATTTTCTTTTACCATAAATTAGTTTTGCCTGTCCTAGAACTTCATATAAACAGCTTCATACAGTTTGTAGTCTTCTGTGTCCGGCTTCTGTCAAAATGATATTTTTGAGATCATCCATGTTGCTTCATGTAACGTAGTTCTCAAGTAACATTGATTTGCTGATTTTTATCACCGTGATGAGGGACTTAAGCTGATCAAATGTATTTACATACAATTATAGCTTGAGTATCTTTTTTTTAAAGATGGGTTTTTTAAAGTTTATTTAAGAAAGAGAAAGAGCGTGTGCGTGGGGTAGAGAGAGGGACAGAGAGAGAATCCTAAACAGGCTCAGACCTTCAGCACAGAGCACGGCGTGGGGCTCAAACCCACGAACCATGAGATCATGACTTGAGTTGAAATCAAGAGTCGGATGAAACTGAGCCACCCAGGCACCCCTTGAATGTCTTATTAAGCCTTAGTTGGGGGGAGTTGTTCAGGACTGCTGTTTGTTGATGGCTTGGTAAAATAGGGCAAGTTTTGTGGAAAAAAGTAAAATGAGGCACCTTTTTAAAATTAAAGATACCTAAGGATGGTTATGATTTGAGCCCATGAGAGCACCCAGGCCAGACAGCCACTGACCACAAACCTCTCCCCTTTTTACAGGTGTAGGTGTAATGGCTAACCATGGCACTTTCCACAGGAACATTTTTCTGGAATGTTCACTTGCTATACCCAAAGGCAGGATGTGACTTGGCCAAGGGGGAATCTGTGTGCTTGCGTTCTTTCCACAGTAGTTCCCCGTTCTTCAGAAAGGGAGGCTGAGAGCTGGCTGCGAGGAAGTGGAGGGCAGAACTTCCACTCGATGTCTGCTGCTGCAAACGTGACTGGCTTTTTGGGGGAGTACCAATTAGTTGGAAGAGTCCCAACAGAAAATTTTCAAAAGAATCCCCGCTAGCCCACAACTGTCTTCTCTAAACGTAGGTTCCCAAGCTCAAGAAGGGTGGGGGACACTGTGCTCTTTGGCATGAGAATTTTGTGTTTATTAGTGATTTCACATTTATGTTAGGGTTAATCAGAGAGTTTCAGCCCTTCAGAAATCTATGTGCTCTTTCTCAGTAGACAAGGGGGCTAAACTCAGCTGTGGCCTGACGTTGATCCCGGCTTACATGCAGTCCGGATTACTACCTGGAGGCACCTGAAATCTGAGGTAGCTCTTTCAGGTTAACCCAGGTGCTGGATCTAAACTCTTCAAGTGAAGGCCTCGGCCTCCTTCCCAAGGCCTGTGTGAGGGACAAGCCATGGGGCACAGGATTAAAACAGGTTCAGACATGGAGAACTCCAAGGAGTGTGCAATTTAAGACCTCATCAGCCTTCATGAATTGTTCTTCCCAAAACAAGCATTTTGCTTTTATTTTTTTTTTATTTTTTTTCAACTTTTTTATTTATTATTTTTTTTGGGGGGGGACAGAGAGAGACAGAGCATGAACGGGGGAGGGGCAGAGAGAGAGGGAGACACAGAATCAGAAACAGGCTCCAGGCTCTGAGCCATCAGCCCAGAGCCTGACGCGGGGCTCGAACTCAGGGACCGTGAGATCGTGGCCTGGCTGAAGTCGGACACTTAACCGACTGCGCCACCCAGGCGCCCCAGCATTTTGCTTTTAAACCATTACTTAGCACCCCAACAGGACATTGGGGAGTAGAGGGGAGGACGAAGATAGGGGGTAGAGGAGACTGGTTTGTTTGCAAACTGTGGTGAGGAAAGTCTAGATGCAATTATACTGGACAACTGAATGCCTTGTATTTAGGATGATTGCAGGGACTGGTGCACATGAAGACAAAATGCCCAAGTTACTACTGCCTATGCCAGCTGCAAATTTGTTCTGCTCTTGGATATGTCCCTTCCAGAATATGGATTATCTCACCAATGATCATCAAGATGGGACATACTACCATTAAGAAGGTACCTTTCTTAGGAGTATTTCCTGGGTGGCTAAAATGCCAAGATTGCTAAACCACCCTTGGTGGCTTTCAACCAATGTGAAGAGGTCAGCTGGCTGCTTTATTCCCCAGCGTGATGAGATCTGACACCAAAATTATTGTCCATTTGAGCCACCCATTAAAAGCAGTAAATAACCACACTTTACCCAACCTTTTATGCTCTCATAACTCAGTATATTGGAAACTATTTTCTCTTGACCCATTACAAGTCTTCATACCCCACAGCTCCATAGGGCTCAAACCACGATCCTGCTCCTTAATAGTCACGCTTTTCCGCAGAACATGTAAGAGCCAAAACCTTGTCTACCTTTCAGTAGGAATCAAGTTGTTCCCTAAAGAGGTCCCGTCAAACGTAGCAGCAGGTCCACTGTGAGACGGGTTGGCAGAGGCTTTGTCCAACCCGCAGGTTTCCTTTGACCTTGGTTATGACCAGGAGTATCGCTGTTAATTGCGAGGCTCGCCTCAAGGTGGAAAATAGCATCCCTTTCCACTGCCATCCCCAAAGAAGCCAAGTTCTGCTGCTGGGCGATGGCGGTGAGACGGACCCTTCCAGGCTCTTCTCTCACCACCCAGAGAGCTGCTCGGAGGCCGCCTACAGGTGCAATCCCAGCACTGCGGCCTGGGCAGTGGGACCAGCCGGGTGTGAGCCCAAGCCCATCAGCATCTCCCTCAGCCCCTCCCCAAACCTGAGCAGACCCCAGTGTGTCCGTCGCCCTCCCCACTCGGTTTCCCCTAGCCTCCGCCCTGGCACGGTTTGTAAGGGAAGCTGCCAGCCCTCCGGGACTTCGCAGACTTGGATCGGGGAGGGGGTGGGGCGCGACCGAGGCTTCCCCTCGAATCTGCGGCAAGCCTGGCTCCGGGAAAGTTTTTCAAAGTTCCCAGCAGCGCCTGCCCAGGTCGCCTCCGCCGGGCGAGCAGACGGCGGCAAGCACGCCAGCCTCGCCGCCGCCGCCTCTGCCACTACTGCTGCCAGCAGCGCGCTCTGGGCGGCTCGCTTGCTCGCGGGAAGCGGGCCGGGCTCCCGGCGGGCAGGCCCTCCTCCTGGGGCAAAAGCCGCAGCTGACGCAGGCGGCTTGGAAGGCGGAAGCTGTCCCGCTCCGACCGCTCAGGCAGCGCCGCGGCGCCTACACCTGGGGCCTCCACCTGCGGGCACAGGCGCCCGACCCGAGGAGTCCGAGGGGGCTCGTGGCCATCTACATGGCCCTGCGCGTCCCTGAGCAGCGGGCCCTACCAAGTTCCTCGCCGCACCCTGCCCCCCTTCCCGCCTGGTCCAAAGATCCTGAGGACGAGGGTGTGCGCTGGGCCCTGCGACGTCTAGGTCTTATCACGCGTCGCTAAGCCCCCCAGCCCCTTCCAAGTTCCTCCCAGTACTCCCTCTCCCCATCAACCGGAGGGAAGGGGCGTGTCTTTTTCACGGCACGCCCCCTCATGAATATTAATAAGCGCGCATGCGCCAGCCCCGCGCGCTGGGTAGAGGTGGCCAGACCGGGCCGCTGCTCTCAGACGGGCTCTCCGAGTCCCTCTCCGAGAGCCGGGCGGGCACGCGTCATTGTGTTACCTGCGGCCGGCCCGCGAGCTGGGCTCGTTTTTTTTTTTTTTTCTCCCCTCCCTCTCTCCTTTCTAAGCAGCTGATCTGAAAGGGAATAAAAGGCTGCGCATAATCATAATAATAAAAGAAGGGGAGCGCGAGAGAAGGAAAGAAAGCCGGGAGGTGGAAGAGGAGGGGGAGCGCCTCAAAGAAGCGATCAGAATAATAAAAGGAGGCCGGGCCCTTTGCCTTCTGGAACGCGCCGCTCTTGAAAGAGCTTTTGAAAAGTGGTGTTGTTTTCCAGTCGTGCATGCTCCAATCGGCGGAGTATATTAGAGCCGGGACGCGGCAGCCGCAGGGGCAGCGGCGACGGCAGCACCGGCGGCAGCACCGGTCGGAGCACCAGCGCGAGCAGCAGCGGCGGCGTCCCGAGTGCCCGCGGCGCGCGGCGCAGCGATGCGGTCCCCACGGACGCGCGGCCGGCCCGGGCGCCCCCTGAGCCTCCTGCTCGCCCTGCTCTGCGCCCTGCGAGCCAAGGTAGGAGCCCGCCGGGCCTCCCTCCCGGCCCGCCCTCTCCTTTTCCTCGCAGCGCCCTGGACGCCTGCGGTTGGGCGCCTGGAACGGGCTCGGGAGCCCTCGGGCGTTCGGCTTCCCCGCCGGGTCCCTGCGCCTGAGAGGCTGCACAAGGGCTGGGGGAGCCTCCGGCCTCCTAAATGTATCCTCCCGGCGGGGCAGGGGGCTGCGTTCTCACCGCTCTTCTCCCCGGGGGCAGTCGTCGGATTTCTCCTGCACTCGTGCATTTTTTTGTACGGGAATCACGTCTAGTCCTTGCACTCAGTTTTGCAAAATTATTTTCACTTGGCGCTGAGGGCTCGTCGGGGCGGGCGGGGAGGGAGTCGCTACTTCCACCCTCGAAGAAAACAACTTTCCCCTGCGCTGACCTCCCTCCCTCCCTCGCCGGCAGGTGTGCGGGGCCTCCGGCCAGTTCGAATTGGAGATCCTGTCCATGCAGAACGTGAACGGGGAGCTGCAGAACGGGAACTGCTGCGGCGGCGTCCGGAACCCGGGGGACCGCAAGTGCTCCCACGACGAGTGTGACACGTATTTCAAAGTGTGCCTCAAGGAGTACCAGTCCCGCGTCACGGCCGGGGGGCCCTGCAGCTTCGGCTCGGGCTCCACTCCTGTCATCGGGGGCAACACCTTCAATCTCAAGGCCAGTCGTGGCAACGAACGCAACCGCATCGTGCTGCCTTTCAGTTTCGCGTGGCCGGTGAGTGGGCTACGCGGTGAGGGAGGCCCGCCGAGGTCCGTACCCACGCGCCTCTCTCTTGCGAGAGAGATTTAAAGGACCTTGGCTTGAAACTCCGAGCTAACTGGAAAAGTCTGGTGGGGTGGGGTGTTGGGCAGCCGAGACTATATAGTTACTTATCAGCAGGCCCTATCTTCGTGGCTTTTTTGCTAAGCGCCCAAAAGTGGGGAGCCCACAGAGGTTTGTGGGGCAAAGCTCCCAGGAAGTCTGGTTTAAACTTGCAACTAACACGAAGGCCCTAGAGTGACCCCGCCCCGAGCTAGGAGTTCATTATAGATGATCTTTGCTTAACCAATTAAACCTGATGCGCCAATGGAAGGCGACGCGGCGCAGTTCTGGCCTTCCAACGCCGTCCAAATCGGCACCCTCCCCTTTCTCGTGAGCGGCTGGGAGGGCGGGCGTGTCCTTCCTGGAGGGTGTGGGGGAGCCCGTTTCCCGCTGCTCCCCGGGAGATTTGGGGCGTGCGGGGACGCGCTCTGGGCTGAATGTAAGGGGTCGGGGGCGGCTGCCGCAGAGACGGGTGGGGGGTTGGGGGGGTGTCTCCAAGCTGCGGCTGGAGCTGTGAACCCAAGAGCCTCCGCCCCCTGCCGGCCCCTTCCTGCCCTCGCCCCCGCGCGGTGTAGCCGTTGTGGCCTCACTTCCAGCGGTTCCCGGGCTCTGGAACCAGCTGTGTTTGCAAACTTCCCGGGGAAGGGCGGGGGTACGCCCTCGTCCGGCGGGCGCCCGGCCCCCGCTAGCCTCCGGGGGCGTGTCAAGGCCTGGAAGTGGGGGGGGGGGCTGTTAGAGGCGGCCGCTGAGAGTGCGAGTGCGTGGACCCCCGCCCCGGTGCAACTAGGCCAGCCAGCCGACTCTGCAACGAGGCCCTTGCAACATCCCAAATTGGGTAGAAGGAAGATGAGTGTGATTGCAGAAGGGGAGGAAAGGGGAAAATGCTCGTGCCCTCTGCTCAGCTCCTGCTGTCCGGTAGGTGTGGCTCATCGCCAGGACTGGGGCTTGGCCTAGTCTGTGAGGGTGGGTGGCGAGGTGGAGGGGGGGAGGGGAGGGGAGCGGTGCTCAATGTCCAGGGGAATACTCTCCACCACGTGCTGTCTTGGGGTGCACTCTGCTGCCTCCTACCCGCAGGCTGGGGCTGTGATTCGAATCCCTGGGAGGGGATGGAAAGGGAGGGTACTTTGGTGAATGCGTGCCGGTGTGTGGGTGTATCTTGGGGTGGCTCTCAAGGCCCACATTTACTGGAGCTGGCGTTATAAAGTGCCCTCTGCCATGGGTGAGATAAGACAGTTATCAGAAACATGCCATTAAAAGGGGCTTATAAAAACCTGTGGTATGTGGAGTTCTCTGAGAACCGACGGCCGCCTCGTCTGTTGCCGGATTTCAATTTTACAAAGAGTGTTTATCTTGTTTGTTAATCCCCTACTAGGGAGAACTTTAAAGAGGCTGGCCATTTTCTAATCTGACTGGGCCCAAGTTAACTGTGAATACTGACCGCCCTTGAACTTGTGTTTGGAGTTTAGGGGGAAGGGGCCTGCAGGTGGTTCCACCCTCCTGAGGATCAGTCCGGAGCCCCTTGCGTTTCACAAGACCATAAAAGGAATCTTATTAGTGATGTGGAAAAGCTGCAGGCCTGGCTGAGGCTCACTTTGGAGAGTAGGGTCAGAGGACCGCTTGGATGAGAACAAGGAGCCTTGCTCCCCCACGCCTAGCTTTGGAAAGTGACCTAGGTGTGTGTCTGTCCCCATTTGACACTTGGCAGAGCCCTAGATGGGGAATGAGCAGGAAGCCGTGTGTGGGGCAGGGAGACGATTGATTTGCTGGTGCTCTTCTGTGGTTTCAGGGCCCACGGGTCACCAACCATGAAATAGACTCTCGGCTTTTCTAGAATGGGGAGAACGCTGGGGCTACACTGAGTGTGGTTCTTTTGAAGTTGGGCCAAGTGCATGTATCACTCATAAATGAGTCTCCACCCTGCCCCCTAAAAGGCCTGCTGTGAAACATAAGCTTTACTTCCCAAGAGAAAGTGGAGTTTAGGTGTATTGTTTTAGTTTATTTTCCCGAGTGTGGTTGGAGAAACACCACAGTCTGTAACTTTCAAGAATGATTCCAGGGTGAGTGTTAAGTGAAGTGAAAGCACTTAAGTATTGACGTAGTTAGTGCAGCTTCGTTCAGTTTGGCAATTAAATATTAATAAGCATGTCTATCTAGAACTGACTTTCTTGAATAGGTAAAAACTGAACTTGGTACAAAATTCAATATGGAAAGACAATATGGTCTTTAAAAAAAAAAAAAACCGCCTTGGACTTCCAGCCACTTGAGCCCCTGACCCTACAATTAGTTACTGTCCACATGGGTCCTCCCAAATGTGTGGACAGTGGGAGAATCCTGGTTCGTGGTGCACAGTAGGTCAGTTTGGAAGGTGGTGTAATTCATGCCTTTTGTTTGGGATTATGACCCCAATCAAATAACTGTTCGTGCTCTAGAAAGGAAGAAGAGGAAATAATTTGGCCACATTTGAAATCTAGTCCACATTCCAGTGTCCATGTGGGAGGCTCTGTAGAGGTGGGCCTGCCCATCGGATAGTATCTGATTATGTTTCATTTGATGTCTGCTGCCCCAGCTCCTGGCCTGTGGTTCTCATCTGTGGCTTCTAATCCCCGTTCCAGTGCTGCTCACAGGGTCTTGACTTGAAGCAACTGGCCTGATTTATGACCCTCCAATCAGGGGGACCTAGTGATAAGAACATACATTATGGAAGGTAGTTGGGCTCAACGGGAAGTGATTTGGGAATAACCATTTATAAATCAATGAAATGGTTAGGTCGTGCCTCCCCCAAATTAGTGCTGAATCCCAGTGGTACCTGCTTAATAAGAATACATTAATGAAGTTACTACTAACCAGCCCCAAAAGGTTTTTAGGAACTCCAGAACCCCAGTTCGCTGTATTGATCCATTGCAGACCCTGCAGTGAACTGAATCTAGAGAAACTTTGGGGGAAGTGGTTGAGATGTTTGTTCCTTTGGCGTCCTATTTAAATGCCATTGACAGTGATAAAAGGCTTGCTGGGAGCAGCTGAATTTTTCAGGAAAATCCAATGAAGTGTGTTTCTTGCATACCAGAGTGATGCCAACTTTGGTCTCCTTTATACTTAAGGCCTGATTGAGCAACTGCCAGGGGTTTGGGTAAATCAGATGTCACAAGGTTAATCACAGAATGTAATTGACAGTGTCCTTGCCTTTATGCCCTCTGTTGTGTTTCCTGGACCCTGAGCCTCTGTAAGTGTGGTGTGGACACGCAGAAGGTAGAGGGATGGGGTTCTCATTTGAACTGGCTCCTTTCTACAGCCAGTGTGTGCAACCCATGTGGCCATATCATGCATGCATGCATGCAAATGACACATGTGAGTATAAGGGCTTGGAGCAAGGGATTTCCTTATGTGGAGAAAACCTCTTCTGCTCCCAGACACCTATGTCAAAGTGATGAAATGACAGGTCTGTATTGCAAAACCAGGCTTGGGGGAAAGAGCTGCACTCACTTTGTGCTAAGTGTCTTCAGAGTGGCTGCTCCCCACATGAAATCCTTCTGCAAGGTACTTGGTTTTTAATTTTTTTTTCTTTTCTAGGTGTAAACTTCTCTGTGTTTTCTTCCTCCTTGTTGTGTTGTTTCTTAGCAACTTATTCAAACCTCCAATACTTATAGGAGTTTGCAGCCCACCAACTCCACACCCATAATTCTACAGGGACTCCAAACATTTGTAGAGAACAGTGAAGCTTTTGGCATCAAGGCTGTTGGGGAGCTGGATGGATAAGGAGGAGTGGCAGCAGCCACTTTCAGGCATGTCCTCTCCCTGGAATCAGTGCTCTGAATACTGCGTAAAATCTTTATAGCGAAGAGTGGTAAGGGACCCTTTGGATAGAAGGCATGTGGAAGGTTTAGCCTGGTGGACAAAATGTTGTTCGTGAAAAAATGAAGCCAAGGCAACAAAGATCATGTTCCTGATCTGAAAACAAGAATGTAAACAGAGGCCTTGACTGGGTTCATAGCAGCCACCAGCCCATTGTAAAGGCCAGAACTTGGTTCCAATGTCAGGCTTTTCAAGATTAGTTACAATGTAAGAATGCATAATATCTGGATGTGCATACAATGAGCATGATAATCCATAAAAGCAAATGTTCCTGAGCATCCCCCCCCCTTGGTAAACTTCTATAAGCATGTTCCTTCCCCTACCTATTAACCCCCTAGGTTAGGTTCTGAGCTGAGAGAAGTAACACTTGGTTCCAGCTTTTAAATATACTTAAAAAAAAAAAAAAAAAAAACTAGAACAGAATAAGTTGAACCAATTTTTCAACTTGAGGAAGATGTGTTAGGATGTGATGATTCTCATGTTTTCTAGAATGGTAGCAGAGGCGGGGATAGGGTTTTGCATTCAGAAATGTTCCACCTTTCTCTTGGCTCATGATGCCGAGTGGCTGTGTTGTGATTTCCTTGCTGGTTTCTGATCATTGCATGGACTGCCCTGCCCCTGTGGCCCTTGTTTTTACGGGGCCGGCGACATTTGTCACTGGTGTGGTACATGTGCAGGGAAGAAATTGTGCAGCATGGCTCCCAGTGGTTAAAAGTGGTACAATAAATAGTCCAACATTCAGAGTCCTCTACCAGCTCAGCCCAGTTTTTGTGCACTTTTAGTAAATAAGTAGAAAGGCTTCTTGTTCAGGCTTGCTCTGTGTGAACCGGACGGTTGTGCTTGGCTGGTTTCTCGGTATTCTATCTATTAACCTCGCCACCCTTTTGTAACTGGTGCATTTAATTATCAGTGGGATGCTTTTCAAACAGGTAAGGGTAATGATGGGAAAGGGGGTGGGGGCATCTCATTGAGCCTCTCCAATCTGGATATGAGCTTTGGGGCCCACTCGGTGAGTCTTTGAGGTGGGCTTTCATGAGAAAATCGCCCTTTGTAACCAGATCGGACTCTATTGAAATGTCAAGCCCTGCACACTGAATTGCTGTCTATGGCTGAAGTTGTCTTGGCTTGGATGCTGTGGGGAAGTTGTCCTTTCTTCAGGCCCTCCCCTCACCACCGCCCTGTGACACGTGAATTTTTCGTGCGAGCGTGCGTGTGCCCACACATGCGATCTCTGAAGCCTTTATTTGGTATGTTTGTGACTGGAATATTTTATACTGTGGCCACCCAGACGCAGGCAGGACAATAGTGTGGCCGAATTGACTGAAATGAGGATTACAGAGAATAATGCGGCCTCTCCAAAAATACTGCTAATACAGGGCCTGCGACAGGAAGCGACAGTTGAGTCAGCAGAGTACAGGGCCCCAGACAAACCCGGGGGCCGACTGACTCGCACAATGGCCCCCTGGGCACATCGGGCATTCCCAGGGTGTGTGCTCCTTGGCCGCCTGTCGCGGTGGCCTGGGGTTTTGGACGCCGCACGCGTGCCGTTTGGATGGCGGTTTGTTTGTGTCCGTCAGCTTGGCAGGAATGGAAGCAGCCTCTTCTCAGGGCTTGGTTTGGCTGCCGCTGTTGCCAGGAAAAGGAAGCTCCCAGCTGCCAACACAATTACCTTTGTTTCTTACATCCCCCTTCTTAATGTGGCAATTAAGTGCTTACCACTCTGCCCGGTGCCAAGGTAACCACCGAGGAGTCAGATGGGCGCAGAACACAGCCCTCCCGCAGCCACGGTGCCCGGGGCGGGAAGAGGCCCTTGGGATCCTGGGATGCCTTGGGATTTCGAAGTTGGGGCCCTCCTTTAGGTAAAAGGCTGTGGAAGTCCTTCTGAAAGCTGGCTGTCCCTCTTTCCTGCTGCACGAGAATAAGAACCAGCCACTGTTGCCAGCATCCCCTGGGCCTGGAGGTGGGAAGGGGCACAGGCCCAGGCTGAAGTTGTGTTAGCTGCCCATCCCTCCTGCTTTGCCCCCAGGCTGTTCTGGGGAGATTGAAGAGAAGAGATGAAAGCAAGGGGATTCTTCTAGTCTTACTTTTGTAGTTTGAAACCAAGAAAAATCCTGGTATTTGCTATTTGTGATTCTCGTGGGTGGTATTTTCATAGGAGCTTGAGTCGGAACACTTGCCCATCATCTGGCCTGGCACCCCCTCCCCGAGCCATTGGTGGGGGATGCCCAGTGAGTTGGGCTCCGCTGTCGGGGGAGGGGGTCATATTTGCAGTGACAAATTGGGCGTGACAAGATCATAGCAGATTGCATCTGATTTTTGGCCTGGTACTGGCTTCATAGGATGGTATAAAGTGTGTGCGTGGTCTGGATCTTGGAGTCTGGAAGTATATTCTGGGATGTACAGAGGTCAAGCGTGGGCCTGGGAAAAATTAAAGTTCCTAGCAAGTAATAATCATTACCAAATTATCTTGATTGTTGATCTATAGTGTGGGGATGGAGTGGGAGGTAAGAGGGCCTCCTAATAGGGGCCTTGGAGGGAATCCTTTCTTCTGAAGGCTGGGTGGGAGGAATCCTCCTGCTCCAGGAGGTGAGGCCCAGAACCATAAGTCCTTCTCCGAAACCAGAAAGAGAGATGGCCCAGGGCTTTTTCTTTCTTTTTTGGCAAGGCCTTGTTGCCAGTGCTGCAGCCCCCAGCCCAAACCCCATGTCCACCACCAAGAAGGCAGTTCACGGAAGATCAGGACACTCCCTGTCCAGAACTCTGTGCCACCCAACCCTCAGGATTGCGTGGTGTTGGTCAGCAACTCCTGAGGTCTCACCAGTTCTGGTGAGGATGAGCCAGGTACACAGCTTGGTCTTCCAGGTTCTTGTGCAAGTTTGAAGGATGCTGCCTTCTTTGAGCATTCATTAAGCAGGGTTAAGACTGTCATGCCAGCTCAGTCCCGGCACGCCTTCTTTCTGTGGGGTTTGTGGATGTTAGGTGTTTAGTGCTTGTGCAAGTCTGTCAGAAATGTGGATATCAATGCATTTAATCAGGATTAATTACAACAATACGTGGAAGTGTAGAACGTGGGTCTCAACATGGCCAGCAAACGAAGAGCTTAATTATACAGAATACACATCTGGCCTCATTTGGATTTGGCTCTCACCTCCAATCAGTAGAGAAATGTAATTTCTTGCTGCTCTCAGGGAAGAGTCCTGTAATTTGTAGGAAGTCCCAGGAAACTTAGAGGCTGTAAATAAGATGTAACTTTGACTAATAAAATATTAACGATGACAACAATGAATTTGGACCCGTGGCCACCAAACAGGAGAGGGCTGGGTATGTGCCCCGGCTTGCCTGGTTTTGCTTGCTTTTCAGAGCATTTTCCCACAGTTATCAGTGAACGAAATGGAATCCGGCTCTGCTTTGAGTATGAAACATATTTCGGCTGAATTCCAAAGCAGGGTCTATCACAAGATATTTTTATATTCAGAGACGGCATGCTGTGTCTCTGAGCAGTAAGCTTGTCTAGAGTTATGAATGAAGCTCTTTTTTTTTTTTTTTTCCTCTCGTGTTCCATTTTTGCCTTCACCTTGTGGGTGCCTTCTCATGGTGGCTGTGTGTCTGGTGGCACGGGATTATTTGAGAAATGCACACTATTTCCGATGCATTGGTATCTGACAGTGACAGCTCAGGGACACGGAGGAAGGACTCATGTGCTCCCCCCAACCCCCATCTATTTCTCCAGCTTCAAGATAGCAGGTTTATTTAAACCCTTCTGTTTTGTGAGACTGACCTCATTCTAAATTACAAATGAAGATTTGAGTAAAAGCGGGAATTTGCTAATGGCTTGGATTTGGGGGGGAGGTAGAATTCTGAGATAAACCTGGAAGATAAAAGGTGCCTTCAGTATAATAGCTGGCATCCTGCCAGTGTCCAGGGAATTTGTTTAGTTAGTGGACTCTGATTATTCCTGGAATGTTAGATCTTATTGACAGATAAGTCCGTCAATAGCTATAACCCATGGGTGTGTGATTATTTCTCCCTTTTGTACTCTGGTCCCCAGAGTCTGCCCCCTAAACACCCCAAGTTAGGTCACCGCCTTTGTCTTAGTCTCTTTGCACCTACCCCCTCCTGCTTCCTAGAGTCACCTGATACTTGTGGGAGCCGAGATGGTCTCACACAGACAGGGCTTTCAAAGGGGTTCTGAAAAGGAAAAGGGGGCCTCCCTAGGGACTGCCCCACCAGGGCCCAAAGTGTAACCTTAGCAATAGCCAGCCCTCCTCACTGGATGAGGGGGCCTCCCCTCCCCCGGTACAAATACCTGGTTAGGTTAGCTTAGAATAAATTCTTTGTGTGTTTTTCTCATGCACTGGAGTTAGGGTCTGGAAAGTTTTGGAAAACCGTATAGCATTCACATATAGGGAGGTGGTATTTCCTCATGATGACTTTGGGCTGCTTGCGTATAACGGCCCTGACTGACCACTGTGGGCCCCCACCAGGTGAAAGCATCAACCTGAGGGTGGGTGCCAGGGAGGGGAGTTGGGTGACCTCCATTCCACAGCAAACAGAGTTGTCACTTTGGCTTTGTGGTTCTGTTTGGCAGAGTGTGTGGGGAGGCCAAGCAAGGTAGACATTTGGGCCCTGACCTCTATTTCTGAATACTAAGCTGTTGTTTATCTGTGTTGCAGAGGTCCTACACTTTGCTCGTGGAGGCGTGGGATTCCAGCAATGACACTCTCCGTAAGTATCACAGCAAGGGGCTTTTCTCTGGGTGCGTCTTTGTGGAAGCACAGTGCTTAGAGTACAGCAGTGTCAGAGCTGAATCTATCTCCTGAATGCTTCAGAGGACTTGTACCACTCCCTGCTGTCTGCCCCCTGTGTCCCTACCCCAGGGCCCATACTCCAGGGCAAACTGCTCCATGCAGTCTTTTCCATAACCTTCCCAGAACGTTCGCTTGGAACATTAAGTGGCCAGGACAGATTCCCTGTTAACTCAGTCCCTGACTAAGGGACCTAGATTATCGTTGGGATAGAGATCTTAATGGTTTTACAACGTTAAAACCTTGTAGACTGCTAAAGGATCAAAGTGGTGACTTTTTAAAAGTCCATTTAAACTTTAAGTGAGTGTTTAATCTCTCATCGGAAAGATAAAGCCTGCGGAGGTGGCGCTGGGCTCTAAATCTAAAGGCCGACCTTGAATTTCACTTGGTGGGCAGGTGAGCTTCTAGGCAGTCAGGGTTTCTTTCCCACACTGTGCACCACAGACCTTTCATTGAAGTGGAATCCCAGAGCCTCACAGGTACCACACCTGCCTGGCCCCTTCTGAAAGATGACTGTTTCAGTGCAGGCTGCTTTTTCAGAGCTTCGAGGGGTGGCTTTTGGTGGGGAAGCCACTGAGGCTGTGTCTGGAACTGGCAGCAGCCTGGCTTATAAAGTGTAGTCTTTGCTCCTTACATGTAACTTAAAAGTGTTTTCTCTCACCTGCAGTAACTGTGCATTCCGTTTTTGCTGGGAGGATCGTCCTGGGAAAATGTGGTTCACGTTGAAATTCCTTAGTCTGCGCGGGAGGAAGGGTTGATCCAACATTTTGTCTTTGCCCTCCATTCTCTGAATGTCTCATCCCTTTTGCTTCTCTAACTCACCCTTTCTTTGTGTTTTTTTTTCTTTTGTTTGTTTTATTTGGGTTTTTTTGTTTGTTTTTGCTGCTGCTAATATTTCCCCTCATTTTCTCATCATGTTTTTTTTTTTTTTTTTTTTTTAATTGAATCTGAGAATGGTGCATGCCCAGAGTGGGCACATTGGAGGCTTGGTACCTGCTAGGCTGCTTCAGGCTGCATATGGCTTGTTGGGCCACTGGGGGCCACATAGCCCTTGCTGAGCCCTGGTGAGCCAGAGGCTCCAGGCCATTTGGATCCCCCTTCTTGCTTTGACATCCAAAACCCAGATCTGTGGCCTTCCTCTCCGAGGGGCACCCCTGTCCCACTGTGGTGTGGTAGGAGGGGAGGGTGGTAACCAGCCTTGGTTGTGGGTCATATGACCAGTCAGGGTCACAGACACCGTTTTGTTCTCTCCTCCCTCCCCACAACACAAACGTTGAGTGTTGTGTCACTGTGACCTGGTCACAATGGTAACTAAGCATGGGAAAGACTCGGAGCTGGGGAGGGAGGGAAATAGACCAGAGAGCCTCTGGTGCACATGTGGTCCTCTTTTCCCTTCCCTTTTGGATGTTAGAACAGTCTGATAAAGTGAACATCCTTGAGATCCTGGCTCATGGTAAGAGCTGGATCAGGACACTGACCCTCTAGCACCTACAGGGCCCTTCCTGGCCCTTCCATCACCCCACAGGTCAGGTAGCTGTGCCCCTGGGAAGCGGATGCCCATCTAGAGCTGCCCATGGTTGTCTACATTTCATGGTGGCCCTGGTTTTGGATTCTGGGGCATCTCCTCGCTGGGGAGAGAGTAACTAAGTCCATGGAATAGCACAAGAAGGGCTTAGGGCAGGGATAAAGAACTTCAGACCTCTACCCTTGAAGAAAGGAATGGCCACAAAGTCATGGAATGCCCAGTACATGCAGGTGACTGGAACTCCCTCTGTGAACCCGAGAGGAGGAAATGCTTTATCCACTTGTTTATTCAGCGTCTCTTTTTACAATGCTTCCAAGGGATCTTGAATTCACGTTCAGAAACAAATTTGGCATCTTCTCTCTTCAGATGAGGTCCTGCCTAGGGCCCTTCATGGATGACTGGCACCGGCATTTCAACACGTAGAACCATGAGCCAGAAATCTGGAAGACACCCTGTGTACCTCCCTTTCTAAGGGAGCATCCATAGCATCCATATCTAATCCACCTCCAAGTTCTGAAAATCTCTCCCAACAGTTCACTGGAATCCTGCCACCTCTCGCCACATCCCCTGCCACTGTCCTGGTCCAAGTCCCCATCTGCTAACACCTGAACTCCTACACTAGTGACCACATTAGTCCATCCATATCTACTCCCGTCCACCTCCCATGCTTCCTCCATTCTTCTGCCATCCTGGTCTTTTGAGAGTGTTTCGTTTTTTTTTTACCTGAAATATGATCAACATAGTATCTTCTATTAGGTCCTAGTGTACATCTGGATTTGATTCGATTATCATCTTCACTGAGAGCCCCTTGGTGGCTTCCTGATAGTCTTGGGACACATCTCTGTGTGGCCCAAAAGGCCTTGCACAGCCATCTTGTTTCCCTGCTAGCTCCAGCCTGCATGCCACACTGTCCTCTACCATATCCATATTCTGGTCCTATCCCACCAGTCACCTTTCTGTCCTCAAATGCACCATCACATTCTGTCCTGCCACAGGGCCTTTGCATGTGCTACTCATGTAGGCTGGAAGGTTTTGCTTATTACTCTCTTCAATCTCTGTCCCTCCCATGGGACTGTACTGCATGAGGGCAGAGGCTAAGGTTGTGTAGCAACCCAGATGGAGTTGGCTACTCTTCGAGGGCCAAACAAGTTGGAGATATCCTGTCTTCAGATTAGAGGCAGAGCCCTGAGGGTTAGGACCGAGAATTCCTTCTCCCATCAGCTCTGCAGAGAGAGCCTGGCCCAGACAAAGCCTAGGTACTGTCTGTGTGTTAGAGAGTGCTGTCTGAGCCTGGCGCTCCTGGCATCAGTCCTCCGAGGTCATTTCCATTATGTTTCAAAACTGTACTACATAAGGGTACAGATTTTTCCTGTACAGATGGTTTCAGTGTATGGGACTGTTCCGTAGATACGTGAACACAAACTGGCACACTTAGACCAGGTTTTCCTTCTAGCTTCACCATCTTGGCTACGCTCCTGTCTAGTAGGTTTATGGGTTAGTGTGGCCCCAGGGTTATGCTCAGACTCACCTCATTACCTCCATGGCCTGCAAGGCTAGGGGGCAGCGGGGCAGGCTTTGTGCTCCACTTTCACACAGCTAAGGTCTCAGGAGGGTCTGTTAATGTCCTTCTCCAGTCCTGAAGCTGGACTCCCAAGTGAACTACCCCAGATGCACTTCTGTGCCCCAAGCTGAGAGGAAGTAGGATTCAGGTGACAGCAGCTTAGAAGAAGCAGGCAGCAAACTGGCTGTCTTGTAACCCAAATGCCAGAAAGCATGCCCTAGACGCACCTGACTCCCTGCCTGGGAGCTGCCAGGGAAAATCTGCCATACAGGTGTGAGGGTAGGTCTACAGATCTGTTAGCCACATCGAGGATTCTGAGGATTCTGAAATGATCGTTCTCCCATCTCCTAGAAATGGGAGGAAAGTATACTGAACTACTGGAAACAACCTGTCCGCCTGGGCCTTTAGGATCGCCCCGGACTCCTGTTTCAGTTGTTTGTTGTCGTTACCTGCCTGAGAGATGCTGGAGGTCTTCGAGCCATGTGTTTAAGTAATTCCTTTATGCAGAACTCATAATCACGTGGTAATAGCTTGCTGCATTTTCAAATTAAACCAGCAGAGCAAACATACAGTTAATGGAAGGACATTTTTGTCATTCTTTGGCCTGTGTTTATTTGCAAAACTTAATGTTAGTAAAGTGTTATCTGCAAGTGGTTCTGTGTGTGCTGGGGTGTAAGTCTGCAGGTGTGTGGGCTTGTTCAAGGCTTGTCCTGCCCACATGGCAGTTAAACCCAGAGGGTTGACCCTGGGGTGAAGCTGGGAGTCATGTGGATGAAGCCCTCCCCCCCCCCCCACCCCAGGAGCGCCTCCTTTCTTGGTCACCTGTTGGGTTTGTATAACCTTGTAAATGAGCACAGGCCCTGAGCCTAGAAAAACAGGGGTGTGGGTGGGTAAAAATCACAGACATTGCTAGTAGGTCCTAATACTGTCTCTCCAAGGTGGCCTTGAATTTGACAAGGTGGTGAAGGGTTGGTGTTGGCAGGTTTAAGAAAACAAACAAGACCAGGCTGGGGTGCTTAGTGCCTTGCTTCCTTTTCACAGCCCTCCCCTGGATTCCTGGCACCCAGTGTTTGGATTTATTTTCGTACCTGTCTCTTTTCTGAGACTAGATTATAAGTGACCTCAGGGCAGGGACCACTTCTTATTTCTCTTGAGAGCTGCTTGAGCTCTGGGCATGTTTATTTTCAATGGGCACCTTTTAAAGAGCATGACTCGGCTCAGAAAAATCCTCAGTCTACCTGTCGCTAAACTAGGGTGCGTTACTTTCCCGTGTGCCTTCTGGGCAAAGGTGAAAGGTGAAACGCATCAAGTTTGAGGTACAAGTGCAAGCTTAAAAGGTGGCAAATTTATCGCTTCTTAAGAACGTAACTCTACCCCTCGGCTCCAATGAAGAGTTTGAAGTAGGCAAAGTCTTTCTAAAGCAAGACACGAAACTCTAAAACCAGAAGAGAAAGATGGCTAACCTTTACCTGGGATAAGGTGCTTTCTAGAATACGTAAAGAGCTTTTGCAAATTTGTATGACCAATAACGCAATAGAAAACTTGGCAGAGGAGAGAAACAGGTTACAGTTCACAGGAACAGATACAAATGGCTTTGTAACCACGTGAAGGGGTGCTCACCATCACTTAATTAAATGCTAATTAAAATAAGAGCTACTTCTCTCCTTATCAGGCAAAGATCAGAAAGTTTGATAGTATATTATGTTGGCATTGCTGTTGGGAAACCCAGTTTCCTGTGCAGGGAGAAGGACAGGTTGATGGCATCACTCATGGCTGTTTGGGGTTGTCTGTGGATGGGAGTGATGGGTTGTGCTGTCTTCTGACTCAGCACTCCGTTTCTAGGGTGTCTCTTACTACTAGAACCAGGCACATGGACAGACAGTTTCAAGGATGTTTTTTGTGGCTTTGCTTAATTGTAAAAGGCCAAAATAACCTAAATGCACATATGTGAGGAACGAGGGAAAAATGTATTTCATTTTATTCCCAGATTGTGAACTACTATGCACCCATTAAAAAGGGTAAATAAATGTGTAGGCTTCTGGGGAGGGGGACACACTTCTCATTTTTCTGTCCTTTTGTACCGTTTGAATTTTATACCACATGGGTTTTAGTTATTAAAAGTAGGCAAAATGGTCAGGGAAGAAGGCTCTGATGTGAATGTTAATGCAATCAGTGCTTTTTTTTTATTTTTGGTGTGTGTTTGTTTTTTCCCCCCTGCCTCTAGAGCCTGACAGCATTATTGAAAAGGCTTCTCACTCGGGCATGATAAACCCCAGCAGGCAGTGGCAGACGCTTAAGCAGAACACAGGGATTGCCCACTTCGAGTATCAGATCCGCGTCACCTGTGATGACTATTACTATGGCTTTGGCTGCAATAAGTTCTGCCGACCCAGAGATGACTTCTTTGGACACTATGCCTGTGACCAGAATGGCAACAAAACTTGCATGGAGGGCTGGATGGGCCCTGAATGTAACAAAGGTGTGTGGGTCTGTGCTGGGTGGGTTAATAGGCTGGGAGTGGCTGTCGCTGTTGGTGTCCAGTTCTCTCCACGCTGGGTCAAGTGGCTGTCTCAGGTAGTGTGGCGTAGGGGGGATATTTGGTCTGTTTTCTAGGCCTGAGGCATAAAGATGCTGAGCACAGAAGATGCTGTTGGTGCCCTCATCCCCGCCCCCACTGCTGAATGTTGGCTGCTAACAGCTCACAGCTGTTTCTTCTCTGGAGCATTGTCCTTGGCCAAACAGCCACTCCCTGCCCCTTCCCTACTGCTCATAGTCTGTGAATGACTGGATTGGGGGTACAAAGGCCAGCCCTGCTGGCACTGTGTGCTTCCGTTCACACTCCAGAGCTTCCCCTGGGATCAGGTTGAAGCCAGACTCCAGCTGAGACCCCTGCTCAGCTCCTTCCCTTGCCTCCATCTGCTGCCTTCAGTTTCTTCTCCTGTACCCAAATCCCTTTCTCAGGCTCTGCTTCTAAGGGAACCTGACCTAAAACAGATGCCACATGGGACAGGGCTAGCTCAGTGCCTAAACCTATGATCCTGTAGGAAATGACAGCCCCTGAGCTCAGGGTGGCCTTACAGCAAGCTTTCACTGTGCATCTGTGGGGGCTGTGGCATTGAGGGGTGGAGGTGAGTGGTGAACCTGAGCTTTCCTACTTGTGTAGAGTTGGGCCCATCCACAGTAGTACAGGCTTTTAGATGTGCTGTCTGCTGTCCCAGCCCTTCTGCCCAGATTCAGTGAGTTAGTACACAGACGCAGATGTTCACAGAATTATCTGTGGTCTTTACCTTTACAAAGCTTCTAATTCACTGCAAATGGGTAAGTCTAGTTGACCAGACTAGGCCCTCACAAACTTCAATGTCCTCTGCTAATTTCACATAATTTGGTAAATTCTTTCAAGATATCCCCAAAAAGGGAGTTTTTGAATTGTGACTAAGGAGTGGGACGAAGAGGAATCTTCAGGTCTCCTGGACTTTTCTTAAATAACTAGAATTTTTAAAGGATGGCATTTCCGGGATCCAGATCAATGAATTGATAAACGTATAGTAGTTGGTGTTTTAAAAATCAGTAACAATTACTTAAAAACCATGTGTAGTATTTCTTACCATCTGTTCAAATTTTTTTCTTTTAATCAAGGAAGCAGAATTGCTTTGTGAGGCTACTTCACAGAAGTGCCACCAGAGCTGGCCCCCAGATTAGCCTGCCAAATGAAGCCAGCCTGCTTGGCTTTGTTAGTCCCATGGGATTTTTGAGACATCAGGCATTCTAGGGGATGGTGATGTAGGGGTTAAGAAGGCTGGAGCTCATCTGAATGTGCTGGGATGGGACTGAGTGGTTGAGATGAGGAAGGATCACAGCTCCTGTTCTCTTGGAGAGGGTGGGAACTGACAGGGAGCAGGGTAGCTATTGTTTAGACAGACTGGATGAAGATCCCCCTCCCCCATCAACTTGCCTGCATTTTGTTTCTGAGTAGGATCATGTTTTGAAGATCTGCTAGCACGGCCTTGAAGTTTAAAGCTGGATTTGCTATTTGGGCACCTCCCATCTTCCTCTCCTTACAATGGACTTGACATGAGATCTCTTAAAATCGTGGATTTTGTAGGCTTAATGCACTAGGCCATTCTCATGATGGTGGTGGTGCATGAAACCATGTGCTTGACACATCCTTCTGTGTTGTGTTTTTTTACAGCTATTTGCCGACAGGGCTGTAGCCCCAAGCATGGGTCTTGCAAACTCCCAGGTGACTGCAGGTAAACGACTAGACTTATTATTATTATCTTTTAATTCTTTAATGCAAGAGAGGGACTGAATTTATTGTGAATACGCCTCTTTTTCTTTGGAGGGCAAGAAAGCTTTAAAAAAAAATTCAAATAGGCACATCCGAAGCTTATTAAATTATACCAGCTGTCTGGTGGAATGTGCACACTTCTCTCTTGGAAAAAAAAAAAACTCTTATGGGCATAGTCAGTGACTTCATGTATTAACTGTTCTGTAAATTGATAACACGTTTTTATAATCTTCCCCTTAAAGTGCTAATGGATGAGATGGAGGGATGTGGGTTTCTTTGAGTCTGTCTCCTCCCCCAACCTTGTTTGCCATCTCCTAGCCCTCCCCCACTTTTCCCATCAATAGGGGACAGCGGAGCATTCTTTAGAATGGGATTAGTACAATCTCCTGGCCCCTTTGCAGGCGGGAGCCGGCCGGTGCTGAGAGGTTAATGGCTGCGCTGGAATCTTGTCAGTTGAGCCTGATGAATGTAGACTTTTGCTGCTGGCCTTTGAAGTCTGTTCTTTTATGGTCCCGGACAATGCAGAAGCCAGAGACCCACCCCGACTGGTTCACGATTACAGTTTTTGGAGCCTTCTTGAAATGTACATTATGCCCATTTAGGAAAGGCTTGCTTCAGGAAATAGTGTTGGTGTCTGTGGCATTTTGACACAATCTCCCACTTTACTCTCCTTCCTCCCAAATCTTCAGGATTAGCAGATTGAGGGTGACACCAAAAGGATCCCTGGGGCCTCTCATTTTTGCCCCAGACGCCACCCTGGTTTGAGCCAAGGGAAGCATATAAAACAATCTAAACCAGTGCATCTCAAACAGATGTTACCTGGGGCTCTTGTTCTAATGCAGAGACTGATTCCATAGGTCTGGGTGGGCCCAAGTCTCTGCATTTCTAACAAGCTCCCCAGTGCTGCTGCTGTTGCTGGTGGGACCGGACTTTGGGAATCACTGCCCCCAACCTCAGTACTCAAGTCAGAATTCCCTTGAAGTGACGGGGAACCGTCAAAATTCAGATTCCTGGGTACTGCCCCCCACCCACTGAACCCCAGTCCAGGGGTTGGCCCAAGAATCTGCATTTTGAAGAGCCTACCAAGTGAGTGTATTTTGAGGACTGCCGCTCTACAGAGAATTCTCTGTGGTCTTTACCTTCATGGCTCCACCACGGCATCTGTTCCCCTCCCATGCAGGGGGGACACTGAGCTCTGAGGCTTGACACTGAAGTGAGAACCAAGGCAGCTGGAAGTCCAGTAAAACCAAGCTGACCTGAAGTTGTCTCTTCTGACACTTGAGAGAAAAGTTTATTTTCTGGAAGGCTGGGTGGGTTCGCATATGAAGCCCCATGGTGGCAGCTGACGGTAGTATTTAACAGCATTGCTGTCAAAGGTTGAGCAGGAATCCACCTACCTGTGCTCTTCATAATTAAGGGTGTCCTGGAGAAAGTCAGATCAGCAGCGCTATTAGCCACTCTGGGCCTGCTCCGTGTGCAGAGCTCAGATGGGTATCAGCGGAGTCCGACCATGATTTCTGCTGCTGTCATCAGAATAGGCATGCTGCTGCGCAGGGGAGGGCCCTCCCAGCCAGAACAACAGGCTTTGTTTCCAGAATTTAGCCCTTTCTCTTTCGAAGTCTCCCCTCCCACTCCCTGCCCAGACACGCACCGGTGCCCTTATTTACTTAAGGTGCGACTTTCCCACACATCATTTGCATAGTCTCCTCAGCCCATCTTGTTCTGCCTACCTTGAAGGAAAATCAAAACAGAACCTTCTAGCCCAGGAGGTTCAGGTTGTGTCCTGCTCCAGAAATAGCTGAATGGCGAGTTACCCTGTAAGTTGTCTTTTGGATTATGTATTACAGAGGTGTTTTTTTTGTTTGTTTTTTTGTTTGTTTTTTTTATCCTCACATGAGAAACCTTTACTGGTTTTGTTGTTCCCAAGTAGACTGAGATTCCTTCTCCTGGTTGCACATGCTTGCTTTATTGCAAGCCTGCCAATAATATCAAACTTAATGATGAATCATCATATGAAGACAGTCACTTCAAATTCTCATGAGAACCTTAATCATAGATTATTTAACTGGGATAACTTTGTGGATGCCTCTTTAGGGTCAGTATTTTTATTTGTTTTCTTTTGAAGTCATCTGTGGCCTCTTGTGGTTTCTTTTTTATGCTTAGGGATCCAGCGCTCATTAATTAAGAGGTGAGGTTGGGTCCTCAGCTGCCTCTTCTTGCTTTTATTAGGCAAATGGAAGAGGTGTACTGATCCTTAATTTGGAAGGGAGTAAGAAGACAGTAAGAAATACTGCTATTTCCAAATCAGTTCCCTCTTAATATTTCAAGCTAGGAATATTCATCTTTTACTGAATGAACCCTGCCCCCCCCAACTCCCACGAACTTGAGTGTCCCACTTTCTTAACGAAATTTCTGCCAGATTTTTTTCTTTACTCCTCTGAATGGTCACTTGTCATTTAGACTAATGTTCTGTTTTACATAAAGCCAAATCCTCTGTCTGATTCATTTTAAACCACGCATTCTGGTGGTTCTTTGAACTGGGGTGTGGATGGCTTGTTTGTAGAAGTTAGGAAGTGGTTAGTCAGTGTTCTCAGGGGTTAAGTTGACTCTTGGCCGTGGGTGATTAGCTATTAGCTGGATCCCTATAATTTTCCCATGACAAGGATTTGCTAGCCTGCCTCCAGCTCTCTGGAAACGGAAAGCTTTCCTTTCTTGGGGGTGCTTGTTTTCCAGAGTTACAGCTGAGTGGTTGGGGGTGGGGGAGGGTGGTGGTAGTTCTTCCCTCAGCTTTTCCCAGGTCCTGTTATAGAAATACTCTGCCCATCCCTGTACCAAGTTCACCCCACTTCACCAGGCTTTCCAGGGGCCCCTCCTGTTTGTCACAGCTTGAGTTTTGAGAAGGCAGTTAAAGTTTCCGAGGGCTTGAAACTTGAGGGGCTGGTGGCTGAGACCCTGCCCCTCCTCCACCCCAGGTGAAGGTTTATGTTTGTGTTTTTGTTTGGGGATCAAAGGCACCATTTGGCCTCCGAAGAGTCTGATTAATGAGGCGCTTATAAAGGAAACTCGACTCTGTTCCCCAATACTAGATAAACTGGGTTGACCTTTTTTTCTTTTTGCAAAGTGAGAAATAACTATAAAATGAATTAGCCTAAGCAGCTCCGGTAGTGGGTCATAAATTATCCATGGGATTGGTTCCAAGTGCTGTTGCCTCCCTCACCCTCCTGCAAAAGTGGGTTCTGAGATCTCAGCCGCCTCTTTGCCAGAGGAGGGTGCCCCCTTCCCCACCCCCCCTTGTGTGATTTCCTAAAACCTCATGGGAGGCAGCTTCCTGCCGCACTGGGGTGTCTTGTTGCATTTTTGCGCGCTGGGGTCGTGACTTGCTGTTTAGACAAAGAGCCTGGCCGCTGTGTAAAAGCTGCCAGCAGTGCCGCGTTTAGGAAGACTTTCACATGGCTATTGTCACCCGAGAGTCCTTCCTTCGCCTCCGTAGCCAGCGGGGTCTTGATTTATTCCATGCCCCCACCCTTGCACAGCCTTGTGAGCCTGAGAAGAGAGTGGCTTTGTGAGGGCAGCCCCCGCTGGCCTCTCCCAGACAGCCCTGCTTTTGTAGGGAGTCGCCTGGGAGGGGACCTTGGCCCAACTACTGAAAACGTTTATTTAGACAGAGCCCCCGCGTAAACCTTGAGAGTCAACTGTCCTGTCCCCCAAAATGAAACAAGACAGGAAAGGCCTGGACTTCTTAGCCTTGCCTTTAAATGACGTTGCGCTCCCCAAATGTTCCAAGGACTAAAGCAGAGTGTGCTGTCTGTCTCCAGGTGCCAGTATGGCTGGCAGGGCCTGTACTGTGACAAGTGCATCCCGCACCCGGGGTGCGTCCATGGCACCTGTAACGAGCCCTGGCAGTGCCTCTGTGAGACCAACTGGGGCGGCCAGCTCTGCGACAAAGGTAGGGCCCTTGGGGACTGGATCTCGGGGCAGGACGGGGGCCTTGGGCACAGGAAGACTTAAGGGGTGGGGCAGCCAGAATCGAGTTTTTTACTTTTGTTTATTTTTATTGGCAGGGACTTTTAATTCTGAATTTGAATTTGCTTTTAGTGCTGGGGTTGGCGGTATTTTTTTCTGGTTTTATTTTTTTATTTTTATTTTTTAATGTTTATTTTTGAGAGAAAGCACGAGTGGGGGAGGGGCAGAGAGAAAGGGAGACACAGAATCCAAAGCAGGCTACAGGCTCTGAGCTCTCAGCACAGAGCCTGACGTGAATCCACAAACTGAGATCACGACCTGAGCCAAAGTCAGATGCTTAACTGACTGAGCCACCCAGGTGCCCCTTCAGGTTTTATTTTTTGAAACAGAAACGGGGTGGGGGTAGGGGTGCAGCTAGAAACATGGCAGGTTAGCAGCCTGTATGGTCTTCTCTGAGCTGCTCCCATCCTGGGGTCTTTCTGGCAGATCTCAACTACTGTGGGACTCACCAGCCCTGTCTCAACGGGGGAACTTGCAGCAACACAGGTCCTGACAAGTATCAGTGTTCCTGCCCTGAGGGGTATTCAGGACCCAACTGTGAAATCGGTAAGTGGCCCAGGCAGGATAAGACCCCTCCCTACCCTCAGCTTGAGAAAAAAAATAACACGCTTAAGGACACGTAAAAAGATGAAAATACCCTCCAAAGTGAAGACTGGTTGTCTCAGCAGTTCTGTGGGTCTTTGAAAGTTCCTTTGAGCAGCACCAGTGTTTGTGGTGATGCTGGCTAGCGTGGGGGGTGGGGTGTTGGCCATGCGGCTACCCGGCTCACAGATGCCTTGGAATGTGACTGGAGACACTTAGAAAGAGGACTTCCTGTCTCCTGTAGACACAGTGGGCTTATAGCACATGCTTGCTTTCATTTTTTCTAAGCGAGCTTGAGCTGGTGGCCCAGGCGTGGGACTTGGCGGCGGGGAGAGGACGTAGGTAGCGACAAGCGGGAGCCCCTTGCTGACTGCCCTCCTGGTTTTCGCAGCGGAGCACGCCTGCCTGTCTGACCCCTGCCACAACAGGGGCAGCTGCCGGGAGACCTCGCTGGGGTTTGAGTGTGAGTGTTCCCCGGGCTGGACGGGCCCCACGTGTTCCACGAGTAAGTCTGGGTTGTGGCCTGTGTCTTTTCCGGAGGATCAGATACGGGGTTGGGGGCAGGCGCCTGGGCTTGGTTCAAGGTCAGGTCTCAGTGGGAAGGGGTGGATTCTGCCAGCGGTCTGGTGGGGAGTCTGGCTGGGGCTTCTCCGGCCTTTGCGCTGCACCCTCATCCTCCTGCGCTAAGTTAGCACGGTGTGTCTGCTGCTACTGAAGAGCCTTCTCCATGGGAGACCTCCATCCTTTGCATGTGCTCCCTGGAGCTCTGCCTCCTCCAAATCAAGTTCTGGTTCTGGTTCCTGCAGCCATGGAGAGGCTGCCTGTGGGGGAGGCTGTCACTCCTGGATTTCATCATGGGTGCAGGTGGCCCCCAAAGAGAGACCTGGGCTACAGGGTTGTTGTGGCTGCAAGGCCTGGCTGCACGTCAGGACCACCTGGGTGCCGGACAATGCAGATGGGTCCTTCCCACAGTTTCTCTTTGGAATTGGGGAGTCCACATTTTGTAACAAGCACCTGGGTTTCTGAGGTGCGGCCAGGCCTGAGAACCACTGTGCTCAGCACCCTGAGTGCAGCACGCACAGTCGAGAATGTGGGTTCTGGGGTCGGATCACCTGGGCTGGCACTGTGGCCCCTGCCTGCCTCTCCTAGGGCCGGTCTTTACCTCCCGGTGGCCCTGTTTAAAGGAGACAGTAGCAATTCCCATCTCTTAGGGTTGTGAGGAGCCGATGACTGAATTCCCAGAGAAAGCCTGGTACTTCAGAAGTGGGTAGTAGGTGAATGAAGAGGCCACTGTATATAGTCCAGTGTAGAGGGTGTGGGGTGGGGTGTAGACCCCAGGTATGGAATTTTGGGAAAACTCTGTGAACAAGTAAGAATAATGTTTTCAACCAGTAAAGAAGAGTTCTTTTTCCTTACTACTTAGCTACCCCTGAGCCATGCTGGAACTTTCCTTTAAAAATAAGGAGTAGGCAGAGCTAGATGAGCCATGTTACCCATGGGTTGATGCTCTGGGGATCCAGCTGGCTCTCCCTGCTGCTTAGGTTGGGGATTAAATGAACTGGGGCACTGGAGGATTTAAAGCTAAAATCAGGCCTTATCGTCATAGCGGTCACTTCTAGCAGGTGTCTGGCTCTTAAGTGAAGGCCCCTCGTGTAAGGGTTGGCGTTAAATTATCTAATTGTCAAACGGACTGAGATTAAAATGCCAGCTCTTTTTTCCCTTTTGTCCAACAGACATTGATGACTGTTCTCCAAATAACTGTTCCCATGGGGGTACCTGCCAGGACTTGGTTAATGGATTCAAGTGTGTGTGCCCGCCCCAGTGGACTGGCAAAACGTGCCAGTTAGGTAAGGAAATTCCTGCACCGAGGTTAGCTTTGATGATCAGAGCTGTTATAGAAGATGAGCCTGTGGTGGTGTGAGTTTGCACACCATCCTACTAAAAAGTAATTTATTGTCAAGAGTCCGGCGGGCCTGGGAGAGAGAACTCGAATGCAGATGGCCTAGCTCTTTTAGGCCCTGTGGGAAAGTCGTGGGATCCCTTGAACCATGTCAATCGTCTGTCCGAGGAGTGTTCAGCTGGGTTCCAAACGGGGATGGTCTCATGAGGAATGAGCTGTCTGCATTCTTGCTGCCACATTTAAATCCCAGCAACTAGGCTGCGTGGAGTGTTATACAGCAATGCCTGGTGGCTTTCTGCTCTTCCGGCTGGGGGCCAGTTGTTAACCAGCAGCCTGAAAGTTATCAATTAGCATACCTTATTGGATAATGGCTAGGGAGAGGGATCAGCTGCTCAAAATAGCGGGAACCTAGTATCTGGGATTTAGGTTATTAGCATGTCTCCTATTGGAGGCAAACTATTGCTAGGGTGTTTTGGGGGAGGTGGGGGAAGGGGGGTAAATCTCCATTTCTCACTACCCCTCCGTGTTTTCTTTCAGATGCAAATGAGTGCGAGGCCAAACCTTGTGTAAATGCCAAATCCTGTAAGAATCTGATTGCCAGCTACTACTGTGATTGCCTCCCAGGCTGGACGGGTCAGAATTGTGACATAAGTGAGTACCTTTTGTTTCGATTTTGATTTTTGTGAAACTTGGGTATTGAAGGCTTTGTCAGCCTGTACGTTGGCTCCAGTGCTAAGACTTGAGTGATAAAAGGAAAACCTGAGTGGGAATGTTTTTGGAGAGGGAGTGATCAGTGCAGAAATGAAAACATACACTTTATCAGGCTCATTAGCCAGTAAAACAGCCATATTCTGATAAGGTGGCTAAAACAATGATGTGAAGTTTCACTCGCTCATTCTGGAGGAATTAGGGAGGGTTCCCACCCAGTGTAATAACCTTCTGTCAGGGGGAAGCGCACAGGAAATCTGATTTGAGGCTTTTATCTGTCCTGAGCGGAGAGCACTTTTCAATTAAGCCTAGTTTCAATGTAAATTGCCTCTTTAATATGAGGACTTGTTTATTTTTTAGATATTAATGACTGCCTTGGCCAGTGTCAGAATGATGCCTCCTGTCGGGTATGTAAATCTTTGCTTAAATGAAAACCTTAATGATTGACCCAAGTCTGTGAGATTTATGTGACCCTGGGAGAGCTCTGTCCCTCAGGGATTTAAAAATGCAGGTGAAAAGTGATTCTCTGGAAGTTTCACTTGGGCTTGTGTTACCCCCAGCCTCCTGGGAGCCATCTTGAAGGCATGCATGTAGAAATTCCCCTTCAGCATTTCGGGAGGCTTGGCATTTGGTGATTTCAGTGAATCCGTGGAACGGCAGCAGTCATGCTAGACCGCTGAAGCCCTGTGTTTGTGGAATACATAGAAAAAAGCATGTGTTTCTCCCCCCTCCTTCTTCCTCTTCCAGGATTTGGTTAATGGTTATCGCTGTATCTGTCCACCTGGCTATGCAGGCGATCACTGTGAGAGAGACATCGATGAATGCGCCAGCAACCCCTGTTTGAATGGGGGTCACTGTCAGAATGAAATCAACAGATTCCAGTGTCTGTGTCCCACTGGTTTCTCTGGAAACCTCTGTCAGGTGAGCTGTGCTAGAACCTCCACAGGCCAAGTTTCTACAGCAGAACTCTCTCTGCCTCCTCTCTCTGCCCTCTCCTCTCCACCCCCCCTTCCCCTCTTCCTCCATCTGTCTTCCCCTTCTTTCCCCTCCCCCTTCTCCCCCCTCCCCCTTCTCCTCCTCCTCCTCTTTCCCCCTCCCCCCCTCCTCTCCCCTCTTCCTCCCTTGGTTCCCCCCTTCTTCCTCCTCCCCTCCCCCATCCTCTCTCCCCCCCATCCCCTCCCACCCCCCCCCCCCGCCCTCCTCCTCCTTGTGTTTGTCCTTTCCCTTCCCTTTCCTCTTCTTTCCTGTTCCCCTCCTGACTCTGTAGTTGCCATCCAGAGACTAGGGACTTTTGCTAGGCAAATGCAGGTGGAAGGACACGGAGGAGTGGTTTCCTTCGTAGTGTCAGCAGCCTGTCGATTTGACTTGGTGCCCCCGACTCCATGCTCTCCCATTCTGCCCTGTTTTTCCCATGCATATCTGGACAGTCTCTAGAACATAACTGTATATTACGTAGAGCATTCTGCTCATGGAAGCAGGTAAAGGGGTCAGATTCCAGGATCCGCTGCCCCTGAGCACTTACAGTCACGCCTTTGTTTCTTTTCCCCCTCCTCTGCTCCTGGTCCTTGCAGCTGGACATCGATTATTGTGAACCCAATCCCTGCCAGCACGGTGCCCAGTGCTACAACCGCGCCAGCGACTATTTCTGCAAGTGTCCTGAGGACTACGAAGGCAAGAATTGCTCCCACCTTAAAGACCACTGCCGCACGACTCCCTGTGAAGGTACCTCCCCCACCTGCGGCCCTGGCTCGTCTCCAGGGCTTAGTCCTCTTTCCCCATTTGCCAGTTCCCCTCGATAGTCTCAGAAGCTGTGTAGCTGAGATTGAAACCCCCTAACCTGATGGCTGGGGGAAGCTAGAACATGTGGGAACAATCCACTCAGGCCCGCCAGTGGGACAGCCATGTCCTGTTCCGGGGTGGGCGGATTTGCAACCCTGAGACATTCCTCAGAGCAGTGCTGCCAGAAGACCTTTCTGCAGCAGTGGACTGTCAGGGAGGGTAGCTTTTAGTGTGACTCGCAGGCCTAGAAACTGATTATTTTCCTGAACTTCAATTCATTTAAATTTAAATAGCCGCCAATGTCCTGTGGCTGTTGTAGGAGGTAGCACAGTCTTCAGGTTCTCTGTTCTTTGCTGGTTTTAGTGTGATTAAATAGGAAGGAAAGCGGGCTTTCTCCTTTAGGAAGCTTCTGTCAAACAGATGTCAAAGGTAGGATGAGAGGGGCCCACAGACAACACGTAGGCTTCTTAGCCACCTACAGAGAAAATGCCTTAAAAAACAAACAAAAAACACTTGACTGCCTGGAGTCTCCGCTTTGCCTGTCAGTGTGACCTGGCACGTTGCCAGAGTCTTGGCCCTCGAGGTGCCTCTTGACTTATTCCCCTCATTAGCCAAGGGGTGCCTGTCTCTAGGAAAGCAGGCTTGGCGTGGGTCCTTGCCTTGGGAATGCCGTGTCTTATGGGTCTGCGGCCGTGATCTGATCCCAAGTGTGTCTTCTAGTGATTGACAGCTGCACTGTGGCCATGGCTTCCAATGACACGCCTGAGGGGGTGCGGTATATTTCCTCGAACGTCTGTGGTCCCCACGGGAAGTGCAAGAGTCAGTCGGGAGGCAAATTCACCTGCGACTGTAACAAAGGCTTCACTGGAACGTACTGCCATGAAAGTAAGACCCCTCTTTGGGGAATGGGGCACGGTACCCCCACCCTGCCTCTCTGCTCAGCTCAGGAAGCATTTGAGATTGAATCATTTCAGTTGAGACCAGTGAAAGTTTACTATTAGATCTAGGACCTAAGACAGAGTTGTGTTTATAAGATCACTGACGCCTCTGACCCTTCAGATCGTTTATGTTAGAATATTCTGGAATCTGACTAGTTTGGGTGGTCCCGCTGAGTTTCTTCTCTACTCCCTCCAAGTAGCTTAGCTTATGAGGCATTAAATAAAACAGACAAGGCATCCTCTGGTGCCACCTGGCACCTTGTTTTCTCAGGGGGCAGCCTTTGGACCAGTGCCTAGCTATGGCACTAGTTGGCCTTTATTTACCAGCTTCTTCACCTTCCCTTCACAGACATTAATGACTGCGAGAGCAACCCCTGTAAAAATGGCGGTACTTGCATCGATGGTGTCAACTCCTTCAAGTGCATCTGTAGTGACGGCTGGGAGGGGGCCTACTGTGAAACCAGTGAGTCTGTGGTCTTCATGGGCCAGACAGCTCTGGGATGCTGGGGTGAGAGGAGTCTTCACGGGAGGCTTTTCTTTTTAATGGGAGCCTGACCAACCACAAGACCCCCATAGTTCTTGTCATGGCATAGCACTGCCTGTGTCCTGTTGAATGCTGAAGACAGCCAACCGGAAGGAACAGCAGCTGAGGAGCTAGAGAATCGGGCTGTGATTAGGATAAATACCCCGCTTGCAGAGACAGTAATCTTCCTTTTGTTTTGACTGTAACTTGTACCCGTCCTGATTTTAATTTCCACGGGAGTGACAGAAGCCTGCCCCTGTCTTGCCACCTCGTGGTGTTAGAAATAACCCACTCTTAGAAAGCAATGAAGGTGTTTATGTCCTGGGATGGCTCAGCTGGTCTTGGACCTTGGAGTGGAGAGCATTGGGTGGAGGTAGCCATCACCATAGCAAGGGTGCGGCTCTTACATGCTGGGTGGGCATGGTCCTGGAAGCATCTTCAGCTGGGTGTCTCCTCTTTGATTCTAGACATTAACGACTGCAGCCAGAATCCCTGCCACAATGGGGGCTCGTGTCGTGACCTTGTCAACGACTTTTACTGTGACTGTAAAAACGGGTGGAAAGGAAAGACATGCCACTCACGTAAGTGGTAGCTGACTAGGGCCCCATCTCTGCGAGCCCTCCCACCCTCCGTCTTCTGCGAGGAGGGGCTGGCCAGGGGCTCAAGCTGAGATCCTCCTCCTCCAGGTGACAGCCAGTGTGATGAGGCCACGTGCAACAACGGTGGCACCTGCTATGACGAAGGGGATGCTTTCAAGTGCATGTGTCCTGGAGGCTGGGAAGGGACGACCTGCAACATAGGTAGTTTTCTGCCTCACATGGGGTTCGCCACGGCCATCTGGGCACTTGTGACTTTCCCTGGCGGGTCTGGTTCTGGCCTCTCCAGACTGTTTTCGGATCCTCAGGGAGGGTGGTCCTGTCTGTTCTTGTCTTGTAGCCCGAAACAGTAGTTGCCTGCCCAACCCTTGCCATAACGGGGGCACCTGTGTGGTCAACGGCGACTCCTTCACGTGTGTCTGCAAAGAAGGCTGGGAGGGGCCCATCTGTACTCAGAGTGAGTGTCCCCTGCCCCACCCGCCTTGAACTCTCCGAGGGCTGCAGGAGCACATCCTGACACCCTCGGGGACTCGAGATGGAAACCAGAAGCAGAGCTGTTTGATGTCTGCTTCTGCATCACCTGGGTCTGTTCTAATGCACTTGATGGGCTGCAGCCCTGACCTGGGCATGAGAAAGTCGCCGTTGAGATAAGTGGAGACAGATGGTGTCTCGCTTCCCAGCGTGGGTCTGACCAGCAGCCTGTCTCCTTCCATTCTCACAGCCCCCTTCCCGCCCTGACCGGGGCCTCTTCCTGTGCAGTGTCCCACGGCACATGGAACAAAGTGTGTTGCAGGCCTGGTTCCAATTGAGCAGAGGTCTTAAGCGCATTTTGTTGGTGTTAACTATAGGTCTATCATATGGGTATTATGGAGATCAGTGGTGTTTCTCCTTAAGCTTAAAACTGCTTTGCCTGGTGAAGGCCTTACTATTAAGTTGTCTTTTTTACTTTGCAGATACCAATGACTGCAGTCCTCACCCCTGGTAAGCATGGCCACCTTTTAAGCCAGCACTTGTTGGCTGTAGTGTGCATGGGCATCACCTAGGGATCTTGTCTAAAATGCAGGTTCTGATACAGGAGGTCTGGGGTGGGGCCGCAGACCCTGCCTGTCAAACAAGCTCCCAGGTGCTGCTCATCCTGCTGGTCTGGACCACACTTTAGTTAGCCAGGTTGTGCCTTCTTTTGGAGCAGTGATTCTCAACCTTGGCTGTGCATGAGAATCACCCGGGCAGTTTTTATAAGTCTCAATGCCTGGACTGCAAGGGAGACTGAAATTAGACTCTCCGGGGGTGGGACCCCGGCATCAGTATTTTTAAAGTTCCCCAAGTAGTGGCGAGGGCGGCCAAGGGTGGGAGCCACTGAATGTAATTGGCACAGCTACCTGAGGTTAACTGGTGGAGTCTTGGATCGGTAGGCTGGTTACTGAGTGGCCTTTGCTTTCCTTCTCAGTTACAACAGTGGCACGTGCGTGGATGGAGACAACTGGTACCGGTGTGAGTGTGCCCCAGGCTTTGCTGGACCTGACTGCAGAATAAGTAAGGAGCAGCCCTAGTTGGTATCCCTAGTGGCTTTCTTTCCCCCAACACCAGCCCTTGGCCTGTACTTTCAGTCTTGAAAACAATTAAGGTCACTGCTCCCTTTAAGTAGCCCTGATAGGCAAGTGGCCTCCCACCTCCAGCTGGGATTAAGACAGCTCTGGCTGGAAATTTGCAGGTATCTGCTGGTCCTTCCTCGGGTGGCACAACCCCCTTCTAGGGGAGGCGGTACAAGCCACAGAATCTGACCATTAATCTATTCTGAGGCCTTAAAGGAAGAGGGTGCTTTTTCCCAGGACTACCCTAAAATTATGAGCCAGTGGACATTACCCACAGAGGACGGAGCTAAGGGCAGTAGAAGGGATGAGCGTTGTGGTTTCTAAAGGTCATGCCTTGGTGACATGATTAAAATGGGAGATGGGCAATGAAGTTTGTCAGGGTGCTTTTGACGTTGCTTTATTTTGAGCCTTTTCCTACTTTTTTATAAGCTTTTTTTTCCTCCCTCCCTCCCCCCCCAAAAAAAGTGATGGTTTTTTTTTTGTTTTCATACCCAAACTATTTGAAATTTCACTAGTGCTGGAGATCACCAAGTCTGGGACTGACTGGTCTTCACTAAATAAGGGTACATTTGGTCTACTGCACGTTTCTAAGTTGTGCTGGCAAACTATGGTCTGGGCCCACTGCTTGTTTTTGTAAATAGTTTTATTGGCACACAGCCACACTCACCTATTTATATACTGTCTCAAGCTGCTTTCATGCTATAACAGAATTGAGTAGTCAAGACAGAACTCACATGGCCTGCAAAGCTTAAAATATTTGACCCTTTTCAAGAGCTTTGCCAGCCCTTGCTCTTTTACTATCTTATAAAAAAGAACTAAAAATTGTGGCCTCCTGGGGTGCCTGGGTGGCTCAGTCAGTTAAGCATCCGACTTTGGCTCAGCTCATGATGTCGCAGTCTGTACGTTTGAGCCTTGTGTCAGGGTCTGTGCTGACAGCTCAGAGCCCGGAGCCTGCTTCAGATTCTGTGCCTCCCTCTTTCTCTGCCTCTCCTGCACTCGTGCTCTGTTTCTCTAAAAAATACAAAAAAAACAAAAAAAAAACCCACAACAATAAACCTTAAGGAAAAAAAAAAAAACCCAAAAAACTGATCTGAAAAGATTTTCAGCTAAGTCAGGCTAATGGTGATCTTTGTGGGGCAGTGACTGGTGGAGTTTTTTGGGGTACTGATGATCAGTTTATTTGGGTGCTGGTTACATGATAATTCATCAAGCTTATACTTGGGTTTATATGCTTTTCTATCTGTATGTTAGGTCAGTAAAAAACTTAGAAAACCATTATTGCTTCCCATTGGAGCCTAAACTTGAACTGCGTTTCTCCTAGACATCAACGAATGCCAGTCCTCACCCTGTGCCTTTGGGGCAACCTGTGTGGATGAGATCAATGGCTACCAGTGTGTCTGTCCCCCAGGGCACAGTGGTGCCAAGTGCCAAGAAGGTATGTGGGTCAGGCCCCAGCTGGCTGCGTCTTATGGGGTGAGCAGGCACTGTGCTCAGGAAGAGAACACAGAGGGGAGATATGCAGAGGGGGCCTCAGGGAAGGGGAAACTTAAGGGGTCCCCTACAAACAGGGTAGCCGTTTTTAGTCAACTCCTGGGCAGTTATGTAGTTATGTTGTGTGACAGACCATCCCCCAATGTGTGGCTTAGAGCAGGCATTTGTTTGTATTGATCGTGGGCATGCGGGGCAGGCAGGATGATAATGTGTTGCAGGGTGGGTTCAGGTCTATTCTGTGTTTCCTCACCCTCCTTGGACCAGGAGCCATATCTGGCAAATGGCAGGCCTGAAAGAATCCAAGCTCAACCATGAGAGACTTAGCTCCCATCACATCCAGTAATGCTGCAGTGGCCCAAGGAGGTCACAATGCCACGTGCAAAGGCAGCAGGAGAGGGAAGAACACCTGCCCTTTGTTGGGGGGTAACTGTTGTCCCATGGCAGAGGGCACAGATGTAATTCCTTCCCTAACAGGGAGGGAGTGAAGAGTGGAGAGAACAGTCTATAGAAAAGGAAACCCCTTGGACTCCTGCATTCCTGCATTTCAGTTTCAGGGAGACCTTGTATCACCATGGGGAGTGTGATCCCAGACGGGGCCAAGTGGGACGATGACTGCAATACATGCCAGTGCCTGAATGGAAGGATCGCCTGCTCGAAGGTACAGTGTGGGGGATGCCACAGATCACCTGCATCCTGGAGTTGCCATTGGGTGTTTGTCCTGAGCCGCCTGCTCCCTCTCTCTCTCTCTCTCTCTCTCTCTCCCTCCCTCCCCACCCCTCCAGGTCTGGTGTGGCCCTCGACCTTGCTTGCTCCACAAAGGGCACAGTGAGTGCCCCAGTGGGCAAAGCTGCATCCCTATCCTGGATGACCAGTGTTTTGTCCGCCCCTGCACGGGTGTGGGTGAGTGTCGGTCTTCCAGTCTCCAGCCCGTGAAGACCAAGTGCACTTCTGACCCCTACTACCAGGATAACTGTGCAAACATCACATTCACCTTCAACAAAGAGATGATGTCGCCGGTACGGAACCACTACTTTTTTATTTTGGAATGGAAGGGTGTGTCTGCTGCTTCCAAGGCAGAGTGTCACCAGCTAGGACCTTGTTCTCCTTAGCTTAAATTCCTAACTTCCAGAGAAACCTCAGCCTTTTCTTTTTCTTCCAGTATCTTACATGTGTCCTTTTAAAATGTGATTCTAGGGCCTTACCACGGAGCATATTTGCAGTGAATTGAGGAATTTGAATATTTTAAAGAATGTTTCCGCCGAATACTCAATCTACATAGCTTGTGAGCCTTCCCCTTCTGCGAACAATGAAATACATGTGGCCATTGTAAGTATAAGACTCAGTCAGAATTATGTGACTGCAAGGTAGTTAACAAACTTAAGTTAGCCAGTATCTGAACACAGCAAAGCTGGACTCACATGTTTAAGTAACTTTGAATAAAGCCTACTGTGGAGTGCGGCCCTGACCCTCCATCTGACAGTTCTCCTTTTTCTCCAGTCTGCTGAAGACATACGGGATGATGGAAACCCTATCAAGGAAATCACTGACAAAATCATAGATCTCGTTAGCAAACGTGATGGGAATAGCTCGCTTATTGCTGCGGTTGCGGAAGTGCGAGTGCAGAGGCGGCCTGTGAAGAACAGAACAGGTAGGTGGGAACGGTCCCTTTGAGGACGAGCAAACTGATCTCATCTCACCATCCAACAAAAGCAGCAGGTGGGGTGTTAGTTGATGGTTCCCTGTCTCGAGGAGCCCCCCCCCCCCCCCCGGCTGCCATTTAACCGGTGAAAAAACTGAGGCCAGCTGCCATGACCAAGTACCGGACTTCTTTCCCTGCCATCAAGCTGTGCTCTCAAAGTGGGGACCTCTGCAGAACATGTTGTTTCTAAGGCAGAGTGCACTGAGGCACCTCAAACTCCTGGCCACGAAAACCCTGCTGTGGCATTCTAGTGGCGTAGGACAGCCCAGCCTAAGTCCCGTGGACACTGGTTTGATAGGCAGCTCGTTGGCCCTGCAGGACATCCAGGCCCCCCTTTTGGCCATAGCTGTTGTAGCTAGGTGAGAAACAGGGTGCATGAGCATCTGGGACATGTGAGCTCTGCATGCTCAGATCAGGTTTCTGGTAATTCTGAAAATCGGACCCTATAACCAGCTGCCTGAGGAGCCAGTCTTCCCTCGACTGAACCAGATGCTGCTGTCTCCACACGGAGTCAGGAGCCTCTAGGAGTTGCTGCTGTGCCTGGTCTCTGGGGACAAATGTGTCAGGGTCTCCAAGGGCCCGGATCCTGTACTTGCTTATCAACCTGTGAAGTGACAATATGTAATTGTGAAAAGGGGCTTGTCCCCATAGCACCCCTTGTAGGGACTAAGGACAGGGGAACCACTGTCAGTAGTCTTTTGTTCATGGGGTAGCTTTCTTTTTTTTTTTCTTTTTTGAGAGTTCATTGGTTTTGTGCCCGCCTTACAGATTTCCTGGTTCCTCTGCTGAGCTCCGTCTTAACTGTGGCCTGGATCTGTTGCCTGGTGACAGCCTTCTACTGGTGCGTGCGGAAGCGGCGGAAGCCCAGCAGCCACGCTCGTGCGGCCTCTGAGGACAACACCACCAACAACGTGCGGGAGCAGCTGAACCAGATCAAAAACCCCATCGAGAAGCACGGGGCCAACACGGTCCCCATCAAGGATTACGAGAACAAAAACTCCAAAATGTCGAAAATAAGGACCCACAACTCGGAGGTAGAGGAGGACGACATGGACAAGCACCAGCAGAAAGCCCGGTTTGCCAAACAGCCGGCATACACGCTGGTAGACAGAGAAGAGAAGCCCCCCAATGGCACGCCGGCCAAACACCCAAACTGGACAAACAAACAGGACAACAGGGACCTGGAAAGTGCCCAGAGCTTAAACCGGATGGAGTACATCGTATAGCAGACGGTGGGCACCGTGGCTGCTAGGTAGAGTCTGAGGGCGCTGGGGGCTTGTAGTTCTTAAACGGTCGTGTCCTATTCCAGTCTGAGGCTGTCATTGACTTAGAATCCTGTGTTAATTTAAGTTCTGACAAGCTGGCTTACACTGGCAATGGTAGTTGCTGTGGTTGGCTGGGGAACCCCATGCTGCGTCTCACGGCTATGCAAACACAAGCCCCGAGTGCCCTGGTGCACGGGCCCTGCAGCTGCCCCCTCTCGGACCAGGTTCCCAGGAGAAGGCCCAGCCCCTGGGCTGAGCTTCCACCTCTGCCAGATGTCCCGATGGTGATGCAGTCTTAGGATCGTAGTTTTTATTTATATTTATTGACTCTTGAGTTGTTTTTGTATATTGGTTTTATGATGACGTACAAGTAGTTCTGTATTTGAAAGTGCCTTTGCAGCTCAGAACCACAGCAACTATCACAAATGAGTTTATTATTTATTTTTTTTATTGTATTTTGTTGTTGTTGGGGGAGGGGGGACTTTGATGTCAGCAGTTGCTGGTAAAATGAAGAATTTAAAGAGGAAAAATGTGTCAAAAGTAGAATTTTGTATAGTTATGTAAATAATTCTTTTTTATTAATCACTGTGTATATTTGATTTATTAACTTAATAATCAAGAGCCTTAAAACATCATTCCTTTTTATTTATATGTATGTGTTTAGAATTGAAGGTTTTTGATAGCATTGTAAGCGTATGGCTTTATTTTTTTGAACTTATTTTCTTATTACGTGTTGCCTATAAGCCAAAATTAAGGTGTTTGAAAATAGTTAAAAGACAATAGGATGGCCTTCGGTGCCTGGAATACTGGCGGATTTTTTTTTTCTTTTTTTGTACGACGTCAGATGTTTTAAAACACCTTCTATAGCATCACTTTAAAACACGTTTTAAGGACTGACTGAGGCAGTTTGAAAATTAGTCTAGAACAGGTTCCTTTTTTTTTTTTTCTGCTTTAGACTTGAAAAGAGACAGGCAGGTGATGGGCTACACAGCAGTTTAAGGGAACAAGCTGAGCTCCGACTTAACGTAGCCAAAATATGAGTGGTTGAATATCATTAAAAATATCAATTGTGTGAAGGTGGAAGTACACCAGTCTTATTTTGTAAATTCTGATTTCTTTTCACCATTCTTTTAATACTGAACCACTTGTAGATTTGATTTTTTTTTTTTTTTGTTATCTACTGCATTTAGGGAGTATTCCAATAAGCTAGTTGAATACTTGAACCTTAAAATGTCCAGTAAGATCACTGTTTAGATTTGCCATAGAGTACACTGCCTGCCTTAAGTGAGGAAATCAAATGCTATTTACAAAGTTGAAGACCCAAAAGGCTTATAAAACAGAGGAATTTCATTGGTTCACCACTGAGACCGTGAAGATACTTTGTATTGTCCTATTAGTGTTATGAACATAAAAATGCATCTTTGATGTGTTGTTCCTGGCAATAAATTTTGAAAAGTAATATTTATTAAATTTTTTGTATGAAACCTGGAACAGTGTGGCCTCTTCTGAGCTGATGGAGTGGTGCTTGGGCTCTGCCTCGTGCCTTCACCACCCCACCAAATCTGTTCTGGTAAGCGGGGTGTGATCAATAGGCTGTGCTTGATGGGGATGTGGAGGAAAAACCTAAAGCCTTGTCAGCCACAGAATTCAGCCAAAGAAGCCAGGGCTGTGAGAGCCCCATCTCGAGGGGGCCTTGATTCCCTTGTTATTCAACAGCAAGTGTGAATACTGCTTGAATAAACACCACTGGATTAATGGCCTGTAGTGTGAAGGTGAATTGTTTGTGAGCACTCATGGGAAAGGCCCACCACACTAAAAGCGTTTTTAAAAAGCTTGGAATGAGTTTTAGGGGATGAAGAGGGAGATTCAGTGCTTTCGAGTACCCCCCCCCCCCCCCCCCCCCCCCCCCCCCCCCCCCCGCCCTGGGCTACTTGGATTAATATTAATGTCCTGCTGTCATTCGAGACCACACCCTGGTGGCTTCCGTGCAAGCTCATGCCTCCAGGGTGGTTTCCTAGCTGCTTGAGAGGTGATAGTTACAAGCTTCTGGAGTTAGAGCCATCTACTCATCACCTTTCTCAGGCAGGCAGTGTTTGGGTGGCCTCGCCATGCAGCGTCAGGGTGACCGATATCTGGCCTTCGTGAGCTCCCAAAGGTCGGCCATCACCACCCATTAAGGACATGGGAGAACGGTGGTTCTCACTGTGGCTGCTGGTGCCAAAATGGCCCTGCCCCTACATCATGGGTGGGGTTGGGGAAGCTTGGTCTCTGGTACCTCTGCAGCCAGGGATGAACCATGGTGAAGGGCATGTGGATGGCTTTCAGTAGCTGTGTGGAGTTGCCAGGAGCTCCCTGCTGCTTATTAGCGAGCTTCCCCAGAAGCTTCCAAAGCTTCCCCTCCTTGGAACTGTCCCCCAGCGCCACACCATTCACGCCATCTGCCCACCTCTGGTTTTCAGAGTGGTGTTATTCTTTCATTCTTGGGAAACAGTTTTCTTCTACCAGGCTAAGAACTATGTTCTCTGATGGGCATCTTGTTTAAGAAGGGGCGATGGGCTTTAAAAATATCCCTGGCTTTCTTTGCGTGAGCAATGAGGAGTCAGAGTCCAGAACAGTGCGTTTTGGCTGGCTGGGAAGATAGCTGGAAAGACCTGGACACCGGCGAGGCTGGATTCCCCTGACATCTCCCTGCCCTGGTGTAGCAATATTTTCTGTCCATGATCTCTGCCGGTGGACAGCTGGTTTCTGCAAGGTGGGGTAAGAGGGAGGGAGAAGGGCTCTGGAACAGACCCAATGAGGCAGGACACAGTCTGCTTTAGCAGTGCTGAATTCAAACACCATCCTGAAGCAATACCTTGCTCTGATGGTTTGTGAACTTGGAGTTTTCAGGACCCCAGAATTCCTTGGGTAGTTGCCAAATGCTTTTGTGCCAAGAAAGAAAAAAAGTTTAATGAGCCTCTGCCATTCTTTATACCAGAAGGGAAGTGATCTTGAGATTCACATTTAAGAAGTCTTCTCAGTAGTAAGACTGCAGAGATCAGGCTCCTCTGGGCATGGCTCAAAGTCAGGACCTTAATCGTAAAGGGCAATTTCCCCCTTTCTCCAGGTAGAAGTAATCAGGCAAGGGAGCCCTGGTTATCTTGGGGACAGGGTGGAAAAGAAGGGAATCCATACCTTTCCCATTACCCATGAATGTTCTGGACCTTCTTTAAGCAAACCCTGGAAGGCAAAGAATTTTTAGTCTGGAAACTTGACTGACTCAGACTCTAGCATTAGACCATACCATGAAACTCTAGGAAGGAATTATCTTGAAGCTGGTTGTGCTGTCATTCTAGACTTATACAGTGTAAAACCAGAATAGAAAAGGGGGTGGGTGGGTATATCTTAATTGACTAAAAGTCCGGTGAGACTGGGCGACAATCAGAAGCATAACTTACAAGCAGGTTTCTCAATGCAGACTCCCAGGCCCAGTGCAAGAGTCATCAGTGGGGCCAGGGAATCTGTATTTTCAACAAGCTCTCCCCTCCTCCCCTTCTCTGGCATATGTATAGTAAAATTTAAGAACAACCCTACTAAAGTACTAAAGTATAAGCTCTTCGTTAATTACAATGTTTTTTCCTCCTTGTTAAACTGAATTAAGTACCCTGGAAGCCAGTTTGTTGCTAAATTGCCACCTGACATCATTTTTAAGTAAAATAATTATACTGCCCCTTGAGCAAGTTGTGGTCATATTTATTGGCTGATCTGACGGGTCAGTGAGTCAAAGCAAAGTTATTTGGTAATATTTCCTATGTACCAAAGAGCCAAGGAAACCAGAGCATAGGTTTCCCACCTTTCTAAACAGTGTACACCTGTCTATCCAAAAGTGAGTGTGAGGCTAAAAAGCAGTTACCTTTAAAGAATAAAAAGGTCCCACAGACCTACAGAAGCTTGCATCTTGGGCTGGGCAATGTCATTTCCGCTGCGGCTCTTTCTTGCCTCTACTGGGAATGAGAAGCGGGAGTTCAGAGGTTCCTGGTCTGGGAAGACACACAAGCACTGGGTTATGGGAAGCCTCCTCCTGCTAATGTGTATTTATACTTTGTGAGCTCTGATTCATCCTAGCATTGGAACAGAAATCTGCTTCCTGAGGTTCTGTTTTTAAATAGATAGTTTGCAAAAACAACAATTATTTTTCTTGACATTTTTTTTTTCCACCCCACAAGCAGCTAAACATCCCGGCCCGGGCTATGTCAGTCTCCAACAATGCCAAAAGACAGCTTGGTTATTGGAGGTACAAGGGTGCCCCAAGGCAGTTCTGTAGGGTTCTGGCCCCAGAAGTCTTAAAAACAAAGGTTAGAAATCATTAGGGCAATCTTGTTGCATCACTTCAAATACATGAGATATTTCTGGGACTATTAAAAATAACGAATTTCCCTTTGTGAACAAGTGCCTTCCGATGGCTGTTAAGCAGAAGGGCAAGTGGGGGTGACGCTTGTGGGGCCCTGGTGACTGCTGTCTGGCAGCAGAGGGGCCGGCACACCTGCATGGTACCCTTTGAGATCGTGTCAAAAGGGCGAGGTTCCTTTGCTTTTGATATAAATTCTACCTGTATTACTTGCTCTTGCATGCCAGGCACAACCTTCCTGGCTTAGAGAGTGTTTCTTTCAAGTCCTAGGCAGCTTTTACAAGTCTTAAATTATGTATCATTATGCATGGGTCTGGTATTAACCTGTGATATGCCCAAGTCAGGAAAATTAACATGGAGAGTAAGGGCTCTGAAACCAATAAGAATCTGGAACTGTGGCCTGCCTGCTGCCCCCCCACCCCCATCCCGTCACCTTCCCCTGCAGTGTCCACACCAGGGCACCCAAGCGTTGACTTATCCGGAGAGCAGAATAAGATGCCAGCAACATGAAAGTAACAGCTTTGTCTTAAAGAGAAGCTCTCCTGGCAGAGCCAGTGGGGCTCCTCCAGAGTCCCTGAGGGGGATACAAGTTTGCAGCTGGCTTCTTAATGACTACTCAGCCAACTGCATGGCTTGGCCCCCCTCTCTGCACCTGAATGAAGAGTGCAGAGCTGCTTCCTTTCATCAGTGCTGAGAAACGTGCAGTTGAAAAGCTTTCATTCTGAACTCACTGGATATTCATGCAATTGGAGACCTTACCTGTCAAAGGATCCAACCCACCTTACTTTCCCAGGAGGGGAAACTGAGGTCTAGAGAGGTTCAAGGACTTGTCTAAGGACACACACAGGGTTGGCAACAGCTGGAACTAGAACCTTAGGCTCCTGCTGCCTGGGTTGCTGCAGTTTCTGGGAATTTGCCAGGTTTATGTCTGGATCTTGCCTTTGGTGTGAATTTCAAAGGTAAAAAATCGGGACATCAGTGATTAACAAAAAGGAGGCCGCAAAGCCTCAAGGGAGGCTGCAGAGAGCTGCCACAAAGACCCTGTCGTCAATCTGAGCTGTGTCTCCCTCTTGCAGGCTTTGCCTAGAAAGTGACATCTTTATAAATCTGATAGCAATAGGTATTTTCTGAACCAAAGGCAGTCTAAGTCCTGTCCCTTTGTTCTTGGGCAGTTTCAGATTTCCTTTTCAGTTTCTGCTTCATAGAATTAGAAAATAAAATTGCAGGAAAGGAGGCTCAGAAACTGACAGCCCCACTCAGTACATCCTTCTCCACACATGCACACAGCACACGCATGCACGCACACGTACATGCATGCACATCTTACACTCTTCAGGACATCGGTGCTGCTCTGTGTATGAAAGGGAACTGGAAGGGCCCTGGCCCATGTCAGGGATGGCGATTATAATTAGGCTTCATCCCACATTCTCTAAACACTGCTGCTTCCCTTGGCAGGCTACTTCCAGGTTATTCATGGAAAACTCACCTCAGCATTTAAAAGTGCTAAAATCCAAGTCGCTTGGATGTGATTAAGTTCACCACCTTCAGTGTGCATCTGGGCCAGCACAGACACATCTGGGAGTTCCTAGAACTGCCTGTGGGCAGCTCTCCTTCTTCCACCCAACACCCCAAAAAGCCTACTCCCCCACACTCTCCCCACCCACCACTGAGGGATTAGGAACTCATCCCACAAGTCATCTGTAACCTGTTTGTCGTGTCAGGGTAGGCCAGAACTACATGTTATGCAAAAGTTTCCTCTGAGCTGAGGCACCCACGCTCAATGCCTTGGAAAAATCCCGTCCCGGAGACAGAAACATAAACCCTCCAAGTTCAGGACAGTAACGATCAGATATCCTCAGGGGGCTGTCCCTGGCTTTGCTGGGATGGTTTTTGGAAGTGTTTTTAAAAAGGAATCAGGGCATTGAGGAGGGCACTTGGGATGAGCACTGGATGTTGTATGTAAGCCAATTTGACAATAAATTATATTAAAAAAATATTTTTTAAATTAAAAAAAAAGAATCGGCACAAAACAGAAAAGAGAGAGCACGAATGTGAAACTGCTACAAGTCTGCACAAAACTAAGGAAAAAGTGAGAGGAAAAGGAAAGCCAGTGGGAAGGGGCCCAAAGGGGGTGGGTAAGGCCTCACCCCAGCCTCCGGCATCCCCCACATCCACAGCCCCATTATTTCTGCGCTTCCTGTGAGCTCTCAACACAACACTCAACAAAAGAGGTCCTGACCGTTTCCTCCAGGGCTCTGTGTCTCCACATGTGCCTGACCGGTGGCCGGTGGCTTTCACCTCCTCGGGGTGCAGAGCCAGGCCGCGTGCCGAGTGGCAACGGCACACGCTTTGGAGCCAGACTTCCTTGATTCCAATCACAGCTCTTCCTTCCCGATTCCTGGCATGGGATTTTCTCCACGTGCAGTGTTAGGTTTACACAACTGCGGCCCAAAAGAATTTCTGGGTTTTGGGGTGGACACACCTGGATCCTAGGCTCTGCTATTTACTAACTTTGGAAAGTTTCCAAATTCTTTGCATCTAAGTTTCCTCATCTGTGAAATGGTGATGACCAAGTGTCACTGACTTGGTCACTGACCAAGTGCTGCTCAGATTCATGACAAGGGTTGCAGGAAGAAGAAAGACTGCTGCTCTATATCTCTAAGCATCCTGGGATAGGATGTCGAGTCCACTACAAGATGAAGGAATCCAGCTAGATTCCAACGGCATTCTCTGTTCTTGCCACTAAACTGGCCCCGTTCAGAGAAGAGCTAGATAATGGCTGCTGGATCTGGTGTTAAACAGAAATCCAGGATGGCCCCCAGAGATTCCTAGGCCCTGGTTATTTGATCAAACACTAATCCAAGTATTGCTGTGAAGGGATTTTGCAGATGTAATTAAAGTCCCAAATTAGTTGGCCTTAAAATACAGAGATTTTCCAAGTGGGGCTGACCTAATCACAGAAGGAGCTCTTTAAACGCAGTTTTCTCTGGCTGATCACAGAAGGAGAAGCAGAGATACAAAATGGAAGAGATTCAGCACAAGGGAGGTTTCTCCATTCTTGGGATGGAGGAGGCCACGTGGCAAGGACCAAAGAGTGGCCTCTAGCTGCTGAGTGAACTCCTATGGGAAACCACCAGCAGGACAATGGAGCCCCAGTCTCACAATTGCAAGGAACTGAATTCTGCCAGAAACCCAAGGGAGTGTGGGAATAGGTCCTTCCCTAGTTGGGCCTCCAGATGAGGATACAGCCTAGCTTGGTTGATACCCTAATTCCAGCCTCAGGAGACCCGAAGCAGAGATCTAGCTAAAAAGTATCAGAACCTGTGGTACAATCAATGTGCACTATTTCGAGCTGCTAAGTTTATGGCTGTTACACAGCAACAGCAAAGTTCTCTTCCAAAGGGAGTTGTACCGGGCTATGTCACATGTAGGTGCTGTATTTGGTCTTGACAACACAAGTCATTGGCTTTTCCCCAATCAGTTCAGTGCTTGCTAATCAGTGTAGAAGAAAGAAAAACTCCTGCAAGAATGAACTAAGGGACCACAAAAAACCTTGGTTCCCAATTAAATTCTACCGCAGTCTGTGTTCTGCCAGTGTAGACAGATCTCTACAGCCTCTAAATAATAGAACATGGTTCTGTCTTCCATATCTATCCTCCCCACCATTTTACACAATTAGAGCCAAATGAGGTAAGCTCAGGTACTTGGCCTTGGAGGACTCCAAAACACATGGTCTTGGGCCAGTTTTCTCTCCTTATGGAAGGTGATAATGTTTGACTTGTTTTTTAGATGATGCTATCAGAGGATTGGATGACTCTCCCACCAAGCATCCTTTCCCTAGATGGAAGTTTCTTCCTCGGCTGTCCTCACGACACAGTGTCTATTTCCTCTGGACGAGTAGGAGCTAAACATCAAGCCTAACGTTCTCTCCTACCAGATTCTCTTTCCTGAGCTTGCCTTCATACGGGCAGCTGGCCTAGGTGGACACACATAACGAGTGGCAGAAAGCTAAGGTTTCTCTCAGATTCAGCAAACTTTTCTAAAGCGTTGCCAGGACCTAGAATTAGACCTTATAAAAGTGCGGAACAACAGCCAGAACCCATAACATGCAATTTGATAAACCAGTGTTGAGAAATATGATCTTCAAGAGAAAGCAAAGCTGATCTGATGCAGAAAATTCACAGATGGACAGTATGCTTGTCTTTGAGCCTGTATAGAGATGTTAGTTGCAGTCCACAAGGCTCTTCCAGCTAGAGATAATTAGCGTCAAAACAAGAACCCCAAGAGCAGATCCCCCTACAACTCTGACATGGAGAGCTTTTGCTACCAGGAGTGCTTTCATATTGATGGGTACTTTTCACTGGGGAGCCACTGGAGGACACTTCTCTAGATGTCACAGGCTTTGTCCTTGCAACCTCCACTCTGACAGTCACCAAACTGAGCACAAAGCACAGGGAAAAGGCTCACCAGGAAGCATTTTAAGGGGGGGGGGGGGGGGGAGACATACAAATCCAAGTAGTGCTGTTACAAGCCTCGATTCATTCTGGCATTGTTACCAAAGGGACTTCTAGGCTCCTCCTACTGGGACACAGCCCAAACACCCAGTCTGCCACATCAAGGCTGTAGGTCACCCTAATTCACCATTTCACCTTCTCCCCCTGATAAATGGAATGATGGGCTGGTATTCGTCCTCACAGGCACCCACAGTGGGTTTGAGAAAGAGCCCTCTGCATGCTTCTCACCAGCTGAGCATGTTAGGGAGGAAGAGAAAAGTCCTTCAAAGCCACTGGGCTTAGAAAAATTCCCAGTCAATCCATCACCTGCCTCCTCTGGAGAAGGGTCTGCCAGTCCAACCCACAGGTCCCAGGGCAGGTGGAGAGAGGAATGTGAGGCAGCAAGTGGAAGTAAGAGTTGTGTCTGTGTGCAAGCACATGTATATCTGTACGTGTGTGTGTGTGTGTGTGTGTGTGTGTGTGTATGTGTGTGTGTGTGTCTAAGCACAGAGACAGGACTAGTAATAGAAGAGCTGGTGAGAGGGCGTGGGAGACTGGGAACTTATTTATAAAATCTCTTCTGCCCTAAAGCAAGTCAAACTCCCTGCTGAGGAGTGGCTTTTTCTTCCTCCCTTTTGAGTCCTGTGTGCTGAACTGACCTCTCCCTGGTGGAGGTCAGCGCTCTGCTCACCCTGTGCACACTCAGCCTTTTGGGGCTGGATCGCTTTAGAAGCCTGAAGAGGAGACAATCTTCAGCTCGAATTTCTGAGAGGAAAGCTGTGGTAAATCTCGTGAGGAAGCTGGCCTGTGTGCATGTTTTAAAGAAATATATGTATATGTTCTGATATTTTGGGAACTGTGGAGAAAACAAAAGGCAAACATGAACACTGTACATCACCAGAGTCCCCTCCCACAGCCTACTTCACCCACTAAAATAAATCAGGCTGGGTAATGAATGAGGTTTTAAGAAATGTAACTGAACTTAAAATACAAGGTCAGCATCTCATCCTAGGTAATCCTTTGGAGGATGAGAAATTCTCCTGATTTTCCCACAGGGTTATTTCAGATGTGCTTTCTGAGCCAAACTATTTTAAAAGCGTTCATTCTTCCACTGCCCTGCCAAATGTGAACTTGAGATTCACACGCACTTTTTGAGAGCTTATTAATGATATTAATGATCATGGATCAAAGGCAAACCTTAGACAATTATTTAGGTGCTTTAAAACCTCATCTGCTGTACAAGGGCAACAATTTCTCAGTGTTGGCAAAGATGAAGTTGCTCTGATGTGTCGGGTCGAAAGCAGCATTATGAACGTGGCCTCATGGAGAAGACAAGACACATCTCTTTGTGTGATTAAAATGTACTCGTATTGACACCTCGTCACCAAAGCCTTTCTCATTCATTTGAAAGCAGGCACACTTCTGACCTGCAGAAAGCCCCTCGTTTAAAGGATACTCTCCGCTCAGAGCACACCCTACCTCTTTCAACATCCAGTATTTAAACCTACACACACCCTACATTTTAAAACAATAATTCTTTACTGTGGCTTCTCATGAGAATCAGTTATTTGAGGAGCTTTTAAAACTGCCAATACTCAGGCCAAATTGCAAGGATTCGGATTTAACTGGAAGCTACTCAGGTAATCCCAATATGTGGCCAGTACAAAGAACCTGTTTTTAAATGGATGCGGAAATTAACACATCGGAGTGGTATATTTACCTTAAGTGTGGTGCTTAAAATATTAGAGATCATTTTGTTTGACAAAGGGAGAAACTGAGGCCCGGGAGGTTAAGTGACTTTGTTCCAAAGCACACAAACCAATTAGTGGCAAAGCAGCAGCCTGAACCCAGGGTTGCAGCTGGTAGCACCACGCCATCTAGAGTCTCTGGATCCCCAGCCAGACCCCAGGTCCGAGGCAGGTCAGCTGCCTGTGGGCGAGGCTGGCCAGTGTGCCCGCACGAGCAAAACACTATGAAAGGTTCTTTTGCTTTATCAGCTGCAATGGTTCTCAGCATTTCATGAACAGCTATCCAAATGTATTATTCCAACCTCAGATTGAAATGCCTTGGAAAGATTCTGTACAGATCCAAGGGGAGATACGTATACAAGCAATCAGAGAGGCCTGGGATCCTGTCATAAAAGGCAGTGTAGAGAAAGATCTGGCCCAGGACTTCATTCAGTGATGAACAAGGACTAGATCCACTTAGAAAATGGAAATGAATCTGCTTGGGAGATGTCAAGATCTCTGGAACAGAGTCAAGGTTGCATACTTTAACCTCTCACAAGAGGGATCTATCTTAGCTCACAATTGGGAGAAGTGGGAATATATCTGCATTGTAAAGACCACCCCAAAATGTTAGGGGCCCATTTAATCACAACACCCCACACAGGGTTTTCCAAACCTACAACTTTAGAACCAGCGGTTTGGAAGCAGAGCTCCTTGGATTGTTTCAACACAGCGTTCAAAACCTCAGGGTTGCTTCAAGGAGGAAGAAGTCTCTAACAGAATATAATTTTAAGTAGCATGTACAGAAAAGGGCATCTGGGATGTATATTCCTTGGGGGTCGCTCGTTTTGAAGAAAAGTGATACATACAAATTTATTTTTTGAAAACAATTTTACTTTTTATTCATAAAGTAGGTTCATTTCCTCTACATACTACTTTCACCCATGTACTTTCAGACACATACAACTATTTAAACGACTTATATAAACAAAACAAATGACAGGATATGGGCAATGGAAAAAAAGAGCTCCTCTAGGGATTGCTGCAGTGTCTGGCTTTCTAACTTGACTAAAGAAAATTATCCTGTCAAATCCATACCTGTAGTCACCTGATCAGATGCTTGGGGTCATATGTATGGTTTTATTGATTTTTGTTTAATTAAAGAATCAAGGTTTTTGGTAAGTAATTCTAATGGCGATTATAAAGTAATTCATGGTAATATCATGTTACATAATAAAACTTACTGAATATGATTAAAGTCCAGTACTGAGTATTTCTGAAACAATTAAAGGTAATAACTAACTTCATCCATTCAAGTTCCCTCTGTTAAGCGCACACATTGACATATATTTGTTCTTCATCTTGTTAAATAAATATAGAAACCAAATTAGGAGTTGCACAGATTTCTAAGATCTAATTGTATCATTAAATTGTAATACCAATGATACAGTTAGACTTCTGTCCTGAGTAATTATCTGCATTAACTTCACTTTACAATGCTGGATTTACTTTGTACTTAAGGAAGATTTTAAACTATTTAATGGAAATCAGCTTAATTTTGATTTTCTACTTGCTCCACCGTGCTTCAATTCATTCGTGTTTCAGTAACAAGAAATGAACTCTGTCATCTTAACAAACCAAGCATGGAAATTTCCTCATAAGAGAAAAGAAGAAATTAAAATGATTTCCGTATTCGAGTCACAGAACACTGAAGAGAGAATTTTTGGCTCACGGGAAAGGCATTTGTTACCTCAAAAGGAAGGCCACTCACTAAAATTTTGTGGAAATACTACGGTGGGACCTGCCAAGAGGGAGTTCAAGAAAACTGGCAACAGTGGCACTGGGATCTCAGGCCACTCCCTTGGGCACAGAGGTTTTCTTCCCTTACGTGCTCTGCCCTCACCAAGCTCTTTCTAAAGTCAAAGGCCATAAGACGCACACCTCATGCTAAAATCCAAACATGACACAAGAAGCAAACAATTGACTGTGATCCCATTGTTGTCCCCAAGACCTATCTTGAGATATCTCATTCACAAACAAGCTATATTCTCCATAAATCAAACTAGAGGGGCGCCTGGGTGGCTCAGTAGGTTGAGTGTCTGACTCTTGATATCGGCTCAGGTCATGCTCTCACGGTTGTGAGATGGAGCCCTGCACATCAGGCTCTGAACTGGGCACGGAACCTGATTGAGATTCTCTCTTTCACTCTCTCTGCTCCTCCCCAGCTCAGGCTTGCTCATGCTCGCTCGCTCTCTCTCTCTCTCAAAATAAATAAACATTAAAAAAAAAAAAACTAGAGTTTTTAATGATTCTTGTCATAAAAAATAAAATACATTTTCTTACTTCTTTAATACTAACATAAGTAAACAAAAATGCTGCAGCACTCACTTCTCTCTCCCCAAAGGTTGCTTCTTTGCATTTGACAATTTATATGCATATCTAGATGATACTTAACCTCTAGCAGCAAAGAAAAAAAAAAACGTGTAAGAAAAATCACACTGACTGTTCTCTGACATTTCTTGTTTATGGACATTAAAAAAACAACACAAAATCCGACATCAATATATTTTTTAAAAAGCCATCTGAAAGCACAAGGATGCGACTTAGAAGCCATAATGACACTGAGAAAGTTAGGGAGTTCAAACTGTAACATTTATCTGAAGCATCAGAATTACAGGGACTTGAAAATAAATTTAATTTGGGTTGTTAAGTAAGTGGTTGAAGACTGTGTTCTTTTTGATTAAGAATACTGACAGGCTCTCAGATTTTCAGATGCTGAATTAATAAGATTATAAAGAACGTCAACACACACCCCACTCCCAGGAGTAGAGAATTCTGCATTTCCCAGCTAATAAGCAAAACCTGGCAGCCATCTTCCCCTTTGTACTTCCAAACATCCAAAGAATCACACAACCACTCAAGTAACAAGAGATCTGGGGGTGTTTCAGACATGTGGAAGAAAAATGCTTAGAGGCAAAATTCCTTAAACACATGCCATAGTGCGGAGTGGAGAGCTGTTCCCTCCATTAACCCTGTGAAAATCCCATGTACATGCAGGGCTGTGAGAAAGACCAGTCAATCTACAACCCAAGGTACTGTTTTCCCTCTTAGGTCACAGTAATTGTTATTTCACGAATATACCAAACCCTAAAGCCAAGGCTGTTCTTGAAAGAGAATCACTAAATCACAAGTATTGGCTTTGTCCCGTTAACAAATGAAATAAAAACTTTTCAATTAAAAGCTTTTCTCTGCTGCCTCCATTTCAAACATCTCCTTCTAGGTGTACGTTAGGCAGCAACTATTGCACTGAAATGGTTGTCTTTTATTCTAGACTCTTTTCCAGGGAGCTTATTGTTTCTTGGCCAGTCACCAGGGTTATTACTTGTGCCCTGTTGAAACCGTTCCGGTAATTCTGTTTAAGAAGATTCAAGGACACACTGTGCTCCTGTCTTCAGTGAACAGCACACCTAGAATTGCTGTCCCTCTAACAGCAGGGGCCCCCCACAGACCATGGAGATTGAGGTTTCCATCCTGTGCAGTCTACCCCAACTGGATGAGCACAATCTGCTCCACTGTGGTTAGTATCCTGTTGGGTTCCCTCTTTTCCCACAGAATGCTTTGCTTGGAATCAGCTAAGAGCAGGAAAAAAAACCTAGGGATGGGAAGAGGAAAGGACGCCAGTGCACAGGGCCACGTTCCCGGTGAGTGAAGGTCATGAGGCTGGGATCACATGAAGGGAAGAGGTTTCCAGGCAAGGTGGGGAACATCAAAGGAATAGGATCTACATTCATGGCCAAGTATAGTGACCAACACTGAACTTCATGACCCAAGATGGTGCCATGAAATATGGCTGCCTCTTAATGAGTAATACCCTACAACACAAGTGGGAAAGGACACATAGGGAAGCACAGAATGAGCTAGGAGTAACCATAATTAGTCTTAAGCACAAACCACCAACACTGTGTCTGTTTCCATATTCTTTTATTACATTAGGCTTTTTCTGGGTTATTTTTCTGCTAACTCCGACACTTTGGGAATATACTTGATTTTCCTTGTTACTAGGGAGGTGCTACTTCAAAGGACCACACAATGTTGAGTAGAAAAAAAGATGTATTTGATGGGTGGCCTGTGAATATGTTTTTTTCCCCTATTTTAGAATGAAACTGGGTTAACAAAATCTTTAGTAGGTGTCCATCCAAAATAAGTCATTGCTATGATTCACTCTGACATTTCAGCAAGCCCACTGGAGACATTAGTGGGTGACAGTGCAAACGGAAGGCTCCTGTTTTGAAACTGAAACTGCCTGTGATGCCTTCCAAATGGGAAACCGGAAACTCTGGCCACTGAGCTCCCCTTGGGTTCGAATCCTTCCTGAACCTAACCAAAATCTCAGAGGTGGGGGCAAGTGCAGGGGCAGGGACATGCCTGAGCTACAAGCAAGAGCAAGCCTGTCCCTCTACTCTCTTCCTCTAATGCAAGGTCAAATTAGCCATAAACTTCTAGTAATTTTAGGGTAATTAACAGTTTTGTGGGTGCAGTGGCCACCGTGCTGTAGAGAACCTGGGAACAGAGCTGCTCATAGGCTGAACCCAGGTGTTTTACAAGTTTGAGGGAGCACAAGGGTGTGCATGTCCACATATGGGCCCCAGCTGATGAGCTGGAGGCCATGGTAGCCAGTATTGAGGAAAGAAACACTAGGGAGTCTCCAATTAGTCCAGTGGTTCTCAAACTTGAGCATGTTTCAGAATCACCCAGGGTTTCTCATTCAGTAGGCCTGGGGTGGGGCCCAAGATGGGCCTTTCTAACATATTTTTAGACAGTGATGCTGGGCCCAGAACCAGATGTTGAAGACGGCTAGCCTGTTCCTTCACTTCTGTTCAATTCAGGCTGAGGAACAGGAGGAGAAATTGTACCCCTAGATATTGCACTATGGCCCTGTCTTCATATAGCCCATCATACGGTGTGCACAGTGATGGGCCAAGAAAGCACATGGCTGGTTTCTTCAGGCAGGTCCTTCAAGAATGGGATCATCCTTGACAAGGTGAATGGCCATTTCTCACTAAAATAACTTTCTGAAGACAGTTATAAAGTATGAGAAAGTAGCAACGTTGTTAGAAAAATCATATAGCCTGCTGAAGATGAATGCATTGAAAACTAACACTAACACAGATACACATTTTCGGTACAAAATAATCATTCTAATTCCTTTAAAATCACAGCATCTACACAGACCCCTCTCTTTCCACATCTTTAGCCACTATAGACCCAACTACATCTCTGCAATCCCCTTTAGTAAGTTAGTGGCCTCTTTCATGCTTCTTTCTTTTCTTGGTTGGACTGCCCTGGATTGCAGATAATCTTTCAGTGTTTGTGGCTGAGCCAGTTTGCTGTGCCTTCCCTAACTTATTTTTCGTAAGATGTCCAGAGGAGAGATTTTCCAAAACATGCAACTCTTCATTAGACGCCGTTTTTGCCAAACCTTGTTTCACAAGTAACCCCGGATCCGACAGCTCTGAAGTTGGCAAAACCCTGACAGCTTTGCTTTTTTCCCCTATTATTTCTCTTGGGACTAATCGATCACTTCCAAGAGAAACTCTCTTGTGGTGGTCGACGTCTTCCGCAGAGCCGAGGTTCCTGCGTTTCTGTTGTGTTCTGGCCCCTTGTGGACTTTGTTTTGGACCTGGCGATGCTGACTCACAGCTATAGACAGGGCCCCTGCTTAGAAGCCCTGTCTCTGACCACTCCCCATGATGAGGTTTTTGCTGGCTGCTAGCGTCTTCTGGCTGGGTCTGATGAACATTTTCCAGCTTTTGAACAGGAAGCCCCCAGTGGCTCTCAGCTGCCTTTATGTTATCTTCTGCTTGTTCTGTGGACTCTGATGGGGGACTGGCTGAAGCCTGACTGTCACCCCTCCTCCTCGCTATCTCTGCAATCACTGGGTCACTAGCTGTTCCCCCAATGTCCCGGCTGCTCCGTGATTTGCTCACAACGCTGCTTTTTGTTTCAGTTCTTCTCACACTAAAACAAAGAAAGATTTTTTGTTTTGTTTACGTAAAGCTGCCCTTGTCACATTGCCTATCCCTGGAGAAGGAGCTTGGGCTACCTTTCCTTCTCCCTTACCTCCCAGGCAAATCCAGAAAAGTCCCTGAGTGAGATGTTTAAATTCAGACTGGATCAAGCAACAGACACACTAGGATTAGTTATTAGGATATATGAGGACAGGCTTTGTTTATTGATCACTAGGTTATCACTGTAGTTATACTCGAGTTATGATGGATCTATTTTAACTAAGGAAGACAAGTATACATTTCAGATGTTAAGGGTCAATATTGCCTAAATTTGATATGTTGACATTTTTCCCCAGAAGCAAATGCTCAGATACATCCAAAGCATAGCATATGTGTGTGTTTGTATGCAAGAATGTTGCACACACACACACACACACACACACACACACACACACACTTTTTCTACAGCACACAAAAAAGACAATGTAAACTTCACTCACTTTGTAAAATTCACTTTGAGGAACAGGATAGCAACTGCAGGGGGAAAATTGAGAAACTAGAGATTTGACTTCAACACAGACTTGCAGGCTTGTGAATAGTAAGAAATTTCTTAAACCACCAAACCAAACTCAAAACACTGAAGCTGAAATATTTATTTTGGCTAAGCTTTAGTCTGGAAACACAAACACACACACACACACACACACACACACACACACACACAGAGGTTCTTATTGTTCCTGATCAGGGGTGTGAGGATTATCATAATTATCTTAGAATGAGAACCTGCATTTTAGGAAAGGAATGTATTTTTTTAGATAGATCTATAGTCACTCAGAAAGTGGTATGAAACACACCACCAAACAGGTGTGTTACATCTTCAAAGTGCTTGTAATTAATTAGTCCTTGCAACACACCTGTGAAGCAAGAACTTGCTCCCCATTGTCCAGAAAGCAGGAGTCAGGCAGAAGAGCAAGCATGGAACTTAGGGTAAAGTTGGTGCCAGAGGGGGTTTTGTGACTGGTTTCCATAAACTCTTGTGGAATTCTAGGTTTCATGTCATGTATCCATACACACGGACAGTCAAAAAGGAGAAAAAGAAGAATTTGTTGGACCTACATTTCTTTCAGAGCATTTCTCTTGCGCTTTTCACTGGGAGGAAGTGGACTCTCGGCACACTCAGCAAGATAATCAGACGCTCCGTGGAGAGTTCCTTCTGTCTACTCCAAAAGATAACAAAGGTTCAACCAGAAATCTATTAGCTGAACGTGAGAAAAAACAGTTATACTTTGAATGCCCCAGTGAACAGATTTTTGTGAAGACCAGATGAAACTGCTTAGTGTTAGGCTATTTTACGTTTAAAAAATCTAGAACGTTTTGGTAAATTGTCACTTACTTGGACTCCTATCCAATACAGTTCATAACGTTAATACACACCACAAACATACAAGGCTGTAAGAGAAAGGACACTGGTTCCAGACCATCTGGGAACTCTTGTCCAATACCTTTTTTTTTTTTAAGTAGGCTCCACGCACAGCACAGAGCCCAACATGGGGCTTGAACTCACAACCCAGAGATGAAGACCTGAGCTGAGATCAAAAATCAAATGCTTCACTGACGGAGCCACAGAGGCACCCCTTAGCCAATATCTGATATCTCTGTGGCCCAAACTGTGACAAAGCCCAGAACTGCAGGGCCGGGCAGCAGCATATTTGTGAACTCTGATCTTCCAGACAACGGTTAAGATCTGTTGGCACAGTGGTCTGGACCCTGATTCCTAAGAATTCCACACATTTTCTCTATTTACAAAAATACAGAATGTGGCCTTTGCAATACTCAAGGCTGCATAAAGAGTTAAGATTTTAGTGGATACTTTGAACACTGAAGTTTGTGATTCTTGGCTATTAAAAAACTGGGAGTTTTTCTTAAACTAAGCACTGCAACAATTTTACATATTTCATAGATTATCTGTGTATCTATTCTTATATGTTCCCATGGAAGCTTCATATGGAAGTACATGTACCTATAAAAACGGGGCACCTGGGTGGCTCAATCGGTTAAGTGTCTGGCTCTTGATCTCAGCTCATCTGAGAACTGTGATCTCACAGTTCATGAGTTTGAGCCCTGTGTCGGGCTCTGCTAAAAGCGCAGAGCCTGCTTGGGATTCTGTCTTTCCCTTTTTCTGCCCCTCCTGCATGCTCGCTCTTGCTCTCTCTCCCTCTCTCTCTCTCAAAATAAAGAAATAAGCTAAAAAAAAAGTACTTATAAAATGTAAAAAAACTCCCCAAATTTGCCAACATTGACCTATTTCATAATTTTGGAATCATTTCCTTTTTGTTAAGCAAGTAGATAATCCAGACAAGGTGTTAACTTCTCTCATTTCCTGTGACACTAAGTATCCTTCTCCATCAAATTCTACAGTAAAATGCTGTAAAAATAAGGAAGAATTTTGGGAAATTATCAGTGGGTCCCTTGCTTTAGACTTACATTGGAATTAACAATGGCAGTCCCAGAATGCCTGGTAGATGGCAGCCATCAGTATACCTGGATGTCCCACAGGCTGATGCTATGACCTTTGCCCAATCAGTGGTACAGGGTACCACTGAGCACGAACCTTTAGCTCCCTCCAATCCCGCCTATGGTTTCAGACCTGGATCAATGTCACTCATAGTCATATCCAGGTATAACCTAAATCAGTTTTAAGAGTTAGTAAACAGAATACCATAGGTTTTATTGGACTATACTGCATTTTGATGCTTCTCCCTTTCTCCCCCTAAGACTCACTAGTTGACCAGACAGAGCTACAGTAAAGTTAAATGAGAGGGAGAGGAAGAGAGAGGGAGAGAGACTGAGATTTATGTGTGAAACACTTCTAAACATGCCCTATAAGTACAGTAGATTTTCCCCTTACGACCACACCCTGTAAGTGCTGTATTTTCAGAGCTGAACAATTAACATAAGGAGCATGAGTCAGGCTTTGAACAACTCTGTGGGAACCAGAAAGCCTTTTGCTATTAGGAATGATGTAAATTCCCCAAGGCTTGAAGAAGTCCACAATGGAAGGCAGACAGGGTCATAAATAACAACAATGGATACTGCGTCGACCACATAAAGTATGATGCTGCGATGGTGACACTTCAAATCTCACACTAGATTCAATCTCTGCCTTTATTTATTTATTTTTTAAACTAAGTTTAAAAAGCACTATGCATTTCCTATGGGAACTTCAAAAACTTCTTTAAGAGACATGACAATTGACTCTCATCCCAAATTCCTCTGATCACAAACAATAGGGAAAATGTCCTTGGAAGGAAAAGGACAACAGAAAATGCGACGCAGTGACAGAAGGAAAAGTCCAGTTCAAAAAGTGCAAAACCTGTGACTTCATTTAAAAAAAAAGAGAGAGAGAAAAAGAAAAGAAAAAGGCAAGTCAGGGTCTCCTGCTTACAAATTAAAACCACATTTGGCAATTTGTTGAAGGAGGCATATTTACATTTGTATGAAGACTGGGTGGGCAGAAAAATAAAAAAAGCTTAGACTCCTTCTTCAGTCTTCAGTCCTTGAACTGTCAGACCTCATTAGAAATCTTTCATTCTTATTTTTCTAAGGTCAATTCATTCCCCTTTGTCACTAAATCGCAGCCTGCGGAGCCCCTCAAACAAATATTCCAGAGGAAACAGTGATCCTCTGGAACAGGGACTGGGAACAAAATTTCCCAAGGGAGTTGTCCTGATTACTAATGGCTTCTCACATCTGGCATCAAAATGCAATTGTGGCTTATCCAGAGGCAAAATTCTAAGGTACAGACAGTGTGTGCTGGGAAGTGCTTCTTGGGCTTACCTAAATGACACGACTCCTTTTTAGATTCTGCCTTGAATAATGACCCTGACATCTTCCGCAAAGAATACACACAAAGTCAATATATTAAAAAAGGTTACTAGTTGGCCATCCAAAGTCCAGAGTACACACTCTGTGGGGACTTGGATATTTAAGAAATAGGTTAACCAAGGGGCTTTCTTTGGGCCTTCATCAGTGATTCTTCTTAACCTAGAGGCTAGCTCTGAGTCTAGCCAAGGAATAAAATTCTGCATATATTATCAGCTGCCCTATCCACTCCCCACCCATTTATTAATTTTTGGTTAACACTTTTAGTTTTAAACTTTCCATCTGTAAAGAGGTATCTAGGACAAAAACCAGGACAAAACCACACAGAAGTAGGACAGGGCCATAGGCCCCACAGGGAGTCTAATGCAGGGGGATACTTTTCCTCAAGAGACTAAGCAGCCCAGGCAGGCTTCCAGAGCAAGAGGTCGGGTCTTGTTGCCATCCCCAGGGATGCTCTGCAGTCTACTGGATGCACCCTGAGGTTGAGGACAGCCAAAGCACGTGTGCTCCAGTACAGGCCCAAAAGGAAGGTTGAACAGGTGAGTGTTTAAATATGAAAATGGGTGATGTTACCTCAGTGCTGTCTGGTCTGACCTGGGAAACACATTTTAAATTTCTGGACAAAAAGACTGCAAAGAGAGTCCCTACCGGAATTAGCAAGGCAGCTAAGATATGTTTCCTGCCTCTAATCAGAGAATGGGCTGGACTGAAATGTAGTCAGGAATACTGGTTGATGTACAAGTTACAAAGGCAAATTGAAATTGTGGATAAACCAAAGTGTTCACTCCATAGTGACTTACTGAATATCACTTCTGAATAGAACACTGTTGGATTAATGAGGGATGAGGAGAGAAGTTGGCCTAAAAAGATGTAAGAAACACCTGCTCTTGAGTTTATAACCTCCTCAAGGAGTCTGTAAAACACAGCTGAGGCTCCCAAAGGTTATTGGGAAGACTGGCACCAAGGGAGCTTTTCAAAAAATATAGATTCCCAAGACCCACCCCTGGAAGTTCTGATTTACCAGATCTAGGGTGGGGCTATAGGATCTATATTTAGGTTCCCAGGTGATTCAAACACTGCTGACACACATGAAATAATTCTCGACAGAGCAGAGCAGCAGATAAACAAATGAAAAGTGGTACACTGAGGCAGTGCTTGGCAGTCTGGTCCAATTACCTCAGGCATCAAAATTACCTGGGAAGCTTGTCAAAAAATGTTCAGGGTTCTACCCCAGAATCTACTGCATTTGGATCTCCACAGGCTGGAGTCAAGGTATATATGCATTTTAGGCAATCTCCCAAGCGATTCTGATGCCCACTCTACAGGGGCATGGATGGACGTGGTAACTGAGCAGAGTCTGGCAGAACCATCCAATCAGACAACACTGAACTCTGTATCAAACACTGTTTTGAGGCCCTTGTGGAAAACTATGTGGACTCACAGAAAACATCCCTGCTCTCACAGAGCCTCCATTCCATGGGGAAGACAAGAAACAAATACACATATGATATGTCAAAAGGTTATGATGTTATGAGGGAATACAAACCTCCAAAGTCTTTATTAGGCACGTTGGTGAGGGAAGGTAAGAAGGTGAGCTTTACCTGGAGATGAGTGGAGGATGAGCCACGTGAACATAGTGTGCATAAGAAGGGAGAAGCATGAACACCGAGGAAGACAGAGCACGCTTGGAGGGAGAGGAGAAACAGGGCAGTAAACCAGAGAAAGGGGGTGGAGGGCAGGTAACTGGTGTGTGTGTGTGTGTGTGTGTGTGTGTGTGTGTGTGCGCGCGCGCGCGCATTGGTGGTGGTGTGTGAGAGGGTCAAATCATATATGGCTTTTATAAGGATGACACATTTTATTCTAAGGAAGATGATGTGCCATTGGAAGTTTCTAGGAAGAAAATGGACTTGGCATTTTAAAAGGATCACTCTGGGAGCAGCTGAGGGGCAGATGGGCTCAGAGAGATCAGTGATTAGACTACTACAAAAGTCCACTCAGAGAGGAGGGGGTCTTTCAGGAGGCTGGTGATGGTAAGAAATGGTTAGACTGGAAATATAATTTGAAGGAAGACCCAACAGAATATGTCAACGGACTGTATATAGTTAGTCAGAAGAAAAGTCAAGAATGACTCCAAGATTTGTGGTTTAAATAAGTGGGTGAAGGAAATTAGCCTTTACCAACACAGGAAGTACTGGGGGAGGGGCAGGCTTGGGGATGTGGAACCAAGAAATCAATTTTAGATAATGTAAACTTGAACAGTCCTCCTGGGTATCCAAACAGAGATGCTGAGCAGGAAGTTAAGATACCGGTTCAGGAAGAGAGAAGTCTGGGCTGCAGACACAAAGCTGGGAAGTCCACGAAGATGGTACATAAAGTCTTCAGTGAGGATGAAGTCCACTGGGGAGTGAGTTTGGATAAGAAAAAAGAAGATGAGGAGGAGGATTAAGGAAAGGAGTCCATGAGGGAATCATCAGTGAAGAAACAGAAAAATCAAGGTAACATGATGTCCCTGGAGGCAAGAGAATAAAGTGCTTCACTGAAAGCAACAGCACTTCCACAAATATGCCGAGCGGTTAGGAGTGACAATTAAGCGATAGAAGGTGACTTGACAAGGGCTGTTTTTGGTGAAGTGCTAGGGCCCAAGACTATTTGGGATGGATGGGTTCAATAGCGAAGTGGAGACACAGTAGAAACCGGAAGTCTCCAGTAGGAATGTAATGGTTTGTAGGTGACTTTGAAGTTTCTATGGACCACTAAAAAGGTAAAAAGAAAACTGGTAAAATTAGATTTCAATAATATATACTATTTTGCTCAATATATGTTATTATTACAGCGTGTAATATAAAAATATTGAGGCATTTTATATTTTTATACTAAGTCTGGAATCTGGTATGCATCTGACATTTACAGGACACCATTTCTGACTCGCCACATTTCTAATGCTCAATGTCCAGATGTGGCCAGTGGCTATAGTACCAGGCCATGCAGGGCTGGGCACTTTAGAAGGGCTCTGCAGTAAGGGGGAATGCTGAAATGGGGTAGTGCCTAGATTGGCGGTTGGTTAATGGAGGGTGCGTTGCTGACGATTCTGGGCATATCTGGAGGATGTGATGAGCTACCGTGTGCCAAGTTTCAGCTGGGTGTTTCAGAAGCTCTGCATATACGCATCAATGTCACCTCAGAAGAGCTTGATGAGGCAAGTAACACTGCTGCTCCCACACTCCAGGGACCTCATTCAACATGAACAAACAGCACAGATGGCAATGCCCCTTCTCATCTGATAAATGGGGCTTCTGTCAGGAAAACCTTGCTTCACCTTTCAAGCACCAGCCCTGAGGCCCTGGGACATCAGTATTAACCTAGGTTGGAACTGTAGGGGAAGGTCCCTGGGGACATGATACCTGACTGCAGGTCAAAGAGCCCTGTGGGTGTACAGCAGTCCAGTGTGGCCCCCAGTGTGGTGTTCCCAGCACCCCTCACAGCCATGCTTAGAAGGGATGACAGACAGGAGCTCTCCCACCAAAATCTTGTTTCTAGGACTACAGAACACCCTGCTGGATATGAAGGCAATAAAGGGAGAAGGCAGGAAAAGAAACTTTTCAGAGCCAGTAAGGTCTTTCTTACAGCAGTACTTAACACGGTAATATGGTGCTTTCAGTCATTTATCTCTTGAGATCTCTTTTCTTATGGTTATGTACATGAGTTTCCTCTGATGCTATTTTATTCACCGCTAAATGAAAATAATTAATAACCCAACCAGGATATTTTAAAAGCAGGTAACTTGGGGCGCCTGGGTGGCTCAGTTGATTGAGTGTTCAACTTCGGCTCAGGTCATGATCTCACAGCTCGTGAGTTCGAGCTCCATGGTGGGCTCTGTGCTGACAGCTCAGAGCCTGGAGCCTGCTTTGGATTCTGTGTCTCTGTCTCTCTCTGCCCCTTCACTGCTCATGCTCTCTCTCTCTCAAAAACTAAACAAACATTAAAAAAAAATTTTTTAAGCAGGTAACTCATAATAAAATATTAGAATACACCCAGTCTTAAAGGGCGTCTGGGTGGCTCAGTTTGTTGGGCGTCCGACGTTGGCTCAGGTCATGATCTCATGGTCCTTCCGTGGGTTTGAGCCCTGCAATGGGCTCTGTGCTGACAGCTCAGAGCCTGGAACGTGTTTTGAATTCTGTATCCCCCTCTCTCTGCCGTTCCCCTGCTCACACTGTCTCTCTCTCTCAAAAATAAATAAGCATTTAAAAAAAAATTAAAAAAGAATACACAGTCTTAGGTCACATTCAAAATGTTACTGTGTCTGAATTCTTCATGATCACATATACCCAGAGTTGATCAAAACAGGTTAGCCCTCCTGGGATGAGGCAGGGAGCACAGCGAGCAGGGATGGAAGCCAACGTCTGGCATTCAATTGGTTGCTTGTCCCAGGGCCCATCTCTCAACTCCCCGATGGTGGGTTTCCCATCTGTCCTTCAGGACTGTTTGGGAAATTTAAGTGCAATAAGGTGTGTGAAGCACACTTTAGAAAGTGGGAAGTTCTGGGGCGCCTGGGTGGCGCAGTCGGTTAAGCGTCCGACTTCAGCCAGGTCACGATCTCGCGGTCCGTGAGTTCGAGCCCCGCGTCGGGCTCTGGGCTGATGGCTCAGAGCCTGGAGCTGTTTCCGATTCTGTGTCTCCCTCTCTCTCTGCCCCTCCCCTGTTCATGCTCTGTCTCTCTCTGTCCCAAAAATAAATAAACGTTGAAAAAAAAAATTTTTTTTTAAATAAAATAAAAAAAAAAGAAAGTGGGAAGTTCTAAGCACATTTTCTTGACATTCCTGTAAAAGAAAACCTGGTACCTACAGAGAACATAAATAGATTTTGAGAAGGCAAGGATGCTTTGCATTTTTAAAGAACTTACACGATTAAAGTCCTTTCCCCTACATCTACTGAGTTATTTGGCAGGCAGGTATCATCCCTATTTGACAGACAAGAAGAATGAGACCCAAGAGACTAAGTGTCTAAGCCCACACATTTAGCTAGGGGCAGAAGTGTGTCGAGAAGGCTTGGCCCTCTGTGCAGTGCTCTTTCCACTGTGCCCAGTGGTTCCTCTGCCATCACAGTCAAAGATGGGAGTTGTAGAAAGAGTACAGGATGCTAAGTCGGAAGTCCTTGGGTCTAACCCCCTCTCAGTTTCTTCTCTGAAGTAAGATCTGGACAAGCTACCTCCCTGACCATCAGTTTCCTTGTCTAGAAAAGAGGAATGATAATAATATCTCTACAGTGGACACTCATTCATTTTCTGGAAACAATATTCAGATTTTGTCTCTAGTCCCCATCCAATGTCCGTGCATTTTCAGGAGGCCCTGTCTCCACACCAGGCTCCAGAGGTGGGCCTGTGATCCCATCCAGGCCAAGCAAAGTACTGGATTCATGAACCTCAAAGACATACATGAGCTGAAGGAGCCCTGGGAAGAACCCTGCTCTCTATTCCCATGGACCTGCAGGTACCAGAGCCAATCACCACATACTGGCTAAGAATGAAGCCAACACTGTGGAAGACAGAGCCAGAAGATGGGAGAAACAGTCCTGATGATATTCTTTGTGCCTCTGATCAGCAAGCCATACCTGAAGTCTGGACTTTTCAGGCACATGAGCCAAAAACCTTCCTTTTTTTGCTAAGCCATTTCGAGTTGGCCTTCCTGTCACTTGAAAACTAAAAGGTTCAAGACTGATACAATCTCTTCTCAGGTTTGTTACATTGAATAAGTTATTGTATGTGACAGCTCTCTGCAAACAATAAGTCTTTCCCAAACAATAAAAGCGGTGTAAAAGTAATATATTGTCAACTTATTTGGGAGGCAAATAAAACATTACAGTATAAACCTAGGCCACTTTCAATTCTTCAAGGCTTTTTTGTAAGGCAAAAAGAAAAGTTATTCCTTTTTTTTTTAAGATTTTATTTTTTTTTAAGTAATCTCTACATCCAACATGGGGCTTGAACCCACATCCCCGAGATCAAGAGTTGCACGCTCCACTGACTGAGCTAGTCAGGTGCCCTAAGAAAAGTTATTCTTAAACTTTAGTGCAATGTCCAACCATTTTTAGGAGCATAAGCATTCTGAAATGTGACATGCCAGAGAAGGTTGAGTCACTTGCAGAAAAGCAGCCCAGCACAGCATGAATTCTGACAGTGACCACAATCTTAGACCACGATGCACCATGACCATACAGAAGCCACACATCTTAAAATGAGGAAGAGGTCTCTCTTTCCCAAATTTCACTTCTAATATTTTCTTAAATTATTTGGTAATTAATCAGTTATGGAAGTAAAAAGGGTAAAACAGGTGGAGAGAGTAGTAGCGAACAATTAAAAGAATGTAGAGAGACATATATATACATATTGACTCAAAGGAACTCAGGCTAAGAGGTCAAATGGAAGGGGTATCTCATGAATTCCACTGTGAAGTCACGTCATTTTCTCTGAAGATGCTAAGGACGGAAGGCGCCTGTATTGAGACACCACAGGCAAAGCACTCAATATAGGGACCGGCACAAGTGAGTCCTCGTGAGATGCCCAAGATGCGGACGTGACCTTCCCCATTTCAGAGATGAGGAAACTGATGCCTTATGAGGCTAAGTCATCTGTCCAACTCCTACAGTGAGGGACAAGTGTTTTGCTTCATTCTGTTTCTCTGCACCCAAGTCCCTCTTCTGAGCCCTCCACTTCTCTGCCTTCCTGGGAAAGGACAGGTCTCTAAGGGAGAGTGGAGACGTGGGCTTGCTGCAGCCGCTGCCGCCTGAGTCAGCAGCAAACACTCTAGTTTTGTTTTGTTTTTAAATAAAAATTTTGAAGTTTTCTTTGATTCTGAATTGATGACTATGAAACTGTCTTGTGTAGATCTAGGGAAGTACCAATAAATAGTTGCAAAGAATGTTAACCTGAAAATGAAATCAGTGAAAAAAATCAAGGAAGTTCTTTTGCAGGAAGTACACATTTCATAGGGATTTTCCAGTTTACATTCACCTAACCCTCGCGAACCTAAAAATAAATCCTGAACCCCCCTAGGCCCCACTGTTGAGTCTCTGGTGCCTTATAAGCATAATGAAACTTGGAGACTTTAACGTTTATTTTATTTTTGGGACAGAGAGAGACAGAGCATGAATGGGGGAGGGGCAGAGAGAGAGAGGGAGACACAGAATCGGAAACAGTCTCCAGGCTCTGAGCCATCAGTCCAGAGCCTGACGCAGGGCTCGAACTCACGGACTGCGAGATCGTGACCTGGCTGAAGTCGGACGCTTAACCGGCTGCGCCACCCAGGCGCCCCGAAACTTGGAGACTTTAAAGAATTTGTAGGTTTGGGACCTGTGCTTCTTCATGATGGAGAGGGGCAGGGTGGGGATCATTGACCACTCTGAGAAATGAATGAAAGCTATTTAACTTTGACTAGAAAAACATTAAAACACACACACACACACACAACTTTTTTTTTAATTTCAGGGAATTCATGAATCACAGGTTAATAGTGTCCAGTGTAAAAGCAGAAGGGAAATATCTGTGAAAAATGGAAACTTAATGGGAACTACCTCAGGCAGAGATACCCCACCTTTGGGGGTCTCCTAATTCAAAAACACCTCCTCACACAGAGATCTGTGGTTGAAAAATGCCAACACCTGGCAGGAAGGTTGCTAGCCCTTTATTCAGGGTGATGATTGTCTTCCCTAACATCTCCCATGGCTGAGTGTGTGGGGCTGGAGAGGATGGGTAAGGAGGAAGGTGGGTAAGTGTGTATCCAGCTGCGTAGGTGGCAGGGCTGGCCAGAAGACAGCCCACAGTAGCCCTGGTGGCCAGTGGGAAAGAGGCAGAAGAGCCAGAGAGAAGCCATCACAGATGACTGTCTTATTTCAAATTTCTGCTCAGAGCTGGCCCTCTGCCCAGGGACGCACAAGGAAGAGCTCTTCCCATTGCTCTTGAACAGACAGCAAGACCCCCTTTCCAAGACTCCCATCTCATGACAGTAACAGCTTCTGTGAACGAGTCTGGGAACCTCACCCCATTTATGACATGGGTTCCTTGGGAAAATGTGTACTGAATTCTAAATCATCTGCTAACTAAATGAACTTTCTAAACACAATCCACTTGCATATTAAACTCTGTGTGATCACTGTGGGTGTTCAGATGAACATGTGAGCTTTTCGGAATTTGGGCCTGAGAAGTCTGTGGACTCCCAATTCCTGTGTACCTCGGAGAAGTAAGTGGGTCCTTCCTCCAAAGCTGTATCTCCTTGTGAGTCTACTGGCAGCTACTGGAAATGAAAGGTGTTCTAGCTGGTGGTCCCCACCCCTCCTCCTACTCTGGATGTTGGTTAACAGAGCTCCTACTGAAGGTCACCAGTTTACACTCTTATTGTATCCCTCTTTCATCACTGACTTGCTGGCTAAATGAGGGTTTATAACTTAACTTTTTGGTACTTGTTTTTATAGCTGCAAAATGAAGCTGGGCTGTCAAGTGGAGACAAATAAAAAATGAGAGTGCTGAGCTTCTTGGCAAAATACTACGTGCAGATGGATATTACCATTTCTAGCAGGCAGGGTAAGATATATAACAATCTACTAATCTGGTGTTAATGACATTTACATTAACTCCTTTTCGGGGAAGAATGGAAATGATAATATAATTAATACTGCATAAGTACTTTCTAGTTGAGAAGACATTTTGATATTCACTATCTCACTTGATCCTTAGTAAAACTTGGGAAGGCTTGTATAGTAGGCATCACTTTTACCTCTGCTCAAGAAGTCAGGAGCCCAACACTCCGAGAGGCCAAATGATTTGTCCAAGGTCATCCAGGGAGTGAGGAGAGAGGCAGTGGCCAAAGCCAGGCCTTTTAATTTCAAGTGTGATCTCTTTTCTACTTGTTTCATTCCCTGGGTCTGTGCACAGGAAAGGTACTTTGTGGGGAACAAGCACAAAGGATGAGAGGGCTGAGAGACATCGTATCATAACTTATTCTATCCAGCTAGTCTAACTTAGATATGTCCTACTCCAGCTCATCTGGCCTATCTTATTCTAATTCAGCAGAGGGCAGTTTCCTTAGGGGTGCTGGAGACAGGGGTGCATGAACCATCTCATTCACAAAAACTGGTGGTTAATCATTGGAAAGAATTTTATTATTAGCAAAGGACGATAAAACCTCAGCTTACTGTAACATATAATAAGCAAAGGATAATCTTAAAAAAATGATTTGAGGGGCGCCTGGGTGGCGCAGTCGGTTAAGCGTCCGACTTCAGCCAGGTCACGATCTCGCGGTCCGTGAGTTCGAGCCCCGCGTCAGGCTCTGGGCTGATGGCTCAGAGCCTGGAGCCTGTTTCCGATTCTGTGTCTCCCTCTCTCTCTGCCCCTCCCCTGTTCATGCTCTGTCTCTCTCTGTCCCAAAAATAAATAAACGTTGAAAAAAAAAAATTAAAAAAAAAAAATGATTTGACTGGATAAAAATTTATTATTGTGTCACAGTCGAGAAAAACTATTCTAGATAGACCAAACCAATAGAATAGCTCATCCCCACCACCAGCATTTTCACTCAGACATTCCATATAAGGGTGGGCATCTAAGGGCTGCTGTATAGTTTCTGTCTCAATCCAAGCAAAGGGGCCTGTCTGTAGGCCCTGTTGAGGGTGTGGCCCAATATGTTCCTCAACTATCTGTAGATCATGTTCTGGCTCTGAGCACTGGCCACAGGTGACTGGAAAAGGGGAGGGCAGAAGGCAAGATGAAGGGCCATTGGAGAAGTCCTGCTGCTATAGGTCAAAAGGAGACCCTGGTCCCTGGAGAAGCCTCCTTCTTTTGTGCACCCCCAAAGTGAGGCCCCATTAGTAGAGGCCGACTAAGCATGTTCATCCCTTAAACCTAAAAACCCCAATTATCACAATACTGATCTATATACACAATAAAAACTACCTCGCATCACAAATTAAAACAAATCACATAAAAATACAAGGAAATATAAGTAAATGTCTGCCCAACTTTGAAAACTATAACAGCAAAATCACAAAGGCAGAAATTGTTATGGAAACCATAAAATTGAGGACATAGACACCTACTACATAACAGTGTCATAGAATTAAAAGGTAAATGATAAACTCACTAAAAGTTACTTTTCTTACTACTTAAGGAATTTTTATATAGTTGGGAGTCTGTGAAATACAAAAATACCAATAGAAAAATGGACACAAACACACAATTCACAAATGAATGGGTCTCAGCTAAAATAAGTACATAGTGACCTCAGTTATCAAGTATCAAGTATGGAGGGGTACAGACTAGGTCATTAACAGAGGCTGTCTTTAGGTCGGGAGTTGTGGATAATATTTACTTTCTTTGTTTATATTTGGATTCTAGGGTTTTCATACAATGAACATGGACAATTTTGGTAAGCAGTTATTAAGTAAAAAACTAAGTTCAGAACACTGTGGGAAATGTGAAATATGGAAACAACCTCTTCCCCCTCAAGGAACTTTTCCTAGTGCTACAGGAATGTCTGGTTAATGGCTTCTAAGTAATTTACCACTAGCATTGTTCAGGAAATACAATAAGATGAGAAGAATGGATTCTTAAAAAGTTTATGACACATCATGAAAAAACTAGAAAAAACACCCACTACTTATTTAATTTTTTGATACAAAAGGAGGGTTCTTTTCTCAAATGATCTGATTTATACTTATGCAAAGTTTCCTTATAAAAACTTAATTCTGCCAATAAGGGCATAAAGTTAATGCATAGTCAAATTTGTTAAGTATTTTATTTCTTCTGAAAACATAAGGCCTAAAATGTTTCGTTATATATTCTTTTATCTTTCCTAAGATAAAATATAACTCTCCCCCCATTTTTTTTTATCACAGCTTTTAAATCTACAAGTGAAGGTCTCTTTTGTGCAAAATTACGGTTTTTCTTTAGCTGTATTTTCATCTGCTTCCTCTGACAGAAATTCAGTGTGAGAAAGGATTTCTGAGATAATTTGATATCCTCCCCCCTTGACTGAGAGATGAGGGCTAAGGCCCACAGAGGTTCAATTAGGACAGTCAAGCTAAAAATAACCCAGGCTAGCATAGTTTATTACTTCTTTAGACTCGTTCTCATTTCAATTTTATACTCATAAACCAGAAGAGTTCTTTAACATTAAACAGTAGCTTGACTTAAGTGTTCAATTTAGTACTTAAATAGTGTCTCCCGTCAGAACACGCCAGGGATCCTTCCACCCAGCTGATGCTACAGTGAGGGCCTAGTGTGTGTGACTGGGTATGACTGCTGAACCTCAATGGCTTTTGTCACAGCTCAGCCACAACCCCAGTGAAACATGAGGCAGAGAACTCCCATATCTTGATTATATATACACTCTCAGGCAGCACTGGTATACTAAATGCCATTGTTAATTTCCAAAAGAATCACAGACTTATAGCTTAGGTTTAAGAGTAAGAAAGTAACTCAGAATTTTGGACATTCTTCTGAATAGCAGAGGATCCATTACAGTGCAGAAGGGATACATCTTTAGGTCACCAGGATAACCCTCAGTGCCCCCTATCTGGCAGACTACAAGCTCCTTGAAGGCAGACTACAAACTCTACTTTCTTAGTTTTTCTTTGTTTCCCTAGTGCCTAGCAGACTTCCTGGCATGGAGCCAGCACTCAGCGAATTATGTTAAAGTGAGGTGGTAAGAACAGATGAGAAAGATCTCCAGAGAGTGAGTGTGCCTGTAACCAATGCTCTATGAGATAATAGCTTTGTGCTGACCCTGAAATGTCCCACATACATACAGAGTTCTACTTACACAATAAAGTCATTACTTTCTAAAGTAATTATTTTGGTGATTATTGGCTATTTTCTCTAATAAAGAAATAGGAAAAATAATAAATAATTTTTAATTTACCCAAGCCCCAGAGCTTTACATCTGAGGAAAAGGAAAAACAAACAAACAAACAAACAAACAAACAGCCTCTACACAGGGACCTGGGTTTGTAAATATGAAAGAAAATATTGTTGAAATGGGATATAACTGAGTGCAACCAAAATTTACTTTATGTTTTTCATATTGCTAGGAAAATGAAACAAAACAAAACAAAACAAAACAAAAGGTAAAAACTCTGAGAACAACTTCCCAGCTCCATTCTTAGCAATAGGCCAAAAACTGAGGCTACAAGGACCTCGAGATTTCTTATGAGAAACTGTAGTAAGAAAAATACAGTGACTCATCCCATAATAATGCCCCTTCTTCCCAAAGTACACATCACAATTCCCACATCCCTGGCATGTGGGCACTTGGTGCAGAACTATTGCAACACGGAGCATCTCGCTGCACCAGTGCCCCTTGGTGGGCGAGAGAGATGCTGATATTAGGGTAACAGACCTCCCTGGTGCTGGGGGAAGGCTATTAGCGGGTGGCATGGTTGCACTCATTCTGCCTCCCAAAGGAGAGGGCTTACTCCCCTTGTACTGCTTGATCTGGATCAGCAGTTCTTTTGTGTAGCCACCTTTAAGAACTGGGGAGCTGGGTACAGCTTCTGTACAGGATCAAAGAATCCCCTGGCAGAGCAGTTCTGAATAGGCACCCCCAGGATCACCTAACCAACAGTCATTCAGACACTGAGGAACCAAAACGGGGGGGAAAAGATGAAAGAAAAGGAATCTACTACTCACGGCACAAGCAAGGTTCCCAGGCTGTTGCTCGGGTACTGGCTCACTCCCCCATCACTTCTGGGGCCATAGAGAACTAAGTTCAGTGAACAGTTAGAGGAAAATAACTGCTGTTTCTTGACAAAAACGTATCTCCAATACAGTATTTAGGAAGCCAATTTCCCAGGCCTTTCTAGTCAAATAGTCCTGGAGAATAATTACCAAGAGAAATGAGACGGATCCTGCCCTTTGGCGAATATCAGTGTAAACTGATAAAGAATCCAAAGCTTTCTGGAAGTTCAAGGAATATTCACAGAGGAGCCAGATATCACTGGCTTTGGGCATTTGAAGTATATATCAAGGACTATGCACGCCTTCTCTCAGACAGAAGGCAATTCTGGGAAGGAAGGATGGTTTATTGACCCTCAAATGGCTGAGACAGGTGGGCTCCTCAGAGATCAAACATGAATGAGGCTAAAGCTCCAAGGCACATGTGGCAGAGGGACCAAGTTGTCAGCTCGATGGGCAGTGTGCAGGAGGGTCCTTCTCCAGGCCTGGATATTTTACTGTTTCTGGGGGCGACAAGCTTGAGGAAGTGGTGGATGAGAGGCCTGTTAGGAGGGAAGGTGCACAGGTGAGCTGGCCAGCCCGAAGGGATGCACAGAGCCTATGTCCAGGGAGGGAGCTGTGTAGTGCTGCTGAGCGTTAGCAGACTCCCACGTGTGTGGCTGGGACAGCATGTATGTGAAGGCACAGAGGTGGGGAAAAGAGCAGCTGAAGAGACAGAGACTGACCACATCTAAAGAGAGTCACTGAAAACAATGAACGATCCTCATGATATAAATGTACTTTTCTTTATAAGCCATTTTGGTTAACTCTGATAGTGTTATCACTAAACGTCAGAACATTCTGAAGAGAAGAAAATTGAACTGGCTTGTGTAAAAGGCTCAGACTAGACTAGTCAAGTTTTCAGAATGAAAATGCTTAACCTTTAGGAAGTCCTCCAGATTATAGGATTTATTTGACAGCAGCTATAGCAAAATCAGGATCTGTATAAATACCAGTGCCCCAGAGGAGGATAACATTTCATTTGTATTGAGATGTTTTAATTCACCCTTAATAATTTAAGATATTACGTATTAATATTACATATCATATAAGATCTAATTTCTTCTTTTTTCCATCTGAAGCAGTAACACTTCCTGGTACAGTTAATTGTTGTTTTCTTAAACCAAAGATCAATTTCTTCACTGCTCTGAGAATCACTTAAGTTATATTATATTAACTTGCCAACAGCATTACTATTTTTGTATTTATTAACTTACTGAGATAACTCTAACATCCTGGAAAAATCTCAAAGAATACACTTTTAATACTCTTCAACAAATTTGCTTCATTTATGTCATTTAATTGACAGATGAAGAAATAAGGGTCCCACTGGTTTTTCCAAAAGGCTCATCTCCAAATAAAAGCATTTCTGCTCTTTACTTTTCCTAGGTCTCTAATTCACCCATCTAGTCTCCATCCGTTTATTTCAGATGAGGTAAGAATCTGGTTTTAGACCATGTGGGCCAAATGTCACATTTCATATGGATTAAAAAATAATAAACATAAGGGGTAATCTAATATTCCCATAAATTATTTTAGAAGCATCATAATCCTGTCACACTTCATGTCCAGCTTTCATGTCTCCTAGTTTTTTCCTTCTTTGTTAAAGTTCAAGTGACATATCCAAAAATATGAAAAAAAAAGTTTGCACCGAGGTAAGTTCAGAGAGAATGGACTGTGGCTGCAATGACACACACACACACACACACACCCTCCAAGGAGACTCTCTCAAAGGCATATGTTAAGTTTACAAGGCACAGCTATAAGTTACAACATGAAGGGGTAGTTTTCTGTATCTATCTATCTGAAGAGAGAACTCCAATGAAACACAAACGAAACAGGCAGGACCTGATGGAGCTTGAGACTTAGCCTGAGAAAGGAGAGAGAAAACAAACCCTATCGGCAAAGAAACAACACACTGGGGAAAAGTATGATTCTCATGAAAATGTCAGTGATTCACCATGGAATAAAATTCAAAGCCGCTGACCCCAATGAAAGCTTCCAGTGGAAACATGTGGATTTTCCTTCATTTCATTTAAAGACCTTGCTTTATCTCATTTGAACATTATCATAAGCACCATCCCAGATTTTGTGATATGTTCCTTTCTCATTAAAACTGATACCAAAAAAAATGATATTAAAAGATACGGCTGATAAACTGAATTTTCAAGGGGACTTCAGGAAGTAAAAAACAAAAAACCAAAACAAAATAAACAAAACACATCAGTTAATATTATCATGCAAAAGAGGTAGGACATTTTTGGTCCCTTAAAACATTCATTGGGTGCTCAATGAAGGCCCAAGGATAACAGAAGACAATATTTTTTTCTATTTTTACAGTAAGTTTTAAGCAAATTTATTTATAGAATTTTTTTGTACATACCAATTCTTCATTCTGACTTGCCATAAGATCATGACTGAATGAAAGTTGACTTACACAGACCACAAATCTGTCAGGAAATACACGGAGCTCTGCACAAAATGAAAAAAATCAAGTTACTAAAGGCATCAAAAATCTCTGAACACAGAAATGCTTGTTCTCAGATTTTTAAGTTACAGCTAAAATATATATATACATAAGACACATGTCTCCTCTCCTCGTCTCCTTTCAGTATTTGCCATCAGGAGGGCAGGGCAAGCACAGAGCTCTAAGGAGCAGTCAGGAGGTTGCAGATAGGTCCGCCTGAGCCCCTGGACCATTAGATTATATCCCATGAAACCCCCAGGCAGGGAAGGGCCCTTGCAGCCTTCCCTCTGTGACAGTTTGCTGTTTTCTGACCAGAACTCACATTTGGGAAATAGGATCAACGTTTCCTAACGAGTGTGCAGAATTATACAGAAAGAGGAAGACTATGGGATAAAATCTGAAAACGTGACTCATCAGTGTTCTCACTAATTAGTTTACTTATCATCTCTTCAGTCAACTGGTCTTAGATGGGTCTGCTACACTGGAGGGCAAATGCCCAATCTGAATCAGGCAATGAAAGGAGAAGTGTCATTAATATGAATGAATAATAATGAATGAATAATAAGGAAATAGTAAAATATGCAAGAGCAAAGATGATATAATTACACCTCAGTCACATTACTCTATTATTACAACTTCTTTTATTTTTTTCTAACATTTATTTGTTTTTGAGAGAGAGAGAGAGACAGAGTGCAAGGAGGAGAGGGAGTCACAGAATCTGAAGCAGGCTCCAGGCTCTGAGCTGTCAGCACAGAGGCCTACGCAGGGCAGAACTCACAAATTGTGAGATCATGACCTGAGCCGAAGTCGGTCACCCAACTGATTGAGTCACCCGGGTGCCCCTATTATTACAACTTCTTAAAGCAAGAAGTGCTGGTTTGGGGGGAGGGCTGCAGGAATCTCAGAGCTGGACACCCCAACATTCAATGAAATAAGAATATAAGATGGTAAATGGCATCTGTATCTCTCCTCCTCTCATCTGTCTGTCCATCCATTCATGAATTCACTTATGTATGCAGCCTCCACCTATGTCTGGAGTGGTGTTTAGCTGATGCTAATAGTATATATTCTGGGTGGGAGGTAAGGATCTTCTCCTTTCGTTATACTTGGTTGTATTGCTTTCATATTTTTCATAATACTTATATATCATATTTATAACACAAAGACATTTTTCTAAAAGAGAAAACTTCCCTCTTAGATATGACCAACATTTTTAAAGAGCGATATTATGAATCCAATAAGTGAAGCTTTTCACATACTTTGCTCATTTCCAACAATGAATGACAACGTGAGGGACTGACTGATAGAAGCTAAGCATGAAGGTAGTGGTTACATATACACTCAACTTAAACACAGTTAACACCACACCACCTGGCTAGGTTAAATTACACCAAAGGCCTAATGAGTTGATGTTTTAGTAATAGCCATCTCCTTACCTCTCCCCTGGACCACTGCTGTCTCCTTGGTGATCACTCTTCCCTATTCTAATTCATCCTACTCAGTGCAAGCAGGTTAACAGTTCTAAAAAAATATTTCCACTTATCCTGCTCAAAACCCCATTGTGGATCCTCAGTACCCATCACATGATGGGCAAACTTCAAAGCCCTCCATGAGTGGGGTCTAACCTGTCCTTCTGGTCTCACTCCCACTAGTCCTCCTCATGTAGAAATCTCCATTTCAGAGGGCCTGAGTGTGTTGAAACTTCGACCCCTCTTACATGTTCTATCTCGTAAGAGACTAGGGATAGACTTAAAAACAAACAAAAAATAATAATAATAAAGTCATTAATATTTATTCATTAATTCTTAAAATTTCTTATTGAAGTAAGTGATAAGTAGTCTGCTTCCCACTTTCTGGAAGGGGGAACTAAGCCCTGCCAGCCAAAAATCATGACATTGAAATACTAGCGGATCAGAATTTAAATTAAACATGATCAGTTCAGGGTGCCTGGGTGGCTCAGTCGGTTAAGCATCTGACTTCGGCTCAGGTCATGATCTCGCGATTTGTGAGTTCGAGCTCTGTGTTGGGCTCTGTGCTGACAGCTCAGAGCCTGGAGCCTGCTTTGGATTCTGTGTCTCCTCCTCTCTCTGCCCATCCCACGCTCATGCTCTGTCTCTCTCTGTCTCTCGATAATAAATGTTTAAAAAAAAATTTTTTTTTAAATAAAAATGATCAGTTCTATTCAATAATTTCTCTGTTTTGTCCTTCCATTTCTTCCTCTGAAAAGTAACAATACTAGAATGATGAATTTTGAACATTTTGGAGCCAGGTATTATATAAACAGAAAGCAACCTCTGTACACTTCTTCTTTGCTTAAGTCATAACTGAAACTTTTATCATTTTAATATTGAAATAAAGATTTAGGCAATAGCAATCTTTACTAGCCTTCATTTTAACAGACAGATACCAGGTTAAGTGGCTTATTTTACTAAGAGAATTGAACAAAGTGGAAAGCCCCAGTAAGAGAGTAATATATTTGAGTGACACTTAAAGTTTAAAAAGTATAGATAATTGTGAAGATTCCAAGAGCAAACCTCCATACAGTTTGTTTTCAAAGTCCTTGTTTCATATATTATATATTAAAGTCATCCAAGGAAGTTCAGTTAGAGTTTCTTTCCAATGTTCAGATCAGCTTGGAGAATTGTCATTAGCATCTGACTTTATTGTTGTTGGCTGGACGTGTTTGACATCATTTCCTCAACAGACATCTTGACTTGGGGAAAGGAGGGGGGAAGCTGGCCTTGTCACACACCTAAGAAAGGCTCTGACAGCTCTGGGCTGGGAAAGCATTTTCTCGTGTACACACTTGCTCTGTATCCCAGGGACTTGGTGTGCATAAAGATGAAGTGATTCATGGTGTAACTGCCTGTCAAATCATTCTGGAAGCTCAATGAAAGTGCTGAGATGCAGCAGGAAAGTAAAGCCTGATGTGGCCCAGCTCACAGTTCTCAGACAGGCAGTAAAACAGTGAAAATTGAAAAAAAAAAATCACAAATGTTTAGAAATACTCTCAATCAGTATTTCAATTTTACAAAGGCAACGAAGAAAGTTGTAATATTCATTCCTTAATTTTCATTCCTTCTCTAGGACAAGCTAATAGTGCAAAATGCTTGACAACCCAAGATATCAGCTTCTTACCAGTATTCTGTGAACTTCTGAAACAGTGGAGGCGTATCCCTCTCTTGAGAAAATAGGCTGTGATTTGAAAGCCATAACCTATAAGGTAAAAGAGGGTATCATTAGATTACAAGTTTGTTTGCCACTAAATCCCACAGCCCTCCCTAGTGCCTACCATGTAGTATGTGTTCAATAATTATTTAACAAATGAAAGATTAAAAAGAATCAATAGAAGGATTCACATGAGAGAAAGGGGTAAATATTACACTATGAGCTCTTCTAGGAGGACTGGCCAGAGCACCTGGTTGGGATTGTCTCCAGTGCCTTAAGTGGCTCAGTTACTTTATCTGTTACAATGAATTCAACCAAGAATTCTCTACCCAGCAAGATTATCATTCCAAACTGTATGAGAGATTAAGAGCTTTCCAGAAAAGCAAAAGCTAAAAGAATTCATCACCCCTAATCCGGCCGTACAAGAAATGCTAACAGGCCTTCTTTAAGCCCAAGAGAAATGGCACTATTAATTATAACAACAACAAAAAACATATATTAAATTAAAAATCTCACTGGAAAAGTAAAATATATAACACAGGTAGTGGAGCAAGCACTTACAAAACAAGCATGAAGGTTAAAAGACAAAGGTAGTAAATTTCCCTCAAATTACAATAATTAGTTACAGGCAGCAGAAAATGTAAAGATGTAAAATGTGTCATCAAATATATAAAGCATGGGAAAGGAGTAATACGGTAAAGTTTTGGAACGTATTTAAAATTAAGTTGCTATCAACTTAAAACAGACTGCTATTTACATATGACATTTTACGTGAACCTTGTGGTAACCATGAGGAAAAAATACATAATAAATACAAAAAGAAAATGAGAAAAGAATCTAAAGATAACACTAAAGAAAGCCATCAAACCAAAAAAGAAGAGAGAAAGAGAAGAAAGGAATAGAGAGGAACTACAAAAACAACCAGAAAATAATTAACAAAATGGCAATAAGCATATACTTATCAATAATTACTTTAAATGTAAATGGTCTAAAATCACCAGTCAAAAGACACAGAGTGCTAAATGGATAACAAACAAACAATCAAAAAACAACAACAAGACCCATCTATATGCGCCTACAAGATATTCACTTCAGAAGTAAGAACACAGACTGAAAGTGAGGCATGGAAAAAGGTATTCCAGGCAAATGGAAATGAAAAGAATGCTGGAGTAGGTATACTCAGATAAAACAACATAAACTTTAAAACAAAGACTGTAATAAAAAACAAAAGAAGGCATTACATAAAGATGTCAATCCAACAAGAAAATGTAACATTTATAAATATATATGCACCATACAAAGCAAACACTAACAGACCTAAAGGGAGAAATTGAAACCAATACAGTAATACCAGGAGACTTTAATACCCCACTTTCATCAATGGATAGATCATCCAGACAACATCAACAAAAAATTAAAACAGAAACATCAGCTTTAAATAACACGTTAGACCAGACAGACTTAATAGATATATACACTTTATCCAAAAGAATACACATTCTTCTCAAGCGATCATGGAACATACTCCAGGACAGATCACAAGTTGGGCCACAAAACAAATCTCAATAATTTCAAGAAAACTGAAATCATATCGAGCATCTCTTCCAACCACAATGGTATAAAACTAGAAATTCATTAGAAGAAATAAGAAAAAATATAAAAATATAAAGATTAAACAACCAATGGGTCATTGAAGGAACCAAAGGGGAAATTAAAAAATAATCTACAACCAGTGAAAATAAAAACAGGACATACCAAAATACATAGGATGCAGCAAACGCAGTTCCATGAGGGAAATTCATACCTCAAGAAATAAACAAACAACTCAAATAAACAATCTAGCTCTGCAACTAAAGAATTAGGAAAGAAGAACAAGCAAGACCCTAAATTTACAGAAGAAAGGAAATAATGATGACTAGAAGAGAAATAGACACTAAAAAGACAATAGAAAAAAAATCAATGAAGAAAGAGCTAGTTCTTTGAAAAGATAAATGATACCGAAAAATCTTAGCTAGACTTGCCAAGAAAAAAGACAGAAGAGAACTCAAATAAAATCAGAGATATTACAACCAATACCACAGAAATACAAAGGGTTGTAAGAAACTGCTATGAAAAATCATATGCCAAAAAACTGTACAACCTTGAAGAAATGAATAAATTCCTAGAAACCTACACTCTCCCAAGATTGCATAATGAAGAAATAGAAAATCTAAATACACCAATTACTAGTAAGGAGATTGAAAGCGTACTGAAAAACCTCCCAACAACAAAAGTCCAGGACCAGATGGCTTCACTGGAGAATTCTACTAAACATTCAAAGAAAATTTAACACCTATCCTTTTCAACTCTTCCAAAAACTGAAGGAGGGAAAGCTTCCAAACATATTTTACAAGGTGAGCATTACCCTGATACCAAAACCAGAGCAAGGGCTCCACAAAAAAAGAAAATTAAAAGCAATATCCTTGGGGCGCCAAAGGTGGCTCAGTCAGTTGAGCATCCAACTCTTGATTTTGGTTCAGGTCAAGATCCCAGGGTTGTGGGATGGAGCCCCACATTGGGTTCTGCAGTAAGCAAAGATCCTACTTGGGATTCTCTCTCTCTCTCCCTCTGCCCCTCTCCCCTAAGGCATGCACATTCTCTCTCTAACAAAACCCTCAATATCCTTGATGAACATAGATCCTCAAATCCACAACAAATATTAGCAAAACAAATCCAACAATACATTAAAAGAATCATGCACCATGATCAAGTGAGATTTATTCCAGTGATGCCAGGATGGTCCAACATCTGCAAATCAATCAACACTGAACATCACATTAACAAAATTAAAGATAAAATCACACAATCATCTCAATAGATGTGGGGAAAAAGAATATCTGACAAAATCAACACCCATCTAGGATAAAAACTCTCAATAAGTGGGTATGGAGGAAATATACCTCAGTGTAATCAAAACCACATATGACAATCCTATAGCTAACATCACACTTAATGGTGAAAAGCTGAAAGCTCTAACATCAGAATGAAGACAAAGATGCCCACCCTCACCACTTTTATTCAACATAGTCTCAGAAGTCTAGCCATAGCAATTAGGGAAGAAAAATAAATAAAAGGCATCCAAATCGGAAAAGAGGTAAAACTGTCTCTATTTGTAGATGACATGATACTATATATAGAAAACTCTAAAGAATTCACCAAAAAAACCTGTTAGAACCAATGAATTCATTCAAGTTGCAGGACACAAAATCAATATACAAAAATCTGTGGTATTTCTATACATAACTAACAAAACATTAGAAAAAGAAATTTAGAAAACAATCCCATTTACAACTGCATCAGAAAAAGAGTAAAATACTTAGTAATAAATTTAACTAAGGAGATGAAAGACTTGAACACTGATAACTATAAGACACTGACAAAAGAAATTGAAGAAGATACAAATAAATGGAAAAATATTCTGTGTTCATGGATTGGAATTAATATGGTGAAAATGTCTATACTACCCAACATAATCTACAGATTAATGGCAACACCTATCAAAATTCCAGTGGCATACTTCACAGAACTAGAATAAACAATTCTAAAATTTGTATGGAACCAAAAAAGATGCCAAATAGCCAAAGTAATCTCGAGAAAGAAGAAAAAAGCTGGAGGTATCACACTTTCTGATTTCAAACTATACTACAAAGCTGTAGTAAATCAAAACATTACGGTATTAGTACAAAAACAGACACACAGACCAATGAAACAGAATAGAGAGCCCAGAAATAACCCACGCATATATGGACAGTTAGTCTATGACAAACAAGCCAAGGACATACAATAGAGAAAGGATGGTCTCTTCAGTAATGATGTTGGAAAAATCGGACAGCCACATGCGAAAGAATAAAACTAGACCACTATTTTATACCATGCACAAAAATTAACTCAAAATGCATTAAAGACTTGAATGTTAAGACCTGAAACCATAAAATGCCTTGAAGAAAATATAAACTCCTTGACATCAGTCTTAGCAACATCCTTGTGGATCTGACTACAAAGACAAGGGAAACAAAAGTGAAAGTACACAAATAGGGCTACATCAAGCTTAAAACCTTCTACCCAACAAAGGAACCATCAACAAAACGAACAGACAACCCACTAAATGGAAGCAGATTTTTGCAAACTATATATCTGATAAGGAGTTAATATCCAAAATACATAAAGAATTCATACAACCTGACAACAACAAATCAACCAACCTGATTTAAAAATGGGCAGAAGATTTGAATCAACATTTCTCCAAAGAAGATATACAGATGACCAACAGGCACATACAAAGGTGCTCAACACCAATTATCAGGAAAATGCATATTAAAACCACAATAAGAAAACATCTCACATCTGTTAGAATGGCTACTAACAAACAAACAAACAAACAAAAACAAGAAATTACAAATGTTAGTGAGGATGTGGAGAAAATGGAAACTTTGTGCACTGTTGGTGAGAATGTAAACTGGTGTAGCCACTGTGGAAATTATAGTGGCCTCAAAAAATTAAGAACAGAACTACTGTATGACCCTCAATTCCACTCTGAAATATTTATCCAAAGAATATGAAAACACTAATTCAAAAAGATACATGCACCACTATGTTTACTGCAGCATTACTTACAATAGCCAAGATATGGAAACAGTCTACGTGCTTATTGACGGATGGATAAAGAGGATGTGGTACATTTATACAATGGACTACTCAAACATAAAAAATAATGAAATCTTGCCATTTACGACAACACAGGTGGACCTTGAAGATATTAGGCTAAATGAAGTAAGGCAGATAAAGACAAATACTGTATTATTTCACTCATACATGGAGTCTGAAAAACCAAACAAATGAACAAACAAAACAACAAGAGTGGTGGTTATGGGGCGGAGTGGGGGAGTGAAATGGGTCAAGAGGGTTAACTAGACAGTGACAGATGTTAAACAAACTTCATAGTGTATACAGATATCGAGTTATAAAGATGTACACCTGAAACTTACATTTAAAGGGAAGGGGGCATAGTCATTGTGAAATACTACCCTGTCCCTAAAATGTATAAACTACAACTACAGGCGATATCAGAAAAAAAAATCTCAAAAAAAAAAAATGTCAAGTAAAGGAGACTGGTACAAAGGAGTATATTCCATATGAAAATGGAGACATTACCATTCATCTTATAGGGTAGCAAGAGAATTTCACAAAAAGTACCAGCACAGTTCCTTCTTCTCTCTCTGCTTTCCTCCCTCCCTCCTCTCTTCCTTCCCTTCCACCCACCTCCAGGTATAAACTACTCTGTTGATGACTTTCTTAAAAACATTAAGTAAAACTGTCCTACCAAAGAGGGTAAGCATCTCCAGGTTGTAAAACAACCTCAGAGACAGTATTATATCCATGAAATTGAAAGGGCCAGGTGTTATAAGAGGTGATCTCCAGGACCTTCAGATTTTTCAAAGTCCATGGTTATAATTGTTTTTGAAATAACTTTTATTTTTAAAAAATGCAAAGAAATTCCCACTTTTACATTCAGTAGACTTCTCACACCCCTGTAGAAGATCCAGAACATCAGTGACTGCAGATTTGATGTCTGTCTACACAAGCTACAGCTTTGACAGCACAACTGCTTTAGTCATGGGGATTGTGAAATAAGAGTGACGTCTATGATAGCATAATCTCCAGATTTACAGAGATGAAATATATTTTTTCCTAAAACACTTGAAACAGATTGCATTTTGGTCATGTGCCTTTCTTCTGCTTAAAACGTCAAACAAAATATGTACACCACGGGCATTATTCTGAGTGCTTTAAAACAAATCCTTTATTCCTTAGGTCAGTGAGAGAGTAGAAGTGATTTGCACATCTGTTTATCTGTCCTACTGCTGTGGGAGGGGCTGGTGGAGATTGTAAGAAAGGATCTATGAATACAGACAGAAAAATTTTACAGTGATTTTGAAGGTAATGATTTATAATGTCAGTCTTCCAAAGGTGTGAATAACAATAAAATGCAGTTTGTAAGTCATTCTGCCTTTGCTGGTAACACTTACAGCTCTAGGTGATTAAGACTCGGATTTTCAAAAATCTTTTCCCTGTACAAAATATCCAGCAATAGAATGTTATTATCAGGAAGGGGCTAAATCTGAAGTCGACTATGAAAACTACAGCTCCAATTCAGGAAGCATGGTATCTGGAGATACCTTGGGTGATAAAGAAATCTTACTTGGTCAGTTAAGCAACAGTCTCAATATGACATGTTTCCCTACAGAAAAAGAGAGCAGTATGGGGCGACTGGGTGGCTCAGTTGGTTAAGCGTCCGACTTCGGCTCAAGTCATGATCTCGTGATCTGTGAGTTCGAGCCCCGCATCGGGCTCTGAGCTGACAGCTCAGAACCTGGAGCCTGCTTCGGATTCTGTGTCTTCCTCTCTCTCTCTGCCCCTCCCCCACTTGTGCTCTGTCTCTCTCTGTCTACCAAAAATAAATAAATGTAAAAAAAATTTAAAAAAAAAAGAAAAAGAGAGCAGTATAAGAAAATTCTAAGTGATTTATGACTGAAATTACTAGGAGAACTGAGTATCTCCTATCCATCCCACCCCCCAGAATAGGATTATGCTAAAGAGAATCATTCCTAAACTGGGGACTTGTTATGATTTCAATGAATACCCCCCACCATGGCATCGACAAGAGAAATGGCAAACTTAACATGTAAAAAAGATTTTCACCTGCTTAATCCAAATTCCCCTGGCCACAGGAAACTTTATTGTTTAAAGAGAACTTGAAGAGAGATTAAACACAAAAGATTCAGTTCTTATGGCAAACTAATTTTGATATATAAACAGAGAAAGTCACTGCCACTGAAATATACTGACTCGAAATGCTTACAGAGATGTATTTCATTTATCCATAGATAGCAGGCAGTGATAAAGACTACATTCTTATCTTTGCTCTTTAATGTAATTAACTTCACAGAGTTCAGCAGGCCACTGAGATTTCGTCCTTATTCAGAGCTAAAGCAAAGTTCCACTATTCTCTACAATCAAACAGCAACTTGGCAAAGAATCCAGGAGGCCCTTTGCTTTTCCCTTCTCCGGGCCTAAACCGCAAGCATGCTAACACTGGTGTTCTAAATGCACAGAACTGGAGTCAGTAGGAGACTCGGGTTGGGGGACAAAATGGAAATCGTAAAGTGAGAATCTTTTCACTAGAAAACTACCTGACAATGGCATTCTGAGATTCTGAGGCACTTGTAAATCACATTTAAGTATGTCTGTTTTCTTGCCAGCTATTGTGGTCCTCCTAAATCCGAGAAGACTGTCTTTAGACACAGGAAGAGACTGGGACTTAGAAGGAAAATTCTGTTGTGGAATCATCTTTCTACCAGGAGTCTTCAGATATGTGTATTTCTAGACATAATCTATATTTCTGCACTGCTTAATGTCATTTGACATCCAGTACTAACAAGAGTCTACCTTCTCCCCTGGCCTCCAAGCAGCCCCCAAAGTCTCCAGTTTATGCCTCTGGCATTCCAAACGTTGTAAAGAGCTGCTGCTTTATCTTCGCACAGACCTCCCAACCTCCGATGGGGCCCGAAATGATGATCTGTTACCACATTAACATCTTCTGACTCACCTGGTAGTTCATCAAAGAGAATTAAGTCTCTAAGAAAAGGAGGAGGGGTAGGGACTCGGTAATATTAATGAGAGAAAGGGTAGTCCATGTTTTAAGGACAAATCAGAGTTCTACTATTTTATTTCATATTCTGTCTAAATAAACCGCCCCAAAATGGCTTTATTAGAAATTCAGAGACTTCATGAATAGAAAGGGGAAAACAACAACAAAAAAATCAAATACGGGTTGAATAAATTCCACCCTGGCTTAGCAGGGCGGTAGATTAGTTTTAAGTAGTTGTAGTGAGTAATAGTTTTTAAGGGAGTGCTCGTGTATTTGGGTTGTTCTATTTCATAGTCCCAAGACACTGAGAACAAATATCCAACATGGAGTTTTTACTGTAAAACTATCCAGCTTCGCTTGTTTTCCAAGAGACTCATAGCCAAAGTGATGTGAACTTCCCCTATGCTGTCAAGGCAAGTCCGTGGTATAGCACATCACAATGAGAAGCCCTCTCCCACAGCTCTTCTGAGACCACGTGGAGCCTGGGAAAATGCCTCCGAGTGGCCTGCTGAGCCATCAGGACTGCAGGACAGGTAAGCACTGCTTCCTAACTGGCCCCACCCAACACAGCCTGGCTCTCCTCCAGCCAAGCCTTGTCCCAAACAAGGCAACCTCAAAGTAGGAAGACCTATTTTGTCCCATAATACTTCTCTCCCTGAGATGACCTCTTCATTATCAGTAACATTACTGACAATGACGAAAAATGTCAAACATCCAGAAAAGTAGAAAAACAGTGCCATGACCCCCCCAAACCCCGCCATCTAAACTCAATAATGGTTAATATTCTGTCATGTTTCAAATACATATTTGGCAAACCATTTCAAAATAGATTAGATGTCATGACACATTACTCCTAAATATGTGAGCACAGACTCACATATAACAAGACATCCTCCTATATCACCAAGATAGTATGATCAAAACTGAGCATGACATTATTGGTCTGTCAAATAACCAGTCCATACTCAAATTTCCCAAACTATCCCCAAAATGTGTATCAATGAACCTCCTCTTGAATTAGAATCCAACCAAAGATCATGCATTGCATTTGGTTATGTCTCTTACATTCCTGTAATCTAGAATAATGTCTCCCTTCCTTTTATTCTTAATTATGACCTTTTAAAGGGATCAGGCTAGTTGTCCTGTAGAGTGACCTCCATTCAGAATTTGCAGTTAAAAAAAAATAAGATCTCAGTTGCCTAAATACAAATTTTCAACCTGCATGCTCTTTTACAATGCCAGCCCTTTATTAGTTTTGACAGCTTCCTTTAAGTTCTGCAGGAAAGAGCAGGTTCAAACTAACACTGTAATTAATTCAAAGTCTGGAACACAAATGACTTGAAGATTTAGTCCTAAAGATAATTTCAAAGAAGTGAGATCTTAAATTTATAAACACTTAAGTTTTTAGCAAAGGTAAGCAGGTGGGGTAGTGGTCTCATCCTTGTTCTAAGAAAGGGCACTTTGTGACAATCAGATGACTGTGTGCTGACCTGGAAGCAGCTCCACACTATGTACCAGTTCAGACTTGTGACTGTTTCCAGTCTGAGGTCATGAGTCAGCTCTCATTCTCCATCTGAATACCTGGTGAGATTTAATAAGAGGGTAGGAAGAAAGGGGCTGATAGCTACTGAGTACTGACAATGTCTTCGTCCATGCTAGACTAGACCAGGAACATATACAGCCATTTTAAAAAATGAAGAATATGTGTGTTTTAAAGCTATTTCATTCAGGAAAAAATGAATTATAACTCATTACTTCTGAAACTGTCCATTCAGTAAGTCACATCTGTCCTTATAAGATGGCCAAGGGTAGAGAAATCACAAGTGTGATACCATCACTTAGAACATATACAGGGAGGTTGGGTGTGAGATGGAGACTTTGGAAAAGCCCTTATGGAGCCCTTTGAAACATGTTATAGGCCTAAGTGTGATCTTCACCATTGTTGGTGATGGGTGGGGTTGGGGACAGGGGTTGCTCTGTGGGAACCAAAAAACAAGTCTTACCATAAGTTTAAGAACACACACACACAGGATCCTAGTTTAAGACCACAACTGGGAAACAATTTGGGTGGGTAAGTGGAATATTTGGTCCTGGGCTAAAAATTTCACTTATTACCCAAGATATTTAGAGACTCCAAAAGGATCCCTTGAGATAACATTTCACGTTCTTAAATAAGGACAGTACTGGACGCTGAGTCACAATAAAGCTATGTCTATTTGAGGCCAAAACAAATGGGGCAAACTAGTTAGTTCCATGAAAAAAAAAAAAAACCAAAAACCTACGAACAAAATGATTACTTGAGGCCAAATTTACTTAGAAAAACAATTTTCTACCTGTCACTTCATTGGCTTTGTATGCAATACCACTAGCCCCATGTGCTATTAATTTTACTATCTATGGGACCATCAGAGAATGTTACCATTCAGTGAGAAAGCTCAGGCAGACAAAAATTAGAATAAAACAAATTGAAAATTATCACTTTAGCTTTCTTTCCCATACTGCTTTCCTATTTTTTTTTTGTTTATAAAAATATGCCCTTAACATCAGGTATGAAAACCATGTTTAGATAATGTTCAAGCACAGACAAAATGATATTCAAAATGATGGCTCCCACAATCATAACTCTGCCAGACGATGCATAATAATGAGGATGATAGAACTGGGCACTTATGAAAATCTCAAAGTTCCCTACAAAACCCTTCACTCACCTTTAAATAACTATGCATAAAAGAAACAGAGATTTTGTTTATTTATTCTGAGAGAGAGAAAGAGTGCAAGAGGGGGAGGAGCAAAGAGAGAGAGGAAAAGAGAGAATCCCAAGCAGGCTCTGTAGTGTCAGCATGGAACCTGACATTGGGCTTGATCTCACAAGCTGTGAGATCATGACCTGAACCAAAATCAAGAGTTGGAAGTTTATTCAACTGAGCCACCCAGGTGACCCAAGAAACAGATCTTTTATTTCTAAATGAGGGAGTTGGTTGTTTGAACTGCTGGCTGTTCAAGCAGGCCGCTCTTGCAACAACTTTCAAACTTCCTGTGTATAAGATGAGAAGCGCCAGATGAAGCATATCCTCTGTGGCCTCCCTCTCTTGCAGGGGGTCCATTCCAACTCTGAGATTCTATGACCATGTGCAATGAGAAAAAGAGTTGATGAACCACTGGACTATTCAAACAGGATTGCAGAATCACAGGACAAGAAACATCTTTGAACAGCCCTCTAGCTCACTTCCTGCTTATTAGCCAGGATCATATTTAAATCATATTTTAAAAACACCACCAAATGCCAAATGAGAAGATGCCAAACCTAGGCATGTGTGACTTAATTCTTCCTTTACCATTTGAATTGAGATTGCAAATTTTGATGCTTTAAAGGACAAGACAGTAAAAAGGCTGGGTTTGGACTCTGGAAACCAGAGAAAGCACATGCCTTGTTAAAAGGGGACAGAAGCTATTGAACTCCAGCATCAGCTGCCACTGGAAATTAGGGCACCAGGGTACCAGGTTTTAGGCCTTTCCAGAAAAGCTAAATATCTAAATTTTTATATGAAATCTCCCAAATTTTAAATTAGCAATGAACTAAAATATAGCAGTCCAAGTACAGTTTTTCTGAGCGCAGCTTCAGCTTTGCACCACCAGTTGACAATTTGTAATCTAAATTCCTCGCACTGCAGTTGAAGTTCATTTTCTTGTGTTCTGCTTTCAGCAGAGATGAAAGAAAGCTGGCTGTTACCAAATGCTTGGAGATAGGTAGTCAGTTTCAATCTAGTCATTTATTCTAAGCTAAATAAACCCAGGTCCTTAACCTCACTACACAGGACATGTTTATCTACATTTAAATCATTCTGACACCTCTAAGTCCTGACATTAAAGATACACAGCTAAGGGTTTGACTCAATGTGGGGGAAAATGAAAAGATTATACAATTTTAGAAATCATTAATTGTATGGATGTCTGTAGTTTAAAAATCACAAAACTTACATTTTTTAAAAAAAGGACTTGGAAGGTTTGAGTAAAACACCAAGTTCTGGGTTGGAAGGGCTAATTGTTATAAAGATATGCATTGTTCCCATATTTATTTATTTAACAAACATGTACTGAATGCCTATTACGTACCAGACAATTCCAATCAGAATCACAATGAAAACATTTTTGTGTGTGCGTGGTAAGAGTAGGGAGCAATTTCAAAGTTGCCAAATTAATTCTAAAATTAATCTAGAAGAATAGACAAATAAGAACAGCTACATGAAAAAACTCAAAATGAAAAAAAAATTCTAATTCAAAGTAATGTATATATAATGTGTTTTTAAAAAAAACAACTAGACAAAAATAAAAAGGTTTATAAAGTTAAATCACCAATAATCCAACCACCCAGAAACAGTTACTTTTGTCACCTTGACTTTTGATGACCTCCAGATCTTTTCTGAAGACATATAAACACACATATATTCCTATTTCTTTTTACAAAAATGGAATCACATGACAAAAGCTGCTTTATAACCTGATTTTTCTTTAAAAAACTCAATGTACATGAACTTTGTGTATGTTACCACTTAGGAATCCACTTTCACTCTTTTCCAATTTAATATTCACTAGAAGACAGTTCCTACTGATCTGTAAAGCCGATTCTGCCATATACAGGCCTCTCTCTTTTTTAATGTTTATTTATTTTTGAGAGAGATACAGACAGAGTCAGAGCAGGGGAGGGGCAGAGAGAGAGGGAGACAACAGAATCTGAAGCAGGCTTTAGGCTTCGAGATGTCAGCACAGAGCCCGACACTGGGCTTGAACCCACGAACCACGAGATCATGACCCAATCTGAAGTCAGACATCTAACCTAATGAGCCACCCAGGCACCCCTAGGCCTCTCTTTTAGAGTTATTTTATTCCATTGACTTATCAGTCAATATGCACTGTATTAATTACCTAAGCTTTATTTACAATAAACCTTAATATCCAGTAGGGCAAGTTCCTTTCTTGACCCTCAAAGCTGTTTCTAGTCCTCATCAAGAATTACTCCTGGTCCTTTATGTTTTCCTATAGCTTTTAATGTTAGCTTGTCAAGTTGCATGAAAAAATTGAGAGTTTGATTAGAAAGGCCCTGAATTTATAGACCAATTTGGAGACCAATGGGACTTCCTATATATTTGACATGGCAGACCTCCCAATTATTTTTGAGGACTTAAAAAAACGTCTTTCAGTAAAGTTTAGAATTTTTCTATGTAACATTCTTGCATACTTTATTAAGTTTATTATGAGGTACTTCCTATTTTTTATTGTTGCCATCACATATATTGCTTCCTAAAAATTACATTTTCAAATTGTCTGCTGTTGCAATTGACTTTTGTATGCTGACCTGCCACTGAAAAATCTATTAAACCCTCTTATTAATTCTAATAATTAGTCACTATATTTCCCTTAGACTTTTCATGATACTTTTATTCTTTATTTCCAAATTTCCCATCTGTATTTTTTCTCCTGACTTATAGTTTGGGCTAGAATCTCCAGTAAATGTTGAATATTGTTCCTAGTAGGAATCGCTGTGGTACCCTTGATTATAAAAGGAACACTTTTAGTGATTTAGCAATGAGAACAGTATTTGTTTCCATTTCACCTAAGTTTTCAAATTTATTAGCTTTTGTAATAGGCACATCACAGATTTGTGGCTCTGTCCTTCAGGACATGCAGTGAACTGCTTTCTCCTACAATGTTTATGTAGACTATCTTCTGTTCTATATTTTCTATTCAGCATTTGTTTGTAACAAACATTCCCCTCAAATTTGTAACAAACAAATCCCCTCAGTTGGGATTTGTATCCCATTTTACAATGTGCTAGGTCTTTTTTCAATTTTTGATGTGTTCACTTGAGTCATGTACAAAAACAGTAAATATTCCCAAAGTTTATCAATCCTGCTATCTCACAGTTCTTAAATAAACCACTATGAAGTTTAAGTAACCACCAACTAGTCTAGAGTCTTTCCAAGGCCCAATCATGAGCCCACTGCTCATATTTAAATCACATGGGGAGTCGGAAGCTCCAAGGCTGGGGTCATTTTCAACTCTACAGATTCTTGTATCCCTAGCACCCAAGAATCTGATGTAGATCTGGGAAAGTGCCAGACACTTGTATTCTTTTTAAAGGGTTCCTAGGGATTCTGATGCACAGTTCAGGTTTGGAAGTCACTGCTCTAAATCTTATTTTATTGATCTACTGGTATGGAATTAGTGGCAAGAGTCTTGCCAGAGTAATGGTGGTGGTACATTACAAAGTTCTTGAAGATAAACACAAAATGCAAGTCCTATAAGTGAATATAAGAGAGAAATCACCCTCGCTCCTTAAACACAAACAAAGAGGCCTCTAGCAGGAGCACTATAGCAACAGTGAAGAGGCATAGGGAGAAAGCTAATTTCTAAGGCACTCAAGGCCCAAACTACCAAGGCAATTTATGAGAAGCCAATGCATATTAGCTCAATTATTATCGCCTCTCTGGAGGATTTCAAAGAACAAGTCTCATGCCTCCTTTGTTTTCTTTTCTCTCTCTCCCTCTAACTGCCAGGTGATCTACCTTTTCACAGAAAAAAAAAAATCACCACATACTTTTCATTTTTTATCTTCCACAAGTCCCTACAGTTCACCTAAAATGTGCATCAATTTGATATGTAAAAATTAAAGTGATAGGTATGCAATGACTTATAATCGTAATTAAGATGCTAATCAGATCACACACAGACTCAGATTAACAAGAAATGTACGATGTTTGCTATGACTCAGGTTTTATTATTTCCGAAACACTACCTTGATATTCCTGTCTTCACTGTCTAAACAAGGAAAAACTTAGAAGAATGTGTAAAGAGAACTTTTTAATGTTGTTCTGCTTACACAGTATTTACTGATAATATAAGTATCAAATGAACAAATGAAAAATACTGGTTAATATAAAAAAATCATCAAACAGAACCTCCACCTTCATCGTATACACATTCTTACCATGAAATTAAGAGAGATATAACAAGACATGTGCTTCCCAATGAGTGGCAACAGGAAATACACCCTATCTAGCACAAAGTATTCTTACATAAGAAACAACAACATACAAGGGATCTGACCTCATTAAGAGTGTGGGTCTGACTACCAGTTTACAGGAAATACAGGGGCTGGAAGAATATTAACGCCACCATGCAGATGCAGCCAGCCAAACCCAAAATGTGGGATATTCCAGAGGACACTTGACCTAGTTTCTCTGATAAGTAAACAACAAGAAAAAAAAACAAAAAAAACCAGGAGGGACGTTCCCCTAAGTTCAAAGAGATAGTCACCTATTGTAAAGAGAATCAATCAAATGCAGTGAATGTGTGGACCAACCTTGTTTGAACCCTCATTTGAACAATCCAACTATAATAGAATTGAAGAGATAGAGAAATCTGAAGACGGACTATATATCTGATGACATCAAGAATTTTTTTTCTCCCTTGGGACGCCTGGATGGCTCAGTAGGTTAAGCATCCAACTCTTGATTTTGGCTCAGGTCATGATCTCGTGGTTTGTGGGATTGAGCCCTGAGTCAGGCTCTGCACTAACAGTGTGGAGCCTGCTTGAGATTTTCTCTTTCCCTCGCTCTCTGCCCCAACCCGACTCGTGCACTTGTGCACATCCACGCTTTCTCTTTCTCAAAATAAATAAACATTAAAAAAAAACCTTAATGGCACTCTGCTCATTAAAAAAAAAAAAGAAAACTTAGGGGCACCTGGGTGCCTCATTCGGTTAAGCATCTGACTTCAGCTCAGGTCATGATCTCTCAGTTCATGGGCTAGACACCTGCACTGGGCTCTGTGCTGACAGCTAGGAGCCTGGAGCCTGCTTCAGATTCTGTCTCCCTCTCTGCCCCTCCCCACTCGCACTCGGTCTCTGTCTCTCTCAGAAATAAACATCTTAAAAAATTTAAAACACCTTATTTTTTAGAGTCAAATATATTGAATCACTCATGTGTAAAATATATGATATCCAGGATTTACCTAAAATTATGTGGGAGTGGGGGGCAGGAAGAACAAGTCAGGGGATAAATGAAATAACATTTGGTCATATGTTAAAAATGCGATGCTGCGTGATGGATAAGAGGGGACTCATTGGATAATCTATTGTATGCATCTGAAATTTCTAGTAAGTTTAAAAACAAAAGAGAGAATTCTTTGAAGACTTAAATTAAAAAAAGAAGACCATAATTTGATGAAAACCTCCAAGAACCTTAAGCTGATGCATTTTTTCTTTTAAATATTTATGTTAATATCATCCTTCTTTCAAAGTTTCAGAACATAAGTCACAATTAAAGTTTGCTTTTCTAATTTTCTAACTTTGAAAATAACATTTTACAAAAAAATGCAAAAGCATTCTTTATTGTGTTGTGAATTATAACCATAATCTTTAGAATAATTTTTGTAAGTAGATAACAATTAAAAAGCAACCTAAACAGAAATGATCTAATAGGTGATTGTAAAGCTCTCATCTTCCTTAAGCCTTAAAAGCAAGCACACTATCGCATTTAAAGTAGGGATGGTAACCTCGTTCTTTCATGACTACTGGCCCAAGTTGAAAATGTAACTGATTATAGAAATAGGTATACATATAGATACATATACATAGTCTGCAGGTTCAAGCCATACTACCAGCCTGTTACATATGGAGTAAAAAGTGCACCATACTTAAAAAATATATATAGCCTTACAGTAAAAGGAGCACATGTCCACAGGGCACCTGGGTAGCTCAGTTGGTTAAGTGTCCAACTTCAGCTGAGGTCATGGTCTCACGGTTTGCGAGTTTGAGCTCCGTGTTGGGCTCCGTGCTAACAGCTCAGAGCCTGGAGCCTGCTTCAAATTCTGTGTCTCTCTCACTGTCCCTCCCCCATTTGCGCTCTTGCACTCACACGCTCTCTCTCTCTGTCCCTCAAAAATAAATAAACATTTAAAAAAATTTTTTTAAAGGAGCACATGTCTAAAAGCAGAATTGGGAATCTGACAAAGATAAAGGAGACCCTCCTGCTAAAAACACACAAAATCTGGGTAAAAGAAAAACATGCTTAAGTACATAGCAGAACTCAAAAGAAACGGAAATATCAAGGAAATACCAGAAATGGAGAGGTAAAGAGTAGGAAACGAATGGGCTGACACTCTAATGGCCTATAGAAAAGCTTTAGATCAGACATACACAGGAGAGGACCCAGTCTCCACTGCCCCGAGGAGTAGACACTGCTCCATCACTCCACAAAAACCCCTTTCTCTCTTGATTTGTGTGTTTTTCCTTTTGTTGAATGCTGAGAACTCACCAGCCCCTGAGGCTCCACAAAAGTCTCTCTTAATGTTTCATTGTCCCAAATCTCCCAGCTTCTTGGATACCCATCCCACAGAACTACTTTTCTTCATGTTGTTCCTCATTCCCACCTTCCAAAGGCAAGCATTTTTAGGGTGCCCCTCCGCTCTCGGTCACATGACTGGAGTGGAAGCCAGCCATAGTCCTGCCTTCTTTTCTTCATAGAAGCTTTCTCTCTTCCTTTCACTGGTTTTAGTAGAAGGTTCATATGATAGGAGGCCTTTACACTTGGGACTTGAAAATACTGGACAGTGCAGTGCTTTGGAGTCCCTGAGAGGGAGTCCTGGAGATGCCAGTGAGGCACTGGAGCGGGATGTGAGTTTCAAACTCACCTAAGCAAGGGCATCAATGCCCTGTGTATATTTCCTTCTGTCTTGTGCACTGCACCATCTGTCCCACTTCCTGCCCTGGCCTCGTCTTCTTCACTGGCTTGCTATGTTTGTCTTCATCTCTTCTCAGTGGCATACCTCTCCATGGCCTCTCCCATCACTGAGGTTCTACAAGAAGCTTCTCCTGCTTCTTCTCAGGGTCTTCCTCCACACCAGCCCTGTCCACACCTCCTGTTATCACCTCCCCCCTCCTCAGTCTTGCCCTGGGGTCTACTCAAGCTTACTCTCCATGGGTCTGCTTTTCCTGGTCTACCTGCCCTACACCCCTCCACTCTGCTGATTCCCATCCCTGAAACCGCTTCCCACGCATTGGAGCAAAAGCCTTACTTTCTTCTAAGCTCTCTTCTGAAAATACAGCTTTTCTAGAAAAAAAGTTCTCTGGGCTCAGGAAAAATAGAAAATTCCTTAGAAACGGAAGGAAGGCCAATATTGTTAAACAATAGTTAAAGGATGATGGTTACAATGTAAGTGCTACAACAAAGACCTGCATTGGGAGCTGTGGGGGCCAAGAAAGGGTATGCCTCACTAAACAAGGGAGAGTAACAAACTAAAGTGGGGAAGGCCATCCCCAAGGAAGGGAAGCATCTAAGCAGAGCCTGGAGGCATCAAGAGGACCATGCTGGAAGGGCTAAGAATGGTGGGCACTGCAGGCATGTCTGTGTCAGACCACAGCTGGGAGGCAGATGAAGCTTAGAGTTCACGATGAAGAGATGAAGTACAGAGGACAGATGGGGAGGGATAAGCAAAGGTGCTTGGACTTTGACATGTAGTCAGCTTTACAGCCTAACGTAAAGGATTTTAACAGGAGTTACTGAGACCCATTAGCATCCCCAGTCATACCTTACAAATACTGATGATTCACTGTGTGTTTCCATTAATATGAAGATCTTGACTAAACTGAGGATCACTTTTCTCCTCACTGATTTGGTTAAAGTGGAATACAGTTGATGAATTTGTCGAAGAGTATAATTTAATCTAAAAATCCTAGAAAAAATCTTTGGCAAAATTATTATTTTATTAATTCATTAAAAATAAGGTGCTTAGGGGCGCCTGGGTGGCGCAGTCGGTTAAGCGTCCGACTTCAGCCAGGTCACGATCTCGCGGTCCGTGAGTTCGAGCCCCGCGTCGGGCTCTGGGCTGATGGCTCAGAGCCTGGAGCCTGTTTCCGACTCTATGTCTCCCTCTCTCTCTGCCCCTCCCCCGTTCATGCTCTGTCTCTCTCTGTCCCAAAAATAAATAAACATTGAAAAAAAAATTAAAAAAAAAAATAAGGTGTTTATAACAATTTTAAATGATGTTTACACTGATTAAGTTAAAAGAGACACTTGATCCAGATTAGTGAATGCCAGCTTTAATCCTGCTGGGAAAAAAATAACATAACATTACTAGAAAGCTAATTAAAATAGGTTGGTACTGGCCTAAGGACAGACATGTAGAAATAGAACTGAGAGTCCAGAAATAAATCCTTGTGTTTACTGATAACTGATTTTCAATAAGGGGGCCAAGACAATTAAATTGGGATAGAAAGATCTTTTCAACAAATGGTACTGGGACAAATGGATAACCACATGGAAAAGAACAAAGCTGGACCCTACCTCATATCATACACAAAATCAACTCATTAACTCAAAATAGATCAAAGATACAAATGTAAGAGTTAAAACTATAAAAGTCTTAGGAAAAAACACAGGCATAAATATTCATGGCTTGGGATTAGGCAATGGTTTCTTAGATATAATACAAAAAGCACATGCCACAACAACAAAAAATTGAATAAATTGGACACCATCAAAATTAAAAACTTCGGTCCATAGGAGAAAAATTTTGCAAACTATCTATCTGATAAGGGACCTGTATCTAAAATATGTGAAGAACTCCTACAACTCAGGGCTCCTGGGTGGCTCAGTTGGTTGAGTGTCTGACCAGCTCAGGTCATTATCTTATGGTTCATGAGTTTGAGCCCCGCATCAAGCTCACTGCTGTCAGCGCAGAGCCTGCTTCAGAGACTCTGTCCCCTATTCTCTGCCCCTCCCCATCATGTGCTCTGGCTCTCTCTGAAAAATAAATAAAACATTTTAAATAAATAAATAACCCCCTACAACTCAATAATTAAAAAAAAAGTCAATTTAAAAATGAACAAAAGATTTGAATAAGATGTTTCTTCAAAAAAAGATATATAAATGGCAGATAAGTACTTGGATACAGGGTAAACATCATTAGCCATCAGGGAAATGGAAATCAAAATCGCAATCAAAGCCACTTCATACCCACTAGGATGACTATAATCAAAATGACAAATAACAAAGTGTTGACAAGAATGTGGAGGAAATGGAATCTTCATACACTTTTGGTAGGAATAGTAAATGGTACAGCTGCTTTGAAAAAGTCGGAAGTTCCTCAACATATTAAACACAGAGATAACAAATTACCCAGAAATTCCATCTTTAGGTATATACTCATGAGAAATGAAAACATATATCCACTCAAAAACCTGTGCAAATATTCATAGTAGCATTATTCACAATAGCCAAACAGTGCAAATCCAAGTGTCCCTCAACTGATGAATGGATAAACAAAATGTGATATATCCACACAATGGAATATTATTTGGCAACAGAAAGAAATGAAGTACTACCAGTAAATGCTTACAACCTGGATGAACATTGAAAACAATATGCTAAGTGAAAGCCAGTTATGAAGAACAACATATTGTAAGACTCCATTTATATAAAACATCCAGAGTAGGAAAAATCAGTAGAGACAGAACTAAATTGGTGGAAACTCTGGGATGGGAATGGGAAGGATGCTGGGGTAAAATGGAGAGTAACTGCTAATGGGTATAGAGTTTCTTTACGGAGGAACAAAAATGTTCAAAAAGGGGTTCTGGTGACAGTTGCACAACTTTGTGAATATATAAAAGCCAATAAATTGTAAACTTTACCTTTTAATAGTTTTTTTTAAGTTTATTTTTATTTATTTTTTTGAGAGAGCGAGCAAAGGAGGGGCAGAGAGAGAGGGAGAGAGAGAAAATCCCAAGCTGGCTCCACACTGTCAGCACAGAGCCAGATGCGGGACTCGATCCCAAGGACCGTGAGATCATGACCCGAGCCAAAATCAAGAGTCAGACACTTAACTGACTGAGCCACCAGGTGCCCCTAAACTGTATACTTTAAATGAGTGAATTGTAGGGTATGTAAATTATATCTCAATAAAGCTGTTATTAAACAAACAAAAAAAGAATGGGATAAAATGCTATTCAACTAAATTGGTGGGAACTGTCAGTGTTCTTAATTGTGAAATCCCCAAATTAAATTAGAAGAATGCTTTCCTCTAACTGAAAATGTCAGAGACTTCTAAAATGGGGTATATGACTGGTTGATCATGCTGGTAAATGCTAAGAGGCTACACAGAAAAAATGTTCCCCATCATTTTACTAGATTCATCAAATGCCATCTATGAGCTTTTGATGTGTGAATTCTATAATTTTCCAATAGTAGGCCTCCTTGCCCTACAGTTATCCTAATTAAATTTCACTGGTGTCTTTTAAGAATACCATATACAATTCCAAGTCCCCAAAGTTTATTCAGTCTAATTTTTACTTTTCTAAAATACTAGAGGAATGAGGTGTCTGGGTGGCTCAGTCGGTTGAGCGTCCGACTCAGCTGTGCTGACAGCTCAGAGCCTGGAGCCTGCTTCAGATTCTGTATCTCCCTCTCTCTCTGTCCCTTTCCCACTAGTGTGCTCTCGCTCTCTCTCTCTCTCTCTCTCTCTCTCTCAAAAATAAACATCAAAAAATTTATTTTTTAATAAAATAAAATACTAGAGGAAAAAATGATTTAATAAGCTGGAAATGGGGGGGGGTGGGGAGCATGAAAAAGCTTCCTCATAAGAGAACTATTTATAAACTCTATACTTTTGCTATTAAAAAGTATTTTACTAAAATAAGGATAAACTTGCACACTGCAAAAAATTTAGTCTTCCAAAAGTTCACATTACCTTGAAAGGAAACCCAGAAGCTGTTTTATTTTCAAATATATCTTAAGAAGAAAGATTTCCTAAGTGTTTCAAAAATGTTTTCTATTTAAGAGAAGCCTTTACAAGTCATTCTTTAAATAATGAGAATTTCTTTTCCCCCAAGGGAATAATTTCTACTGCAGTGTTTCTAAGAATATACAGGGTTAAAACCGTGTAAAATAGATTTTCTCACAGTTAGGGGAGAGTGAAACACCGCAAATAGGAAACCAGACAGCTCGGGGGTCAAAACACTACACTTCCAGGTCAGACTTCTGGTTGCAATTAAGTAAAATTCCTGCAAATATTTGTAAGGAAATCATATTTTTGGTGTCTCCTTTCAGCCCTTGTAACTTCTTACTTTCTTTAACAGCAACTTGTATTTGTGGGTATATACATATGTATATTATTTATTAAAGACACACAGAAATACAAAAAAACATAAACATTTAGGTACATAACACACCAACCTATGACCCCAGAATGGCAATTTGATCTTGGACTCAAAGGTAAAATGAGCATTTGTTCTAGGCTTCCATTTTTTTATGTTTCAGATTATGTGGACCCAGTTTTGTTTTTGCTTGACACAGACATGGATAATTTGGTTCTCAAGACATTTCACAAAATAGGTTAAGCCAAGTTTCCCATTAGATTGCATGGTTCATGATCAAATAGTTAAATTTGAATCTGATTGGAGTTTTGGCTGTAAGTAATAACAGCACTGTGTTAGAACAACAAATGTAAACAAAGTCCACAATTAAATGTACCTGAGTAGTTATTAAATATGCTTTCTACTCAACTCCCTGGGAATAGCCCAGAAGCTCACAGCACTTCAAAAAAATACCTACCTCAGAAATCTGTGGTGGATTCACTGACAGACAGATATTCCCGGTTTTAGGTGTTATTACAGTGAGTATAAAATTATTTTGATTAAAAACAATTAAGCAGTAAACTGAGAATCGTAACCATAAAAAAAATATTTTCATTTTAGATTTTCCACTTTCACTCTATTAGGGTGACATGTTAGGGAATTTGAAAATGAAAGCACTCTGGTTTTTCATCATCATTTGGGTTGTAGTCCCCACAATTCCCAAGGTATTTAGTTAGCGAATCTCAGTCCCAAAGTGTTAAACCACTGCATGTTCTCCTGAAAAAGGGCCTCTTCACTCGTCTGTCCTCTGTACCCTTTTAAAATCAAAGGGTTTTTACAGATATTTAGACTGTTAGATAACTACTATTTTCTCTCTCAAGCTTCTTAATGGCTATTAAATATTAGTGATGTGAAACTCAAATACTACAAACTCTTGGCATGTGACTGGAGAGCCCAGCCAAAGGAAAAGAATTTAAAGGGAACAGACAAGTTGGTAAGGGCTACAGGCACTTCCCAGACATCGGAAGGGTACTGCTGTAGCATAATGCACATAAAACTCCCAAGAAATGAATAGTACATGCCAAGGCAAATAGTTTCCACTCTACCTTGTCATCCCACACATTAAAAAATTATATGCAACCCCTAGGAGAAAAGGCCACTGCTTTATGAGTGGCAGCGGGAGGGTGGGGCAGAGGCGCTTTTCCTCATTAGTATCTGCCCAACACAGGAGAGGTGGCCACTTGTTACGACTTTATCTGGGAGGTACCAGAAGAAAGTGGAGCTTCACAAGAGTCTCACTAGCCTTGTGCCCCCCCACCTCTCACCTCAATATATAAGTGCGTAAAAATCACTTGTACAACACAAAGCCAGTGCCACATGGAACACGTTCCCATAATGCTGGGAGAAACCACAATTTTCACTGGGTGAACCAGAGAGAATTACAGGCCTCCCATTCAGTTGTCACCATTAGAAATAAGGTGACAAAACAGATCCCCCAAAGAAACATTGTTGTTGTTGTTGTTGTTGTTGTTGTTGTTGTTGTTTTTGTTGTTGTTGTTAAATCTCAGCCCTGTTATCAGTTGAAAGGCCAGTGACTTCCTCTTCCATCCCTTCTCCTCCGGACCCCAGAAGGGCAAGAGTGATGACCAGTTCTACCTGACCACCAAATGGAATCTGCCTTTGGAATGAATATCTGGTAATAAATCATCAGTCTTCACAGAGCTGGTAAATAGGCAGGGCTCTCAGCCAACTAGGACAACTCCTTAGGAGAAAAAAAAAAAAGGTCTTGCAATCACTGTTTGATGACAAAGATCTTTCTGGAACGCCAGAGTCCCAGGGGATTTGGTAGACTGCTTTTGAACTGCCCAGTTCCAGAATATGCAGAAATGTGGGAGCCTTGAGTCTGAATGTAAATGTGAACATGCAGACTCAAAAGGAATACTGGAATTGCATCACCAGGAAAGCAACAGAACTGGCTTTGTAATGTGAAACTAAGCAGTGGCAATATGGACCTTGTTTTATGAGGGAAAAATCATTGCCTTTTTGGTGTGCGTGGTAGGAGGTTAGGGGAGAAGGGTAAGGTGGGAGAGATGGAAGCAGCTTACTCACAGGCCAGTAGGATCAATCCAGTAAGGTTCACGGTAACATTGGCAAAGTTTTCCAGGTGGTTGAACTGAAGTGTGATAACCTCTTGGTGTGGCAGAAAGAATCCTAACCTGTTTTGAAGCTTTGTATACTGGGGGGGGGGGGGGGGGGGGACTTTTGTGTATTTTAATTTCTTGTAAAATTGAAAAGTGAACAAAAGATCGGCCATTGAAACTGGCAATTTCCACAACAGGTGACTGTAACAAATGGAAATATTAACGCTTAAAGGGTTTAAGGATTTTATTTTCTTGCCATTTATTGCAACAAATGGTTAGCAAAGTCTCCCCAGATTTTGCGAATGCAAAGCATCTTGTGTTGTCGGTCCTGTTTTTAGCACACTTTTGGTAAAAAGTGTAAAACTTTAAGTTCTGCAAATTGCCCCTTCCTGGAAAAATCATCTTTGCTGACACTGTGGCACATTCACCAGAGGGCTTAGAGGCACTTGCTTTCATTACTGCCCTTTAAGCTTCTCATGTGGATGAAAGCCTAGAAAATGTTTTTATTGAGTACACTATGGGAAGAAATGTAAATAATAAGCAAAGCTATTTAAACACATGTGTAAAAAGAAAACACATGTTTCCACTGCGCCCTAGGACAAATCTAAGGAAATCCATTTCTATTTGTAAAGGGCTGCGAATATAAAAAAACAATGCCTAAATATTAAGAATATTTACCAGAACAGTAAGTAATTGAAAATGTGTTGTGCTGTTTTGCTGTTTTTCAAACCACGCGAGGGCCCAGTTCTCCCCCTTCAGTCACCCATGTCTGACTGCCCTAGTCTGAGGACCCCTCCATGTCTGCTTGTGTGACTGCAGCCCAGCTCCGCGGCCACAGCTGGTGTGCGGGACAGGAACGAAGGCTAACACTCCATGGGAACAGCTGACAGATGTCAAAAGTGGCCGCTGCAGTGAGCAGTGTTTGTCAAGGGCCTATGCTTTCTCAGGGTTAACAGTTGTTGGATGTACAGTAATTTCTACTGTTGTTAATGTGTAAGGATGGATGGTGTTTCACGGCAAGTTTCCCCTGTCTTCTTGGGAAATGCCTGCCACTTTATGTGGAGGAAGGGCTGGGCTCACAGGGAAAAGTGTTTCACTTGCAAAATTTATTTTAAATAGGAAAAGGCCCTGTTTTCAATGGGCTGGGAAAATAAATACAAACCAAAACAAACTGCACATATACAACTTTGCACTCATGGGGACGCCGGAGAGCAGGGCTCACAATCAGGCCTGTGTCTGAAGAGCAAAGAGAAAGCTTTCTTTGGCAGGTACCATACACTGGGCGTTGGGGAAAGGAGGGGAACATTTCTCAGACAGAGGGAAGAATAGGAAGAACTTGCTTGTTTTGGCGATTCTTGCCTTTTCTCCTCTGGTGTGAACACCCACTGATTTCCTAACATGGTGGTAATGTGCCCCACCACAGAATGCTGCGTGGGTGTGGATGAAGAGAGAGGAAGCCTGGTAATTCAGCCCTGAACATTCGCAGAAGATACCTTGGATGCCACAAAAGAATGAGCAGATGGCTCTATGCATTGGCTAAAGATGGAAGCTAAGATTTTAGAGGCGCATTCTGCTTAGAAGAAAAGCCAAAAAGAAAGCCACTGCAGACAGAAACCACAGTACCCAGGAAAATTTAATTTATTTTATGGCATTTTCCAAAGACTGGGTTTCTTAGATGTTAAATGCAAGAACAAGGTTATACAAAATGGAATAATAGGCAGTAAAAAAAAAAATTACTGCTCTACAAACACAAAAATGTAGTGAACCCCTAATATTTAGACAATGCACTGAGGTAAGTGCTTGGAGCAGAAAGATGAGCTCTGTTTTGGGGTCTGTTTCTCCCTTTCCATCTTGTGATCAGAGAAGAGGGGATATAAAACCCAAACAAAGATATTCACATTGTAGTTCAGGCAGAACACTGCTCCTGGCTTTCACATGGTTAACTGAAAGACAGCTTTGTTTTCATGATTAGAGGAAAGTTTTATTAAGAGAAAACAAACACATTTATACACATACACACACACTCTCTCTCTTCCCCCTTAATCGGGATACTGAAGCAGTGAAGACCGCCCAGATATCAGACAGACGCATTTCCACACGGCCTCTGACACTTACTAGCTCTGTGACCTCAGGCAAGTTGCTCGCACCCTTGAGTTTGTTTCTTGTCTTCAGATCAAGGGTTAAGAATGCTGGCTAGAAGGGGCTACCCTAAGGATCTGCCATGGGTATGCAGACCCGGCACAGAGCTGGTGGCTAGCAGGCTGAAGCTCAGAAACAGGTAACTAGTAGGGGCATGGATGCTAACAGAACCTGGGATGGGGGGCTCTGGAGGCTATGTTTAGTCCCTAGGTGCCACAGAGCCAGGACATAATGCAGCTAATCTTACACTGGGGTAGGATGTTGTTCTGACTTTCTGAAAACCAATTGAAAACTACTATTTAATAATTTGTAAGTGGGGCACCTGGGTGGCTCAGTCGGTTGAGCGTCCTACATCGGCTCAGGTCATGATCTCACGGTCTGTGAGTTCGAGCCACACATCGGGCTCTGTGCTGACAGCTCAGAGCCTGAAGCCTGCTTCGGATTCTGTGTCTCCCTCTCTCTCTGCCCCTCCCCTGCTTATGCTCTGTCTCTCTCTCTCTGTCAATAATAAATAACATTTAAAAAAATTATAAAAAATAATTTGTAACTCATGACCACTTTCACCTCTGCCTTTTGTTGAAGGGGTAAGAGATGTTGCAATGGAAGCACGCCCCAAAGCCTTGACAAATGAACATGTGACTGGTGAACAGAAACTACAATTTGTTCCTTTATTTCTTCCAATGCTTGCGTTCCTCCTTAGTAACAGGCTCCGCACTGGGTGCTGAACAGCACAAGAGCCCTGGCCCTCAAAGGAAATGAAGTCTGTCTGGGAAGCAAGGAAGCAACTGGACTGGTAAGTGCTGCTACCACTGAGGGTGGACTGAGCACATGGGAAAGGGCGGAGGCAGCTCCCAGAGAGAGGTGCACAGAATCAGATAGAGCTCCTCAGGAGGAGTGACACCCAGGCACAGGCCTGCAGGAGGTGGAGGAGATGACCCACCAACGTGGAAAGAGAAGAGAGTTGCAGGGAGAGGAGGGCAACATGTGCAAAGACGCAGAGGTAAGAGTATGATGTTCTGGGGCCTGTGAGTCAGGCTGCAATGACAAGTTGATAAATGACCACAGAAGCTCTCCCAAGATTGCCTGGCCAAAGCCATCTGGGACCAGCGACTCCTCTCCCTCTTGGAAGAGAGGGGCTCCTCTTGAACTTGGCCTCCCATGGGTCCAGTTGTAGGTCTAGCAAAATCTATAAGCACTGGGCAGTTGGCTTGCCTAGCATTCTCCTGAATAGTCAGACTGCTTGGTGCCTGAATCTGGTACTAAAATGTTTGCCACTCCCAGCCTGTGCCAAGTGATTGCCCTATGTTCCCCAGAACGCTCTGCACAATGGTGGGGGGCCAACATGGAGAGGACACTACTGCCAGGCCTGTTCCTGGGCAGGCAGCCACCTTGGGGCATGAGAGGTAGTTGCTGAGAAGGCTAATGACCATGACAGACATGGTGTCTACAGACCATGAAAGCCCAAGAGTGGATGTGTCATCTGGTGACTGGATAGCCTAAAATCTGCAGTCAACTAAGGCCCATGGCTGGCCAAGTCACTTGGTCCACTAGAGGGCCACAACTCAGTAGTAACCTTGGGAGGAACTCTGTCAGTGGCTCAATCCACTGACATCTTTGGCTTATTGGTTAACAGATATGTCCATAACTCCGAATAAAATGGAAAGCATACTTTAGGCTCTACTTAAACTGTATGCTATAGGCTGAACTGTATCTCTCCAAAACTCCTATGTTGAAATCCTAATCCCCAGCACCTCAGAAAGCAACTGTATTTGGATACAGAATCTTTAAAGAGTTAATTAAGCTAAAATGAGGTCATTAGAGTGGGCCTGAATCCAGTATGACTGGTGTCTGTATTACATAAAAGGAAAACAGAACACAGATACAAATAAAGGGAAAATCACGTGAAGCCAAAGGGAGAAAATGGCCACATCTACAAGCCAGGGAGAGAGGCCTCAAAAGAAACCAACCCTGCTGACACCTTGATCTCAGAATTCCAGCTTCCAGAACTATGAAATTTGTCTAAGTCACCCAGTTGGTGGTAATTTTTTATGGGAGCCCTAGCAAATTAATACATTATATAATAGAAAAAAAGTCTAGGTCTGGTGAACAGGGGCCTGACCTGGGCTACCTTGAAGGAGAGCCACAGCCTCTTACCCAGTCCCCAGATTTGACTCAGTTCTCAGAACTGTATCTCCTTGAATAGAAAGCCAGGCATCCCTCAAGTCAGGACTATAAATCTTTCACTTGGGATGTACAGCTGTTTACTACAGTTCCTGTGCAATGAGAAAAGGGGAATAACCAGAATTTTTGGAATGATTAGACATTGGCTCTGAGACAATGCTAATTCTTGGGGTTCCAGATCTCCATTATGATCCCCAGAGTGTGATAAGTAGAAACTTGTTTCAATTAATCTCCCAGAGGGCCTGGCGGGTCCATGAAAATCTGTACTTCTCTTCTCATTTGATGAGTACATAATTGCGATAAACTTATCCTGCAACCATGTTGGACTTGGACTAAACTTGGACTCCATGTCTCATGGAGTGCTACATAGTAAGGAAAAGCCAAAAAAAAAGTCTCTGGAGTTCCCTTTCCCCATCAAAACCAAAAGCAATACTAATCCCTTGAAATCAAAGAGTTCATTCTGTCAAAGAGTTCATTCAAGTTTTTGCACCCTGCAACTCTTACTACTAAGAAATAAGCACAAACACTTGTAGGTATGTTTGTGTTTCTTTGACCTAATTAAATGACCTGGAAGAGTGACAGCTTGAGTGACCAGTTTATTAGCAGATAAAAATTTGTGCCTGGCTAATCAATGGCTCTGCTCAACAGGATAGTATCAACCAGAAGCGAATGAATGCAGTGATATAACCTCATTTGGGGTGGAGAAACAAAATCTGTCCAGTGGGCAGAATGTTCAAGAGTACACTTTGGGTCCATTTGGCCTGTAAGGAAAGATAGCCTGAAGAATGTATGTGTGTGTGTGTGTGTGTGTGTGTGTGTGTGTGTGTGTGCGCGTGCACACATTCATTCACTCATTCACTGGTAAGAACTCAGAAGGACTGGTGACAAGGACATTTGGGGAAAAGCTACGTGGAGTGTGTGTGAAAGTATGTGTACCTTATGTGAATGTTCTCCAAAAGACTCCATTAAGAAGTTCTTGTAATGAGTTGGACAAAATGACCTGCACATGGATGTTGGCCAGCCTCTTACCCCAGGTGCCAGATTATCTGCTTAAAGGGCTCGTGAGCCATGTGGCCTTGGTGGCAAGGATGAATATTATGCTTGGACTCAACAACATGGACTTAACCTCACCAACACGGAGCCCTGCCAAATGCCAAACCTACCAACAGCAACAATTAACAGGAGTCTCTCTACCAACTCTCTTATTGTAAGAAGATGGGCCCATGGTCAGTGGTGGTGGGTGATTATAATGGACCTCTTTCATTACAGAGGAGACAATACCTTCACTGGAATGGACCCTTTATTTGGGATTTGGATGTGTTTTCTATGTCTGCCATGTTTTTGGCAGCCACGTCACCCACGGACTTACTGAAGGCCTCACTCACTATCACCGCCACAGTGTTTCTGACCAAGAAACTCATTTTACAAATAAGCGAGTATATTCATAAAATTCAGTGGTCCTACTAAGCAACCAAGCAAGGATCAAATGCAGCTGGCCTTACAGAGTGGTGGAAGGGTCTACTGAAAATTCAGTTGTGATACAAACTGGGGTGAAGTCCTAAAAGATCTACTACATGCTGTGACCAGAAGAATAATATGTGTTCCCTTGGCAAGAATTCCTGGAACCAGGGAGTGGAAGTGGGAAGTGACCACCTCAGCAAAAGCTCGCTTTCCATCCTCATGACTGTGCTTCATTGGTATTCAAAGGAAGACTGGAACAGAGAGGATAACAATGACCCAGGCTGAGGGTTAAATGTGCCACATAACTCCAGGTTTTTTACGCCATTAGACAAACAGACCAAAAGGGGAGTAGAAACGTTGGCCCATAATGACACAATAGATGCAAGTGGATAAAACACGGGGAGTATAACGGCTCTATCTAGTGGCGCATTTCCAGTGTTAAAAGTTAATGAGAATTGGGGCACCTGGGTGGCGCAGTCGGTTAAGCGTCCGACTTCAGCCAGGTCACGATCTCACGGTCCATGAGTTCGAGCCCCACATCGGGCTCTGGGCTGATGGCTCAGAGCCTGGAGCCTGCTTCAGATTCTGTGTCTCCCTCTTTCTCTGCCCCTCCCCCGTTCATGCTCTGTCTCTCTCTGTCCCAAAAATAAATAAAAAACGGTGAAAAAAAAAATTAAAAAAAAAAAAGTTAATGAGAACTGAGGCAACCTCATAAAGGCAGGACCACCGCTGGCCCAAATCCCAATGAAAGTTTGGATCACCTTGCCAGGTAAAGAATCCTGATCAGCTGAGGTACTGGCTAAGGGCCAGGGGAATATGAAATAAATGTTAAAGGAAGGCAGATACAAACACCAACTATTTATTGCAAAAGTTAGAATGGTGGCATCTTCCTATCCTGTCATCCTCGCTGTATCGTGTATATATTTATATGTTAACTAAGTTTTTTAGCTTTGTGTTTCCTTACTATTCTATGCAAGGTATGTAAACTTCTTAACTTAGTCAATAAATTAACAAATGTGAGCTGTGAATGAACATCACCCAGGAAGCCTGGGTTTGGACTAGGCATGAGACTCTGGGTTCTCTCTGTCTGTCTGTCTGTCTGTCTGTCTCAGAGGAGATGCTGAGCTTACTTCCTCTGCCATTGGGAGAACTGTGTCTTTAGGCAGAAGCTTGTTGTTTGGAAGTTTGTGGACGAAGGAAGCCAAGAGGAAAACTTGAGTGGTTATTTTGTAACTTGTGTCCACTCACCAAAACTTCTGACCATCCTCCCTGGGTTTTGGCAACTTCCCATGTTGTAACATCTCACTTTGCCAAGGGAAGAGACAAACATTCTGTCCTTTGTGGCTTACCTGCAAGGAGGGTACAGCCATGGGACCTAGTTTCACATTGCAGTGGCTCACAAGGGGCAGCATGGTGCTGTAGCCACGTGCCCAGAAATCAATCTTCTTCAGACTGGGGTGGAGGTTGATACCCGGTCTTGACTGTAGCTGAAATGGCACATGTATCAAAGCTGTCCTCATCTCATGGCTGACGCTTTGCTGCCTGTGTGCCTTTGGAGGCCTCCCACAGGTACATCCTGTGAGCTATCTAATAATGTCTTTAATTGACTCTGCTTAAGAATGAGACCCATTCGGGGCGCCTGGGTGGCGCAGTCGGTTAAGCTTCCGACTTCAGCCAGGTCACGATCTCGCGGTCTGTGAGTTCGAGCCCCGCATCGGGCTCTGGGCTGATGGCTCAGAGCCTGGAGCCTGTTTCCGATTCTGTGTCTCCCTCTCTCTCTGCCCCTCCCCCGTTCATGCTCTGTCTCTCTCTGTCCCAAAAATAAAATAAACGTTGAAAAAAAAAATTTAAAAAAAAAAAAAAAAAAAAAGAATGAGACCCATTCTGCTAGTCTCAAGCAGAAATGAAATTAAATAAAGGATATTAGGCAATTAAGGTTCCTGACCACAGAAGGTTTTAAGCTGGAGACTATCACAGTTTTGTTTTTGAAAGACCACTCTGGCAGCAGAGGTGTGGATGAATTGGAAGGAAAATCAGGAGGCTGTGGCAGTAATTCAAGGGCTGATTAAGAAGGCCTTGACCAAGGAAGGGACAATGGGAACAAGAGAAAAAATTAAGAAGAAAAAGGCAAACAACCCAATACAAAGATGAGCAATAGCTGTAAATATGCAGTTTAGTCAATATGTACATTAAAGTGAAAGACAAAAATCAAAGCACAGCATCTCCTTTTCTGATTTTTGGCCTGTCAAACTGGGAAAAATTAAAACACTGTAATACCTAGTACTGGCAAGGCTAAGGGGAAAACATTAATGAGACAGAATTGACAGAAATCGACAGTGAAGTCTTTTAAAAAACTTTATCACAACATGAATTTTTACTGAATCTGTTGAAATGACAGGTGACTTTACAAAGATGAAGCTATCAGCAAATGTCTGTGCTATGCTGTCTGCTGAGTTTGTCAATACTTACTGTGGTCCTTTATATTTTAAGATTAAGGAAATGGTCTCAAAACCATTTATGCTATTTTTTTATTAAAAAAAAAACTCAGAGCATGAATAATACTAAATTTTATCCGAGTAATCAGCAAAGTTACCTAGAGACTTCAGCTTAGCCAGCACTGTGTGCTGAGTATCTGTACTGTGATGAGGCACATTATTGTCACATGGATCTAGAAATAGAAAAAGGTAAGAAACTCATGCAAATGAGAGAAGTTTTCTGCTTTACACAAAAGCATAAACCACTCACATTCATCCAAACCACCAAACAGTAACAACAACTCTATTTTCAGGGAACATGAGACAAAGAACTGGATACTGAGGAGGAAATAGGCAAGGCCTTACGGTTAGTGGCTTTGAAATTGCTCTTGAAAAAGGCATTTAAGTAAGATTATGGGAACAGCTGAGAACAGGCAGTTAGATAAATGTAGAGAGATGTCTTTGGCTCTGAGGCAAGAGTAAAAGCACGTATTCAGATTCCATTTTTTTGTGGCGCTGTTAATAAACAATATAAGGTGGCAGTATATTGGTGCGTGTATCCACTTCGTCCCTGCAGGTACACACAGCCTACAGCAAGATGAACCTCTTTGTGAAAAGGAACCTTGTGGTAGACACAGATGAACAATGCTCTTTCCTTTTGGAAATTAACTGGTGAGTATGAAGTTAAACACCTATAACCAGAAACAGGGTTATCTGCTTACGCTCTAGAGTTATGCAGCAAAGTGAAGAAGAAAAGTGGTTTTGTGGGTGGCAAAGAATCGATCTTTGCCAGTGAAGGAGTGGGAGAAAGGTAAACTGATTATAACACAGTCACAGTACAATGTGACAAATACATTAAAGGTGGTAAGTGCCAGAAGAAGACAAACTGAGAAAGACTTTGGAGAAGTAAAATTTAAGTTGGGTCTTAAAGGTTAAGTAGGAGCTTTCCAGACAAAGGTAAAACCTGTAAATGTAAAGGCAGAGGGATAAGGAATGCAGGCTTGTGGGAGACAGGAAAGTGAGTAGCAGGAGGAGACAAGGCAGGATGGGGAGGTTATGGAAACCCTTGACCTTACTAGGAACAGGAAAGATATAACATGTGTGTAATTTATCATCTGTACAAGCATTTATTAAGTACCTACTGCAAAGCAGAAAACGTCCTCCAAGCTGGAGACACAATGGTAATAAAAGGGGCAGAGCCTGTCTTCAGGCGGCTTACATGTCTGTGGAGAGACATACATTCATGGAATGGTGTTCAGGATGCTTGTGGGTCTATAACAAGGAGACCTGTCTCCAGGATAAGCTTCCTGAGGAGTGATTTTGAGCAGAGAAAAGACTGAGCACAGGGAAAGTGGAGACCAGGGCTCCAACATGGGCAGAGGCCCCAAGATGCGTAGAAGAATGGAGATTTGGAAGAAAGGAATTAAGCTGCTATGACTGGAGCAAGAAAGAAGGAAAAAGTGAGACAAGATGAGGCTGGACAAGCAGCTACTCGAAGGACCCTAGCTTGCACCCTTGGAGCCTTGGAGAAGAGGTTCACAAGATCAGACCTCTGATTTTAAGGGATAACACAAACTGAATGAAGTGTGAAGAGCAGGCGAGGCACTGGCCAGAGCAGGCGCAAGGAAGCCAGCCAGGGGGCTGCTGTGGGGGCGCAGGTATCCAGGGGAGGCGGAAGCAGGGACTGCTTGCTGGCAGCAAAGGAGGGGACTGGCTAAGGTATGAACATCACAAGACATGCTCCATTAAAGATTAACTGTTACCAGAAGTAGAAAGGAAAGGGAAGATAGTGCTTTCGCTCCAAGTTAACTTTCAGCGAGGAATACTTAACACAGCTTTTCTCCTACAGAGTGAACAATAGAGCGGTGCATTAAATCATCTTGCCTCCCTCTGGCACTCACTACTTATCTCAGTACAGGGAAGCCAGTGCTCATCCCACAAGTGGCCAGTCACTGGAGGCTCCAGGAGGCAAACACGGGCTTCTCCTTGTTTGTGCTTGTGCAGTTAAATAAACCAAGTCAAAGGCAAATGACAAACTTGCAGCATATAAAACATACAAAGTATTCATATCCTTAAGGAGTATTTATAAACTAATAAAAATATGAACATTAAAATAAAAACATTATAAAGAAATTGAAGTGTGCAAACACATATATCATCAGGATATTTGCTGTACTGCTGTTTATGACAGTGTAAACATTAGATGCAACCTAAATGTCCCACCAATAAAAGAGAGTATGGATATTTAATGGAATACTATATACATTAAAAATGGTGATGTGAACCCTGCATAGCCAAAACAATTCTTAAAACCATTAAGAAAGTTGGAAGACTCCTATTTCCTAATTTCAAAATTTACTACAAAGTTATGATAACCAAAACAGTGTGGTACTGGCATAAAGACAGACATCTAGAACAATGGAATAGAACAGAGAGCCCAGAAATAAACTCTCACATTTATTTTTTTTTTAATTTCTAATGTTTATTTTTGAGAGAGACAGAGAGAGACAGACAGAACATGAGCGGGGGAGGGGCAGAGAGAGAGACGGAGACACAGAATCCAAAGCAGGCTCCAGGCTCTGAGCTGTCAGCACAGAGTCTGACATGGGGCTCGAACTCATGAAGCGTGAGATCATAACCTGAGTTGAAGTCAAATAGTTAACCAACTGAGCCACCCAGGCACTCCTAAACTCTCACATTTATGATCAAAGATTTCAAATAAGGGTGCCACGACCACTTGATGGGGGAAAGGACAGACTTTCCAACACATGGTGGTGGGACAACTGAATATCTATGTGCAAAGGAATATAGTTGGACCATTTCCTTAAAATTAACTCAAAATGGATCAAAGACATAATGAAAAGGAACAAAACCTATAAAACCTATAAAGCTCTTAGAAGAAAACACAATTTTTGAAAAGCTTCATTTCACTGGATTCAGTAATGAAGCACAGGTGGCAAAATATGAAATACATAAATTGACTACATCAAAATTTAAAATATTCGCACATCAAAGGACACTATCGAGAGTGAAAAAGCAACACACAATGGGAGAAAATATTTGCAGGTCATATACCTGATAAGGAATTAATATCCAGAATATATAAAAGAACTCCTCCAACTCAAAAACAAAAAAGCAAACAACCCAATTAAAAAACAGGCCAATGACACAGACAGACATTTCCCCAAAGAAGATATACAAATAGTCAATAAGTACATGAAAAGATGGTCAAATCACTACCCATGAGGGAAACACAAATTGAAGCCACAATAAGATACCACTTCACAACTGTTAGGATGGCTATTATCAAAACCAGAGAAAATAGGTACCGGCAAGATTATGGAGAAACTGGGATCCATTCTTGGTGAGAATGTAAAACGTAGTCACTGTGGAAAACAGGATAACAGTTCCTCAAAAAAATTAAACCAATAATGACCATATAATCTGGCAAGTCCACTGAGAGGTATACAGCCAGAGACTCAGAAAGCAGGGACTCAAAGAAGTATCTGAACACAAAAGTTCATAGCAGCATTATTCACAACAACCAAATGGTAGAAATAACTCAAGTATCCTGTGACAGATGAACAAATAAACACAATATGTATATGTGTGTGTGTGTGTGTGTGTGTGTGTGTATGTGTGTGTGTGAATACTATTTGGCTTTAAAAACAAAGAAAATTCTTGGGGCGCCTGGGTAGCTCAGTCGGTTGAGCGTCTGACTTCGGCTCAGGTCATGATCTCACAGTCTGTGAGTTCGAGCCCCACGTTGGGTTCTGTGCTTATAGCTCAGAGCCTGGAGCCTGCTTCGGATTCTGTGTCTCCCTCTCTCTCTGCCCCTCCCCTGCTTACACTGTCTCTGTCTCTCTCTTGAAAATAAATAAACATTAAAAACAAAGAAAATTCTGATAAATGCTATAATAGGGAGGTACTTTGAAAACATTATGCTAAGTGAAAAAGTGGGACACAAAAGGATAAATACTGTATGATTCCATTATAGGAGGTACCTCAAGTACCTAAATTCATAAAGTCAGAAAGCAGAATACTGGTTACAAGAGACTAGGGAAGAGACAGATGGGGAGTTACTCTTTTTTTTTTTTTCTTAATATGACATTTATTGTCAAATTGGTTTCCATACAACACCCAGTGCTCATCCCAAAAGGTGCCCTCCCCAATACCCATCACCCACCCTCCCCTCCCTCCCACCCGATGGGGAGTTATTCTTTAATGGGTAAAGGATTCCAGTTTGGGACGATGAAAAGTTCTGGCAATGGAAAGTGGCAGTGGCTGCACAACAACGTGAATGTACTTAATGCCACTAAACTACACACTTGAAAATGGTTACAATGGTAAATTTTATGATATGTATAGTTTACCACATTAAAACAATTTTTTTTAAAAATGGTCATGTACGTGTTTTAAAGGATTTCTATATTATGTTAGGTGAAAAAAATAGGTTATAAAATTGTACAGAATGATCCCTTTTCTGTTTAAAAACAAACTTCTTAAAAATATATAAAATAAAAAAATAAAATAAAATAAAATAAAATAAAATAAAATAAAATAAAATAAAATAAAATAAAAAACTTCTTGCCCACATGAGCCCAACAAAGACTTTGATTTTCATCTTGGGGCCAGAACAACACACAACACATGTACCCTACCAGGCTGGAAAATTGAGTATTTAGCATTTTCCACTCAGTAGTAGAGGAAGGCAGGGGAAGGGCTAGTTGAGAATCAGTACTGACCACACCACGTGCACGCCAGAAATGGAGGTCTGAGAACCTTCTGTGTTCCTTCTCCTTTTGTACAAGTCAGAAAATGAAACTAGCCAGGTCTGTTGGAGTACAAAGGATGCAGGCTCCTATGGCTTTTCTCAAGCTTTATCCAATACTAAGTGAAATTCCAGAAAATGTCACCTAACACAAAATTGTTTAGACTGAAAATTCCATTCAAGGCTTTGAGTTTGGGTTAAATTAATCTGTCTGCCTACTTATCAGCTGTGCCCAGGTGAACACTGTAGTTTAAGTATGTCTACGAAGTAGGGGTGGGGGGGTGGGATGCTGTATTAGCATAACCTAGGGGGATGCCACGTTAGTATAACGTGGTTCACAGCAGTCCAGCCCTGTCCTCTGAGGATTAACACAAGGTTGACTGTACTTGTACCACAAAAGAGTGTTAGGAAATGCCAACCTAAAGTAGAAAAAATTAAAAACACGGCAATGATAGGTGGAAAGAACAGTGGGCTGGGAGTGAGAAGAGCTGGATCTGGGATCAGGTTCTGCCACTTGTCACCCAAGTATGCTTTCCTTCAACAGGTCACTGAATATGTGTATCAAGCACTGGGCTAAGTAAGGCAGGGAGGGGGACAGCGTTGAGGGTGGAGTGGCGGAGGGATGCCAAATAAACAAGGTTATCTCGATCCTCAAAAAGATGATCTTTTATTTGGGCGAGCTCTTAGTTTTGTAGACCCTCAGCTTCTTCACCTACAACTCGGACATTACCATTCTCAAAGTGTTGTTAGGAAATAGTGCAGGATAGTTCAACCCCAGTGCCCTTGATGTTTTGGGCCAGATAATGCCTTGTTGTGAGGGACTGTCTTGTGTATTGCAGGATATTTAGTGACATCCTTGGCTTCTAACTCACAAGCTGCCAGTAGCTTCCTGCCAACCCCTCCGACTTCAGTGATGACAACCAAAACTGTCTGCAGACATTACCAAATGTCCCCTCCTGCAAGACTACCCCCAGTTGAGAACCTCTCAAATAGGGTGTCATATATATGAAAGCACTTAAAAAAGCATAAAGCCGCAAATCAAGTCAGTATTAATGTAAATCTATTTGTAAGACTACTTGTCAAAAAAAAGTGCCTTAAAGTACAGTTTCCTTAGGAATGTTTTATTTTCTATTTTTATGTTTTTTGCTTACCATTAAAAGCCCTCCAGGGCTTTTTGGTTAATTTTCCTTACCCAAACAAAGCATCTTCATTAGAACATATTTTTTAAATGTATCACTGTACTAACACGACAGTCAGAGTCAAACATAATTGCCATCTCTACAAAGCAGAAATTTTATCCAAAATCAAAGTACTCTGTGCCTACCTTTTAAGGTCAAGGGACTGGATCTTGTGAATTCTGTATTTGATGTCCTGTGCTGTTTACGAACTTCCAAGTACTCCTTAACTCTTGAATCAATGGTTTCTTTTAACAGTAAACAGACTTCCTAAAGCAAGTTAAAAAAGGAGATATAATTCTCTCATTTAATGAAATGCAAAGAGACAACATTGTGCATATTAAAAAGTCAACACTGAACATTTCATTTCGTTTGCTTTTTTACTTAGCTATGAAAGCTGAAAAGAATGCTATCTGTGCTCATGGGTATCACCCCAGGTTTAAGTTTGCTACTGAGGTTTGCTCAAAACCATGTTGGTTCAGTCTGTGATCTGAGAAATTCATTTAATTTCCCTCCACTTCAGTTCCACATTTCTAAAAGGAAGGTAAAAGCAGTGAAGTGCCCACTGTGGCCAGGCAAGACTGTGGATGAGGGAAGGATCCAGGAGGTGGAGCATCTCACTGTGACCCCACCCAGCCAGCAGGGGCAGCCCCGCCCACGGCTTCAATGGACTATTGTCATGTGGGGATGCTAGGTGGGGGAGGGGGGTCATCAGCTGGTCATCAGCTCTTCTGATCTGTTCAAGAGAAGAGGCCACAGCAATTTTTATGCGAATATTTCCCATTTTTCAAACTTGGTTCAATACTTTTCTTAACCTAAACATCCACCATCCTTCATTCATTAGTTTCTGGCTGCAGGTTTAGAAATCTACTGAAAAAGGAACAGCACCGAATGATGGGCTGAAGAGAGAACTAAGAAATCAGTAATGTGATTTTCTTCCATGCTCTTATTGATACTGTGTGTGCCCATTTGCTTTTGTGAAAACTGCACTATATCCACCGATTAATGGTGAAAATAATTTAACTTCTCATATTTCTTTAAAGTAGATTAATATTTATTAGGCAACAGAAACACATGGTTTTAATTCAATGTCAATGTACCACAACACTAGCAAATTTCTGGAATGTGTTATTTTTTTATATATCAGTGTTACTTATGAAAAGAAAGACAAAACTCTAAAAAGTCCACCACATGATGGGAAGACACTGTCCACTTTAGGTGGCATGTAGCCAATGTAGAGAAAGGGGGAAAAAAATGGCACACAAATCTAAATTTCTTATCTTCGATTAAGAACTGGTGTGTAAGGACTAATAATTCTGGTCCAATTCCCAGACTGCAGAAGGCTCAGAGTTGCCGAGGTCAACTCAAACCTGTTTCACTAATTTCTTCAATGCCATCTCAGGTTTATCTCTTATGATTTTCAAAAATTAAAACGAGAACAAAATTTTAAGAAGCCCTGAAAGGCAATGATAGCCAAACTTTTCTTTTATTGCAAATACAGACACTCCTCAACAGTAGTGAAAATCCTTGATTTACTTCACAAATGGGAAATTGTACATAAAATATAAACACTGATCTCTCTTCTGCTCTCATTTTGCAGCCCAAAGATGCAGTGCCTTGTGGAATCGAGAGAGATCCGTTTACAGTTGAGCATTCTGGCATTGTTCACACAACAGAAAGGCAGCCTTGCCCCATACTGTTGTTTTAACAATTAAAGAATTTTGCTTCACATGCAGGGTTCAACTATGACTGAGCTAGAAAATATGTGAAAGACATACATGGAAACAAAGATTGTTAAAATTTAGCCATAAATGCCCTATAAGGCTAGAACTAAAAATAGTACGACAAAAATAAAACAAAGGCCCATACAACACAAACTTTCTCCCTATAGTTACGGGGCTTTCCTTCCATGAGTCAGGTTTGACGAATGGAAGGTAGACCATGTGCAATGTGGTCAAGATAACCTAGTAACTGACCACACCACACTTGGCGAAGCATTCCCTTCAGAACCACAGCAATGCAAGAAAAGACAAAGTCCCAGCTAAACTGGATGGGGAGATAAAAAGACCACGCTGAAATCGATGAGCAAGAAGACAGAGATATACAGGGTATTTCTAGGCTAAAAAGGGCTCCAACATGCTTCCTCAAGTTTACAAATGAAACAGTTCGAGCTGGACTGTTTGGGTACAAAGACTACTCGTGCTGGACTCAAAATAAACATGGCTTTAATCCATACAATTAGTTCCCTTTTCTGAAAAGGAACTGGACATTCTTAAGACTTTCACTATATAAAGTGACTGCTAAAATGCAATCAATTTGATTGCTCATGAAATCCCAATCATGAGATGATCTAATGATAAAAAAAGATGAAAGCACTGAGGCACTGAATAGAGACTAAAGTCATATCCTTCCTTGACTAGCTTTTCTTCCTTCTCTGTCTCTGTCTCTCTCTGTCTCGGAGCAATTTTCATGTCCATGAACAAACTTTAAAGGAACAACTTCAAGTATATGCAGCAAACCATCTGCTTTGCTCTGAGAGGGAAGCCTGGCTTCCTGGCATAATGCTGGAGCCAACACTGCAGCCAAGCCAACACCAGCCATGTGCAGGTCCCATCGTGCTCGGACCACCTTTGCTAAGTCATGCCTTGCTGCCCGGACGTTAGGACTAGGTGGAGCGGCACAGCTGTGTGTGGCTCCCTGGAAAAACCTAGCCTCATGCTCTGGGTAGGAGGTGACTCACATATTCGTAGCTTTATTTTAAAGCCTCCAAATCAAAGGACTTGGCAAAACTGACTAAATATCAACAAGAGAGAGCTAAGGGTGAGGTGGTAAAGCTGGAAGAAAATGGACAACAGGCTGGGTCTAGAACAGTGGATTCTAGAACGCTGTTAATGTCAGTCAAATCAGAAGCCTTTTGGGGTGAGGTCTCCCTAAGGTGAGTATTAGTCACTTTGGGGGAAATAAAGGAACCATTTTGAACCACAGGGACATGTGTTGTTGGTAAGCCAAATCTTGGAATTACATGGAGTTGAAGTGTCATAGGAGATGCCAGCATACTAAATGCTAAGACCTGAAGAGGATAATTTATTAACCTGAATGGTAAATCCCATTATACCGAATCTTGTGCCTGCCTTCTCCCAGCTGTTGGGCCACCAGGTATCCTTGGCAATACCGTGACAGCCAAGTGCTGATTATATCATTACCTTTTGACTGAAAATGTATTACTTATAAATTTTCTTGGGGGGAGATTTTTTTTCCTAGTAATTGTCAAAAGTTGACTGAAAACAGTTACCACAGTAAAGGATTTTGGGCTTGCTTTTGTTGCCACTATCAGCAAATTCTTCTCCGTATACTACCTTTCAGTAAAACTTGTTTTTATTTCTGGCTCTAAAAAGCTGTTGTGACAAATATGGAGGACACAAAGTGCTGTAATACTCTGAAAGTTACATGAAAGCCACTGCCTGCCTCGCTATCCCTGCTCTGGAGGACAAGGATATGGAGGAGGAAGCAGAGCACGTGATGAAAGCCAGATGCACTCTCCAACCCTCTGCCACAGCAGCACTTGGGTGGGATCACGGAAATGGAGAGCCAGTGGTGACTCAGCTGACCTCTGGTCGAACTTTTTCATTTGCAGATGAGGAGACTGAGGCCCAGGAGGTCAAACACCATGCTCCCAGTCACATGACCATCCGGCCATAGGCTTCCCTGACAGACTATTGTGAGAAGGAATACAGTCCAACACCTCCACATTTACTGTCAAAGACTCATGTTAATAAAAGGATGGTAGAAGACAAAAGCGCAGACATTGAGAATTTAAGATTTAAATAAGAATTTAATCTCAAGGTGTGAAAGATCAGCCTTGTGTTCACCTCACGCCTGCTTCAGGGGCTAAGGTCTGTCCTTTACAACCAGTTAGATTAAAGTCCCTGGTTGCCTGGAACAGTCACTTTAATGTCTTCTTTTCTTAAATATAAAGAGCCCTTTCCCCCAAAACAAAGAGGTAGAATATTTCTGGTTTAAATAATATAGCATATGAAATACATAGATGTGTCACTCTCTTAAGGAAAAAAAGCAGGTCTGTCATTGGGAATACAACTATTTTTCAAGGGTTAAATATCACTCAGTATTTTTTGCCTACTGATGAAAATGAAAGCTGAAAGAGTTAATATTTCTTTGAGCATCAGCTATTGCATTTAAACAGTGAAAAGTTTTCTGGTACCTCTTTCTTCTGTTCAGAAAACCAGCTGGTATCTTTGTTTGAACCTTGCGGCAATATGTGAAGATCCACCAGGACAGCAAAATTCCCACACTAAAAAGACATTAATGGCAGAGTTAGCTCACACCCAGCAAACAATGAGAGAAAATCTCACAAATTCCTATGTGGTTGCTCATGATGAAATGGCAACAAAGTTCCCTAGTGGACAGAAATCTTAATATGGGGCAGGGCTACAGGTCATAAACCTACTAGTTTTTGCAAGTTTAATATTTAGGGCAGAAATGCTAAGGAGAAATAGAATTTTAATCATAATAGCAAAGACAAAAAACCTGTGTCCCACACATTCGAGGGGATGCTCAAGGCATCCAGTGGCAGCTGGAAGGCTATCAAACACTGAGAGAAGTCCAATAGGTCAGAATTGGGTAGGCTCCAGAAAGGAATGGTTCCATGGACAGTCAGGGGAATTCTTTCTTTGACATAGGAAAGAACACATATAAGCTACTGCATTTTCAGACAGAGAAAAGGAATGGCTGGCTGGGACAGTACATTTGAGAATACAAACAGAAGCAAGGAGAGCAAGGTGGATGCTGAATGACAGTTACCAAAACTAAATTAGTTTTATTAAAATACGCTGTAAAACTGTACAAATCCAGGGGTGCCTGGGTGGCTCAGTCGGTTGAGCGTCCGACTTCAGCTCAGGTCATGATCTCGCGGCTCTTGAGTTCGAGCCCCGTTTCAGGCTCTGTGCTGACAGCTTAGAGCCTGGAGCCTGCTTCTGCTTCTGTGTCTCCCTCTCTGTCTGCCCCTAACCCACTCTCATTCTGTCTCTGTCTCTCTCAAAAATAAATAAACATTAAAAAAAATTGTTTTTTAAACTGTACAAATCCTGCTTCTTGTCAATGTTCATCAGGGCAGCCAATAGCCATGTTATGGCTACTGAGAACATGAAATGTGGCTACTGTGATTGAGAAGCTGAATTCTAAATTGTATTTGACATTAATTTAACTTAAACAGCCACATGTGGCTAGGCAATTTGTGGCATGGCTATAGACCCTGTAAAAGGTTATAGCCTTTAAATCTTCACACCTTATGAGTAATTTCTGCAAATCTCTGGATAATTGTGGATAAGGTAACTTAGAAAGAAACAGAAGACCAAGACTGCAGGTTGGGGATGGTCTCAGAGGCCCAAAGGGTCAGTGATGACCTACAGGAAAATGTCATTTTTGTACCTCTTTGGCTGAACAGGTTTTCTTTTTTGTTTTTTGTTTTTAAATTCCGTGCTGTAACTCAATGATGAAAGGAAAATATTTTCAATGAATGGCCCAAATAGACCAAATATACATATGGAAGGAAAATAAAATTTGACACTTACCTCATACCAGACACAGAAATTAATTTGAGATGGATGATAGACCTACACATAAAAACCAAAACTATCTTGCCAAACTTGCAGTAGAAAAAAATTTCTTAGAACCCAGAAAGCACAAAAGATAGAAGAAAAAAATTATTAAATTGAATTCTGTCAAAATTTAAAACATTTGCTCATTAAAGGACACCACTGAGCTCCTGGGTGGCTCAGTTGGTTGAGCATCTGATTTCAGCTCAGGTCATGATCTTGTGGTTTGTGGGTTCAAGCCACACATAAGGCTCTCAGGTGTCAGCACAGAGCCTGCTTGGGATCCTCTGTCTCCCTCTCTCTCTCTGCCCCTCCCCACTCGCGTGCTCTCTCCCCCTCTCAAAAATAAACATTAAGAAATTTTTTTAAAGAAAGACACCATTAATAAGATGAATATGTATGTCACAGGCTAAGAGAAAATATTTATAAATGCATATATCTGACATGAAAGACTGGCATCCAAAATAAATAACTCGTACAAATCTAATATTAAAAAAAAACAAACAACCTAAGCTTCAACAGATACCTCATAAGATAAACAAACAGCTAATAACACATGAAAAAGTGTTCAACATCAGTCATCAGGCAAATGTAAATGAAAACCACCAAGAGATACAACTACATACTTACAAGAATGACTAAAATTAAAAAGATTGACACACCAAATTTGGTAAGGATGTGGAGCTCCCCAAACTTTCATGCATTGCTAGTGGAAATATAAAATGGCTCAACCACTTTGGCAAACGGTTCGTCAGTTTCCTTTACTTAAACACACATTTAATTTACTGACTAAGCCAGCAATTCCACCTTAGGCACTTACCAAGAGAGATAAAACATGTGCACAGGAAGATTTGTACGCAAATGTTCATAGAAGTCTTATTCATAATAGCTAAGACAAGACAGAAGACAACCCAAGTCCATCAACAGGAGAATAAACAAAGTATGGTACATTCATTCAATGGAATGCTCGTCACAAAACTACAGATCCACTCAACATGGACTAATCTCCACATTACGTTGAGCAAAACACGCCAGGCGAAAAGAATACATACTGTAGGATTCCATCTATATGAAGTTCTAGAAGAGCAAAACTCAATCTGTGGCCAAAGCAATCAGAATAGTGATTACCTAGGGAGGAGTTGACTGAGAACAGGCACAGAAGAACTTTGTGTGGTGGTGGGAAGGTTCTCTATCTTGGTGGGGTATACGGTTAAGATCAGTTGATTTCAGTGTAAATTATACATCGCTAATAAATAATTTTTAAAGGCTATGTAAAAGCACATTTACATTTACTGACAGTTATATAAAATGTCCTCTGTCCTTAAAAATGTATGGGTATTTTGGAGGAAAACAAAGTGAAGTTCAACTGGATAAAAAATAATGAAATATAGTGAAAGAGGATCTCCTATGATGTCAAACAGTGCAGTGTGACCCACTGAACTGCTTCTTAGTGTGTTACAACCAGTATTTTATTTTAATGAAAGAGAATCAAAGGGAATATGTGAATAGAATAAAAAATATCAATATGTCACATGGTACAGTCAAGTCTTATTTTGTGAAACTTATGTATGAGTATACTGAGTTATGATGGGAAGCCTATTTCTTACTGTGGATTTGTGGTCAAAACTGTTTGAAAACCACACTCAAGTATACTGTTACTTTACGTTTCTTCACAACTGTTGATTATAGATTTAACCTTTAAGGAATATGCTGCCACCAGGTGGAGGTCATATGCCACAACTACATGACATTAACCAGGGGTTATTAACTTTTTGTGTGCCATGGATAAAACACAATGGATTCAAAAGAAAACCAATTTGACTGAAGTACGATTATCCAAATTAAAAAAAAAATTGTGATTTAGTAATGTATGTACTTGTCTATTAAGGCACTGGCTCTTTTCATAGTGGTAGATCTAATAACTACCAAAAATCTGAAGTAATAGTAAACATACATGATACCTTCAGATATGTGCCACAACTATAAGATAACATGAAAAGAGCTATGATTCTACTGGTGACATATCCTGCAAATACCATGTTTTGAATACTTAATTTATAATAAAAAAAATTGGTTAGAATTTGGTTAAAATAAAGATGTAATTTTTGCTCCCATCCAAGTTCACCAACCCTCTCAATTCTATCCCAAACCTGTTGAGGCACCACAGATGGCAGAACAAGAACCTCGCAGAAGCAATGGGATGTGCCTTATACACATTTTACTGGGTTTCCTGCAAGTGTTTAATCCTGACTCCTTAGACCAAGTTCTCTGCTAGCCCTTCTCCATTAGCAAAATTGGCTTTTAAAATAGTAAAAAAAAAAAAAAAAAAAAAGTGATACTTGAACAATTTGAATTGATACTATGTAATAGTAGGTTTCTATAAATTTTTTTTATGTTTATTTATTTTTGAGAGAGACAGAGAGAGAGAACATACATGCATAGGAGGGGCAGGGAGACAGGGAGACAGAGGATCCCAAGCAGGCTCTGCTGTCAGCACAGAGCCTGATGTGGGGCTTGAACCCACGAACCATGACATCACGGATGACCTAAGCCAAAGGCGGGCAATTAACCAACTAAGTCACCCAGGCGCCCCTGTAATAGTAGCTTTCTAATGAATTAAATAGCAAGGTCCAATTTGGTATTCTCTCATCATTTCATACCTTTGATCACAAATAATCTAGTGTACGTTTGATTATAAACAGACCGATTAGAATAGTTTTGTTTTTGGAATCTTACTCCGGTGCTCAAACTTTCCTGGGACTTCAGCCAGACTCTGCCACCAGGCACATGTGCAGTCCCCCCAACACACAGCAGGGCTCTCCCCCTGCAGCCAGCAGTTCTGAGTTCTCCAGCAAGCTCTCTCAGACTCCCATACCAAGCAGCCGTATGCTGCCTTTCTAAAGTTCCCTGCTCTCATAGCTTTGCTGCTTTGCTCCCATGAGTGAACAGAAGTTTTAAGGGAAAAAAAGCCTCCTACTGCTGCCAGGAGCACAGCCTTCACTTCTCCTTAATTAGGAGGAGGCTATTTCATCTCTCAGCAGAGAAACTCCAGCTCTCTTCAGAAAGGGGGAACACACAAACCATGACTTCTTTCTTAGGCCACAGCTGCTCACTTTACACAGGCCAGTTACCTCTTTAACAGACCAAAGGCCACTAGTAAAAGCTTTGCATCTCATGCCCTGGGTTGTGAGTCAACAGGCCAGGGTCTGATCCAGCTTCTAGCCCCCTCCACCCAGACGTTTCGGCCAAAAGCCTGGGAGTCAACCCCAACTCCTCCTTTTCCCTAACCCTCCACACTCAGTCACCAAGTCTTATTGGTTTTACTTCTTGAAGGGCTAAGCACACCTCTGTCTCTCGTTCTGCATGTCACCTCCCTCCTGGTGTCTCATGAACTCTCAACACCAACCAGAGCAATCTCTAACATACGTGCTTTCTGCCCTCTGATTCTAATGCACCCCGATGCTCCTGGATTTGTCAACTTTTATGCCTCCTTGAACCCCAGGAGGAGCATGGACATCTCAGTGCAGCTTTTCTGAACAGTTTGTCACTTGGTCCCCTGGATCAGGCCTATGCTTCACATGCTTATTTATTTCTGCACTAAATGGCTGGTCTATGTAGGGGCTGCCCCTGCTAGGCTGTTAGCTCCTTGGTGCAGACAAACAGGGTCCCAATCTCATTCAAATCTACACTGCAGCAATTAGCACGGGACCAACTCACAACAAGTGCTTAATAGTGTGTGTGTGTGTGTGTGTGTGTGTGTGTGTGTGTGTGTGTGTTGTGTACAGACAGCTTTAATCTTCAGTGAGACCCTGCTGGCCTAGCCCTTCAACATCCATGCCACCACTGCTCTGCCTTTAGAGTCTTTATCAAGGGGAAGATTTCACGGCAAGTGCTATTTAAAGGAAGGAAGAAAGGAACGAATGAACAATGACAGTATAAATGGGCTCTGAAGTTTGGGCAAACCACAGCCTTATCTGTAAACTGAGGGTGCTGAGCCCATTCTGGGGACAAGGCTGTTCCGATTCTGCACAGGACACAGATGCATCATAGAACAATTTCCCCTCTCCTTATTCTAGAGTGGCAACAACTATGCCATCACCAGTGACAACCAGTGATTTTCTATAGTTTGAAAAAAAAGGGACTAGATGGATCCTATGATTATCTCACCCTAACCTCACTGCCAGGGGTGGAAGATCTTTTGTTTTTTTAATATGAAATTTATTGTCAAATTGGTTTCCATACAACACCCAGTGTTCATCCCAACAGGTGCCCTCCTCAATGCCCATCACCCACTCTCCCCTCCCTCCCACCCCTCATCAACCCTCAGTTTATTCTCAGTTTTTAAGAGTCTCTTATGGTTTGCCTCGTTCCCTCTCTGTAACTTTTTTTTGCCCCTTCCCCTCCCCCATAGTCTTCTGTTAAGTTTCTCAGGATCCACGTAAGAGTGAAAACATATGGTATCTGTCTTTCTCTGTGTGACTTATTTCACTTATTAGCATAACACTCTCCAGTTCCATCCACGTTGCTACAAAAGGCCATATTTCATTCTTTCTCATTGCCAAGTAGTATTCCATTGTATACATAAACCACAACTTCTTTATCCAGTGAAGAAATGGGCAGAAGACATTAATAGACACTTCTCTAAAGAAGACATCCGGATGGCCAACAGGCACATGAAAAGATGCTCAACATCGCTCCTCATCAGGGAAATACAAATCAAAACCACACTCAGATATCATCTCACACCAGTCAGAGTGGCTAAAATGAACAAATCAGGAGACTATAGATGCTGGAGAGGATGTGGAGAAACGGGAACCCTCTTGCACTGTTGGTGGGAATGTAAACTGGTGCAGCCGCTCTGGAAAACAGTGTGGAGGTTCCTCAAAAAATTAAAAATAGATCTACCCTATGACCCAGGAATAGCACTGCTAGGAATTTACCCAAGGGATACAGGAGTGTTAATGCATAGGGGCACTTGTGCCCCAATGTTTATAGCAGCACTTTCAACAAGAGCCAAATTATGGAAAGAGCCTAAATGTCCATCAACTGAGGAATGGAAGATCTTATCTTGTAATTTTACCTTAAGTGTCAAATAAAGGTGGAAATGCTAACACTTCTCACACATGAAGGTACCTGAGAAGCAGGCTCAGAACCGTGAGATCCACGTGCATTCTCCCATTTCCTCGTTCATTCAACACCTGCTGAGTTTCACCGGAGCCCTGGTCAGACCCTGAGAGGGAGAGGCACTTACTGTAGTAAGTGTAACCACAGTGTACACCCCAGGACCAGAGGTGGCCAAGCCACCACTCTGCCTGAAGGAGGCCAGGGATGAGGTATATGACCTCTCAGCTAGTCCTGAGGAAGAGGACAGGTGGTGGAGAAAAAGAAAAAAAACAGCAGCCACATGAGGAAAGAGGCCTGAATAGCCTGGCATGCTCTGGGGACAAAACAGAGTCCGATAAGCAGAAACAGGACGTCAGCAGATGAGGCCAATAGGGCAGGAGGGTTCAGACCACAGAGGAACCCTGGGCAAGCCAAGGAGGAACGAAAAGACCTGTAGGCTGGAGAGCTCCCTCAGGTAGGAGTGCCTGGGCCGGCAGAGCCATGCGGGCAGGTTTAAAGCCACCCCCAAACCCAAATAAGAGACAATGGAAGGTGATGGGTAAAGATGAAGGAGTAGATCTGAGACACACTCAAAAGAGAAAGAAGAAGATGTGGTTTGGGGCAACAATGATGTCCTAGGCATGTGAGTGGTTCCAGTGTGCCATGGGCTGTCCACAGGCAACTCACTCATGTGGGTCTGCTGGAACTGTTATTGGCATTTTATACCACATGCCACTAAGGACTTAAGGCAGTTTGGATTAATAAGGCAAATATGAAAGATGGAGGAAATAAGAAAAACAAGGGTAGAAATCTAAAATGAAGCCAATGGTAGGTCTGTACAAAATTTCCACCGTTGTCATAGGTCTTTGCAACAGTTGGCTCTGAGTTTGCTAGTTCCTGATGTAAAACAAGAAAAGCCAATCAGAGTCTGTAAGATGAGAATGAATCAGTACTGAGGATAACTCAATCATTTCTAAATATTAAATCTAGAGAGACATTTCTCCTGAAGATTTTCATGAAAAACAAAAACAAAAACAAAACATGGCGACTCTCTTCCTGGAGTATCTACCAACATTACTAAAAGGCTTTAAGGAACATATTAAATATCTTCCTATCAAAATAAAGTGCATGTATGTTACATGGAATTAGAAAGTCATGTGGTTTTTGAAGAAAAAGCACAGTTTACAGAGCACTTATGATCTAGGCATTGTGCTAAGCTTTATCTATAGTATTCCATTTAATCCTCACCACTAGCCTACAAAAGAGCACAACTGTTACTCATATTTCATAGATAAGGAAGTGGCATCTGAGAAGGTAGAGACTAGTCCAATATTACACAGTCAATAAGTGACAGACCAGAAATCAAATCCAAATCCATTAGACTCTAAAGCCCCCTGCCATGTATTACTTTGGAGAAATATCCCCTCTGAAAAAAGACCACTCAGGACTTCTTTCCAGAAGCCATGTGGAGGCATATTTAAGGCTACCTAGCCTGGAACCCACCCCACTATACCTGTTCCCTCTTAGGGTGAGCGCTGGAAGGCTTGTCTGTCCATTAGTGACAAAGGACTGAACCAAGAACTCTGAACAGGGTCACTGAGCTCCCTTCCCTGTGCAGTGACTCATTCCATGCTTGAAGAGAGGCACTAAGAGTTCTGATGCTGAAGCTGTCAGTGTGGGGTGCCCTGCTAGGATAAGTGTGCAGAGTAGTGGCAAAGGCCCCCCTGCATAGAGACGGGGGTGGGAGGGGGAGGGAAGAAAAGGGGGAGGAAAGGACTGTAGCAGAGGACCAGGGCAATAAATCACACTGAACGTGGGGTCGGGGTGTTGGGACAGGCGGTCTCCTGACAGTAACAATCCTATCCAGAGTTAAAGCAGAAGAAAAGTCAACACAAATCTTTTGTCCACTTAACTCACTTGCCCTCTCCTTACCCAAGAAATCTAAGCTTGGAGTTTACATTCAAGAAAAGCAACCAGCATACCTTTAGGATGGCATATTCAATAAACAGGTCAGAGAAGGAAAGAATAAAGAGTCATTCCATCAGAGTACAATGTATCATTAATCTAACTGCAAAAACTTACTAAACAAATTGGCAGTAACAATAGTTAAGATGCATTGAGCACTTATTGTGTGCCAGATTCTGGGTAAAGCCCTTTCCTTACATTACTGCATTTGACTCTCATGACAACCTAGAGAGTCATAAACCATTACCAGTCAGTGTTCTGGAAACACTGAGAAACTTAAGAGCTCTGTTCTCTTTCACTTTTAGAAGATTCCTGGTGATCACAGGTAGGCTGTTTGGTGTGGTGCCTTGCCAACCTGGCAAATACTGGTCAGGCCAGGTAGAAGGAACATTCTGTAATCTTAGTAACGGAATTAGACCCAGCCCAAATTCAAAAGCACACCCACAGAGAAGCCTCGAGAAAGCCCTAGGATGACAAGCAGGAGAAGGGCCTAACACAAGAAGTCCGAGGCCACAGATCTCTTTCGACGATGCCCCAGTTTAGGAGGAGTGTCCAACTCCCTTCTCTGGGCCTCAGTTTCCCTCTGTGTAAAATGAGATGCCACCACTGGATCTCCTTCAGGGTGCCTTCCATTTTAACATCCCACCTCCTGGTTGTGTTTGGGTTAACAACCATGGCTTGGATTCTATTTGCACACACAATGTTTGCCCTGATGTATAAGTTATGCAACAGTCACACTGAGTCTGGCACATCGTCTCATCCTGTATCGGTTCACTACAGGCCATGCAAGCACAGTAGTAAAAATCTTAGCAACCAATGAGTCCTCCCCCTGAGCATTCTCTGACACCTCGCAGGCAGGACAAAGCTCCTGTTTGCTGCCACAGCACTTTCATGATTCTGTTGTGGAATCATCACAGGCTGTAAACACATGGCTGTTTACATCCATCTCCTATAGGCTGCCTGTGGGGAGGAGCTGCCTTCCGCTACCTTTGGGTTGTCAATGCCTCATACTGGGCCTGGCACAGAGAGGACAGTGAAGAGTGTTGGTTAAAAAATCCTAAAAACTACATCAATGATAAAAATTACTTTAGTGTCTGCCTTGTTCTCTCTCTAGGAGGGATTATCCGCCTCTCACCTGCACCCTGTCCTCAGAACTGGAAAGACCACAGAATCAATCTCATGGCTTATAAGTAAGTCTGCATCATTCATGAACAGAATATTGTCAGCCCAGAAAACAGGTAGCAATACCCACTCCTCCATGCCAAATACTTACTTTCCCACCTTCCAACCAGGCAGAACAATCTGCAAAACCCTGGTTGACTGTGTGGATTCAAACGCAATAAAGGGAACATGTAAGGGGGCTTCTTTGGTAGCAAATAGATAACTAGTTCTTTGGCTCAACTTTTTCCAGCTGAAAGGGACGCAGCAGAGGATGTGACTTGTCTCAGGTGAAAAGGAACCACAAGGGGAGGGAGTTTCTCTCTCCTGTTTCGTGTCTGTTGCGGGGCTTCTGGCTACAGGTCAGGGACATACACCTTGCCAGTCATTTGTTTGTGTTTCTTAACAGATTTATTGTTATGGATAGGGAAAGATCCTACATGGGTGGGAAACAAGTCACAAAGGAATGAGAAAGAACGCAGAAAAACAGAGCTAATGAGTTTGATGACAAAGAGGAAAAAACAGAGTAACAGGCTGATGTCCTTCAGTAAACCGCTTCTGGCCTCCTATTAAGAAAGAGTTTGAGGTTTTGGCCTACAGTGCTCAAAAGTGGCTCACACTCTTCGTGGGTAAGATTTGGGAAGAAAAGCAAAGCACTGTTGGGCATACAGCAAAGGCCAACTAAAGTGGTATATATCGTAAAGCAAAGCTTAAATTTAACATATGCCATTGGAACCTTCAAGTAGCATTTGGGGCTGAATCACAGACTCTAAAACCCACCATTGCAGTTAGGAAGAGTGCAGTTAGGAATAAGCCTTCAGTCGCTCCTTTTGAAAGAGAAGGACCTATTTCATTGCTATAGACACTTTCCCTAATGGTTTTCAAGAAATCATTCTTTCCAATGTAACCAGTAGGCCACTTCCCCTCCAGGGACTGGAGTGGCGTGTACAGAGTGTGTGCAGCAACAGGGAACACAATGACCTGGGGGTGGAATGCATCTGACCTAAACCCCTGGCCTACACCTCAATTCCCCCAGACCAGAGGAAGTTCCTGCGATGTAAAATGGGGACGAAAACCACCTTATGGAGGTATCTGACGAAATGAGAGAATACAGAGGTGCAAGGCTTTGCACAGTGCCAGCCATACAAAGGGCTCAGTGGGTTGTTGTGGGTTTCCCCCACCCCTGCAAAGGTAGAATTTGCCTCAAATTCCAAGGCATATCACATGAACTCTGAATTGTCAGTTCCATAAGATTTACAAACAGATAGGGCACAGGTTTCCACCTATTCCTACTAAGAGCTAATAAATGCCTCATAACTCTTTTGTACAGTTTTACTCTGGCCATGCACTGCTTCTTGGAAGAACAGATGGCTTGTAATCACAGCTGATTATAGAGTAAAACTATGAGCTCTCCCCTCCCATATTTCTGCAACAGAGAACATGAAATGAAAAGATAACCTGAAAGACATTATTATGTACTTCAGAAAGTCTTAGGTGGCTGGAAAGACAAGCAACATTCATAATTAGCAACATTGAGGCCATCAGGAGTGTGTTCAGGACCAATCATGGCCAACCATTTAGTAATCGGAATATGGAATTGGATAAACAATAAGGGTATAGGTCCCCACAAGCTCTGCTCACAATTTTATCCAGCATATGTGTTATCAAGGAACTCTGGGATGCGGGTTTGATTTTAAACTCTCTAAAAATTAACATTTTAGAAAATATTCTTTTATATCCCGAAGGAATCTTGACAGTCTTCAATGTCAAGAAGTATAACAGCAGTGTAGCCTATGAGTTAAAGAAACTTACGACCACTTATAAAATGAATCAGAAAGAAAAAAGAAAACAAAAAACTCTGCAAATATTCCTCTAGTGATCAATGCCTGGAATTCATGGATTGCTCTAAAGGACAGCCAGTCTTGAGGGAGATTTCTTGAAAGAAGAAGGGAGATAAAACGTGGCACAATTTTCCACCCTTGTTGGTGCAAAGGACAAAGAGATTTTGATGGCTACTTTGGGGAATCTGGGTGACTTAGAGGAATTCTGTTTATTCAGTTAAATATTAAATAATTTAATGAATCCCCCACATCGGTATGTTTTCTCTGGAACCCTCTCATCTACTTTCTACTACAACAAATGACTTGCCAGATAAAGCTATGTATGACAGGCACTCTCTGTTGAATCTAGTTGCCATTTGATTTTTTGTCAAGTATTAATACTGTCCACACATTGTTGATAAAGGGGGCTACCTGTAAAAGGGGTAAGCAGTGTTTCCAAAGCCAACTTAAAGGGGCCAAAGATAAGGCTAACATGTAAACTTTACATGAGGGCAAAAAGAATCCAAGTGTATGGCTGGAAACCAAAACACAACCTCAGAGTCAGGACTTCCTGAGGCCTATTGCACATGAAAAGCTTCCACTTCTGCAAGGCTCAGAGTTACCTGAGTGTCAGCGAGGCCCAACCAAGTCAAGTGCAAGCCTCATCTCTACCCTTAGCCATACTTATTCTCTTGGTTCTGCCAGTTCAGGAAAGTAATCTGTGTGCACAACCTGAAGGGTATTTACTCACTGAAGCCTAGACAGAGGCCTGGCTCTCAAAGTACCAGCAGCATTAGAATCTCCTAATTGTCTCCTATGCAAATTCAGGCCTACCCAGTCAGAAATTTGAAGGGTATCCTGTGTTTTAACAAGTCTTCCAGGTGATTCTGGTTCAGGCTCAAGTTTAAGAAGCACTGCTGTAGGCCACTGTGTCTCCTTGAAGATAATTCATTACTTTCTCAGTATGAAAAAGGAACGTTCTTGGCGGTTACAATAAAAAGGAAGAAAAAAAATCCTATCAAGTTTCACCATGTAAAACAATGGAAGGTGGCAACACACCAGAATTGTGAAAATATTACAATTCTAAAACTCACAAGAATATCACCATTTTATCACAATGGTAAAATAATTCCCTTAGAGTTGTAAGAAACTCAAAGCAGGATTTTCCTTAGAAAGGAAACATAACCCTCTAGAGGTGAATGTGATGTGCAGCCAGGGTTGAGAACCACAAATACAATAATGCCTTGCTGAGAATCTTAAAAACTTACCGCTGGCTTAGGATAAAGACGGTGATAGAAATCCAAAGGGAAAACATGATCTATCTGCCAGACTGAGATCGAGCCCTAGCAGAAATAGAAAGGAAGGAGGTGGTAAGCCTCAAACAGACAGGGAGGTTATACAGTGGCACGTCAGTCCTTGAAATGAGGTCAGACAACTGGGCTCCAGGGAAACCGGTCCCAGGGCATGAACAGGATGGGCACTGTACACAGCTTGGCCACAGAGATGATGAGGATCCCTGCAGTGGCAATAGATCCTAGAGGGGGGCAAATGGCATTGCAATTTGCAAAAGGGGGCAAAAGATAGATTTTCCAACTATAAACTTAATCTCTAACAGATTATTAGAGGGGATCCAGAAGAAAACCCAAAGTATAAATATGAAAAACTACACCAAGATTCCCAGATGATAACAACTGGTGAGATGTGGCTGACAAAGCAGATATGAACCCCCACCAGGAATCAGGCAAAGTTTCCCATGACATCCCTTTGCCTGAACTACTCCACCGAAACAGCTTCTGTGAAGGTTACCAATGACCTTCATGTAACCAAGTCCAATGGTCAGTTCTTGGCCCTCATGTTACTTGAACTCTCAGTGCCATCTAAGAAAGTGGTTCTTTCACTTGCCCCTTACAACTCTCATTTCTGGGATAACATGCTTTCCTGGCTCTCTTCCCTCTTCCTTATCCACTATTTCTCAGTCTCCTGTGCTGGCTCATCCCCATCATACTGAATCTAAACTGACTAGGGCTCAGCCTATAAACCTCTCCTATCTCCACCTACACCCTCATCAGTCTCCAGGTTTCAGATTCCAGACAGTTCACATGCTGATGACACCTAGCATTCCTGATCTAGTCCAGACATCTCCCGAGCTCCACATGTACAAATCCAGCTGACTACTCTACATCTCCACTTGGATGTCTAACAGGTATCTACAACATAACAAATTCAAAACAAAACTATTGATATTTACCCTCAAACCTGCTCCCACCAGGTTTAGTTAAGCTGGTTTGGTGAACGGCAACTCCATTCTCCCAGTTGTTCAGTTCAAAAACTGTGGAGTCATCTTTAATGCCTCTCCTTCTCTCATAATCTCTCATAATCTATGAGTAAAACCCTAGCAGCTTCTACTTTCAAAAGGGCCTGCCTGGGACATGGAAAGAGCTCAATAAATATTAATTGAATGAATCTCTGAATGAACAAATGAATCCAGGTGAAGAAAAACCAGAAAAATTGGGGTGGAAGAAACGATGATTAGGTGAATTCATAACTAGTTTAACAGCCATAACCACAGGATGGCTTTTTCCTTGATCCTTGTCTTGGTCCACATTCTTGGCAGTGACATGGATGAAGGTATGAAGATACAGTGCCAACAACATACATAGGTGGATGATACTGCATGAGATGGAATAGTGAATATTTTGTTGGGGTAGCAAAAATGATCTGGAAAAAAAAAACAAAAAAAAAACAAAAACAAAAAAAAACCCTGGATCTCTGTGACTCAGAGACAAATAAAATTAGGTTATGAGGAGGAGTTAAAGAAAGTAGTTAGATCAATCTAACTAAGTGGAATTTAATAAGGATATATGTAAGGGCCAAACTTTGGCTCTAAAAAACTAATCGCCTGAGCACACAGGTACTCTTAATCAAGAGTAAGCTGAGTGGGCAGCATTATGCTGTGGCAGTCAATGATGGCAATTTCATTTTAGGCTACTTTAACAGTAGCAGCTAAAATAAACATAATGATGGCTATGTTTTACGCATTTAGTGTTCAACTAGTTTCAAAATGCATAGACAAACTGTGACAAATTAGAGTAAGAATGTCAACTTAAAATCATCCTATAAGAATCAATTGAAAAAAGGAGAATGATTCACTTTTTTAAGTAAAAGAAAAAACCAGGATGAAATAATATTCACAGGACTTTTAAAGGTGGAAGAACAATTCTTTTTAGTTCTTTTGGGCTTTAAGAAATAGAGAACCAGGTGAGAGCAGAGAAACCACATTGGCAAGACTTTCAGACCCACCGGCCTTCCAATCAGGAAATGATATGCCATGGGAGGTGGTGCACTCACCACCCAACCCAGGAGATCAAAGCGTAAAGTACATGAAATAGACAACCGCGTAAATATCACACTGTTATTACAGGTCACTGGTCTAATTGTGAGAAGTGATGAAACTCCTACAGGAAAAGATGTACAACTGACTTGCTCCATTTTATTGATAAGCCACTTAAACCATCCAAAGCACAATCAGTGACTGGTTTGGAGTTTTTTTAGTGTACTCCTAAAGATGTGGGCCTAATGACCTTTAAGAAGCAGAGAACTTGTCTTCTAAGAGACACTTTAACAGAGAAAGCTTGGGCTTTAGAATCAGACAGATGAGTGTCCCAACACTGGCTGCACCTTTTACGGTCGTTTGGTCCTGGGCAAGTTTTTCAGCCTCTGAGTCTTAATTCCTTCTCTGTAAAATGGGGTAATCATTCCTGCTCCCACAGAGATATTCTTACGATTAAATTCAAAGAGGAAAAAATAGAGTACAATGGCAAATGGTAGTTAGCGAATAAATTGAGAGTAGTTAACAAATGAAGATATGGTTCTCAGTCCCAGTATTGAAACTAATGAGGGTCACAAGACTGACCAACACTAGCCAAAAACTTTCTTTGGTGACAGAAATGTTCCTTGTCTGTGCTGATACCTTAGCCACAAGCCATGAGAACGCCTGATATGAGGCTAGTGCAAATTTTGAAATTTCTCTCATTCTAAAAGGTTATTTGTGATTAACGTATTAACTTAAATAGCTGCATGTAGCTAGTGGCTACCACACTGGACAGCACAGATACTTCCCTAAAGGGACTCCCAGCTCAGAAATCCTGGTTCTATTATTTTAGTAAGAGAATAAAACCAAAAGCACAACCAACATCAGGAACCCCATAATAGGAAGTGCCTAGTGATGCAAGGGGATTCCCATCCCACAGGGAATTCCAGAAGGCTCCTCAGGACTGCATGTGAGGGAATGATAGGGACTAACCTGGGAAATTTCTATGAACTTTACCAAGGATGGTGCTGATCCAATAGAACTGTTTAAAGTAAAGGTGTTTTCCTTGTAAATAGAATATGAAGCAATAAAAACTGTTACTGCCAATTACAGGATTAAGAAGTTTAAGTTTCCCTTCACCTCTCACCCCTTTCACTGTGACCCTACTTCATCCAATCAGAAAACAAGATTCAAGAAGAATTCTTAAAATTATTATTGCAGCCACTGTAATCATTCCTAATCCCACAGCTTTCTCCAAGAATGAACCTTTTAAGTTTGGTGCTGAATTTCCCTTCCTACTCTGCTCTACTTCTCAGAGCTCAGGAAACAATCCCCTAACTACTCTCATCACTACTTCATCAAGTTTCTACAAAATGAGCAAGAGTTCAAAGGGAATTTTCAACCAATTCATGCCTAAGGCAGGAAATTGAAATACCAAGTGGGATAGAAGAATGTTAGACAAACACAGGCGAGGTCCACTGGTGAGAGCCGGAGTTTTTCTCCCCCTGACCCATTTTTTAGAGAACTACAAAGGGGAATAAAGGGAGGTGGTTAATTGGTCACAGGACTTGTTTAGAGCCACCTCTACTTTCCTTTTCTAATTGACTGCTGGGAATAACACCCTCTTCAAGGACTGCTCTGAGGGGAAACGTGCTAGGACAGGCGATGCACTGATGAAATGGCTTCAGAAGCTGAAGATCATTAATTAAGAATATTGACAGTGAGCTTGAAAGCTTCACGGGAACAAGTGGGAGGCACAACGTGGTATCAGCTGCGACCTACACATTAGTAATTAAGCCTTGTGAAGGCTCTCAGTGGAAAGTTACAGCTCCCAGGCATTCCTCCTTGGATGAGTGAAGAGTCTCCTGAGGCAACTGAACTCTAACGACAGTATCATTGACTCTACAGTAGTATTTCCAACATCACTATAATATATATACCCCTGATTCTCAGGATTCAGTGTCTTCCAAGCACCACTACCCAATGCTTGAAATACTGTTTCTTAAACCTGAGGGCACATCAGATTCACCAGGAGGGCATGTCACAAATGCAGATTAAAAAGGCTCACTCCCAGAGTCTCATTTCATAGGCTTGAGGTGGGGCCAAGAACTTGCATGTCTAACAGACTCATGGGTGAGGCAGATGCTGCTGCTGCTGATCTGGAGACCACACTTTGAGAATCACAGGCCTAGAAATAGGGGTTTGCATCCCTGGTGGCACTTAACAATCACTTGGGGAATTTTTAAAAATTATGTCCAAATTCTCTCCCAGACCAATTAAATCAGATCTTCTCAAGATGGGGCCTGGATGGACACCAGTACATTTTAAAAGCTGTTTGATTGTCATATGCTAGCTGGGTTGAGAACCCCTGCAGATCACCTTCAAGTATTTAAATTTGGAGATTACACACACTTACAAATTAGAGAGAGGGAGGCAGATCCTGGCATTTGCTTGATTCCACTTACTGTTGGTGGTGATATTTCAATGGTCTTTTTCCCCACAAACAAAAATATAATAATCCTCCTTATACCAGCAAACCACATATTCTAATTCTTGATCTCTCTCATTCTCTTTCTCCAAGAATTCTCTGAAGATTTACAAATTATAGCAAATGAACATCTGTGAAAACTGGTAAATCTGCTAATCCCCTGAAAATATTATTAATTTTAAAATAACACTTCAATGAGATGAACAGCATGTAACTATTCTTAAACACTCAAAATCATCTAACACCTTCCTTCCTTCAAACTCTTTTCAATTCTCCTCAAATTCATTTTCTTTTTTTGCAAATCAGATTCTGTGTTTCCTCATCTCTACACATCATTTGCCTGCTTCTAGTCTTCCCTTATTATCTCTGCCTTAATATGACAAATATAAAGTTCAGAGTTACTCTTATGAAACAGTTTTATGATGCCTGCTCCTAATAAAAATATTTTTTAATAAAAAACTATTTTATTTAATAAAAATAAATATTTTTCTCAGTGAGAAAAAAGAAACTAAGTCAAATTAGTTTTGGTATGTATACCCTGGTTAACTCTGCCTTGGGCATTAACCCTTGACAGGAAACCTATGTCCCACCTTGAATTCTTCAAATTAAGGAACCTTCAGGCTAAAATACACCATGTGCCCTACATCAGTACCTACTGGTTAAGTGTGACAGTGCAGTGTACCTCCAAGTAATAAGGCTAAAGTAGAAGGAATATATCACTCATAATCTACAGCTGTGGCTCTGAGACAAAATCACTACCACCTTCCACCACCTGTCCACCCCCAATGTGCAATGCCTGGAGACATTTAGAGCTGTCACAATTGGCATCCAGTGGGGTAGAATACAGAAAAGCTACTCAACATTCTGTAATGCACAGGAGAGCCCACGACAAAGAATCATCTGGCCCATAGTGTCATTAGTGCCCAAGCAGAGAAACCATGCTCTAGAAATTACTATATGAAGCCAGTTGACTTTTCAGGCATTGCAGAATTTATAGGGATCTGAGGCCAACCAGGAGGAGGGGGAGAGAGAGGGGCAAATGGTCCAGAGTCAAAGAAGAACTACAAAATGCCCAGCCAGAAGAGAGAGCTGAGGCTGCTGCCCATCTTTCCAACTGTCTGAAAGAGGGTCCTCTTCATCTTGACCTTGCCAGACTTTGTCAAGAAGGTTTTTTTTTTTAATATATAGGGTTAAAGGTTTAATTCGGTAAAACACTTCTGTTCCATGATTCATCACCTGACCAATTGACAGACTACCCACCCCCCCCCACTCTATGAAGCATGCTTCCATCACTATTAACTTTTAACCAGGCCTAAACCAATGAATGAATGAATGAATGAGAGGAAGAAAGAAAAAAAAAAGGAAGGAAGGAAGGAAGGAAGGAAGGAAGGAAGGAAGGAAGGAAGGAAGGAATGCGGGAATTTTGAAGAGATATTTTAGAAATGGACTATAAATCCAAAAGAGTACTGCCCGTTCTCTTGAGAGACTGCTATCTAACCATTTTTATTTTGGGCAATTTGCATAGGGGTCTTTGCATAGGGGGATATGGAGGTAGTGCTTAAGGACTTTCTTCACACATGGTGAAAATCATAATGAGATCGTGACTATTAGATGTTTGTCCTGTGACTACTGAATTCTTAGAAAAATTACATTGCTCAACAGCACTGGAGGTATCAAATTGGTCCAGCTTAAAAAGATCAACATTATGTGTTTAGATCTTAACATGGTAGATATTAACATGTGTTTAGATCTTAATATGCTACCAAGCAAATATGGTAGGTAGCTTTTATTTGTGATAGTCTTCGGATTTTAAATGCCAAATAGCTACTTAATGGGTTACTGAAAAATCTATATTTTATTTTTATAAAGTTTATTTGTTTATTTTGAGAGACAGCATGAGTGGGGGAAGGACAGAGAGAGGAAGAATCTCAAGCAGGCTCTGCACTCACAGGGCAGGGCTCAAACTCATGGTACTGCAAGATCATGACCTGAGTGAAAATCAAGAGTCTAACGGACTGAGCCACCCAGGCACCCCTGAAAAACCTAAATTTTAAAAGGGGTTATACTAAGGACATGCTTAAACACCTCACAAAATAGGATTTCCATTCTAGGTATTCACAATTAAAGAACAGGGTTCCCTTTCAACAGCAAATCCAGCTTAGTTCACCTGAGCACTTACCTTCTACTGGGGAGGGAAAGAGAGGTTATCACTCAAAGATAGATCAAAAAGAATAAAGCACCAGATGGACAACAAGAACTGTCCTCTGGTCATGGCATAAACCGTCACAGTAATCCCATATTCTCATTGCCCCTTCCCAATGGAGTTGTTTTTATATATTCTTCAGTTTTACCATGTAATATAAACTCATCTCTAAATTATACATTTTGTAAATATGTCACCAAGAAATGCCAAAAAGCCCCTACTGAATATGAATTGTTTACCCCAGGCCTATAATGTTCTGTGTCCTAATGCTTCAGAGATATTAGATACTAAAATTTTATTAAAACCATGTTCCTTGCATTTGCTGCCATTATCGGTGATGCAAATTCACACATGCGTTAACTAATGAAGCAGTCAGACAGGGTTTCATAGGCAGAGAAGAGGCTGAAAGAAATCTTTTTTGCCAAATAGAAAGTGGCCCAACTGTGGAAAATGATATGGATGTCTAAGGTAGTGCCCACAAGCCAAAACTGTAAATAAGGTTAGACCCTCACATGGTTCCATGGTCTGAGTATATATTACAACATTTCAAATCAAACACTCATTTCATTTTAGGGGTTCATGCCAGCTGGCAAAGCACAGCCGACCAAAAGTGAAAAACGAGCTTGAATTCTCTTTCTCTGTAAACTCAGTACATTTGTAGCAGGAGCCCCTTACCAGAAGAGGGCAATGGCGGCCCGCCCAGCATTACGCAAAGCTGTGGCAGTTACCTGCAGTCCAGGGAATCCCTGCCTAAAGAGTCAGATCTCAGGAAACAGCCCGGGAACTGCTGGCTTCTAAGTACCATGCATGCAAACACCAGCCCCTTTGCCTTTCCTTTTTCTGGAATGAATGAACAGGTGGCTGCAAGACCAAATCATTCCAATATTTCCAATTAATGATGTAGAAATGCTGCTCACTGCAACCCAATCAACATATTTTAAAGTTATCCCCTCTCCCTGGTCATACCAGCCACGAAACTCTTCCCATCCCCAAACCAGAGGGTCCTTAAAAGATCTCCAAATAGAGATTATATAAGTAGTACCTTAGAAGGCTGTAAATTATAGATACCCTAAGAGCCATTCTAAAGTCAGATGCACATTCACTTCTAGTAAGTACCCTAGCTTTTCAGACCCCTTGGGTGGAGTCTCAATTCTGCTAACCTTTTCTCCCTACCTCTCCAGTGTTTCCAAGTTCATCTTCTAAACAGCACTTGTCCAGCTTAGGGTCTTCAGGCTTTTCTAAACAAAGCATTCTCCAACCTCCTCTCCCTTATAAACCACTTTGCAGGCTTACTCAGTGTTTGCGTTTTAAATACGTCTACCTCTAACAAAGGAAAGGATTTGTTTTTGATTAATAAAATTTGGGGGCATAAGCAGGTAGTGAATAGGTGAGATGGGCTTGGGGTAGTTTTAAGAGGGATGGGACATGAGCCCATGCAACACTGGTTGAGCTGCGTTATTATCTCCTACTTCAGGAATTCATAAACCAAAGAATGAAGGCTCCTAAATTCGTACCTTGACTTCTCAATCTATCTAAAACTACACATTCTCCCCACACCTGCTTCTTTTCCCTGTTCTGGCTCAGCTAGCAGCACCCAACGTCTGTCCACTTCTGAGACCCCATCACCTCCCTTTCCTCAGCAGCCACATGCAACACACATACTATGTTCTATCCCCACCCCTCCACCATCCTGGCCTCCAGTCCAAGCCACCACCTCCTCCTGCCTGGCCCTTAACTGCACCAGTCTCCCATGATTCCCTAAGTCAGCTCATCTTCAATCTGTCACCAGCCTGTTGCCAGAATGATCAAGTCTTGTCCCACCTCCACCCCTCCACTCAAGCTGAAAACCTTTTGAAAGGTCTTCAGCTCTCAGGGGAAAAAAGACTAAATTCCTTATGGCGGCCTAGAAGAGGCTGACCATACATACATCCTAGTTTGCCTTGAGTCAGTCTCATGTTATGCCCTAGTGTCCAAACATAATTATTAATAGCACCCCTCCTATGTCCTGATTTCCACAATAACCCATATATATGGTCTCTTTAGCTACAAGTTTCTGTGAGGTCAGGCTCCTGCCAGCTTCTCCAGCCTCATGTCAGTCTACTGTCCCTGCACTCACTACTGAGCTTCAATCATTTAATTTTTATTTATTGAACATACACCAGACACCAGCCCTGTGCCAGGAGCTGAACACAGAGCAGAGAAGAGACAGGACCTTGTCTCTGCTGGAAGGCCCTGCCCCACCCTGAGGGCACCTACCTCCCCCTGGGTTCCCACTTGGGCTTCCTTCAGCCTTGGCTCAATGCCTCTTCCCTCTAGAAACCTCCTGAGGGCTCCAGACCAGGCGTCCCACCCTTAACCTTGACAACAGCATCATGTGCCTCTCTCGGAAACAATGCTTCAAGACTGCAGTTTTTCCTGCTTGTGTGTGATTGGTCTGACTACCAGATTCTTCCAAGAGATGAAGAGGTCTGCATCTATTTTTGCTAGTTATTAAAGCTCCGATACTTAGCAGTGCCAGGTCCATAGAAGGTATTCATGAGTGCACTGCAGGAAGGAAGGAGGCACAGGGTGTACTCTGCCTCTCAACTCTGGGCTAGCTATCCTTCCTGGGTGCCAGCATGGCCCTGAAGGTGTCCAGAGTCTTACAAATCCTATCCTGATGTCAGCTTCGGGCCCTGTTCACCCAACCCTCCTAGGCTCAGGGTTCTGGCAGGGAGCAGAAGCCCTCCACACCCTCCCCATCATCACCCCTCAGTTGAGATGCACTCTGTGGTCAGCACAAAGATTCTCACTCCCAGAAAAGGGCTAGAGGAAGGTCTACCTGGCAAACCGTAGCCAAAGGAGCAAACTGAGCCAAAACACCTCATCAAAAGCAGGCATTTTGACATACCATCTTTCTTGAAGTTTTGAAATATTAAAGTTTCTCCCTCTTGACAAAAAAATATTGCTTGTGGCTTACAAAAATCCATTCTTTTTTATCAACTTCTACTGATTATGGATTAAAATCTCTGAGTACAAATTTCAGCCTGGGTATAGCCACCCACCTTGGCGGGGGTACTAAAAGGATGTGAATCCCTAATTCAAAACATTAGTTATTTTCACAATATGCCACCAACGGGGGGGAGGAGGGTGGCATGAGCTGGGGACTGGAGACAGGATGTATTTTATGACATAATCACCTGGCATCCCAGCCATGAGAGTAGGCCAGCAGATTGAAGATACCATAGTCACACCCTCCACAAGGGGACCCCTTCCCTCCCTCCTGTCACCTTCCCAGAGGACCTTCAGGTGCACCCACATGGTGAGGGCACTGACATCAATCAAACTAAATACAGATAAATGTTCTAATATTTCTTCCACAGCACAGTGGATTACTGAACTGCCCCCTCACAGTGGCACAAACACACATAACTTTGGAGACCACTGCAGTCAACCAGAGAAATATCTGAACAACTCGGAGAAGACCAGGAGTAACTTAAAGGCAAAGCCCTGCCAGCAAATACAACCCAAACAATGTCAAGAAAGCAATGTCAGAAACTGTTAACTGGCAGCAATGAGAATTAAATGGGACCAAAGGAGGGCATTTATAATGATAGAGGATAAAAGCTATCAAGAAATTAAAACTATCCTGGGAATCCAAGTTAAGAGACAGCAGACAAATGCTGGTGGAAAAGCTTTAAAACCTGTTCCTCTAAAATGTGACATGTGTTTCCATTCCAAAGCCTCTTCCTGTGGTCCCCACCCTGCAACCCAACTAGAAATCGCTCCTACCAGATCCCTGGGGAGGCACCTTCCTCTTTTACTTGGTTATTTAACTCGAATGTGCCTCCCCAGAGAGGCTCTCTGCCCATCCTATTTACACTGGAGCCACTTCTAGTCACTTGCCAAATTACCAGGTTTTATTTTCTTCATTATACATCTCAGTATCTGAAATTATCTTGTGTCTTTCCTTGTGCAGGTATGTCTCCCCCCAACTGAAATGTCACCTCCATAAGACCGTTGAACTTCTCAGTCTTATTCAGCTGAGAACCATTCTAGTACATAGGAAGCAAGTGATAAATATTTATTGAATAAATAAAATGTTTGAAAAGAGGAAAAGCAACAGAGGAGTCATAGTAGACTGAATCCATTTCTTTCAGCCCATGTCAGATCAGGGAGGCAAAAATAACATCATAGAGGGCATATAATATATAATGGTGACCTGCAAGATATGTATCAAACCGTGTACAATAAAAGCAGAGAATATGCCATCTTTTCAAGCATTAATGAAATGGTTTCTGTATCTGTCAATCTAAACTTCCCATTTCCCAAATGAATCTGAACTTCACTGAAAAAGCAGAGCAGGTGGGAGCAAGATATAGCAGCTGAGGTGTGAGGGGAGGTCTGATCCCAGAAAATGGGTCAACACAAGATATTGGACTACTGACCAATATCTGTCTACTAGGACCCTCCACCCTCAAGTCACATTGCTCAGGGGACTCTCCATGTACAGTCTAAGCAGGAAGATATACCATAAGCTAATTAGCCAGGAATAAATCTCAGTATCTATTAATAAGCAAAGGACTCTACAAATACATGCTCCTTAAGCCACTGATGTACTCACTGTAAGAAACCTCTCAATATGTATCTAATATGATAAACTGTGTTCGCATCAGGGTTCTGTCATCTTTTTTACATACAATCCAGCTGCAACACTGGTTCTATTGAAAAGTATTAGTAATCATTTCTTATTTTCCACCTTAAAATCACTTTAGGGACTACAACCTCCCTTTAAAAAATTTGTTTCAACACCAGAATTCATTATTTTCTCTTTATAATCAAACCAGTTTTTGAAGCATAATGGAAAAAGGCCTACAGCCTCTATAGCAAACCCTTATGCTCATGCCATAAATAATTTATGGAAAGATGGTTGCTTCTCAGAAGCAGGCTCAAATTCCCATTTTAATCAAAACTGATTTTGAAATCTATTTCTCAATTTACATGTGGTCAGGGAGATTCTTCTCACCACGTGAGCTCTCCAACTGCTTCGTGGAAATGGGCACTCTTCCCGAACTCCTAAAACTGTGGGACGTTATTAACCACTAGTAATCATTTTCTTCTACACTCTAATGCTCTTGACTTCATCAGAGGTTAACGTCATGGCAGCAGCTTCAGAAGGGAATCAAAAGTACAAAGCCACAAAACACCAATGGTACCACGTTCACTGATATTTCCAAATATGCAAGCAGACATCACAAAGGAAAAGGCTCGAAGATTCACTGAATCCTCCAAACACACAAACTCATACCAGAAACATAAAGACAATAAATACTCCCCAATAAATGACAGTACCAACCAGTACAGTACTGTGCTTCAAAACCCCAAATCTGTATCTCCGAGATTGCTTTGCCTAACTCTGGAACAAGTAACATAAGAAAGCTTTTTTATGCTATTTTTATTTCACAAAACAGTCTTTGGTTCATCCCCCTACAAAGTTTTTTTTTTTAAGCATTTTTTTGGTCTTTACTACAAAGTAAATTCCCTTCAATATTAAATAGAGTGTCAGCCTGTTCATAAGTGGGTCCCAATATGGAGTCCCACAACTTCTGCTAAGCACCAAGCTCTACGGCCAAGTACTGGCTCGGTAGCCTAAGCTACAGTACAGAACCAGAATCTTCATAGTGCCAACTCCACAGGTTGACTCCCAACTCCTGTCCCATAGGTGGAAGCTCTGTGAGCTGCATATGGTCTTAGACTTCTCCATCAGTGGAGATCAGTGGTAAGCTGCATATGGTCTTGGACTTCTCCATCAGTGGAGAAATGAAACAACTGCCAAATGAGTCTCTTCTGAGGGCAGAGAATGGAAAGGCTTCCCATACTCATGAAATTCTCCTGGCATCAAGCATAATGTTGACTTTGGCTTAAGTTAGCTTTTATCCAGGTGGACTAGAATTGAAAAGAATATTTCACATGATAGCAATTATGGAACAGGATCCTTGAATGCTTGAACAGGGTCTTTGAATTTTTGGTGATTTTGGTGTTCCTTCTTTCTTAGTGATATAAAATTCTAACAAAACCAGTATTAAAAAAATAAGAATGTGAGTGATAAGAATGGCTTTTCAACAATGAGCCATTTATTTTATCTTCTCCTACCACAAGGCTGAAGAACAAAATATATGATCGAATTACAAAAACCACACCTATCACCATGAGAGGGAAATTACATCCACATACTCCCCCCCCAAAACTGGATTTATAACAAAATGAAAGCAGTGGACAAATCTGAATCCACTTTTTGTTAGACATCACCCTAAACCTATAATTATAAAGCAAGTAGACTCAGAAAACCATCTGAACAAATCACTGATGGACAATTATGTCCACTCTCCTTGCACAGATCAAAATGAAATATAAATACCACCGTGTCTATAGGTCATGTACAAAAAGGAAAGTTCCAGGGGTCTCTGACAGCCTCCTAACTTTGAGTTGGGCTGCATTTGGTCGAATAGTTTGAGGGTATCTGAGATGTTTGCATCCACGTTTAGAATGAAAACCTCAAACTGCAAAAACATCAAACATGACCAGTCAAACACGTCTTCATATGGACCCAAGGATGTTGTCTTCTGGGTCTTCAGATGGGGGCTGACAAGTCTAGGCCTTCCTCCCTTGTCCAGATACAAAAGGAGAAAGGTCTAAGGCTCACTCCCAAGACCTACGTCTCATACAATAACACACATTCCTAGGAATGTGAAGACGAGAGGAGAGGAGAAGAGAGGAGAGGAGAGGGGAGGGGAGGGGAGGGGAGGGGAGGGGAGGGGAGGGGAGTGGAAGAGAAGAGGAAAAATGAGGGGCAAGAGGATGAGTGACTATGTAAGGTACAAATCCCACTTGAACAATTTAATCACACAATGAAAATTAATTACATTATAAAAATGTTTGTCAAATTAATTCCATGTTCCCATGAAGGGTCCAGTTCTTGTAATAGGCACAAAATTGCCTTTTAAAAATTGCTTTGATGCTCTTTTGTTTTGATATAATTTTAAACTTCAGAAAAACTGTGAGAACAGTCAAAAAATTTCTTAATAACACATTTTGAATTATCTTCTGAGAACTTAAACTACTTTTTAATTAGCTTCAAAAGTTAAAAATAGGGGTGTCTGGGTGGCTCAGTCGTTTAAGCATCTGATTCTTGATGTCGGCTCAGGTCATGATCTCACGGTTCATGAGTTCAAGCCCTGCGTCTGCACTGTCAGCGCAGAGCCTGCTTTGGACTCTGTCTCCCACTCTCTCTGCCCCTCCTCTGCTCTCACTCTATCAAAATAAATAAATAAAACATTTTTTTAAAAGTTAAAAATAAAATCAATTCTACTTTTATCTGATAAATGGTTGCACAACACCCATAATGTTCAATTATTTGGGGATGGTAGAACCACCGGGTCTGTCAACGTTGTTGTTGTTGTTGTTATTTTAATTGGAACATGTAAGAAGGAGGATGACATTTGTAACCCACACAGGAGTGCACAGATAAGGTAGGCTGGCTGTTATGTTCAATTACAGAGGCATCAGCTGTCCCTCCACCCTTTTCTACCCCCAAATGAAAATGCAAAATGAAATGTGAAAGAAAAGGCATAATTATATTAATGGATAACCTTAAATGTGTGTCAATGTCCCCCCTCCCACCCCAGAAAACAATTCATTGACAAACTCAGGTCCTTTATTTGTGGTACCAATTTGTCTAAAACACACCACACTATAAAGAAAGTTTAGATTAGAATCTCTAATAGAGGTGATAATTTTGGATTTGTAAGTTATTCTTCCTTATTAACCAAGTCCAAGAGAGCCTTCAAGAACACCCTAAAGAAATGTTTCGCATGCAAGGAGGTATCCTAAAACAATGGAAAGCAACAACATTTTGGAAATGTCCAAAAGCTGAAGGGTACTTTCCATTTACCTTGTTAAAAACATCTTCCTTAGGGACAGAACAGATTTTTAGGGCAAGAAGTAACAGGGCTTGATTCTCTCTCTCTCCCTCCTCTCTTTCTGCTCCTCCCTGACTTGCATACTCTCTCTCTCTCAAAATAAATAAATAAATTTTAAAAAGAATTGGGGAGGCGCCTGGATGGCTCAGTAGGTTAAGCATCAGACGTCAGCTCTGGTCATGATATTGTGGTTCATGGGTTCAGGTCCTGCATCAGGCTCCGTGCTGACAGTGAGAAGCCTGCTTAGGATTCTCTCTCTCTCCCCCTCTCTCTCTGCCCCTCCCTGACTCACACTTTCTCTCTCAAAATAAATAAAGAAACTTAAAAAAACAAAGAGTAACAGGTCTCATATTCAATAAACAGATGATGGTGTGTAGAGTTCAACAGCTAGCTTTACCAAAGAGTTCGTGTTTGTATCATCAAACCACCACACATACTAAGTCTGCTCAAAATCCCTCTGGTTGGTAAAATAATACAGAGTTCCTTTGACTAGACCTCTCGGTACTTTCTACTTGTGTCTACTATACTTGCCAGCATTTCCCTTTGTATTTCTAACTCTATTTCTGTAGTTATTCAAAAATGTATTCAAATAATAGATTAGCATCATCTTGAGAAAGCTGGCCTTTCTGGTTAATACTGTGGGCTCTGGAAGGCCAGGATTTTGTCTGTGTAGGCTTTTATAAAGCCAGCACCTAGCAGTGGGTCTGGTTCATGGTATGTTTATGTGTTAAGTGAATGAATGAACCAGCAAAATACTGACTCATAATTACTCTCACCAGAGAACAATATTATCAGCAGAGATGACATCTCTCAAAGGACACCTTGCTTTAGAGGCTATACTGGGTTGAATGGTAGCCCCCCCCCCCACCCCGCTGTGCAGGTCCTATATTTAGAAAAAGGGTCTTTGCAGGTGTTATTAGGATCTTGAGATGAAGAGATCATCCTGGATTATCCGGATGGTTAATAATCTAATCATAAATGTCCTTATAAAACACACACAGAGAAGACAAACACACAGATGAGAATGTGATGTAAAGACAAAGCAAGAGATGCAGTCAGAAAACAAGGAAGCTGGCTCCACCGGAAGCTGGGAGAGGCAAGGAATGCCTGCCAACTTCAGACTCTAGCTCAGATGTCTGACTTCCTGAACTGTGAGAGAATAAACTTCTTTTGTTTTAAGTCACCTAGTTTGCAGTAATGTGTTACGGCAGCTTAGGAAACTAACAGAGATGCCTAGTGAAACTATCTCAGAAGATCAAAAATATTTTGAGGGCAACAACACCTGAATGGCAGTCTTGAAGATCTGTTTGGGACAGTTGGCATTTGTTGGCCTGCTCACCATTTTCTAATGTTACCCGCTATGCTGAAATTGTCTCCTTTGAGGAAATAGTATTAACTATATTGCTAATGAATGTTCGCTCATCCCAAAAAGGATTAAGGCAGTTGATAAATCCTAACCCAACAATCACCATATGCCTGCTTGGAAACTGTCATTTCATGCTTTGCTAAACAGCAGTAGAAATAATGTTCTTTCTCAATTATAATTGTATCACCTGAACAGACATCTAGCATGATGACTACACTCCTACCAGGTAGACAGAGAAGAGCCCTACAGCATGAGGGAATGGCAAGAACATCCCCAGTTCTTCTCGACACTGCTCTGTGGTCTTCTGAACATACGCATCTTGCCTAATATGTCTGTGGCTCCACTACCATCCCACACCCCCCTCAGGTCAAATAAAAACTTGAAAGCAACTCACAAAAATATTAATTATTTTAAACATCAAAGACATTTTTATGTCCACAGTAAACCGGATTTCCAATTAAATGTCTTCCCCATGACTATCCTCTCATCATCACTGAACGGGCCCCTGGGAGCCCTGTGCACTTCTGACTTCATCCCCAGGCCTGACCATTGCTGATGGACTAATCATGTTTCTCAGCAATGTGGAAGTAGGGCAAGGCAGGTGGTCCAGAGCATCTCCCCCATAGCCATACCTGTAACCTGCTAACCTGGAAAACACGAGGGTTGCATCAGAGCCTGAGAAGAACCACATTGATGCCCAAAGAGGAGCAGACATGAGAAATGTTGCACAAGCCCTGCCCTGGAATTCTGTGAACCATCTCCGTAATATGTAGTAAATGCCAAATGGACATGGCTAATCCACTTTACTAACCCCGTGAGGCCTGCAGCTTTCTTCCTTCACACAGCCCTGGGGCAAGCCCAGGCTGGCCACCACCGCTGGACCTTTCTGCTTCCTCCACATCTCCCAATCCAAGCATCTTTGGGTCCCCCTGCCAGCCCAACCCTCCCAGGCTCGTGCTAGGCAGGAACAAAAACAAACCACCAAACTTCACTGCCTCCTCCCCCTGATTCATTTTGTAAAAACTACTTCACCTACTCTTCATATCCTTTTAAAAAAATGAGTTTAATAGATTCAAAAAAGAATTCAGTTGTAGCTGATAATGTGAGTTTTTATGAGAGATAATTCTTACCAAGACTTCTTAATCTGCTCATAATTTTAAAGCTTAAAATGAGCTTCTCACATAATACATCCTCCAGCAGACAGCTCCAACATATCACCTCGTGCAACAAATTCTCCATTCACTCAGTAAGGCGGCATCGGGTGCCTGGGTTGGGGGGTGGGGGGATGATGGGAATAAGCAGCCATGGTCCCCATCTTCCCTGGTGCTTACAGTCGTATTTTAGAAACAGTTATTAGAGTTTAACATGACATTTAAAAGGGTGAAGAGAATATTACCTTATTTATCCTATAATTAATCTCTCTATATATGATTGTACCTCAATAGATATGGAGAAATAAATACAAAAGCATTTCATAATGTCCCCATACAGAGGGGGAGATAAGTTTAGCTAATCTAATAATTATCCTAAAAATCAGTAAAATATGACTTGAATAAATTGAATCAAGCTTAGTGCAACAAGCACTAAGAAACAAATTTAATACAAACCTCTACCAGGAGGAGAAAGCTATCAACAATTTCCATATCTCAGTGACCATTACAATATCTGTGGCAGAGTGTTCCTTCCAGGTGAATCAACTTGAGACCCATCTGGCCAGGGAGGCAGTGACAGCCACCTTCCCCATATGCTTGTACCCACTGATCCACCCAGTACCAAGAGGTCTGAAGCAAAGAAAAGATTAGACATCTACTTGCACCTGGAGTTCCGGCACACACAGATACATCTAGACAAAGCAGGGAAGGCTGTTTAGAAGCTAAACAGCAAGGAAAAAAGTGAAAGCTTAAGGCAGAAGGAAAGGGAGCTGTGCACCCAGCCTCATGACCATGACCTGCCATCCTACCAAACTCTGTATTCATAAAAGCCCTAAGCAGCCCTATGGTGGGACCCCTTCCCAACCAGTGGGGTATGCCAGAGGGCAAGAGAGATGAACCCTTCATCATTTTCGCAGGTGGGCTGCCGTAGCATGGATGGTTTAAGGATTAAGTGCTTCAGTGGCTGGGAAGAAGAACAAGAAAGGTGCTCTGTGGGGAAGAAGACCAGTAGGAGCCACCCAGGTGGACACATGAGCACATGTGAGACAACCCCATTTCCCCTGGAACACAGAGACCTGGGTGGGCAAAGGACATTTTAATGGGGGTGAGGCAAGTGGGAGAGAAAAAATGGGTCAGCAAAATCCAGGTTTTCATTTTATACGCTGTCACTGGTACCTGTAGGCCCAGGAGGCCAGGGGCCATGTTATTTCCCTCCCTCCTTCATACCTCCTTTCTTGTTCCCTGTTGAGCAGCCTGGATGGAGGAGGGAACAGGGAGGGAAGGAGACAGGCTCCTATCAACAGGACACCTTTACTCTGTGCAGGGACAAAGGGAAGAGGTTTGAAAAACAGTGATCTGTATCACTGAGCTGGGGGTGAGAGGGTTATTAAGCCTTTACAAAAAGATCTATGACTCCAAGAAAAAGGCAACACTAAGGGAGAACTAATAATCCCTTGATATTAACTGCAACACAACCTATATTTTCTATTGATAGCAGAAGATTGAAACAGACGTTTTCCAGTTTTATCGTACTAATAATTACCTCCAATGCTTGCATGTCACAACACATTCGATCAAACTCCTATTCAGCCTATGCAGTGTTGAGCCCACTCTCCCTAACCTCCAGCTGCCACTCAGTCTACTGTGGTGATCTCTATCACGCGCCATAGTGGCTTCTTCCTGTTTCCATGACTGTGGTTAATGGAAGCTCTAATGAGTTCCATTTACGGGGCAAGGGCTTGATCAGCCCCCAAAATGAAGCTGTCTCTTCTTGATGTAAGAGAGATGATGGCACAGCCAGGAAGGTCCAGCTCCACTTCAGCCCCGTATTCACTCCAAAAATCCTAACCCCAGTCTCCTCCTTTGGACAATCTGAACGGGGCGGGGGGGAGGGGGGGGCACTCCTGATCATGGCTAAGACCATTTCCAAATGGCTTGTTCTAAGAAGTGGTCTGACTTGAAGGCAGCACCCCAATATACATATTCAGTGTATTTTTATTATAACATGTTAAACAAATCTCTTTTTTAGAATCATAGCATGCTGTAATAATAGATTTCCTGGTTAACTAAGACAATGTTACAACAGTAAGGTGGGGAGGAAGAGAGGGAGAGAAGGAACACAGAAGCTTTTTAAATCTATCACTGATATACTAATATATACACACACCTTTTTTTTTCTTACTTACTCAACACAAATAGTTTTAGTCACAAATGCCGTTTACAAGGACAGTCATTATAATGTGTTTTTAAAAGCAGATAAAGGGGATTTAGTCCAGGACCCAGCTAGTATCCTAGTCTCATAAAGGTATTAAGGTAACAATCCTTTTTTTTTTTTTTTGTAATTGTGACAAATGGATTATTCTACATAAAATTATTTTCCAGATAATTAAAACTTACGCCTTACACTTTGGGTTCATACAGAGCACCCGGCACAATGCATAATATCTCAGAAAGGAAGGTGTTGGGGGCAGGCAGGCCACTGAGGAGCACCATAATGAAGTGATAATTACATGTGATTCTAACTCACACAGGACTTTCTGTAATAACATTACATGATGCATACTTTAGGTCTTTACTAATTATATATTGATTTTAAAATAATGCCCTCATCTATTATCTTAGCTAACTGGCATTTTTTTCACAGTATGTCTATTTCCAGCATTCCTTTCGCTCCTGATTTTTAATTTTTTTGACTTATTATCTGCCGTACCCTAGAAAGCCAAATAATCAAGTACTTTAGAGATGCATGTAAAAGAGAAGCGGACTTGAATGAAAACAGAAGTGGTGAGGAAAATGTTTGAGATTTACTGGCCATATTTGGGGATGTGACACCATTTCTGGTCTTTTCCCAGTAACTTCTTGATTCCTAGAGTTATAGTTCTGTGAATAAAACTGCCATTCTAGGTAAGTGCTATTCTTGACTTGAGATTTTAATTGATTTTATTTCATTTTCTGTAGCCAGAAGCAGGAAAAAAATGCTAATTAGCTCAAGGATATTAATAAGGAACTTCATTAATCTGGGCATCAGGTACCTCAACTGTACAAAAAGGGATTTCTGACAGAAACATTCATGCTAAGCTAGGAAGCAGGGCATCCAAGGCAGAGGAGAATGAAGGGGACTCTTAAAAGAAGAGTAACAGGAAGTCTCTGTCAGACAGCAATCCTAGAGAATGACCAGCCTGAATGAATGGAGCCAGAGAGGAATCCAGGATGGATGACTCCCAGAAAAGAAAGACAGAGGGGAAAATAGAACAGAAAGATTATCTGTTGGGTCTGATCATTTGGAAAACTGAAAAGGCAGGCACTTTTTTTTTTTTTAAGATTTTTTATTTTTTATTTTTAAGTAATCTCCACACCAACCAGGGACTCAAACTCACAGCCCTGAGGTCAAGAGTTGCATGTTCCACCAACTGAACCAGCCAAGTGCTCCAGAAAGGCAAGCACGTTAAAGAGCTGCTGGCAGGTAAGGACAGATCAGCCCAACTGCTGGAGAGCAGGGGATTGAAAACGATGGGGGCATGCAGGGAGCAGGGGGGTAGGAATTAACTCAAAGGAAAACAGAAATGATACAGAAAAAATATGCAGAGTATAGCTCAGCAGTGAATACTGTCATAATAATATATTATCATAATAATGAGACACTATGAATTTATATAAAATATGTCAAAATTAAATATACTGAGTTTAATTTTAATACTCATGAAATTGCCATATAAGTATGCTTCTTAGAAATATGCAGGTAAAAATCAGAAGAAATTGCTAAAAGAGTTTAGAGTGAACACTTCTAAGGAGAACAGAGTAAAGAGAGAAGTGAGACAGGGAACTACTGTTTTTCTTTCAGAGTCTATATTATGATGTCAAGGCAATTAAATGAGGAAAGAATCAGAAAAGGAAGGAAAAGAAAACATATGCTCATACAGATGGGTTTGGACTCCTGGATATCCACACACAAAAGCATGAAGTTGGACCCATTCCTCAACCATATGCAAAAATTAATTCAAAATGGATCATAGATCTAAATGTAAGAGCTAAACTATGAAACTCTTGGAAGGAAACATAGACATAAACTTCCATGACCTTGGTTAGACAGTGATTCTTAAATATGATACCAAAAGCACAAATGAAGAAGAAAAAAACAGACAAATTGTACTTTGTCAAAATTAAAAACCTTTGTACTTCAAAGTACATGATCTAGAAAGAACAGAGACAATACTCAGAATGGGATATAACATTTGCAAATCATGTATCTAATCAGAATATACAAGGAATTCTTACAACAATAAAAAGACAACCCGATTTAAAAATGAGTTCTCAATAGGCATTTCTCCAAACAAGATCAACAAATATCCAGTAAGTACCTGAAAACATTAGCCATTAAGGAAATGCAAATTAAAACCACAATGAGATGCCACTTAACGCCACTGGATGGCTATAATCAAGAAGACAGACAGTAATAAGTATTGGCAAGGATGTGGAGAAAAATAGAACCCTCCTACACTGCTGGTGGGAATGTAAAACGGCATTTGGAAAAATGTGGCAGTTCTTCCAAAAGTTAAACACACAGTTACCATATGACCTAGCAATTCGACCTAAGAGAAATGAAAACATACAAGCGTGCACAAAAAATTTAACACAAATGTTTATAGTGGCATTATTCATAATAGCCAAAAATGCAAACAACCCAAATGTCCATTAACTGATGAATGGATAAATAAATTGTGTTATATACATACAATGGAATACTATTCTATCATAAAAAGCAATGAAGTAGTGATGTATATTACAACATGGATGAACCTTGAAAACAATTTGCTAAGCAAAAGAAGCAAGTCCCAAAAGACCACACACTGTACAGTTCTGTTTTTGCAAAATATCCCAAAGAAACAAATTTAAAAAGAAAGCAGATTGATGGTTGCCTAGAGCTAGAAGTAAGGGCAGGGAGTAGGAGAAAAAATAAAGAGTGACTGCTAAGAGTCATGGGTTTCTTTCTAGGGTGATAAAAATGCTCTAATATTACACTGTGGTAATGGATGTATAATTCTGTGAATATACTGAAAACCACTGGATTATACACTTTTCACAGAATTTTGTAGTATGTGAATTATATCTCAATAAAGCTGTTTTTAAAAGTCTATAAGGCAGTGGTTATTACGCAGATGTAAACCTTCATCAAAACTCATCTACCTATATGCTTAAGTGGGTACATTTGACTATGTATAAACTATGCCTCAATAAAGTAGATTTCTAAAAATGTCTCCAATGCAATAACTTTATTACATTGAATTTAGACAAAGGTTATTTTCAGAACATCAAGCAGGAAAGAATATCAAACTCATTACTACCTTTCCATGACTAACATTAATCATCATTAGGCAGACATTGTCTGCTTTCATTAGAAAGTCCTGTAATACTGGTTGAAGGATGTCCATCTGTCAGGAAATGACAAGACTCAATGTCCAGCAGGAAAGTTACAATGTCAGTTTTATCAAACTGACAAATCAAAGGTTTTATTTCACCTTAAAAACATTTTTGGTCTCGGGGCACCTGGGTGACTCAGTCGGTTGAGCAATGGACTTCAGCTCAGGTCATGATCTCACAGTTTGTGAGTTCAAGCCCCATATCGGGCTCTGTGCTGACAGCTGGGAGCCTGGAGCCTTCTTCAGATTCTGTGTGTGTGTCTCTCTCTCTCTCTGCCCCTTCCCTGCTCACGTTCTGTCTCTCTCTGTCTCGCAAAAATAAACGTTAAAAAAATATTTAAAAAAAACACACACACATTTTTATCCTGGTAGGAAATCGTGTATCAAACCCCTTAATTTACAAACACAGAAATTGAGGCCTAGAGAAGTTAAAGATTTTCTCAGGATTACACTGATGGCAAAGTGACAAAGCTGTCAATGGACAACAGCACTGGTCACTTATCATCACTCCCAGAAACAGGGCCCCCATGGTCAGCACATACTGAGGGCTTCCTAAATTCCAGGTACTGCACTACTATATGAAATGCTCTCCTCCTTTACTCCTCTATCAGCTCTATGAAGCAGGGACTATTACTCGTCTCCGCCTCTCCAAATAACTGGTGAGAAATTAGTAAGAAGCCTACAGTCAAGAAGCTAGTAAGAAGGGAGCCAGAAGTCTCATTTGGGCCATCTGTCTCTAAAACCTAAACTTTTAACCAATAAGATATGCCTACTTCCTTAAAGCAAACATTTTACTTTTTCACTTCTTTTAATAAATGTTGGCATTTTACATTTCTAATATATGGGAAGATACTTACTACACATAGTTTCTGTTAGAACAAACATCTGTTTATCCCTACCTCAAATTAAGTTCTGGCCTATGTCTATCTTTTGTCTTGAATCCAGCCCCTTCTCTCTCTCTGAATCTCCCCTTGTCAAGCCAGACTGAGAGGCACAGCATTACACCCAGCCTTCAGTGGTGCCCAGCACGGCATGGACCACGAGCGCAGGTATTAGAGAAGCACATTCTTTTTTGTGTGATATTGTTTGAAAACAAAGAACCAGTAAAAGATGATGGCATGGAGTCGAGAGAAAAACTGATTTAAATGATTTCACAAATTCTTATGAATGCTTTCGCAAATGCGAGGGCTTGACAATTTAAAGTAATCAGAAAGGACATACATAGTCCCTCTCACTATGTATAACCTATGCCTCACATGGTCCCTCCCGCATTCATTGGCAATTATTTTACTAAACCCATTGGTCTATCAGGTTTTAAGCTGCACATTGACCTAAAAGACAATCTTGACCTCAAAATAAATCTATTAAATATTGTATAGATTGAAAGGAAAGAAAAGGGGACTTCTCTGAGAAGCAATACCATATTTGGTCTTAGGAATCCACTGGGATGTAAAACATTGACAAAATTACGGGCCACTTTAGAACAAAGCTGTAACTGCTCAGACATTTTTCACTCTGTTAAAGGGAAAGACGAATAAAAGCCAATGGAGACAACCTGAGCCATTCTGGGATGTGCTTTGCTAATGCAAGCAATTTCCTTCCAAAAACCAAAGCAGCACACTTATTACTTGATGTCTATCTCATGGCTGTCTTTAGCAGGATGAGATTAGGGGTTCCTCCTTGTTAGAGCCACTTTGATTGAGAAGGGCCATGAAGCAAGAATCTGACCTGTTATAAGACATCCCCAAACTGACGCATGCAAACAAGCACACTTCTTAGAAGGCATAATGCTCATTCCTGAATGTGGCCAACTTGCAAGAATCTCTCTTTTGAAACAGTGCCCAGAGTCAGTTTACAAGCCTCATAGTCTTAACCCTCTGCTTTTGCTCAGTAACATTACGTACCTTCTCTATCTACCGTAGTCAATAGTCTGTTATTTTCTCTGAAATAAAAAACTGTCATCTCCCCTGAAAGATTAAAAACTTCCAGCATCTACATTTTGTGTGTGTGTGCACCTAACCATGACAAAGAAGGTGCTACCAGGGCAGGTATGATGGAGCAGATAGAAACAGCCTCACAGATATGAGAGAGAGAGAGAGTGAGATCTCAGGTAACTACACAGCAAAATCAGGTGTAAAGATTTTATCATTCTTAAAGGCTTTAAGGAACAAACTAACTGATATTCTGATATCAACCATACAAACAGACCTAAAATGATAATAATATATGCAAATATCTGACATTTTCAAGTAAACAACAAAATCTTCTAGTTAAAAGTATAATAGAGCTGATGAGCTACATTTATGTCAGGAATTTTATTCACAAGACATCATTCCCTTCCCAATACTTGAGAAATATCAGTTTCCTAAGTCTATAATTTATGCACGTTATAATTATAAGTGTTTTGACTGGATTTCAGTAGCTGTCAGGAGCCAGGCCTATTTTAAATAAGCCAAAACAAAGTAAGATTGGTATTACATTATTGGACCCTGTCCTTGTATTAATCAATCCTTTCTGAGCTTCTGAAAGCAACTGCATCATTTCAAATGCACACCTATTTCACCAGAAAACAATTTCTTAAAAAATGCTTCTACTTAGAAATAAATGCAAATTCAATTTAACACAATATGCACATCAGCCTTTGACTTTTCCTTCCAAAGGTGTTATATTTTAAAAAATACTTCAAGAGGGGCCAAATTCAAACAATCCATATTCCCCAATCAAAGAGGAAGATCTTGGGGCCAGAGAGACCTGTGCTCTCATACTGGTCTTGCCATTAACTGCACTCATAATCACTTAACCTGACACAGAGCAGATGCACCATACTGGTGGGACACCTCTCCCCAAACTACAAAGTCTTAAACTGCAAAGAAATGCAAAGCACTAGGTTCATAATACCCACTTCATTTCTATTGTTTCTTTTTATATAAAAATTACTTGCAGAATGTGCTATTTGTTTCTAAGCTTATAAACTTCCAACCCCTCAAAGCTGCTTCGAAGAATTTCTCTCAATTTGATGCGAGTTAACTTGACAGTAAAGAAATACATTTTTTACCACATTAAGGCTCCCATGTGGCCCATTAAAAGTGTTTGGGATTATTAGTAGAGTTATTAAATGTTTAATGCATTATACAGAGGGTGATCTTTCCATCCTATGAGAACTTTAACTTTAGTAGGCTCCAACCCGAATGCTCAAACATGAAAGCTAACTGTTTGCAGATTTTTGCACTTGGTGCCCTAACGTCAGTTAAAATGTGGAATACAAATACAAAAATGTGGAAAGAACTAGCCAAGAGCTTAACAGAATGGAGAAAGAAGTTGGGGCAAGAGTCAGGCAAACAGGAAACATCCTCTCATTTGTCTTGATGCCAAAATGAACTTAGACAATTGTCCTGGGGCAACATAGAAAGTCTGGGAAAATACACCAACTATAATACACCTCGAAGAATACATGTTAAAAAGAAGGGGTCAGGAGGCATACCCAAGGTTTTCCACTCTCACCTCCCACCCCTGGGAGGAGTTCTGTAACCAAACCTACAGGCACCCTGCTTTGCACTTCTGAGTAAGTAGTTTGCAAAAGCTCCAAATGACTGTCCTCATTGTAGTTAGGGTCACTGCTTTGGAAACTGTACAAAAAAATACCACCCAGAAATAATAAGAGTTGATGGGAATTATTTTTAAAGATTTCCTTTTGGCACAGGTTTATCTGAAGAAGGCAACTCCCTTTGAAAATTATATACAACTTGGTGTTCTCTTTAAATCACTTGAGCTGGAAATCTGGGGGTCTAACCTATAAGAGTCCAGAAACTAGTGTAGGCCATTCTCTCTCCACAGTCTCAGCTGGAAACCACAGGTGTCCTAAGGAAACGTACATCTTAATTCCCAGGCAGATGCTGTGCTGAATACTGCCTTCTTTACTCTGCTGGAGAGGGGCAATGACCAGTGAGAAGCAAAGCCAGCACTTCTCATTCTTTGGCCAGCCAGCCAAAGACCTGAGTAGGCCAGAGGCAGCTCTAATCAAATGTAGCCCCCAAACCCCTCAAACTCTATAACCCTTAAAGTTCAAGGATGCCCTTAGTCCATCTGGCATCTTTTGGCCTGAAGTTCCTCCAATGCCCTGAGGTTTCTGTTGGCCAAAAAGGCCTAAAGATGTTGTAATTTGTTTCCTCCTACTGAGAAGTCCCACCTGAGACTCACTGACCTTCGTGGTATTTATACCTAAGATGAATAAGATGAATAAGGATGGCTACTATCTCTTCTACCTTGGAAAACAGCATGGTTTCACTTGATCCCAATCTTGTCCTGCTTGCATTTGACTCATTTATTAGATTTAATTATTTCATACTTGATCAGCCTCAGAGCTTGAGTTCTGGGGTCAGACAGTCCAGGTCTGAATCCAAATCCAACCCACTAGCTTTGTAACTCAGAAAATTTCCTAACCTCTGTGCCTTAGGTTCCTCATCAAGTAAAATGAAGACGATACTCACACTTAATGAGATTAGTGTATAGCTCACGGCATGGTCCATATGGAGCCCTTGGACAAAATGCCCAGCACACAGTCAGTATCACAAAAGGTGAGCTGTGGATACTCCTCTGGGAGGTCTCTATATTCCCTCCCTGTGTCCCTCCACTGCCAGGCCCTCTTCCTGGACTGGAACAGGATAAGAATCTATGAAAAGGTGGGGCGCCTGGGTGGCTCAGTCGGTTGGGCGTCCAACTTCAGCTCAGGTCATGATCTCATAGCTCATGAGTTCAAGCCCCACATAGGGCTCGTGCTGACAGCTCAGAGCCTGGAGCCTACTTCAGATTCTGTGTGTCCCTCTCTCTCTCCCCTCACCCACTCATACTCTGTCTCTCTTTCAAAATAAACAAACATTAAAAAAAAAAAAAAGAATCCATGAAAAGGTTACCTGATACAGTAAGGTCCTGACTATGGTAACACAAAATAACTCAGTGAAGGAAGGACAAAAACCAAAGTTTCTATTTCATCTTAGTCTCATTAATAACCTTAAGGTGATGTAATACTAGGGTGACAATATATTAATTTATAACCAAGACACTTGAAACTGACAAAGGGTGCTATTAATAATTATGCCAAAACAACTAGGACTGTCCTACTTAACACCCACTTGTAAACACTTTCTCACCATCGAGGAAAACCCCATTAAATGCAAACTATGATCCAGGGTCCAAACCCAGCTGTTGCTTTTTATAAATAAAGTATTAACAGAATACAACCATTCTCGTTTGTTTACACATTGTCAGTGTCTGCTTTCATCAACAAGGGTGGAGTTAAGTTAATGCAACAGAGACCGTATGGTCTGTAAAGCCTAAGATATTTAGTAGCTGGCTATTTACAGAAAAAAGTTTGCCAACCCCTGTTCTAGGCTCTAGTAATTCAGAGATACTGCCTTCCATGCTCACAGGCACATAGTTGTGTGCTATTTCTTGACGAGAATAAAAAAACAAACTACTTCTCTCATGATAAACATGGGATTCTTACTGTGTAGCAAGTCCGTATTTTAAATGAACTAAAATTTATCAAAATACAACTTCCTCACGGACACCAAATTTTCAGATGATTCTGCCACACTAGAAAGGATCCAAAGAAGTGGATCCTGAGTGTCATGTCTAGGAATATTATTACATGTGGAATGGCCAAGGAAACTCAACTATTTAAAATGGAAGGGGAAAAGATTTGGGGTTGGAAAGGACAGGACTGTGTCTTGACACACAGGAAGGGCTGTCACACAGAGTGGGAGCCATCATGACAGGGTGACTCAGTGCTCTGCTCTTGAGTGTGGCCACCTAGCTGAGACTCTCACCTCGGAGCCTTGCCTGTGAACGTGGGGTAGTAACAATACCGTGTTCAAAGGTTGGTGGTATCAAGTGAGATGGAAAGTTCCCAGCTGCTGTTACTTTCATTAAGTTAATCATCTGTATTACTGTTATTATTGTTGAAGAGCTGGTAGACATAGTCTGTTCACAAAATTAAAACACACAGGGGTAGGTTTCAGACAGGCAGATTTCAGCTCAACATTGGGAAGTCTTATCACTTTCCTGCCTGCCTGGTAGGCAGATAAACGGACACTCTCATAAAGTAGAGTTCAAAATCCCTGACCCTGCCCCCAGAGGAGTCATGACCCCATGACAGAGAGGATGCAGCGGGGACTGCAGAAGATTAATTTGTACTGAATGACTTCAATGTTGTCTTCTCTGTGACTATGTTTAAAAAAGGTTTATGTGTGCCTGAAAGATGAGTACATTTCATCTTATTAACAGGGAAATATGACACACCAGTGATTAAACAGATATCGAAAGATTATAAAGACAATCTATTGCAAACTTTTTAAGTTTTAAAGGACCACTAGCAACTCAAAACAGAGTAAGAAAACAATCTGGCTCCATTTCACCAGAGAGGTGACTGGAGAGGCCAAGAACATAGCACCAATGAATGCCACAACACTGACGGATTAACCCAGGAAGTGGCCCACTCCCAAACAACAGACCTGATGGTTTTGGCTAGCAGGACCCTACAGAGGCACACTGTGCTCAATTCTGGCTGGGTCCATTCAACCTGGGCCCATTAATGGGGCACCTGGGTGGCTCAGCTGGTTAAGTGTCTGACTCTTGATTTCAGCTCAGGTCATGATCTCACAGTTCATGGGTTCGAGCCCCACATCAGGCTGTGCGCTGTCAGCGCTTGGGATTCTCTGTCTCCCTATCTCTGCCCTTCCCTCACTCATGTTCTATCTCTCTCTCAAAAACAAATACATAAACATTTAAGAAACAGGAAAAAAAAAAAAACTTGGGCCCACTGATTATTTGTCAGGCACCTGAGGCTAGGCCCAGGCTCCCTCTCATCACAGCCTACCTTATCATTTGTGGACAAGCTCCAACAGGTGGCTTTCTCATTGACCATGGTAGGTGGAAGACAGCCAATTATAACAAAATATAACAGGCCTGCAGTCCCAGCTGCCGGTTACCCAGGATGAAAAGTAAGTGTGGCCATATGGAGTATAGACTCACACACCCCTTAGTGCTCTAAGGGATTGGGAGTTATTAATTCAGGATCAGAATACAAATCAAAAGTGGGTTTTTTTGTTTGTTTTTGTGTTTCTAAATGGAGGAACAGGAGGAGGAGGAGGAGAAAACATGGGCTTGCTACAGAAAATCACAGTTGAAACACTAAGAAGAGGCTTGGGGTAGATAGGTGGAGAAAGGCAAGCATACTATGAGAACACACACAGTCCACATTTTCTTCTTGAATTACAAGTATGAAATGACTCTTCATGAACCTTCCAAGCCATTGGTCTCAAGTCTCCGCCCCTGGCTGGACAGGCACTGGAATGCATAATAACTGCTACTCGTTTGTGTGGTACTCGACAGTTTGTAAAGCAAAACCACATACAAAAACTAGTATGGTGGGCAGTTCTACTCCCATTCTTGTAGATGAGGAAACAGACTCAAAAAAGACCAGTGACTTGGACAATGTCCCATAGTTAAAGGAGACCACAGCCTGCCAACCCGCGGTGCTTTTTATCAGACAGCTTTTCAGAGCTAGAATCCTCTGACAGGTGGGAGGAGAATGAAGTAGGGAGACAGGAAAGGAGGAGTGCTAGGCCCTTTCTCAGACATTATTTCTTCACACAATCCTGATGTCAACCCTGCTGGGTGTGTATGACTCCTCAGCAAGGCAAAGTTCAACACCACAGGTGGACTAGCTGACAGCAGTAACTCCAGGCTGTTTTCCCCACCCCAAGGCTGCCTGGAAAGTAGGTGTGAAGGCAACAAGGCAGGAGAGACACTGGGGACAGTCCTGGAGGCAGCTCTGTGCCACAATAAGATGCTTACCAGCTTCAGGAACCAGGTGCCTGAGCTCAGTCAAGAGCAGCAATAAGGGACATGGTGAGAAATGACCAGGGATCTAGGCAGAAGTAAAGGGGATGAGAGGAAGGTGAAGGGATAAGATGGTCTGGAGGACCTAGCACCATGTGTCACAGGGGTGACCTCAGATGCATGCTTAGCCACCACAGCAAGTGGAGTCAAGGCTCTAAATTTCCAATCTGAAAACAGTCATGGGAAATACACTAATCAGTGGTTTGCAGTTAGTCTGTGATTTGATGAAAAGAGGAAGTTCAACTCTAATGAAGCAAAAACAACTTACCTCTGGAGCAGCACCTGACTCCTCTCCACCCACCTGCCCATGCTCTCACTGCCACTTGGGAAAATTGTCCTGATCCCACAGAAATGCTTTCCCCTATGCTTCTCAAAAGTTTCTAGAAAACTAGCAGGAGGTGAAGATCAGGTTCGAACCTCTGTTGCAGCTTTTCGGAGCCCTGCCCCATGTCTGCCTTCCCAGCCAGACAACATGGACCATGAGGCCAGCAGGATGTGGCTACAATGAACTATGTAGCACCCCTACCTGGCTCGTTGCCATGCATCCAGGCAACAAATGGCCGCCTTGCCCCAATATTCAGCTACAGGTTCTCTCCTGACTTGCCCGGAGTATGAGCTGCCTGAAGGTGCTGTAAGAGGTGAAGGAATGATCTGGGCTTTGACCTATGCAGACCTGGGTATGAATTCCAACTCTACCAAGTGCTGAGTCCCAGATGCCTGATCTCAAAAATGGGGATAATGATTCTTATCTCAAAATGTTGCAGGAAAGATTCAGTGAGATTGCATCTGCTAGAATGTGGTCCTGTCTAGCATATAGTAGCTAGTGAATAAACATTATTTCTCTGTGTTTTCTCCCTCTTCCCCCAACACAGGGGAAGTGGGCTGGCCTCAGGTGATGTAGGATACAAAGGTAACAATCCTCTATTCCCCAGGCTTCTCTACCCCTTCACCCCTGTTCTCCTTTCCTCTCAGGCTTCATTTCAGAGCCTGATAAATGCAACACACAAGAGCAAAGATTATATTGCAAGGCCTCCAAGGCTTGCATATGCAGCCAAGAGCAACAACATTCATTTATTAGGCACACAGAGTGGAATCAGGGCGGATATGATGATTGGGTTCTATATTCACCAAGAAATGAGTGTACTAAAACTCACTCCTGAAAATATCTTAAACACAAAGATAAATAAAACACAAGTTTACTACTATCTGTATAAATCAATCCAATGTGGCCAGTTTTTTTTTTTGTTTTTGTTTTTGTTTTTTCTTTTTCCCTTCTAGTGCTGAAACAAATGACAGTTTCTTGGGTTAAGTAACTAGCTAGCTTACATTTAGGGATATTATGAGAAAAGTCTACCCCATATATGTCTGGTGGCATCACACACAGCATTACACAAAGGGCGTGACATTTGTGTGAGCCATGCGGCTTCTCACTATTGTGTCCAGGGAACTTTAAATACGGTTTCTCAGGGCACCTGGGTGGCTCAGTTGGTTAAGCATCTGACTTTGGCTCAGGTCATGATCTCACAATTCATAGGTTCGAGCCCCCCGTCTGGCTCTGCACTGACAGTGCGGAGCCTGCTTGGGATTCTCTCTCTCCTTCTCTCTATGTCCCTCCCCCACTGTTACTCTCTCTCTCAAAAACAAACTTTATAAATAAATAAAGTTTCTCACCTTGTCTCCCTAAACAGAGCTGCTTCTGCCTCCCCATCCCTGCTACCCCATTAAAGAACATTTTTTAATTTATGAAAGTAATAGAGGGACTTCCAGAAGTTTGGCAAAGTACATAAAGGAAGTAACAAAAAGAAAACCCTTCACAAAAAAAGCAGCCTCACTTGGGAATATTTCCTCTCTAGTCTTTTTTCTCTTTAAATTTTTTTATATAGTTAGGGTCATACCATATTCAATTTTTCTACTGTTTTTCTTCCTTAATTGTTTGACTTCATATGATAACATTAGGCTCAAAAATGGCCAGCGACTCTGTTACAGTCCTTGTTATTAGCAACTCTGTATGTGTAATTTTAATGGCTGCATACAAATGGCTGCATAATTATGCAGTTATTTCAAAATGTATTCATCAGCCTAACACTGGACCAGCTGTGTCTAATTTTTCCACTATTGTAAATAATGCCACAACGAACATCCTTCTGGATAAATCCCTACCCACACAGTGAAGAGGTTCCAAACCACTTTTTTTAAACCAGTAGAAAATCTGGTCTGCACAGAGGTGATATCCCACCAAGCCTGGGAGACCATGCATAGCAGACCACCTACTTCACACTGCTGCCACGGCATTCCCACTTGCCAGCCAGCATGCTCAGATACACCACGGTAAAAGCTGGGCACTTCTGACCACAGTGGCCAGACTGTCACATGGCGGGAACACTGCTCAGTCAGCAGCTATTGACTTGGGGGATCCTGGTCAAGTCATTTCTCGTTTGGGGCTTTGGTTTCTTCAGCTGTAAGGCTGGGAGCTGGAATGAGATTATCTCCATGTTTCCTGCTGCCTTTATGACCAGATGGCTGGTTTTAGAAATAAGAATGAATTTTATAGACCCGGCAGTGACTTTCCTCAACAATCTTACAGTTGAATTTCTCCAATGCTGATTTACAACTTGAGGCCATCATGGCAGTTACCGAGAGGCCCTATGCGCCAAATGCTTGGTCAGAATCTCAGAGAAAGGGGCGCCTGGGTGGCTTAGTCAGTTGAGCATCCAACTTTGGTTCAGGTCATGATCTCTTGGTTTGTGAGTTCGAGTCCCACATTGGGCTCTGTGCTGACAGCTCAGAGCCTGGAGCCTACTTTGGATTCTGTGTTTCCCTCTCTCTCTGTCCCTCCCCAACTTGTGCGCTCTCTCCCTCTCCCTCCTCTCTCTCTCTCCCAGAAATAATAAATCAATAAACTTTAAAAACAAAACAAAACAAAACAAAACAAAACTCAGGGAAGGAGAGATAAAGCCCTGACTCAGCATGGAAGGAGGAAAATGAACCCACTGTGGAAAGCAAGTACAGAGCCCCACATGGCTATCCTGCTGTTAGCATCAGCTGTCTGGAAGAGACCATGTATCCAAACACATTTGCTGGCCAGTACCAGGATGTCAGGCTGTGAAGTCTAACAGATGCCCTAAGTTAACCCCTGACACCCAAAGAAAATGCTCAGTGGAGAGTCACTCATGTGGAGTCTGCTTTGGCCTTCCCCAGAATTTTCTTACTTTGATTATCTGCTTCCCCAGGCCAAAGCAGACAGGAAGTCAGAAGTAAAGAGAAGTGGGACTGAAGGAGTGTTAGTAGCAGGCTGACAACAGCAAGAAGGGAGAGCAGGCGGCTGATGGAGGGGAGGGCTGCACAAGTTAGCAAAAACAGGCACAAGAGTTCCAGCAAAGCAGTTTGTGGTCATTTACTGTAGGAGCAAGCTGTCCATGGCACTTGGGAGCATTTACAGATATGGCTACTGGTGTTCAAAGGAATGATCCTGATTAACTGATACCAAAGTTTAACAGACCTCATTCGAGAAAACAGGGAAATCTAAACCTGTCAGACATTTGAGGATAACTTCCATCAAAAGTGTTTCGAAGAGGGGCGCCTGGGTGGCGCAGTCGGTTAAGCGTCGACTTCAGCCAGGTCCCGATCTCGCGGTCCGTGAGTTCGAGCCCCGCGTCGGGCTCTGGGCTGATGGCTCAGAGCCTGGAGCCTGTTTCCGATTCTGTGTCTCCCTCTCTCTCTGCCCCTCCCCCGTTCATGCTCTGTCTCTCTCTGTCCCAAAAATAAATAAATGTTGAAAAAAAAATTAAAAAAAAAGTGTTTCGAAGAAAAAAGGGGTACGTTTCAGTTATCTGAGAGAATGACCCACACGGAGCACCTCATCTGCTGACGCTCTCGGCAGTCACATCGTGTTAACAGGAGGCTGGTAAAAGGCAGGGATTTTCAGGGCTGGGCTGCTGTATGCTCTGCCCATGTTGGCATCACGCCCAAGCCCGAGGCTTGCTGAACAGGGCTGATGCTCCAAGGCAAGGTTTGTGTGCACAGACGCTCCTGCTGACCCCAGCCGGGGGAATGCTGAGCCACAATGCCTGCCACGGGCCTCTCAGAAAACACAGACTCTCCTCTCTACCTTCCCCTCCCCCAGATGCGAACCAAAACCAGAGGATCGGCTAAAAGTTATTAGGCCAACTCACAACATGGCTGCCTCTAGGGCGGGGAAAGCAACTGAGGCTGGTAACTGCAAAGAACTTACACACACACGCACAGGCACATACACACACTAATTTTACAAAGTCTGAAAGCAACTGTGCCAAAACTAAGTGCTGTAAATCCTGCATGGCTGGTATATAAATAGTGCTATTATATTATTCTTGGGATTTTGTGTATGTATGTTTTTACGTAACAGAAAGGATCTTCAGATCTTTCAGGTTTTAATTCAACTCTCCCAACCTCCCCCAGAGGCCTCCCCTGACAGGCTACATCTAAAATAGCAATCCCTGTCATTCTGTCACCCCTGACACACACTTATATCCTTCCTACATGTCGATGGCCCCTACTCTCCTGGTCTTGCTCATTCCCCTCCAGTCACACTTGCTTCCTTGCTGCTCTCAAACAAACTGGTCTCACACAGGCCTATGCCCACAGGCACCACTGAGCTAACTCCCTCACTTCTTCAAGCTTTCTCAGTGAGGCTTTCTGGGATCACTAATTTAAAACTGCAGCCTGTCTGCTCCCCATCCCTCCCCTCCTGGTACCTTGTACCTTGTTCTACTTTTCCTTGTTGGATAGCAATGACCACCTTGCAACAAAATAATTTACATATTCCTTTCAGTTACTGCTTCTTGCCTGCCTCCTGAACTAGAATGTAAGACCCATTAGAGAAGAAACGGGTTGGTTTTGTTCACTGATGTTATCTAAAGGGTCTCAACAGTGCCCTCGATAAACATCTGATGTCCAACAAACCCATTTCCAAACAATCACAAATAATGTCTTTTTTGTTTACCTGACGACTTATTTACTATTTTCCCTGAAAGTCAGAGAGCTAGAGCAGTGAAGCAACAGCCTATCTGTCCTGTTGAATCCCTACACCCAGCACATAGAAAAGACCCTGACACATTCAAGGTGTTCAGTAAATATTTGAAACCAAAGAAGACATGGTTGGGCTGGGTCCAACCTGAGTTTTTCTTTAAAAGGACTTCATGGGAATTCAGCTACCCATTTTCCTTGGATTCCCTGAAAGATTCGTAGCCATCTGCAAAGGAATCATTGTTTTAACTAGCATAATCATGATGCAAAAATAATTATTTCACTTACTCTATCCCAAGTTGGAAGTCAACCCCAGACTATAATTGTTGCCCAAATCCCAGTAGTAAACAAACCAGCTTTGCGTTTTATATGTTACCAAGAGGCTCTCCAGGTTTGTTCTTCCCAGCCAAAGAAATGTTGACACAGTTGCACACCAAGTTTCAACATGCTGATCATGTTAAAATAGTGCACAAGAAATATTTTTCCACTTTATAAAAAGCCAGACTGTTTACATGTTTAAGTGGCCAGAGACTTTGCTATCTGTGTGTGGTCCTGAAGTTTCAATATCATAACCATGAGTACAAAGTGGAGCAGCATGCAACAAACTAGTGGATGCAATTCCACAGCCAAACTGGGAATCAGGATGCAACCATGCAAGGGTTAACTCATAAATGCGCAGGTTAAAAGAGGAAAAGAGGTGGGGGGTGGGGGGTGGGGGGGGGGTGCGAGGAGTGTCTAAAAATGTAAGTTTAATGTATTTTTTAGAAAGAAATAATTTGATATAACTGGGTTACATATGTATATACACAATATAGAAAAACATATATAATAAACAGGGAGAGAGAAGGAGCACAAGAGAGAAGACAGAAATAGTTCATAACGTGGTGCCAGGGTGACTCAGTCAGTTGAGCATCTGACTCTGGATTTTGGCCCAGGTCATGATCTCACGGTTAGTGAGTTTGAGCCCCATGCCGGGCTCTGTGCTGGCAGGGCAGAGCCTGACTGGGATTCTCTCTCTCCTTCTCTCTGCCTTTCCCCTACTCGCACTCATGTGCTCTCTCTCGCACCCTCTCTCTCTCTCAAAATAAATAAATAAACCTTTAAAAATAAATAAATAAAACCTTTAAAAATAAAAAAAAAAAAAAAGAAATTGCTCATAAGGTCTTAGGCCTATAGATTTCTAGTCAAGATCACATACAAATCTGCTGAGCACAGTGTTGACCTGTAAGCCCAGACTCAAGTGGAGGGAAGATCTAGGAAAGAGTTCCCAAGCACAGACCTTCATCCACTGGAGATGAGATGCGTTACTCAGGCTTGGCCCAGTAGTTCAACCCAGGCCTCACGCAGCCTGCAAGGAGCACCCAGCAGAGGAGGGACCCCAAGTTCACGGCCCAGCCAAACGAGAAGACATGCCCTGTCTCCTCTGTCTTTCCATTTTCCAAGTAGCACTAGCTTTGGTCTACAATAATTCAGTCTTTTTTCAAGCTAGAAATAGAATTTAAGCAGGGGCTCCGCCCTGTCCAGACAAGATATAACTGGAAAAAAAAGACCTCACAGAAAGAAAAATTATCTACATCCGACTAACTGAAGACACTCATTCCCAGAGTCTGGGGTTTAAATGCTCAAGACAGTCTCTAGATTCTGGGCTGTTTGCATTTATCATTCCTCCAAGTCCCCAAATGCTTCAGGTTAGTGAGGACTGCCGGTTCTCACATTTTTAATAGCTCTCCACTCGAAAAAGTTCTCAGTACACTATGTCTAAACAAAAAAATAAATCACTTAATGTAAGCAGGTTCATGTTGCAACCTGAAATGCCATTTCCCATCTAATTGCCAAACGCACAAATTTTTACTCTCAGTTGACTGAATAAGTGAAAGAATTGTACTTCGTTACAATTTTTTTTCCTGGCATTATTTTTTTTTTCCTTCTACAGTTTCTTTTACAGAGGCTTCCACAGCTATAGGTCAGAATAGTTTTCCTGTTCCTATGACAACAGTATAAATAAGTGAACTTTAAAATTTACTCTGGGGGTATGGAGCTGCCACATTTCCGGCTACCCAAGCCCTGTTGGGTGTGTGCACACTCTTCCCTGCAGACAGTGGATCACGGCCATTTAACTGGCCTCCCTCCATCGCGGCCACCATCTTTCTGGCCAGGAAAATCCCACAAGCTTCTGAGAGGCCCCTCTCTAACTGCTAGGACTCCTACACACACATCCCGGAATGGTCTCCTGCACTGAAAGGAAAGGAATGTAGTAAGCCCAATGTTTCACTTCCCCAAAAGCAGAACTGTGATTAGAGGAGCATGGTGGATATATGTCTCTCCAACTCCACCAAGCATCTTCGGTGCCTCCCACTTGCTACACAACAACGTTACAGAGCAATGATTAAAACCAGGAGCACTAAGGACTCTTTTGGAAGGCAGCATAAAGGGTCTAGGAGAGCCCTGGAGAAGGGGCTCTTCACATTCAAAAGGCTCTAACCATCTTTCCACCATGTCCACTGTCTTGCTCAGCATTCCAGATCTACCTAACTCAAGGGACCAGCCTAAGCCTACAGGAGGGTGGTTCTTCCTGTTATTTCAGGGAATTCCCCATTCATAGTTAATCTGTCCATTCTCCTAGGGCTCCTGGACCCCAAAGAAAAAAGAAGGTACACATACTTAAGTGAATCCCCTTCCAGGGTCTGAAGATGAAAGACCCTGGTCCTAGGATAAGCCAACAATAAAGACACACATATTTACAGAATCTCAAGGCTGCCAAGAGGTCAACACTGCTCTCCACCCATACAAAATTTCTATGCTTTCTTTCTGCTACTTCTTCCTCATAGTGTTATTAGTTCAACTGTGCCCACCCCCAAAAGATGTTGAAGTCCTAATTTCCAATACCTGTGAATATGATCTTATTTGGAAATAGGGTCTTTGCAGACATGATCAAGTGAAGATGAGGCTGGTAGGGTGGACCTTTCACCCAATATGACCACTGTCCTTATAAGAAGAGGAAAAAGAGACACACAGAGAGAAGAGGGCTGTGTGATGGTGGAGGCAAAGATTAGAATGATGTATCTACAAGCCAAGAAATACCAAGGATTGCCAGTAAACACCGGAAACTAGAAAAGGCAAGGAAGGATCCTCCCCTGTAGCCTTCTGAGAGAATGTACAGCCTGGTTGACACCTTGATTTTGGACTTCCAGCCTCCAGGATGTTGAAGCAATAAATCGTGGTTTTTAAGCCACCAAATTTGTGGTACTTGTTTACAGCAGCTCCAAGAAACTAATATAAAGAGCAGCTTCTGTCTTTAGCTGAAAAAATAAGTCACGACATTTGTGAAAGGAGTTGTCCTTCAAATGAAAGCCAAGCTGCTTGTGAAAGCACAGGTTATACACACCGGATCCTCCTACGCTAGGTGGCAGCAGGCTGGCCTCAACGGCAGTTTTACAGAAAAAACACGTGTGGCTACTTCTCCAGAGAGCAGCTCGGCACCTGGCAATGTCTGGTTGCATACTTAAAATCTGCCCATCAGCCACCTGCCAGCTGTTAGGGAGACTCAGTAGCTATTGCACTCCTGTGAAGCTCTGGAGGATAGCAGGTCAGGAGACCCAGGAGCTCCCAAGAGGATTACAACATATATGTCCTAGGAGTAAACCGTGCCACATAGAAGGGTCCCATTTACGCCCAGAGAGAACCCTGCTAAGTTAACAGGAGGTAGGAGGGCAGACAACAGGATAGGCCATGACAGTGGTGACCCATGGTCATAACAATGCTGGGGGGCGGGGGGACGTATCTCTAAGACAGCCCAGGGCACCATAACTAGAAAGAGAACCAGACTCACAGTCACCAATGCCAAGGTCAAAATAGCAAGAAAGGTAATACAGACAATCAAGTCTAAAGAGCTATACGCACATTTTGAAGAGCTACCTGTACACACTAGCAAATTCATCAAATATTTACTGAGTACCTAGTATGTACCAAGCATTATTTTGGGCATTAAGGATACAGCAGTGAATAAATCAGGTAAAAATCCCTGTCTTCAATAAGTTTTCGTTGTAATGGAGACAGTAAAACAAAAAAAAAAGTAAAATACTCGACAAGGAGACAAGGATGTGAGTAGAGAAGGATAAAGCAGAGGGGAGGAGAGGAAATGCTGGGCACAGGGGTGGCTATCAGATTAAATGGGGTGGAGGAAGGCCTCAAAGAGAAGGTGATACTCAAAGAGAGGGAGTACACTCTGCAGGTATCTGGGGAGATATCTGGGGAAAAAGCATTCTAGACAGCATTCTAGGAGTAGCAAAGGCAATGGCCATGAGATGCAGACTGAAGCCTTCAAAGAATAACAAGAAGACTCGTGAGGCTGAAGCCAAGTGGGTCTGTGGGCATGGAGCCACGTGCACATGGAGAGCAATCAGATCTCAGAGGGCTCTGAGGACATGGACTCCGACTCTGTGGGAGTGACATGATCAGTAAGTGTTTAGGACGATCACTCTGGCTGCTGCATGGAGGGTGGGGGCACCACCAAGGGGAGACCAGGGAGGAGGCTCCTTCAGCAACAGCCACACTTGCACAAGCACTGAGGATTACAAATCTTGGCCAATGTGGTACAGTCACTGAACTCCCCTTCTGAGTATCTATCCTAAAGAAAAAATAATTAACTGCTTTCTCAGCACCACCCAATGAAAATTCTGCCATTCTTTGCTTAGTGAAACTACATGCAAATCAATGATCACATCCACCTTTACTTAATGAGAAATGGTCTAGCCCATTCATCAGACTCCTGATGCATTGTACCCATTAAATTTTTATGCAGTCAGTTAAAACATTGAAAAGTAGAAATACATTTTCTAAATTGACTATGAAATTTTGTATTCAATTATTAAATTTTTAAGTAAGTTATCTGAGTCTCAGAAGAAAATTAAAAGAAATTAATACACCAGAACGTAAGTTTTTTTTGATAGTGACAACAATTCTCATTTCCCAAAGAGTAACCCATTAGTGGGTCCTGAAATCAGCTTATGGGTTTACAATCAGTATTTTGTTTATTTTTTTTTTAATTTTTTTAACGTTTATTTATTTTTGAGACAGAGAGAGACAGAGCATGAACAGGGGAGGGGCAGAGAGAGAGGGAGACACAGAATCTGAAACAGGCTCCAGGCTCTGAGCTGTCAGCACAAAGCCCGACACGGAGCTCAAACTCACGGACCGTGAGATCATGACCTGAGCCGAAGTCGGACGCTTAACCGACCAAGCCACCCAGGCGCCCCCAGTATTTTGTTTAAATGAGTATAGTGAACACTCCAGAACTGAATAAAGCAAAGTATACCACTGATGTCTATAAGAAAAAAAAAAGAAAAGAAACATTTTTAAAACATTACAAAAGCAAAATAACGTTTTGTGACATTTTCAGTTACACGTACGAATGCACGTGGGCAGGCATGTTGTGTATCCCAATCTGAAAGATTTTAAAACATGAAAAATGGGAGCTTTGGAATTGATGAAACATACTCCTTGACTTGGCCCTACACCCCATGCTGGAGGAGCCAAGAGAAGAGAACACTGGTTCTCAGCGGCAAGAGGCAACTTTTTAGAAAATGCAAAACTGGGGTAAAGGCTTCATACAGAGGGCAATAGAGGAAAATCAACCAACCAAAAAGCATCAGCAGCAGTAGCAGCCATGCCCAACACCTACTCAAAATGAGCTTACAAATCCAAATTCCAAAATATATGAAGAATTTTAATGTTGAGAAAGGTGAACAAAATCAATAAGAAAAATAATTTTCTGGAGGAACTTTGTAGACTTAGGAATAAGTGTTTGAGAAGCTTCTAGAGGTAAATAATAATTTTCGTTAAAAATATTAAGAAATTAAAATAGGAAGTGCCAAAAAAAAGAAACTGATATGAAAAATACCAAAAGGACAAATTAGAAATCTTGGGAAATATTTTGAAATATCTTTAGAGAACATCAAGTCTAGACTATAGTGAGATGACAAAAGAAAATCAGTAAGCTGGTAGATAGTACTGGGGAACTTCCCCAGAACACAGCAGAGAGAAAGCGAGAAATCCTACATTTAGCAGAACACATCTGTCATAAAAGACAAATTGTAAGGCTGGAATAACAGTTCCAGGAAAGAAAAGAGGCGAGAATGGTGGAAAAACAGTTATCTGAAAAGAAGTATACTGGAGAATGTTCTAAAATTGAGGAAATGATTCCATAAATGAACATACCTTTGGGTACAAAGCAAACTGATAAATCCACACCTATATACACTGTAAGGAAACTACAACATATCAGGAATTAGGGGCACCTGGGTGGCTCAGTCAGTTAAGCACTCTACTTCAGTTCAGGTCATGATCTCACAGTTTATGGGTTTGAGCCCCACATCAGGCTCTGTGCTGACAGCTCAGAGCCTCTTGGAGCCTGCTTCAGATTCTGTGTCTCCCTCTCTCTCTCTGCCCCTCCCCAGCGCATGCTCTGTCTCAAAAATAAATAAACATTAAAAATCTTTTTAATCAGGAATTAAAAGAAATTTGTGATGCTTAAAATCTATCATAAAGTCTTACGGTAGACTTAGACTACACCAGAAAATTTTAGAACAAAGTATGTGTGGGAGACATCATGGATGGCCTCACCTCAAAGCCTATTCTCAATTTCTCCCCAGCCTCTTTCTAGCTATGGAAGGCTACATGGCACAATCCTAGCCAAGAAAATGGAAGCCTTTGTTTTTCTGACGAAAAAAGGGACTCCTTGGCAGGTGCATCTTTCCTCACCCATTTGCCCTTTACCAATTTCTTCCTGCCTGATAGATGGATGTGCAGCCTGAAAGTGCAGCGGCCAGCAGTGAAGCAGCAGTGAGAATGAGGAGAAGCCAAGAGTTCCGGCTGATGTAACAGAAAACTGGAAGGAGCCGGAGACCCTGAAGGCAGGCCCACCTCCAGATTTTGTGTTATGTATGAAAAATCAGGCCTTCTCCTTTGTGTTTCTCTACTCAGGTTTCCTGCTACTTGTGGTTGAGTATCTTAAAATGATTAGTTAAAATCTATTTAGTAAGAAGAATTAAGAATAAGCTCCAGAAGAATGGAATTATTATATATCTATTCCAAACCATAAGAGGGACTTTAAGAGGGAAGGAAACATAAAATGTTTTGATTCATCCACAGAAGGCAGGAAAGGGGAAGATATAAAGAAAATAAATGGTAAGCAAAAGATTACTGTGGGTGAAATAAGCCCAAATATATCAATATTTGCAATCAATGTAACCAATGAAGAGGTACATATTATTACACTGGGCAAATAAAGCAAACGAAAAAACAGTTATCTGTTGCTTATAAAGGAGAAGAGGCAAAGAAAGAGTTTTACAAAGAAAAGCAAATGTCTTACAAATTTTAACAAAAACAAAAGCTGAAGAAATACTAACATCACAAAAAATATTATCCTAGAGAAAAAACATTAGTATCACTAAAGCAGAATATCTGATAATAAAAATGCAGAAATACATGAGGATAATGGAACAATCATGAATTTGTATCTAGCTGCACAGCTTCAAGATATACAAAGCAAAAACTGACAAAATTATAAGGAGAAAATAACAACTCTATAACCACAGTGAGAGATTCTATTATATGCTGTAGAATCAGGCAGAATATTTGAGCAATAAAATTAATAAGCTTGACCTGATATCTAAGTAGAAGCCTGCACTGAATAAATGCTGAATGCCAATTCTTATCAATTATACATGCAACATTTACAAAAATAGATCAAGTACCAAGTCATAAAGGAAGCCTCAACAAAAGTCCAATAACTACAAACATACAAACCACATCCTCTAACGAGAACATAGGCAGTTAAATTAGAAAATAATTTAAATGCTCTTAAAAAGTATCTGTTTGAGAAATTTAAGATGCAATCCTAAATATACCAGGAATTAGGAAATAACAATAAAAATCACAAAATATTCAGAAGTTAACAACGATTAAAGTACTACATATCAAAACATAACATGCAGTTAATTAGTGATATTAGATATAATTTTAGAGCTTTTGTGTATATTCTAAAACATAAGGAACCGAAATAATTTCAATTTAAGACCGAGAAAAGTAAGGAAAAAGGAAGAGACAGAAGAACGGGGAGAAAGTGAGAGGGCTAAAGGAAGAAAGTAGAAGTTAAACAGAAAATGAAAAAATAGCAAATATTATTAACAAAACCAAATGAAGCAGGCAAACTTCTAGCACAAATAAATAATATTGGATACAATTTTGAAGTTATACAGTAGCGTTTTTAAAAAAAAAGAAAAAGCTGTAACTCAATTTGATGGCAACGTGTGAAAATACAGCTGTTTTTCTAGAAAAATATTAACTCCTAAAATGGACTCAAAATAAATATTAAAATGTGTGCAAATCCCTAAGTGATAAAGAAAACAAGCCAATAATCAAAAGTCTGCATTCCCATCCTTCACCCTAAAGACCCAGGCAGTTTTACAAGAGAGTTTTACCAAGTCTTTAAAACACAGATAATCCCAATCTTATTCAAACTACTAAGGAATATTAAAAAGGGGGATCAACTACTCAACTCATTTAGTGAGATTAGTAAAAAAAAGCAGCCCAAAAACAAAACCCTTAAGATAAAGCTCACTTATTTATTTATTAAAATAGTTTCAATAGTCCTAAAATGTAATACTGGCCAATCAAAGCAGAGTTTATCTCAGGAATCATAATATCAACAAAATCAGAATATCTACTAATAAAATATATTGAAAGACTAAAGATTAAAATATAATTAGTTCAACAAATGCTTTATAAAAATCTTCAGTCAGGGGCACCTGGGTGTCTTGGTCAGGTAAGTGCCCAACTCTTGATTTTGGCTCAGGTCATCTCACGGTTTGTGAGACTGAGTCCTGCATTGGGCTCTGGGCTAACAGCGTGGAGCCTGCTTGGGATTCTCTCTCCCTCCCTCCGTCTCTCTCTCTCTCTCTCTCTGTCTGTCTCTCTCTCTCTCTCTGTCTGTCTCTCTCTCTCTCTCTGTCTCTCTCTCTCTCTGCTCCTCTCCTGCTTGCATTTTCTCCCTCTCTCTCAAAATAAATAAACATTTAAAAAAAAAAAACTTTAGCAAAATTCTATTCATTCATAAGACAGCATGGTTACAAATCAGACCAGACCAGTAGGAAACTTCTTTGATCTGAAAAGCAGTCTCTATCTAGACCTAATGCAAATGCTCTTCAAGACTAAAATTCTTTCAAGTCAGGCACAACACAAATATATACTACATCTACTCATCATTGTACCAGAGGTCCTACCCAATGCAATGCTTCCAGAAATAGAAAATGGATATATAATAATTAAAAGAGATAAAACCTTATTTGTAGATGATGAGTGTTTACATTGAAAAAATATCAGGGGCGCCTGGGTGACTGCTTAGTCAGTTGGGCATCCAACTTCGGCTCAGGTCATGATCTCACAGTTCCTGAGTTCAAGCCCCGCATCAGGGTCTGTGCTGACAGCTTGGAGCCTGGAGCCTGCTTGGGATTCTGTGTCTCCCTCTCTCTCTCTCTGTCCCTCCCTCACTTGTCCTCTCTCTCTCAAAAAGAAATAAACATAAAAAAATACATCTATGTATATTTAGAATCATAATATATGACAGAAGAGCATTACAGATGAGTGGAGAAAGGATCAGTTGCTCTGGGACAATTGGCTTTCCATTTGGAATTAAATAAAAGTAGGGGACACCTGGGTGGCTCAGTCGGTTAAGCATCTTACTCTTGATTTCAGCTCAGGTTACGATCTCACAGTTGGTGAGATCAAGTCCACCATCAGGCTCTGAACTGACAGCATGGAGCCTGCTTGAGATTTCTCTGTTTCCATCTCTCTCTACCCACCACCACCTGACCGCCGCTCAAGCTCTCTCTTTCTCAAAGTAAATAAATATTTAAAAAAGAAACAAAAAACGTAGACACCTACCTCATGTCATACACCTATTATACGAGGTGGATTAAGACCTAAATATGAAAACCCAAACTCTAAAATTTTGAAGAATATATAGAACACATTTTGACTAGAACGATGGATATTTTAAACCAGACCTAAAAAGCACAAACCATAAAGACTGTTAAATCTAACTATACTGTAATTTAAAACTTCTGTTAAACAATAGACATCCACAAAGTAAAAAGACAAGTCACAGGTTAGTATTTGTAATACATACAAATGACGAAAGATCAGTATATAGGATAAAGATTTTACCAAAAATTTAATACAAATAATCCTGCAGTAAAATGAGTAAAAGATAAGAACTGACTACCTGTAGAAGAAATAAAAACCAACTGTAAGATGTCATTTCATACCCGTAAGACAGGTTACAGTAAAATTTCTGGCAATGCCAAGAATTCGTCAGGATGTGAAGAGGAGGAGATTCTCGAACACTGCTGGTGGTAAGGAAACTGGCACCTCAGGGTGGAGAGCACTCGGCAGTGTCTAGTGAAGGATGAGTCGTCCCCTGCAGGCCAGCAATTCCATCTGGGGCCCATTTCCTAGAGCAACCAGCACAACTCACCACTCCCCCAAACACGCAAGCATGTGCATTGCAAACTGATGGGAACAGCACAAAATCAGAAAAAACTGAAACATTCACCAGAAAAATGGGTAAATGGCATATAGTTTACAAAAGAGAAAACAAAACTACACAGCAGATCCATCACTGGGGCTCCGTGTCCCGATGTGGCTGTATCAGTGACCTAACAATGAGTAGTAAAAGCAAACTGCAGGATACTATGCACAGCAGGTTACCATTTATATAAAGTCTGAAAACATGCATGTCCGTATTCATGCTGTTCGCAGACATGTTCCCTTGCAGAAAAGCCATGACAGCATACATAGGAATAATACATACCAATTCAAAAAAATTATTATTTCTGGGGTGGCCGCAGAGTTACAGGTTGAGAAGACGTACACAGAGAGATTCAAATGTGTCTGTCATATTTTTAAGCCAATGATATTGGCACTGTACTAGCTATGATGTTGGGTGACAAGATCATGAATTTTTGTCAAATTAGTACTTCACAATTTACAGATACATCACATATGTTCTTTTGTATGTATCAAAATATTACCTAATGCAAAAGTTTAAAGATTTAATAGAAAAAATCACCTCCAAAATTAAGAAATAAATCTTCAAATGTAAAAGATACATCATGCTCTGAGGAAGATCGAGATATAGTATAACTTGCATAAAAGATGTTGAGGCTATAGAACTCAGGCATTCTTCAGCCACACACAGAAAAATCCAGTCATGAGGGTAAAACTCTGAGGTGATCACTTTAATGCTTCTCTACATTGGTCAATGGAGAAGACAATGGGACAAAGTCCAAAACCTTTGAGGAAAAGAGTTATACCCATCCGAGTTGCTGGTCCAGAATACACACAACAGAAAGGCATCATGTCAAAAAGGAAAAAGCAAAAACCCTCAGGGAAGATGGTATCCAGGATCCACTCTCAAAAATTCTTCTGCATGAATAATCTGGCCACCAAGAGGTGAACAGAGAAGATGTCGTCAAGGTGAAGGAAAGAGGGTTATGCATGAAACCTACTTACACAAAGAACTAAGACCAAACTCTGTCATAAACATGATTATAGGGAACAAACATGAATAATCTCAGCTGCCTAAAATAATATAAAAAATAGGGAAGTTGAGGGAGAAATAGAGAACACAAAAGTATTAACTCCATATTCTTAAAGAGATGTGGACAGATACTGCCTATATTTGGCAAAATGTTAGGAAATGTTCCAATTGGAAAATGAATACAAACATGTTGCTTATGTCATTATCTACTTAAGTATGTCAGATACAAATAAATTATTTGTAAAAATCACTTAAATCTACAGATGACTAAAGAAAGACCAAAGTTTGTAATGATTTGCTTTTTAGGAAGTGGAGCCAACTGACAGCCATGTGATAAAACAATTCTTTCACTTGCTTTTCACTGTACCATCCTAAATGGGAAAGAAAGGGGTGGAATTATAAGTAGCTTGCTTGGAATTCTGCATAACCTTGGATACACTCCTGTGAGTGTGTGACACATGTGAAAGCCATCTGTGTTGGAGCAGAAAACAAGTAGGGAGCCACTGAATCAGAGCATTCAAGTCAAATAATGAATGCAAACTGGACTGTTAACATGAGAAACTATGTTCACAGGGAGAAGGAAAACTGACAGAGACACTTTAAAATAAACAACACAACAATGAAAACAAAAATTTGGCCAATACTTTTAAACTGCAGACCCATCAAATCTTTTCAGCTTCTATTCGCTAATAGCAACACTGAAGGTTGGGTTTCAAGACCTATCATTCAAGACCTTCCAGAATACTTTGGGAAAGGTACACGGGGAGAAATAAAATGCCAAAATACTAGATCTCCAGAAAAGGCTCTGGAATTAAGGAGTTGGTAAAATTCACAAAATGAGTGGCCAGTCTCAGCAATGTGATGTCAGAACCATCAGTGGGACTGTGAATTAATCTAAGGAATCTATGAGACCATGAGTCTTCATCAGTTTTATTTTTAATCCACTTTTGACACCATAAGAAAAATGTTACAGAAAATCACATGGACAAATTAGCTGAATATCTCTTTTATCACTGCTATTCCAGTTAAGCCAGTGCAGAGACCTAGACCCAGCATGAGGAAACAACTAAGCACAGAGCCAGAAATGGACTATTTGAATTATTACATTTTATTCAGAAACAAAATAAAGTTACAATCATACACATCTGATGCATAGACATACGAAGAAAGTTTTATTCTTTAAAAAAAAAGAGATTTCACAAAACACAACATGTTTTTACATTCACATGATACAGATTCTTTCTTAAGGCCTCTCATGGTGATAGTATTTTTCCAAGGTGTGCTGTTCTTTATAATCCACACAGGTAATTCATTGGAGCCTCTTTAGAATAAATATTAAGACTAAGGACATTTTTAGGGTCCTTCCCTGTCTTTTAACCTAGACAGAGAGATGGATGGGGTAGAAATATGTGAAGAAGACACTTTCTTTTTTTTTTAATTTTTTTTTTCAACGTTTATTTATTTTTGGGACAGAGAGAGACAGAGCATGAACGGGGGAGGGGCAGAGAGAGAGGGAGACACAGAATCGGAAACAGGCTCCAGGCTCTGAGCCATCAGCCCAGAGCCCGACACGGGGCTCGAACTCCCGGACCGCGAGATCGTGACCTGGCTGAAGTCGGACGCTTAACCGACTGCGCCACCCAGGCGCCCCGAAGAAGACACTTTCAATCAAACCGATGCCAAGAGTGAGACACCATGCATGAAAACACCTCATGTGTTAAAACACTTTCAGAAGATAGCACAGTCATTCTTGAAGAACCAGATAAGCCCATGAATAAATGTGAAGAAAACCAATGCCTTTATTTTGGCTGAATATGGTGAAACTGTCCTCAAGTCAATCATTTCTCTATCCTTCTCACTGACAAGTACAAAGAAAACAGAAAGAGCCATTAAAGTCAACCCAACACCCAGCCACATCTCACCACTGCTATTTCCCATTCCCTTTCAAAATTCTTTCCTTAGGCTTAAATCTGACCCTTGTCTCTTAGTCCTAACAGACTGAGAAGACAGAATATTCTAACAGAGGAAGAAAATATAAAAAAGTTCTGAGGAAAAGAGGAAGAACATGACAGAGCCTCAGATAGGAGGGCGAGTGCCATTAAACATTTATCTTGTTTCAAAGGATTTCCTTTCTGTACTTAATCAAATACATAATGATTTTTTTTAAAGGGAAAATAATTTCACATTACTCATCTTTCCTTAACAAGTTTAAGGGGGTGCCTGGGTGGCTCAGTTGGCTAAGCATCCAACTTCAGCTCAGGTCATGATCTCATGGTTCATGAGTTTGAGCCCCACATTGGGCTCTGTGCTGTCAGCACAAAGCTTGCTTTGGATCCTCTGCCCCCTTTTCTTTGCCCCTCCCCACTTGTACACACACTCTCTCAAAACAAAAAATAACAATAAACATTTTAAAAAAGATTTAAAAAGAAACAAGTTTAAGACACATAAAAAAACTGAAAACATTCACTATACTATAGGGACTAAGGAAAAAAACTGCAGAGAAGATCCAAAGGTAGCATTATTTCAAACACATTTTATAGGCTTCAGTTGCTGATTTTGTGGGGAAAGACATTTCTTAAAGAGGTGGGTAACTGTCTCCTCACTGCATTCCTCTAGGACAGCACCAAATACAATGTCTTCATTTTGCTGCATCAGTGGACACTACTCTATATTGATGAGTCAGGCAAGAAGAGATCAAGCCCCCACGCAGAACTCCTGGACTTCTGTCAAACTCTGGCAGGAAGAACACTTCACTGGGTGCAAGGTGCTTGTTGCACTGTTTACCAAGGGGAGACAACTAGCAAATACCTGAGTGGCTTGTATCTATGTGGCAGGTTCCCTTGGGAAAAACAGAATAAGCCTGTGGACGTTTAAAAGAAATCATCCTACTGATGTAGGGGAGAAAAGTTAATGAAATGTCATCCAAAATATGCTAACTTCCAACCAGTGGAATACAGCTACAGGCTTTCAAGTGACACGTTCTTTGGTTATATATTATATATAGACCAGACGAGCTATCATTTGTTTAGTGTGTCAACTTGGAAGGGACAGCCTTGCCCAATATTTTAGCTTAAGGGAAGTATTAAGAATGACTCCTGAATGAAAAGAACAAAATTGGGAACTGAAAAAAAAACTTCTTCTTTGCGTATTTTAGCTATATTAAGAAATGTAACTATTACTACTTTGCTGGAAATTGAGTATACTTTGTGAAGTATTAATCATCAAATGTCAGAGCAGGAAGGTCCTGACATCATCTACTCAAGGCTGCTATTTGACAAATAAGAAAGCAGAAGTCCAGGAGGTTGACAGGCTCGCTCAAAGTTTTGTGGCTTTTGGGGGATTAGGACTGTATTCATTTCCTGGGGCTGCCATATCAAAGTACCAAAAAGTGGATAGCTCAAAACAACAGAAATTTATTGTCTCGCAGTTCTTGAGGCTTGAAGTCTGAAATGAAGGTGCCATGAGGTAGGTTCCCTCTGAGCACTGTGAGGGAGAACCTGTTCCAGGCCTCATTCCTGATAGCCTCGCCCATCCCTGGGCCTATAGATGATGTTCTCTGTCTTCCCTGTGTCTGTGTGTGTCCAAATTCCCCCTTTTTATAATTTTTTTTAATGTTTAATTTTTGAGAGAGAGACAGACCACGAGCAGGGGAGGGGTAGAGAGAGAGGGAGACACAGAATCCGAAGCGGGCTAGGCTCTGAGCTCCAAGCTATCAGCCCAGAACCCGACATGGGGCTCGAACCCACACACCATGAGATCATGACCTAAGCCGAAGTCAGACTGAGCCACCCAAGCACCCCTCCTCTTTTTATAAAGACAGCAGTCATACTGGCTTAGGGCTCACCCTAAAGACATCATTTTAACTTGATTACCTCTTCACAGACCTTATTTCCAAATAAGGTTACATTCTGAGGTACTGGGGCTTAGAACTTCCACATTATCTTCCTGGGGGGGGACATAATTTAACCCATGTCAATGACTATGAGAGAACTCTACTCAAGACGGTGGGGAGGGGGGAACCCCAGGTCTCCGAATTCCATGCCAGCAGCCTTTCTTATTTATATGATTCTCTCTGCTACTGGCACATGTTACACACTGCAGGGTCCACAGATGCCAGGCCCTACGTACAAAGTCAGGTGTGACTTCTCTCACCCACAATAAGTTGGTATTTTGCAAAAGCCAATAAAGCATTCAAAAACCAGCAGAAAGAAGACATTATTCCATTTGGTCAATGTTCAGCAACGTATTTTAACAGCCTCCTTCACAAAAATGCCATGCCTCACAGGCTGGCCCTCATCTAGAATGTCTACCATTCAGAGGAGGGGAGTATGTGGAAACATGGCCATGGAAGAAGAACAAATGAACTCTCCCCCCACATTGTCCAAGACCGCCCATCTCACACACACCCCAGCCTGCCTAGAAAAAAACAAAACAAAACAAAACACACACATGTAGAATTTCCCTCAGTGAGAAGAGACCTCAAGGGCCTTGGGTTTTCAGCAGACCTGTTTCTTTCTGCCACCCAGGCTATCCAGTGAGCAGCTGGCTAACCAAGCAGGGTCGGAGGCAATAAGGCCCAGGCCCACCCGTCAGCTCAAGGCTTCGTCCTGGCAGAGGCACCTCACAGCAGTCTCTATTCAATCATCACTCATCCTGGTGCCTAAGTATTCTTGAGCCGGAAGATAATTGTCATATTGTCTATTTTCCATTATAAATTAATGACATCTGTAACAGTGAGTCATAAAAAACCTATCCAAAGAACTGTATTAAAAATTACATGGAGCTGATTTCTCTAAATGGCCTCTTAAACACATACCCGCCCTTTCCCATTATGGCCTTTAGAATCCTGATCTACAGCTGGCCTTGGAAAATTGGGAATTAGGTTTTACTGCACAAGATCTAACAAGTTATTACAGTTCCAGAACATATCTGAGTAAATAAGAGCAGTAAGAGCAGAGCAGGATTAGACTAGATGCAGGGTTTGTTGTTACTGTCGTCGTTGTCGTCAACCCTCCAAGAGCTACTGCCTTAAGAACAGTTTTTTTTTTTATTTAAATATATTAAATTTATTGTCAAATTGGTTTCCATACAACACCCAGTGCTCATCCCAAAAGATGCCCTCTCCAATACCCATCACCCACCCTCCCCTCCCTCCCATCCCCCATCAGCCCTCAGTTTGAAGGAACAGTTTTCTACAGTACAGGACAGACAGTGTGCAGCTAAGAAAGGTCCAGAGGCTGCTCTAATGCAAACCTCTGTTTACTGAGTAGGACACCAACCCCAACACTGAGGTGAATCAAAATCAAATGATCAGGTGAACTATATCAGCACACTTAATTGTACCCTTCGTTTGATTATTTGAAAGAAACAAAGTACATTTGAATGCGAAATGTTGGGCATCACTTTGTTCCAATAGGAGAAATTTTTTTCAGACTAGAAATCCTTTCAAAGGGCAATCTTTAAACTTTCTAAGAAACACTAGGGTTGAGTGTTTACTGTAACTAATTTGATTCTAAGCAACATTTAAAGGACTATTAATTATCGTAGAGTTTAACATTTTGCAAATAGGGACACTGAACTGCCTTGGTTATATCCTCTGTGTGATCAATTATCCAGGAAAGATGCTACAGTACTGAGTTATTTTATAAGTCCTGATTGCCTTTCCTATCAACATGCCGTCAACAAATTCACCCTAACCTTTGACTGAGACACTCACATCTATGTAAATCAGCCCCCTCAGCCTCATCTCTCCTCTGTATACAGAGATCACAGTTTTTACCGGGAACTAAAAACACAGGAAAGTGTCTGGTACACAAGTCCCGTCTTGGTCCCTGGCTCCCAAGCACAATGCAACACCTTCTCTTTTTCTCCAGAAGCATTTCATCGCTCCCTTGATAATTGTCTAACCACCCTGTGCAGTCCCTTATGTCTAAACTCCTCATTTGTGCCCTGCAAACACACCCTCAATGAATTTCTGCCTCCATGTTTCAAATAAAACCTCTTTGTTTTTATTTGCAAGACTGTTAGAATCCCTATGTAGGAAAATAAAAAAAAAAAAAAAAAAAAGAAAGAGTTGATCATTACTCTGCATAAGGTGCCAGAAAAAAAAAAGAAAGAAAATACAACAACCAAATGTACAAACCTTCTTAAATCTGTAAGCATCTTGCACATAAGAGAAGCAAAAAAATAGCCAAATTATCCACATGGTCCATCAATAACTTTAATAGTAAGTTTATAAATTTTAATGTAATCGTTTCTTGGCTCAAGAACCCAATAACTCCCCAGTGCCCAATGAAACAAACCCAATCTCTTCCCCTGTAGCCACTCTTTCCATCCAACTCCATTTTCCCAGTTCTTTCCTCTCCAACCAGAGTCGGTCCTATCTCCTGGATCCCCACAAAAACCATCTTCATTTATATGTTGTGCATATAGCCTTGTGCATATAGCCTTCCCAAGTATACTCTCTGCTCTTACTCAGGGATGTAGGGGGACCCATTTGGTTATCACTAACTCCCCAGGCTTATCTGAGCACTCCTAGTACCATCCTTCGCCTCTCTCAGGCACAACTTGGACAATGTGATCACTTGGGATTTATATGGGGCCTTGTGTTGTCAGCTATCTTTTTCATACGCACATGGCTTAGGCTCCTAACTAGAATATACTTTATTGGAGGATAAGGACTCCATCTGACTCTTTCATTTACTCATGCATTAAATATTTACAGAACACCAGTAATATACAAAGGATCAGAGATATAAAAAGGAATTCATAAGACACAGTTCTTCCCTTAAAGACCTCACAATTTTAGTATGTCCCACAGTACCTAACAGTGACAAGCACACACAAGTCTTTACCCATTTATCTGCTGGAAGGTTGACTGGTAGGAAGCTTGCCGTATCTCTTTTCGCATCTAACTGATCACCAGAGTAATGAGCCCCCAATAAATACACCTTAGATAAGTGAACAAAGCTACCGTTAAAATAAATGGACACTATATGCTAACTAATTTGGATGTAAATTTTAAAAAGTGAAAAATAAAACAAGTTAAAAAAACAAAACAAAAATGTAAGTTATTTGTTAATTCCCTACCCACAACGTATCTATCTTTGTAATATTGAGACCATCAAGACTTGACTCCACTTGACACTACACAAATAAAAGACCATCTCACCATAAAATCTTTTTTGGAAAGCATTAGGTTCATTTTTTTTCCCTCTTTTTGCTACTTGTCTCTTTTACAGTTGGGAAGTAATTAAAATCTAATTTACATTTTTGCAACATTTAGGTAGGACATTTTCACTTATATACCATCTGATCAATACTAGCAAGCAAGCATACTGTTTGCTACTGAAGCTAAAGAGAGCCAACTAACTCCACGATAATGATAAAACCATCTTTCTGGTTTTACTTATCCATTGTAGTTCATGTCCACGAAATTAATTAATAAACATGAACAATGAACGGTTGGGACTACTGAGTTATCACTGTCCTTAAAATTATTAATACCTCTAATTCTCAAAAAAAAAAGCATACTGAATATGCTTTTGTAAAACAGCTTTATTCTGGTTTGTGTATCATAAAATTTACCTGTTTTAAGTTGCCAGTTTGTAAGTTAGCAAATTTATATGGTTGTGCAACTGTCATCATAATTTAGCTTTAGAGTAATCATCCCAAAATATTCCCTCAGCCCATTTGCCTATTCCAGCAAACTTGCTTTTCTTTCCTTCTATTAAATATGGGAAATGGCCTTTTGAGAGGCAAAGTTAACAACAGAACATCCTCATGGAAGAAAACCCAGCCCTGCCCCACTCCTCCCCAACCAGGAATGAACTCTGACACAGGACCTCTAACAGAACCTCAGAAGGCAGCAGGATCCAGGCATAGTGATGTTAACTTCCTCACCCTGACTGAGCCTTCTTCCTCTAGATGGCCTCTAGAGCTATGTATAAGTGGACTGGCCAAGATACCCAGTCCTCAACCTTTAGCTTGAAGGGAAATCCAACTGGCATCAGAAACAAAGGGAAAAATATAAAAAAGTCATTTACACTAATCAAAGCAAATAGAATGTGTGAACAGAGCCATAGAAAACCAAGATCGAAATAAATGGCATGGCTTTGGATTTCTATGAAAAGCACAATATAAAAAAGGAACAAATGAGGGCGCCTGGATGGCTCAGTCAGTTGAGAGTCCAACTCTTGATTTTGGCTCAGGTCATGACCCCAAGAGTCACAGGATTGAGCCCACTCTCTCTCTCCCTCTGCCTATCTCCCTGGCTTGTACTCTTTCTCTCTAAAATCTAAAACAAACAAACAAAGGAACAAAAGGCACATGCCAAACTTAATAGGAGAGATAATGTGAGAAACAGCAGAGTATCTAATTGTAAAGGAAACAAGTAAACTCAGGGCCAGGGAGAGAATTCATTAACTCAAGAACCCAAAGACAATCAAACAGAATTAAATGGCAATGAAGGTGTGATAGGCAGCACTAAGATGGTCCCCCAAAATCTTGTCTCTTAGTTTTTATGATCTTGTATATAATCCTTTTCCCTTGAGTGTGGGTTGGATTTAATGACTTCCTTCTAACAAAAAGAATGTGGCAGAGGTGATGATGTGATGTCACACTGAGGTGAAGTAACACAAAGGCTGTGGCTTCCATCTTGGGCACCCTCTCTTGCTCTCTCCGAGGAAACTCAGCTGCCTTATGGAGAGGGCCATGTGTTGAGAAACATGTCTCCAGCTAACAGTCAGTGAGCCCCTTGAGACATTCTGCCAATATCACATGAGTGCTCTTGGAAGATCTTCCCACAAGTGAGCTGTCCCAGCTGACACAGTGATTGAAGACTTGTGAGAAATCCTGAGCATGAGGCATCCAGCTAATCCATGCCTGTATTCCTGATCCCTAGAAATTGGGAGTGAGCAAGTGTTCATTGTTTTAAGCTGCTAATTTTGGGGGTCATTTGGTGAACGATAATAAGTAACATGGGGAAAATAAGGAAACAAATTAAGAAACAAAATCAATGTTATTATGGAATAAATGAGTGAAAACAAAACTGACAAGAAATTGACAACCCTGGAAATTGATTTACTGACAATCAGGGTAATATGGCTTGTATAATCATTTCAGATTAAAAAAATAAAAGAAACAAGGACATTAAAACAATTAGAGAAAGGGAATAAATATAGAAGGCAAGTGAAAATAATTTAATAGAAGCACCTATCCTCTAAGGAGACAACTTAAGAAATGGAATAGGCAAGATATGAGACAACTAAGAATAAGAGACAACAGAAGAGACAACATTAAGAATCTCTCTGAAATGAAAAATGAACAGAATAAACAAAAAAAGCACATGTTCCAGAAAAAAATTTTTTATAAGATGCGATAGTACTCTACGCTGAGAGATATTTATGAAATCTTTCAGATATTTGAGAACAAAAAACAAGTCATCTGTTCAGTGTGGGAATACTGGGCTGGCTTTACATTTCTTCAGATCAAAATTCAGTATCAGAAGACACTGGCGAAAGATTTGTTACCAGATTCTGAGGGAAAGAAAGTATGAGCAGGGCAAGGTGCCTGGGTGGCTCAGTCAGTTAAGTGTCAGACTCTTGGTGGATTTGAGCCCCACGTCAGGCTCCACACTGATGATGCAGAGCCTGCCTAGGATTCTCTCTCTGCCTCTGTCTAAAATAAATAAACTTAAAAAAAAAAAGAAAGAAAGAAGGTATGAGCCAAGGTAGCATTCAAATATGAAGGCAATAAGAGACATTCTTAAACATGAAAGAATTTGGATATGAAACACCAATAACCCTTTCTTGAGAAAAAGTGCTGTCCAACAGAACTTTCTGTAATACCTACACCAACCTACTGGCCACCCGTGGCTATGAGCACCTGAAATGTGGCAAGACTGAAGAATTCAATTTTTAATTTTATGTAAATGTAAATTTAAAATCAAATAGCCACACACAGTTAGTGGCTACCTTACTGAACAGCACAGGACAAAAATGTGAATAAAACACATAAAAATAACAACAGAAATTGGGAGGTGAGGAGAGAGGAGAAAGGAGAAAGGGAGAGACACTGTTGCCCTTTCTCACAGCAAGCAGTCAATCCCTGCAGTATAAGACTGAAATTTAACTTTTAAAATATGAGTTCAGGTGCACCTGGGTGGCTCAGTCGGTTAAGTGTCAGACTTTAGCACAGGTCATGATCTCGTGGTTCATGAGTTCAATCCCTGAATTGGGCTCTGTGCTGACAGCCCAGAGCCTGGAGCCTGCTTCAGATTCTGTGTCTGTCTCTTTGATCCTCCCCCACTTGTGGGCGCACGCACGCATGCACGCTCTCTCTCTCTCAAAAATAAATATGTTTAAAAATTATCTTTAAATAATAAAAAAAAATGAGTTCAAAGGAGTCCCTGGGTGGCTCAGTAGGTTAAGTGTCCAACTCTTGGTTTCAGCTCAAGTCACGGTCTCACAGTTCATAAGTTTGAGCCCTGCGTCAGGCTCTTCATTGTCAGTGTAGAGCCTGCTTGGGTTTTCTCTTTCCTTCTCTCTCTGCCCCTCCATGGTTAATGCTGTTTCTCTCTCTCAAAAAAAAATTTTAAAAAACTTTAAAATAAATAAACAAATAAAAATATCTTCGGGCCACCTGGGTGGCTCAGTTGGTTGAGCATATGACTTTTGGTTTTGGCTTGCGTCATGATCTCGAAGTTTGTGGGTTCGAGCCCTGCATTCGGCTCTGCACTGACAGCATGGGGCCTGCTTGGGATTCTCTCTCTCACTCTCTTTGCCTCCCCCTGCTCAAGCTCTCTCCCTCTCAAAATACATAAATAAAAATTTAAAAAAATGAGTTCAACCTCTTATTTACAAGTTATTTTAATCTTAAAGAAACCTTAGAAAATAAAATCTACATGAGAAGAACTCTAAGGTTCAACAATTCATTACATTTCAATTCAGCTTTTTTCCCTACTATTAAAGTAAAATTACATTTTCTGTTTTTAATTAAAATAACGGCTATAAGGGCGCCTGGGTGGCTCAGTCAGTTAAGCGTCTGACTTGGGCTCGGGTCATGCTCTCACAGTTTGTGGGTTTGAGCCCCACGTCAGGCTCTGTGCTGGTAGCTCGGAGCCTGGAGCCTGCTTCAGATTTTGTGTGTGTGTGTGTGTGTGTGTGTGTGTGTGTGTGTGTGTGTTTCTCTCTCTCTCTCCCTCCCCTGCTCACACTGTCTCTGTCTCTGTCTCTCAAGAATGAATAAACATTAAAAAAAAACTTTTTAATAAAATAAAATAATAAAATAAAATAATAGCTATAATATGCAATATTTAACAGAAGTATTTCTACCTTTTGCTGTAGTCATTCTAACTGTACATATATCTGCAGTATCCATCTGGAATGACATTCACCTCATGCTAACAAGAGTTGTTTCCAAAATCTGGAGTGATTTTCTTTTTCATGTTGGAATTCTTCATAATGAAAATGGGTCATTTTTTTTAATAAAACAAATCTGTTGCCTGCTTTTAAACAAAAGCTAATACTACATAATGTTAACAGTAACAGAATATGAATTTGAGTTGTGGGCATATGGAAACTTTTCTTGTTTTGATTTTCTGAAGGGAAAAAAGAAGCATGCAAAGAGTACAGAGGTTATATGACATTGGTTTTTATTTTGCATCCACACTAGCTGACTACCCAGATTGTCCCCAATCTGAGAGGCAGGTTTGTCATCTTGGGAAGAAGCCAATCACTCTGGCACACAGGTGGAACTCAATGATCCCACCCACTTCTCAAAGTTTCCCTAACTTCTTCCCCAAAACTAGGTCAGGACCTGAGCAGAGGCCTTAGTGTAGGGAGGACTGGCCAGCCTGTCCCTGGAATTCTAGCTCTTGGGCAGTTTTCTCTTGCTTTTACCTAACTACAGAGGCAACAAGCCTTCTGCTCTAGGACTGTCTCCTTCCCTCTCTCACTGTCCCTCTTCACACTCTCCCTCACCCCATCCATTTGGTAAGCCAAAGGAGCTCAACAATCTCTCCCTTGAGAGGGGCACCCACTTGAAGAAGGGCTTGGCAGAAGTGGCCTGCTTCAGCAAGGTTCTAAAAGGAGAACAGGACCTAAAACTGACCTTTAACGATAGTCTTCAATGCATCTTTTTCCCTACAAGTCCTTCCCTAAAAGACTTTTTTAAAGGGGAGGGCAATAAAGAACCAGCATCAGGAGCTGCAGGGTCCCCTCTTTAATAATTACATCTGCCCTGCCTATCTCCCAAGGTAGTGGTTTTACTGTGGCTAATAAAAGTTACAATACAGTTCATTAAACTTTAAAAATTATAAACCACATAAGTAGTCATATTATTACCAGACAAGGGCAATTCTAAACCAATCTCTTTACAAGACTGCACCTAGCAGGCTCTATCTTCTTCATCAAAGTATACAATTTTCAATAAGAGATAGCAGGCTTGACTTTACCATTCTGACTTTCAACCTGAGCAGATTCTTCAGCCTCAATGCCCTTCACCTCTGTGACTGTCAACAGTAAAGTGCAGTTGGCAGTGTTGTGAGAATTCAGTAGGTTAATATGTGAAAAACATCCAGTTCAGCAGGTAGTCAGTAAACGGTAGTATCCTTCTTTTGCTGTCACAAAAGCTTTTAAGTATTTATTTTTGAAAGAGAGCATAAGCACGAGTATAAGGAGGTGTGGAAAGGGGGACAGAGGATCCAAAGCGGGCTCCGTGCTGACAGCAGAGAGCCCAGTGCAGGGCTTGAACTCACAAACCGTAAGAACATGACCTGAACCGAAGTCTGAGCCGACTGAGCAACCCAGGTGACCCTATCACAAAAGCTTTTAAAAGAGAGCTTGTAACAAAAAAGCCCACCCACCACAACACACTGGAACTTCACACATTAAGCTGCTGAAATGAAATACCTGAAGAGGGTAAGAGTAGCCTACAAAATTTTAAATTTGGTCTGCTTCCCAGCTGTATCTTTAACTTGATTACTAATAGCTAAGACTTCCTTAGTGAATGCTTACTAATTGCCAGGCACTGGGTTAGATATTTTTTATATAACACTGCTGTAAAAGCTGACACATTATCCCTATGTTGGAGAAAAGGAATCAGAATCCCACAGGTAGGGGGCACATGGGTGGCTCAGTCAGTTGAGCGCTGAGCGTCTGACTTTGGCTCAGGTCACAATCTCACAATTTGGTTGATGAGTTCGAGCTCATGTCGGGCTCTCTGCTGTCAGCGCAGAGCCCGCTTCGGATCCTCTGTCCCCTTCTCTCTGTTGCTCTTCCACTGATCTCTCTCCTTCTCTCTCCCTCTATCTCAAAATAAATAAACTTAAAAAAAAACATCCCACAGGTAGGAAAAGCAATGAGGTCCACGTCACTATTATGCAATACTCCAATAAGAATTCCCTTCAAAGTAAAATCAGAAATCTAAGGAATACTGGTATCTTCAGAACCCAGGTAACCAAAATCAACAGTTTTAGTGTCTGCTTTTGTCATGGGCTATCCACAATAACACCCTAATAAGATCTGTTATACTTGTAATATTTCTTAGAACTTAAACTGAAAACTGAAGGAAAGAACAAAGGATCTTTTGATTTGGGGGAGAATTATTAACAGTGCTGAAATTTGGAAAATTCGGTGTAAACACACGAGTGTTAATGTCACATGGTACCGCTCACTTTTTTTTAAACCAGCCTTCAACTTGCCTATTACTTAATTTAAAACTGTCAACAATGTTGAAGATGGGTGATGGGTACATTAATGTTCATTATACTCCTCTCCTTTGGTAGTTTTAAATTTTATTCCATTAAAAAGTTCTTTAAGGTCTACACACACACATACCCCACACACTCCTCCCTGACTCCTGCAGTGAAAAAGACTGATTCATGTGAATTTTACACAAGACACCCTTCTCTGGATCATTTTAATTTTTCCTAAGAATAAACAGTCTAGTCACCAACCCAGTGAGGGCAGCCGCTCAGGAATGCACTGTCATGGCAGATGGAGAATCAGTCATTGTGGGAAGTGAAACAGACTCAGGCAGCATTGGAAATGATGCAGCAACATCTGATCCCATCAGGCCATCTTTAAAAAAACATTTCATCAGCTGTTAAAAGACTTTGCACAGTGTCTAGAAGCACAACTTAGTGACAATTAAAAATACTCAAGCTACAATTCAGTTTGTGTTGTTTCACACACTGGAGGAAGTATAAATGGAATGCTGAGTCAAAATCAAACATGCAGACTCAGAGCTGAGTCTTTGGAAAGTATTCAGTGTTTTGGAGTTTAAGATTTTAGGACAGATGCATGCTACTGAAGGTTGGGTCCTCTCCTGACTCACAGTGTCATCTGTAGAGCAGACATTCAGAAATTTTAGTAGACTGACATCCTCTTTGATACTTTCCTTGATTGTTGCAATATTTTGGTTTAATTACCATAACATATAAATACTGTGGGATATGAACAACCTTAAAACACCTCAACATGCATACCAACAATAAGGCAAGTTGCAAACTGTAAGTAAAGCCCTAATTATGATCATCCTCATCCCCAGTAACTAAGAGAACCTTCTCAAGGGCCAGATTATTCCAGCTACCTCCCAGATGCCCCTGAGGCCTCTTACAAACCTTTGAAAACTCATTATTATATTCTGTAAGAAGGCCTGTCTATAAGACTGCTAAGGAGAAACTTTATGGTGAAGTCTCTAAATCATAAAATACTACTGCATAACTTTTGAGGTACTCTGTGCCCCTTTTTCTAACAACCACCATACCCAAGGGTAGGTACAGGCATGGACAGCCACATATGGACTAAGTGACACTGCCCCTGTCCCAGTCATTGGAGCAAAGATGGACACCTACCGAAACTCACCTCCACAAGTTGTAAAATATATCCCTTGAGAGGTGAGGGGCCACCATGTTCTATAATGTGCATAGGGGAGCAGAAAGATACCAGCAGAGGGAGAATGACAAAGAAGACACAGAGATGATGGCTTTGCTTGTCAAAGAAAGGCCCATGGGGGAGCTACCTGGAAGCAGGCCCATGGGCAGTGGAAGCTTCTCCAGGCCTTTACAAAGCTCAATGTTGGGATACTCTGAGGCCCTTCTGCTCCCTTACCATAAAGTAAGGACCCTTTTTCAGCTCTGGTAGTCTGCCAGTTTTGTTTCTTCTTCCAATGAACCTTGACTATCATCAGTCCAATAGAGTCCTTATTCTCTAAATAAGGTACAAAATTCTCTTGAGCAACTTTTCAGATCTTCATCTTCTGCTCTATAGGGATTCAGAGCTCCTCTGCAAAGGAGCTGGACTACATCAGTGCTCCTCAATGTGTTTTAAGCCCCCCTCCCCGCCATTCAATTCTGTGCAGAACCTCAATACATTAAACCGATAGGAGCTCGGCCACTCAGCTAGAGCAGGAACAGGGATCCACCTCACGCCCTCCCTGGAATGCAGCGTTTCCAGGAAACACTGCTGAAAACCCCAAGCAGAATGCTCTATGGGGCCCCTGGCTCTGCCTGAATATCTCATCCTCCGATCAAACAGCAGCTTAAAAGGGGCCACTCCACACGTTGCCCGAGAGAAGGCAAAAGACAAGAGGATGAGCACCAAGCCAGAACCAGTAAGTGCAAGCAAGGCAAACTGCCAATCACCGGCCAAGGCCTGAACCCAAGGCTTCCTTAGGGAAAGCAATCACTCCCAGTCCTAGAAGGAGGCGCCAGAAGGAAGCTGACAGCTCAGCGGTCAGACAGTGACATCCCAAAGAACACCCATGCCTCTGAATCAGCAAGCCCCAAAGACAAATAAACTGCTTTTCACTTTGGGATATGGCTTAAACGTAGTGGTGAGGAGGAGAAAAGAGGAAGTGAATAGGCAGCAGGCTGAGGTATAGAGGCTCCAGGCCCCAGCCCAGGCCCCCACAGCCTAGCTGGCCTTCCTTTTGGGGTTAACCATGATCCTTATGTGACCACAAATGGAAACAAAAAAAAGAAAAAAAAAGTCTCCACAGAGACTTTTGTTTAAGGACATCGAGATCTAAAATGAAGAAAGCAAGCAGACCTAGAGAGAGAATGGCTCTTGAAAGCAAACTCCGGAGTTCAGACATTGCCCAGGGACTCATTAAATGGTATTAATGACTCCCACAAACACTAGGGCTTTGAACATATTTGCATAACTATGTTATATAATTTCTCAACATCACTTTAAACTGAGGAATATCTTCTTCAGAATTATGAGCTTTTGTAAGAAGTACCTTGAGACATTGCTTAAACAAGCCTTCATTTACTTAACAACATGAAATACTGCTAGACCGACAGACCATCTGCAAAACTTTAAAAAGGACTAATAAGAACTCTGGCTTCTTTAAGAAGAAGTGCAAAATAAGTTGCTTCATGAAATACCCTGGAAGAAAAAATTAATCAAAATGATTACTTTTATGATGATGATAATATTATAATGTCTAATATTATTAAAAATGACCTTTATATTAATCATTTCATTTAACCCTCACAATAACACTATGATGAAAATACACACCATAATTAGTGCATAAGATGCTAATACTCCTGATCCAAGGAACACACTCTGAGAACCAGTGCTTTAGAGAACAGTCTTTCTCTCCTCTTACTCCCCTTAGTCTATGACCTTTTAGGCCCATTTCACATGACAGTGGAAGCATGTGACCCAGTTCACCTACAGGTCCTGGCCCATGGGTGAGGTAGTATCACAGTCCAAAACAGCGAGACAGAATGCTGGCCACCCCACAGGGTTTTTTCTTTCTTCTAGACAAAAGATACTAGAAATGCCAAACAAGTCAGCTCTTCACAGACCAAAATACATGTTCAAATTAGTTCTTTTTTTTTTTTTTTAATTTTTTTTTTTTCAACGTTTATTTATTTTTGGGACAGAGAGAGACAGAGCATGAACGGGGGAGGGGCAGAGAGAGAGGGAGACACAGAGTCGGAAACAGGCTCCAGGCTCTGAGCCATCAGCCCAGAGCCCGACGCGGGGCTCGAACTCACAGACGGCGAGATCGTGACCTGGCTGAAGTCGGACGCTTAACCGACTGCGCCACCCAGGCGCCCCTGAAATTAGTTCTTTTTAAGCATGTTTTCTAAATAGCAACACTGTTCTAGGGATAATTCATAATACCAATACAGGTAAACAAACTGAATCGTCTTGTTTGGACTGGGACTCCTGATCTCACAAAAATACCTTTACCACCAACAAAATGTGATTAAATACCTGAACATCTTCGTATTAGAATAAACAATAGGACCTGCGAGTAATGTCTTCAACTACTACTGACTTTGAAAAAGGCCCCTATCAGGTAACATGGAAGAAAAAGAATGCTAACACTTTCTGAGTGATGACTCTGTGCTAAGATGGACAATTATCCCAAAAGGGAGTTTATGTTAACGCTATTTAATTAACAGATGAATACAAAAGCTCAGAAAGAATAAGTCATTTTCCAAAGTGCAGGTCAATGTTAAGGCCCTGAATCAAACTCCGGCCTTTTTGTCTCCAAAGCCTAAATTCTTTCCACTATAACGTATGCAGAAAATTCCTCAAATAAAAATTTATAGAATCATAAAAATGTAGGGCAAGCAGGTCCTTAGAGACTCCCTAATTCAACACTTCATTTAAGAGATAAGAGAACTATTGGGCACCGGGTGGCTCAGTCGGTTGAGCCTCCAACTTTGGCTCAGGTCATAATCATACAGTTTGTGAGTTCAAGCCCTGCATCAGACTCACTGCTGTCAGCGCAGAACCTACTTTGGATACTTTGTCCCCCCTCTCTGTCCATCCCTCACTCATACTCACTGTCTCAAAAATTAGCAAACATTGAAAAAAAGAGAGAGATTAGAGAACTGTGGTAAAAAAATCTCTGAAGATGGCCACTAAGAATTCCTTACCTCCGCTGTATAAGCTCACCACTCCTTCCATCAAGAAGCAGAGTCTATTTCCTCTCCTGACCTTGTGAATAGCTGACCAATGAAATATGGTGGAAGAAACAGTTTTCTACTTCCAGACACAGCCCTTAGGAAGCCTAGCAGTTTCCACTGGCATGATCCCCAGGGAAGTCAGCTGCCATGCCATAAGGGAGCTCAAGCTAGACTACTGAACGATGAGACATCCTGTGAACAAAGAGAGGCATCAGGGAGGAAAACCAAACATGTGAGCAAAGCCTCCTTGAGATTTCCAGCCTAGTCTGTATCTGAATGCACCCAAGACAGTGACCCCAACCAATGTCATGTAAAGCAGAAAATCTGCCTGGCTAGATTTTCTGACCCATGGGATCACGAAGTTTGGAGCTGGCTGGTTACACAGCTACAGATAACTGGGAAAAAAAAAAAAAAAAGAGGTTAACTGACCTGTCCAAAGTCAGGAATACCAAGGACTAACATCGAAACCCCCTGACTTCTAGCCCCGGCAACCTGTCAGTGTAGTCCATCATGTAAATGGACACACAAACAGGATACCGAACGGAATGACTGAACTATGGCTTTGCTATGACTTCCCATCAAAACAAATCTGAATACAATCACTGAACAGAAGTTACCCGCAGTTTCACCTTACACAGTTTCAGTTACCTGCAGTCACCCAAAGTCAGGAAGCAGATGATCCTTCTTCTGACAACATGTAGTAGCTTAAGCCCAATAGTAGCTTAGTGCTACATCTCTCACCTCACTTCATCTCATCATGTAGACACTTTATCATCTCACATCATCGTGAGAAGAATGAGTACAGTACAAGAAGATATTCTGAGAAAGACCACGTTCATATAGCTTTTATTAGTTATTGTTATAACGGTTCTATTTTATTATTGTTCTCTCTTACTGTGCCTAATTTATAAATTTAACATAGGTATGTAAGTATAGCAAAAAACAGTGTATATATAGGGTTCAGTACTATCTGCAGTTTCATGCATCCACTGGGGGTCTTGGAATGTATTACGAGGGGTAAAGGGGGACTACGGCACACATTTGTTCACAACTCAGCTAAGCAGGACACTCTGATCTCTGTGCTCTACCGACCTGCTGCTATTTACGGTCTAACACAATCATTTCTCAATGCAAATCCTCCTGAGAATACAGAAGGGTGATCATCAGCCTTGTCTGTATCACTAGTGCCTAACCCAGGGTCTTGCAGGCCAGGATAAATGACAGTTTTCTAAGTGACACCTCACATATGAAAAGAATTAGACTAGTCCTCATTCCAAAGAACTATGAGACCAGGAACAAGTAAGATGCTGAGGCCAAGTCCCTCTACTACTGTACAGATTGTTACTGTTAAATAATCACCGAGGGCCATGACATTCATAAAATGTTATTTTCTCAAACACTTCCACGGCATTGTCTTTTATTATAAATCTGATACTCACAAGAAACCCTGTCAGACATATAGTGCTATTATTCCTATCTTAGAGTTGAAGAATGGTCAGAGAGGTAACAGGATTCACTGCAAGTCATCCAATTTGCACAAGTGAAACCACAATGTGAATTCAGGAAACCTGATTAAATGTCTGATGCTAATTTCACCTTCCAGAATCCTTTCCTCAAGTACCTGATGATCTAAATTTCACGAAGTACTACAAAAGAACCTAAAGCAACATGCATAGACTATAGACAATCAAAGAAATTTAGAACTAGACATGACCTCAATATTATCCACAACATATAGTGAATTTTCAAGTAATAAGAACTGGGATGTTAGGTCTAGCATATATGCCTTGCCAGCATCTATAGGGCACACCTCTGTGAAACAAATGGCGTAACATTCTTTTACATCTCAGACTACACTTGCAAAATACAGTGCATGCCTGTGTGAGTATGTAGGGTCACCATGAAAAACTCATTACTTGATGTTTCATGTAGTCTTACTGTCACATGCTACTCACATGTGACAAAGTGATATATGCAGTGGCCTAGCTTCCTATATTACTTAATCACGGGCATTCCAAGACATTACTACAAGAGGAGCTTTTAAAGGACAAGAAGTGAATGCTGTACATTCTTCCATCATATGGTTGACTAGACCACTGCACACACAGCTCTTTCAGTGGGATGTCCTTCACATGGAATCCCCAGGGGTTGTAGAATGCAAGAACACTCTGTAGTCTCCACTCTACCTCTTGACTCAACCATGCATCCCCAAAATGAATGGTGGTGGTAACAATAAGGAAAGGGGAGTAGGAAAAGCAGGAAGTATAATAACACCATGAATTCAAGGACTTGTACCAGTCCCAACCAAACCCCCCAGCCTTTACTACTGGGACCAGAGCTGGGCGGGGCTCCCAAAGCTTTCCAAGGATAAAGAGAGGGGATCCTCACTCTCAACACATCACTTCCAGTTCCTGAATCTGGAAAGGAAGCACAGTAGAGAGAGTCTTGTGTCACTCTAAGAATGTTTTCTCTGAGGCCACGTTGGATAGTTTGGGTTGCTGTGACTGTTTTCTACTGTTCCAGTTAATGGTGGTGTTTCCTGGTGAGGACAATTATAAGACAGAGCAAACTAAATATCCACAGGCATAACAGGCTCTGGATGAGAGCATGCACACGCCCCCGGGCAAACAAACACAGGCCTTTAGGATGTCATGACAATTTAGGAATGAGCCAGTGATTTTAAAAGCACTTTAATTGCTGTGTTTCCTTGAATCACAATGTCTACAGATGCACACACTTAACAAAACACAGAACAATGATGCCCTCTACAGCCTTCAGAGAGAATCCAAGGAACTTTCCGAGTTCTTGCATCTGGTGCTAGATCCTGACTTCACTTTTCTACCCAGAATTATTTTCTTTTACTAGAATAACATACAAAGTATATGCTTTGTATGTATGTTGGAAAAATTAAAGTATCAAGGTGCTAAACTAAGGTGCTAATCAAAATAAAATACAATAATGTCCAAACAATTAACATTATACTATACTGAAATAATTTACTTTCCTAAAAGACATACAGAAGCAAACTCCACACTGTCATTTTAGCTATTAACAGAGGCTATTACTTAAAATATTTCCAAAGTGGAACTGTGGACTCCTAAATGGAGAAATAGGTCAAGATGAAATTTTTTAAAGAAAAGAAATATACCACAAATTGAGTATTACAACATTCCCTGTCTGGAACTGAAAAAAAAAAAAAAAAAAAAAAAACACTGGTAAGAAATAATTCTAAGCTCGAGTGACTTCCCTGTTCTCCATGAACCACGAGGAAAGAAACTTCTTTTCTTTGTAATAAGGAAAGTGAGGGGTTATTGAGCACCTCTGAAATATTCCAGATTACTCAAGACCTGTGTGCATACAAAACAAGTAGAGCAAAAGTCCTTCTCAGGAAATGTGGCTGGGATAGTATGTGGTAAAACCATGTGTGAACACATATATAAACAATTGGAGAACATATAGAAAACATAAGCTGCACACAGCAAAGGAACAAAGTGAGAGGATAATCAATGTGAGAAAAGTCTAGATTGTGTGTCAAAGGAAAAAGGAGTCATTAATCAAGCCTAAACAAGCTGATAGAGACTAAGGAAGAAAAGGTAAGAGAGAACAAGAAGAGAGAAAACCACAGGCTAGGTCACTGCAGGAAATGAGAAGGCATCAGTTTCAGAAGGCCACGTTCCCAAGTTCCAAGATAAAAACATGGGTCAAAGTTAACGAGGAAGAGAGAATAGTTATAAGAGTGCCTTAAATCTAGCCAGAGAGTTCAGATCAGATCTGATTAAACAGAAGGAATTACTCTGATCACTTAAGCAAGGAAGTAACATGATGAAAATGGTGTTAAGAAAACATTATCCTGGAACTTGTCTAGATAAACTGGGATGGCAAGACAGGAAAGGCATAGAGATCATCCAGAGACTAAGGTAGAAATAGAAACCACAAGGATCATAAAGGCTGAATTTGTAAGAAAAGAAGACAGAAGCAGCAAGTCCAAGATACTCTGCAGAGGGTGGATGCGTTATACAGGATACCAGGAATAAAGGACGAGGAGATATCATAACTGGACACGTCTGGGATGTGTGAGGGTAGTGTCATGGACATTCAAACCAAAAGCCAGTTCAGAAGAAAACTATGACAAACTGAATTCTTAGTTTGAGGTTTTAGGGATCAGTGTAGGCAGAGATTTGATGGAGGCAGGTGGAAAGTTGAAATCGAAAGGAGGATGAGAAGCCAGGGCAGTACTTAAGCACTTTCTAATCATCCAAAAAAAAAAAAAAAAAAAAAAAAAGAAGAAGAAGAAGAATAGATGATCTTATACACACAGGAAGGGATTGGAAAAATAAAGCCCAGAAACTGGGTGTCTGGCCAGAAAGAGAGAACACTTGGAAAAGGAAGTTTCATTTCAAGTCCAACAAGAACCCTGTTTCAAAGACATCAACACACAGAGCAAATGCCCTATTATTGAATGAGAAGGAACCAAAGAGCTTTAAGCCTGAGGCAGACTTAACTGGGTGACTATTGGTAAACTCTGAATTTTATGTCAAGTCTATCAAGCAATCAGGACATGTTTAGTTGTGACCACAGTTTCCTGCATGGCCAGTGTAACAGAACAGATAATATGCAACGGGGGAAAAAGAGCAGCCTACTTTAGTTGGAGCATGTCATCTACCACTAGGCAAACGCTTACTGGCTCTATGTCTTGAAAACTTAAAGCTCTCGCAAGGAATTGACAGAATTAAGAAGAAACTGGAAGGTGAAGAGCTTAAGTAATGGAGAAGAAATACAAAGGTACTTCTTTTTACCTTGAGAAGTTTCACAAAGACCAATGCCTTTCTAAAAACATTCCCAGGAATAAAGGTTACACACTCCTCCTTCAAATTCATTTCTAATAAAGAATGTAACCATTTAAAACTTCTGTGATTTATTAGGACACTTGAGTTTTATTCTTTCTTAAAATTTAGTATAAGATTCATTACCTAGAACTCAACTGGTATGAAAACATTTGTATAAATCTTTTTTTTCAATGTAATACACAAAACCAAAGCACCAGCTTTCAAATCAGTGGTGATGACAAAGTCAATACCACATTCTCCTTTAGGTAGACTAAAAAGCCTAGGACACAGAATTGAAGTGGTTCACTGAGGCAAGCCAGCAAGACAAAAGCCCATTTGCTATTCAACTTTCTCTCTTTCTCTAGAAGTTCAAAGAGCTCCTCTTCACTTTTACTTTTATTACAAAGAGGAAATTACTGTCAATTCTTGGACACATTTCTCTTTTTGTGGTTGTTCTAAGGAATGCAGAGACTAAGGTTAACTGAAATTCAGAGCAGTGCATAAAACTATAAAAGCTACAAAGGAATAGAAAGAAAAACATAGATAGTAAAGATGCAGGGAGATTTTTTTAAAAAGTAAAATCTCTCCTCTACTCCTCAACGTTAACAAAATCCTAAACTTGTTACTTTAGATATAGAAAACGACTCAGTCTTCCTGCCCCAAAACTCCAGCTCCCCACCCTCTCCAGAATTAAAAAGTAGAGAAATATCAACAGCAGAAGTAAAAGCTTTAAGTCTCCTGGAGTGGGTGGGAAGGAGGAGGAGGGGGTCATTACACATTCTCTGTGAAAGAAGACAAAGCCAGATCCACATTCCAGGGAAATCTGTCTGGTCCGAGTTTTTCCTTAAATACAGATTGGCCTGTCACTAAGCCAAGCTCTGTAATCTTCCCAGGCTGCCACTGCTAGGGAAGCCAGGAATCCCTTCTAATTAATCAAGCCCTCCCAACAAAAATTTTCCCACCCACAATAAAGTAGATTGGGGGGAGGGGAAGCAGCAGAGCAAGCTTTGTAGCCAAAAGAATTCTAGACTTTGGTGTAATACCTAACTAATCCAAGAAAACAGATGCAGGAAGCAGAGGAAATGATCTACAAACAGAGACAGACAATGAAGTAGGAACCTTTCAAAGTACTGCTTTGCTGGAACCCAAGCTAAAAATTTTAAATCCTAAGATGTAATTATTATCAGGAGTGAGGCCTGGCAACATCACATACTTTTAAAAATACCTTTAAAGCAGGGGGTGGACCCATAAATTTTTCAGAAGCAAATACCATGTATACTGATTTGACACTTTTAGCCATAATTTGTTATTCAAATTTATTTTCTTCTTACTAAAGCTTTGTGTTTTTATGGATAAAAGCCCATGATTAATACAGTTTGTGTCCATGTCTATTTCTCGTTTCCACTTGCAAAGGAAACGGCCTTGCCTTGGCTTGCCAATTTATCCACCCTTGCAGCCAGTTTAAACCAAGGTAACTTCATTGAAAGCTTACTCTGACAAGAAGCAAAGAGGTGGGGGCATATAAGGATGCATGAATTGAGACCCATGGTGTCCAACACAGCTGCTACTAGCCATGTGTGCTTCCTGAACACTTGAATTGTGGCTAGCAGGAATTGAGATGTGCTCTAAGAGACATATTTATACAGAAAGATAGACAGACAGATATTTCAGACTTTGCAGGCAATGATGTCTTTGTTGCAACTATTCAACTCTACCACTGTAGCATAAAAGCAGCCAGAGACAATATGTAAACAAATGGGAGTGGCTGCATTCCAATAAAACTTTATTTACAAAAACAAGCAGCTAACCTGTGAGATGAAATTTGCTGACCCCTGGCCCCTAAACAATGTATAATTTTGGAAATTCTAAAATACTGAGGTGGGTGCAGAGCTAGAATTAAGATCACTAAGGAGCCTTGGGAAGACGTGTCAGCTGTCACCACTACGCACAAATTAGGAAGGAGTCCTGGAAGTATAGGACTTATCTCCCTGCCACAGGTTGCAGTGACCAACAAGTCAAGAGACCTTGAAAGCTCTGGTTCCAAGGGCTCTCATCTCATTCACTATTGCCATTTCCTGGAATTCTGGCCTAGGAGACAATTAAAAGAAAGAGTTCAAGAACAGAGACACAATGATTTAACAAATAATAATAATAATAAGAGCTCTATTATACGCAGGGAGGTCAGAAGAGTTTTCTTTCTTCTTCAGTTGAAGAAGGATAAGCTGTTTGCATGGATAATTAATACCATTCCAGGGAAAGTCTCAGAATAAACAACTAAGGTGCAAGGGGCAAACTATTTGGTGTTCATTGGGTGTTCTATTACTTTAGAAACCATGCTCTATCCAAGTATTTTTCAACCCAGAAAGCCAAAAGTACATACATATATATGAAAATTTGTTTAATTCCTTTTAAATTTTACTCACTCAATTATGGATTATGGTAATGCATCTACACAGATTACAACTACTTATCAAACAGAGGCCTCTTCTGCTCTAACTTCTCACTACCTTTCCCCAGCTCTCACTCACCAGGAGCAGCCACACTGAAAGCAGATATTTGATCTGGTATTTACTATCATATTTCTAAATACTATGTTATTACTATCAATTTCTCATTATTTCAGTTTCACATATTTTCTATTGAAAAGGACAGTGCTTACAACGCACCACCCACACATGTCCTTCCCCAGCCTTCCAACATTTGGAGTTCACAACGTATGGAATGTACCCTTGGTTCAAAGCTGAGCCATGTAGTGTACTGTGCTCACTTTCCTATCTTGCATAACTTTTCATTCGCTTAGTTAAGAGCTGCATCGTTTTTTTTGTTTGTTTAGCTTCCCGTATTCTTATCACTAAATCATACCCACACTCTCTGACAGACCTAAAAAAACTCCTCTCTGTACCCTCAAATATGTGAGGTGTTTCAGCCTTTCCTTTCTTGTTGGAGATCTCTTTCGTGGAACCTTATATCCTGTGCCAATCCAACTGACTGTTTTCTAGGCAGAACACACTGCTGATCCTATGGGATTCACTTCACCTGCAAGATTGCCTGTTTCCCAGACCCTCTGTCTCACTCTTGCTCTGTTTACTCCCTCATTTTGGAAAATCCTTCCTAAAACAGAGCACACTCGAAGGAAATTGTTTTAGACTCTGCATCTCTGAAAATGCCTCTGTTCTGCCTTGCCTGTCAGAATGGCTAAAATCAAAAACACAAGAAACAAGGAGTGTTGGCATGGATGTGAAGAAAAAGAAACCCTCATGCTCTGCTGGTAGGGATGCAACTGGCAGGACCACTGTGGAAAACAGTATGGAGGTTCCCCAAACAATTAAAAATAGAATCGCCATATGATCCAGAAATTCTACTACTAGGAATTTACCTAAATAAGAGGAAAACACTATTTGTAAACATTAGATTATCATTTAATAACTAGTAAAAAAAAAATTAGATTTTTATAACAAAATTAAAAAACCTGCTCTAAGTGACATATATAATTCAGTGCATCTGACAACCATCACATTTTTCAAGTGCTTATGGAATATTTTCCTAAATAGGGGAATTATGCTAAACAACAAAATGATTATTAGAAAATTCTCGGGATGCCTGGGTGGTTCAGTTGATTAAGTGTTCAACTTTTGATTTCGGCTCAGGTCATAATCTCAAGGCTCAGGGTCATGATCTCATACTTCCTGATAGAGCCCAGAGTAGGGCTCCACACTGACAGCAGGGAGCCTACTTGGGATTCTCTCTCTCCCTCTGTCTCTCTCTGACCCTCCCCAACTTGCACACATGCACTCTCAAAATAAACTTAAAAACAAAAAAACTCCCAAATACTTAGAAACTATATAATCTATATTTTAATAACCCAATGATCAAAAATTAAATCACAGAAAGAATTAGAAAATATGTTTATTTGAAAAACAAAATTCCTTCTTTAACTGCATCTCTAACAAAACAAGGATACAATTAAACTAGTAAACATTTAGAGAGAAAAATTTATAGCTTTAAGTAAATATATTAGAAAAGTTTCATGATTTAAGCTTTCACCTTAAATTGGAGAAAGCACATTTGTTCAAACAGAATAAAATAAGAAAGAATTCCAAAAAACAGAAAACAAGTACACTACAGGAAAAAGAAAATCAAAGCCAAAAGATGGTTCTCTGTCTGAGAAGCCTAGTAAATAAATAAACCCCTAACAATACTAATAATCCCTCCTTTGGAAATGCAAATCAAAACCAAGTATCACCTCACACCTACAAGAATGGCTACTATCAACAAGACCAAGAGAAAGGAATGCTGGTGGGACTGTGGAGAAAGGGGAACCCTGGCTGGTGCATGACTGGTGCGAATGCAAACTGGTGTAACCATTATGGAAAACAGTATGCAGGTTCCTCAAAAAACTAAAACTTCAACTACCTTGTGATCCAACCAGTCCATTTCTGGGTATATATGCAAAGGAAATGAAATCACTATCTCAAAGAACTGTCTGCACCCCATGTTTGCTGCAGCATTATTCACAATGGGAATTGTGACAACCTAACAACCTAAATGTCCATCAATGAATGAATGAATAAAGAAAATGTGGCATAAATACACAATGGAATACGATTTAGCCGCTTAAAAAAAAGGAAATCCTGTTTGTGAGAAATGGACAGACTTTGAGGGCATTATGCTAAGTAAAATAAGTCAGAGAAAGACAAATCACGTATGCTCTCACTTATATATAGAATCTAAAAACATCAAACTCATAGAAACACAGAACAGAATGGTGGTTGTCAGGGGCCAAGTAGTGGGGAAAACAGAAAGATGTTGGTCAAAGGGTTAAACTTCCAGTTATAAGATGAATGGGTTCTGGGGATCTAATGTGACAACAGTTAACAATACTGTATTGTATACTTGAAAGTTGCTACCAGAGTAGAGCTTTAATGTTCTTACATAAGAACAACAAAATGGTAATTATGTGAGGTAAAGGATGTTTCAACTAACTTTTTTGTAGTAAACATTTCACCACATATCAAATCACTGCCTTATACACCTTAAGCTTACACAATGTTGTATGTCAGTAATATCTCAATAAAGCAGGGAGGAGAAAAAAAATCACCCCTTTGGAAGGTTCAAGCCTGCTGGTCAGAATATGTGGGAGCCATAGTTGAGAGCTGGTATCCTAATGCCCAAAAGGGAAAAAAGAGAAAGGAGGGATGGGAAGAAATTCATTCCGGTTAAGCTCAGAGCTGTTAAGAACTTCAACTTTCAGTTCTTTGCACAATGCTTGACACATAAATAAGTACTGGATTTGTAGATATCCCCATATATTAATACTCTGGTTCACGGGGCACCTGGGTGGCGCAGTCGGTTAAGCGTCCGACTTCAGCCAGGTCACGATCTCGCGGTCCGTGAGTTCGAGCCCCGCGTCAGGCTCTGGGCTGATGGCTCAGAGCCTGGAGCCTGTTTCCGATTCTGTGTCTCCCTCTCTCTCTGCCCCTCCCCCGTTCATGCTCTGTCTCTCTCTGTCCCCAAAATAAATAAACGTTGAAAAAAAAATTAAAAAAAAAAATACTCTGGTTCACAATGGGTCAGTTTGTCCATAATTTCTTGGAGCAGGAACTATTCAGCAGAGCTTTCGCCTTCATTCTCTTGATAAACTGTGACCTTCATGAAAATGCAACTAAAAAAAAAAAAAGAAAATCACTGCCTGCAGACCAAGGAAGCAACATGGAAGCTTGCCATCAATCCAGGGCTTCAATAGGGGTAAGGGAAGGGAAAACAGCAAGGAAAATACTGGAAAATACTCAAAACACCAACCTCGTGCCAGACTCCATTGTGGGTTGCAAAGTTGTACTACCCACAAGGTGGTGGAATCCCAAGCCATGAAATTAATACAAAGCCTGGTCCAAAACCACTGAAATGCCAGTGGCTCCAGCAGAAGTAAATTTGGAAGTGCTCAGCTGCACTACAGGGCTCATAGGTCCTTCCACCGTGTGTGTGCGCGCGCATGCGCGCGCATGCACGTGCACACGGACCATGTGCGGGATGTGACTGAAAATGAGCAATTAAAAAGCACACACATGAACACTGATCACCAATTTATTCCGCACTTAGTATATAATAGTGGAAGTGACAGAATAATCTAAAAAAGGCTGAAATAAATTACTTTAAAATTATAAAGAAGATAAAAGGAGGATACAGAAACACATTTTTAAAATAGCACAAGTATATATACATATATAAAAAAAGAACTGGTATAATTTGAATTAAAAAAAAAAAATAACCAGGGCACCTGGGTGGCTCAGTTGGTTAACCATCTGACTTCGGCTCAGGTCATGATCTCACAGCTCCTGAGTTAAGTCCCATGTTGGGCTCTGTGCTGACAGCTCAGAGCCTAAAGCCTGCTTTGGATTCTGTGTCTCCATCTTGCTCTGCCCCTCCCCAACTCGGGCTCTGTCTGTCTGTCTCTCTGTGTCTCTCTCTCTCAAAAATAAACAAAGATTAAAAAAATTAAAATAAATAACCAAACACAAATTCTCATCTGAAAAATGTAGTCACTAAAAATAAACAAGTTAAAGAGTAGATTCAATACAGATTAAATAGCAAAGTAAATACAGATGAGAAGATTTTAATGAACTGGAAGAGGTCCAATAAAAAGCACTCTGGGGGCACCTGGGTGGCTTAGTCAGTGAAGTGTCCAACTCTTGATTTGGGCTCAGGTCATGATCTCACAGTTCGTGGGTTTGAGACCCGCATTGGGCTACACACGCTCACAGCATGGAGCCTGCTTGGGATTCTTTTTCCCTCTCTCTCTGCCCCACCCCCATCCCTCTGTCTCTCAGAATAAATAAATAAACTTTAAAAAAAAGAAAAGAAAAAAAGCACTCTGAACACAATGTAGGGACATAGAGACAAACAATAAAAGGCAAATGGCCAGGCAGCACTCATACAAGCCTACCAGAGCAGCATTTGTCGGAATGGACAATGCCTCCCAAACCACGTAAATAACAAGCCTAAGCTTCAGACTTCATAATGAAATTGTAAAACCTCAAAGACAAAAATAAAATCTAAAGAGGACCCAGAAAGAAAAAAATTGATAACCAAGAAAGAAATCACAATGAGGCAGACAGCAGACTTCTGTAGTGGCTAGTTTCCACAGATGAGCCCCCACAATTCTTCCTTTCTCTATGAGCATATGCTGCTTCTTGCATCAAAAGCTGCTACTATCCTTGGGCTGGGCCCTTTGGGTGTGCTGACCAACGGAATACAGCCTAAGTGCCACCTGAGACTTTTGAGCCCAGGCCTTCAAAGAACTGGCAAATTATACTTCTGTCTTCTAGAAACTCTTGCTCTGGGACACCATCCCTCAAAACTCAGCCACCATGCTAGTTGGTGCCCAAGCCACACAGAGTAGCCATGTGAATGAGAATGAAGGGCAGCAATTAACAGCCCCAGATGAGAGCCCAACCATGGTATCAGCTGACAGCGATGTGAGTACATCATGCTTGATGTTCCAGCTGAACGGAGTCCCCAGATAACTGCAGCCCCAGCCATCATCAAAAAGAGAAATGACCCTGGGGCGCCTGGGTGGCGCAGTCGGTTAAGCGTCCGACTTCAGCCAGGTCACGATCTCGCGGTCCGGGAGTTCGAGCCCCGCATCGGGCTCTGGGCTGATGGCTCGGAGCCTGGAGCCTGTTTCTGATTCTGTGTCTCCCTCTCTCTCTGCCCCTCCCCCGTTCATGCTCTGTCTCTCTCTGTCCCAAAAATAAATAAACGTTGAAAAAAAAAATTAAAAAAAAAAAAAAAAAAAGAGAAATGACCCAAATGATACTGGGCAACCTGGAATAGTAAGAATGAAATGGCTTGTGTTTTAAGCCACTAAGTTATAAGGTGGTTTTAAATATCAGTCAGTATCTACAATGTTTCTCAGTTGCAATAACAGATTCCAGAAGACAATGGCAAAATATCTCCCAAGTGCTGAGGACAAATAATGCTCAACCTAGATTTCTATAACCAACTTTCTAGAGTTAAGACAAAAAATACATTCTTAGACAAACAGGGAAAGTTCACCACTTAACAATCTCTCATAAAAAGAAATACTACAGAACACATAGATACAAGAAATAATTGTAAGCAGTGAAATGTATAAATATGTTGTAAATCTAATAAGCCATGACCTGATAAAAATAATATATAATTACAATATTAAGTAGTATCTGACCTGGCTAACTACTGTAATTTGTCTGTTCTGGTGTTTTTGTTTTTAAGTTTATTTATTTATTTTGCGAGAGAGAATGTACGTGTGCTGGAGGGGCAGAGAGAATCCCAAGCAGGCTCTGCACTGTCAGCACAGAGCCTGTTGTGAGGTTTGAACTCACGAACCATGACATCATGACCTGAGCTGAAATCAAGAGTCAGATGCTTAACCGACTGAGTCACCCACATGCCCCTGTTTTGGTGTTTTGAATGCACTAAATGTAACACTAGTATAGAAAAGATGTCCTAAACAGCCAACACAGGTGAAGGCATCTCAGAGACCTTATACTATCACTTCTTCCCCTCTCCTTCCCTACCACCCCTCACACACGGTTCCCTCATCCCCCCACACTTGAGGTCTCAGCCCCAGCCATCAAGAGAGACAGAAGAGAAACTTACAAAAATAAAACAACACAGAACGGCCAGGCAAGAGACCTCTGTACAGGCATTCACCCACCTGCAGCATTTGCTGCCTACCTCTTTATTTCCATCTGCTTTGTCATAATCAAAAATCATGTCACAGATATACAAACGTGAATAACAATTTTCAACATTACGGACAAAGTTATGACCAAAAGGCATCTTACCTAGATTTTAAGCAATTCTCATAACCACATGAACTATTCATTTTCTCCTCTATCTCATTTTTAATTTTTTTCTCAAGGGAGAGCAAGTTTAAAAATGAGGAAGCTTCATGAATTTGCATGTTATCCTTGTTCAGGGGTCGTGCTAACCTTCTCTGCATCGTTCCACTTTTAGTGTCTGTGCTGCCCCCCTCCATCTCATTCTTAACATGCAAATCTTCAATCACCTAAAGTTGTCAGTAAAATCCCTAATTTAAAGAGGAGAAGGAAAGTTCAGGGCTTCAATTGTCAGTGCACACCGAACTCAGTTATATTAGCAAATGATTAACCATTTTAGAGAAGGCTATTAAGCGCTACTTACTTTAACAGCAAATTTCTTTGACGCCATGGTTTACTGATTCCAGAGTAATTACAGACCTTTAATGGAAAAGAAAAAGTTGTAAGTAGGTGTATAAACATCTTTTTCTATTTGGTAATATAAAGGAGAAAGGAAGACTGAATAATCAAATATCAATAAGTATTTGCAATTTAAATGTTTACTTATAACTGGTCCTAAAAATACATTAAATTAGTAACTTAAAAACCACTAACAAAGGAAAGCACAGACTCAGATGGATTCTACCAAATGTTTAAAGAATTAATATCAATGCTTCACATCCCTTTATTAAAAAAATAGAAGCATAGGGGCGCCCTGGGTGGCTCAGTCGGTTAAGCGTCCAACTTCAGCTCAGGTCACAATCTCGCGTCGCGGTCCGTGAGTTTGAGCCCCGTGTCCGGCTCTGTGCTGACTGCTCAGAGCCTGGAGCCTGTTTCAGATTCTGTGTCTCCCTCTCTCTCTGCCCCTCCCCTGTTCATGCTCTGTCTCTCTGTCTCAAAAAAAATAAATAAACGTTAAAATATTAAAAAAAAAAAAATAGAAGCATAGGGCGCCTCCGTGGCTCAGTCGGTTTGAGTCCCACTTTGGTACAGAGATTACTAAAAAATTATCAACAAATAAAAAAGTTTTTAAAGCAGGTATATTTCTATATACTAGCAATGAATAATCCTCAAATGCAATTAAGAAAACAATTCCAGGGGCTCCTGGGTGGCTCAGTTGGTTAAGCATCTGATTCTTGATTTCGGCTCAGGTCATGATCTCATGGTTCAAGGGATTGAGCCCCCCATCAGGCTCTGTGCTGACAGTGTGGAACCTGCTTGTGATTCTCCCTCTCTCTCCATCTCTACCCCTTGCATCCCTCTCTCTTGCTATCAAAATAAATAAACATTAAAATAAAAAGAAAACAATTCCATTTACAAAAGCATCAAAAAGAATACTTATAAAAAATTTAACAGAAGGATAATGAGATTTGTACAACAAAAATCACAAAACATTACTGAATGAAATTAAAAACTTAAGCAAATGGACAGATATCTCATGTTCAGGCACTGGAAGACAATACTGCTGAGATAGCAATACTTCCCAAATTGATCTAGATTCAACACAATCTCTATCAAAATCCCTGGATTCTTTATAGAAATTGACAAGTTTATCCAAAAATTCATATGAAAATGCAAGGGATCTGAATAACCAAAACAAGCTTTTCTTTTTTTAATGTTTATTTATTTATTTTGAGAGAGACAGCATGAGCAGGGGAGAAGCAGAGAGGAGAGAATCCCAACCAGATGTGAGGCTTGATCCCAGGAACCATGAGATGACAATCTGAGCCAAAATCAAGAGCCAGATGCCCAACCAACTGAGCCACCCAGGCACCCCACCAAAACAAACTTGAAAAAGAAGTTGGAAGACTCACACTTCCCCATCTGAAAACTTACTACAAAGTTACAACAATCAAGACAGGATGATAGTAGCATAAGGATAGAAAGATCAATAGAATAAAATTGAGAGTCCAGAAATAGACCCTTACACATTTATAGTCAATTGATTTTTAACAAACATGTCATGACAATTTAATGGGGAAATAGTCTTTTCAATAAATGGTGCCAGGACAAATGGATATCCATATACAAAGGAATAAAGGTGGACTGCTACATCACACTACATGCAAAAATTAACTTCAAATCAATGAAAGACCAAAATGTAACACCTTTAAAACCGTAAAACTCTTAGAAGAAAACACAGATAAGATACGAAAGGCACAAGTGACGCCCTGCCAACAAAAAGCTGATATTATCAGATGTCTTTGAAATTAAAAATTTCTGTGCTTCAAAGGACATTATCAAGAAAATGAAGAGAAAACCCACCAAAGGGGAGAAAATAACTATAAATCATTTGATAAGGGACTCATGTCCAGAATACATAAATAACTCTTACAACTCATTAACAGAAAGACTAATAACCCAACTTAAAAGTGGACAAAGGATTTGAACAGACAATTCTCCAAAGAAAACAAATGGCCAATAAGCATACGAAGAGATGTTCAAACTCATTGGCCATCAAGGAAATACGAATCAAAACCATAAGGACATACCACTTTACACTCACTAGCATGGCTCAAGTAAAAAAGACAAATAATAACAAGTGTTGACAAAGATGTGGATAAATTAGAACTCTCATCATGGCTGGTGGGAGCTGCAGCCACTTTGGAAAACAGTTTGGCAATTCTTCCAAAAGTTAAACATACACTTGCCATATGATCCAGTATTTCCTAAGTATGAACCCAAGAAAAACATATGTCTACATAAAAATTCATACAGGAATGCTCACAACATTATTCACAATAACCAAAAAATGGAAACAACCCAAATGTCCATCAATTGATGAATGAATAAACAAAATGTGGTATATACGTACAGTGGCATATTCGTTGGCAATACAAAAGAATCAAATACAACTGACCCTTCAACAACATGGAAGTTGGAGCGCCGGCCCCGCACACAGTAGAAAATCTGTGTATAACTTGTGACTCCCCCAAAACTTAACTACTAATAGCCTAATGTTGACCAGAAGCCTTTCTGATCATATAGTTGATTAACACATATTTTGTATGCTACATGTATTATATATTGTATTCTTATAATAAGGTAGGCTAGAGAAAAGAGAATACTAAGAAAAATCATAAGGAAGTAAAAATATGTTTATACTACTGTATTGTACTTATCAAAAAAAAAAATGTATAATCGGACCTGCACAGTTCAAGCCTGCATTGTTCAAGAGTCAACTGTTCTAGGATGCCTGGGTAGCTCAGTTGGTTGAGCCTCTGACTTTGGCTCAGGTTCTCACGGTTCAGAATCTCACAGTTCATGGGTTCGAGCCCTGTGTCAGACTTTGTGCTAACACCGCATGGAGTCTAATTTGGATTCTTGGTCTCCCACTCTCTCTACCCCTCCCCTGCTGCTCATTTTCTCTTTCTCTCTCTCTCTCTCAAAAATAAATATTGAAAAAAAAATTTTTTTTAACATTTTTTATTGTTGAGAGAGAGAGAGAGAGAGAGAGAGACAGAGCACGAGCAGGGGAGGGACAGAGAGAGGGAGACAGAATCCGAAGTAGGCTCCAGGCTCTGAGCTGTCAGCACAGAGCCCGACAAGAGGCTCAAACCCACGAACATTGAGATCATGACCTGAGCCGAAGTAGGATGCTTAACCAACTGAGCCACCCAGGTGCCCGCCAAAAATAAACATTTAAAAAAAATTTTAAGAACAAAAAGAGTCAACTGTTATACAACCCTTTACTGTGCTCAGCCAAGCAAATGCCCTCTCTCACCCCTGCAGAAACCTAGAGAATTACTTTCTGGAGAGGGTGAGACAGAGGATCTCTGGTCTGGAAAACACCAAGCACAGCATAAAGTGGGGTTACTCTACTGAAAAAAAGAGAAAATTAAGGGAAGATTTACAAACTTACTGATAACTTCCCCAACCCACATGCCCCTTATGATGGTTAATTTTATGTGTCAATTTATCTGAGTTATCTATGCCCAAATAACTAATAAGACATTATTCCTGGATATGTCTGTGAAGGTGTTTCCGGAATAAATTAGCATTTGAATTGGTGCACTGAGTAAAGCAGATGGCCCTCCCAAATGTGGGTGGGCATCATTTAATCCATTGAAGGCCCAAATAGAACAAAAAGGTGCAGGAAGAGTGAGTTGGGACACCCATATTCTCCTGCCCTCAGTCTTAAGCACTCCTGGTTCAAAGGCCTTTGCACGGAGAATGAATTACACCACTGGCTTTCCTTGTTCTCCAGCTGGCAGACAGCATATCGTGAGACTTCTCAGTCTCCATAATAGCATGAGCCAACTCCTATAATATTTATATATACCTCATACTGGTTTTGAGTTTCTAGAGAACCTTGACTAGTACACCCCTCTATCCTGCCTAGCCTCTCCAAATAGACTAAAACCTCCCCATTCAGGGAACTGGACTAACCTAAAAGGCAGGATCTCTAAATACTGATATCAGGGACTCTCAGGAAAAACCTAGACAGATGGCTCTAAAGTGAAGCCCACACCCACAAGCCCCACATCTGTATGGAGAACTGACTTCCAAATCTTTTTAAGCCCCACTCTCAAATACATGTAAACAACCAGGAATCACCTGCTATCCAAGGAACAACTCTTTCATGAAAGAAAACAAACAGAAAAAGAAATTACTTGGCCAAAACCGAGACTATGCAGGGAAAGGGAACCATTTTTTAAGAAACTATCATTAATATCAGGGAGATAGAAGATATTGCAACCAAAAAGCAATACATACAATAACAAAAAATAAGAGAATTTCAGAAAACAACAAATTAAAATTATGATAGCTGAAATAAAAAACAACACAAGTGCTGGAGGATCAAGTTCAGCAAGTCCTTCAGAAACTTCATCAAAAAGATGAAAAATAAGAACACATTAAAAATTAAAGGACCAGTACAGGAGGATCCATACATGGAAGTTAGGATGGAAACAACTCATATTAGGGCATATATCACAGTAAAACATCAGGCATTGGGAACAAAAAATTATATATATATTATACATATATATAAGTAATATATATGAAAAACATATACAATACATAATATATATATAAATATAACACACACACACACACATATATACACAAAGTGTGTGGGAGGTGAGCGGTAGCAGTGGTAAGAAAATATTTGGCTCCAAACTGCTCAAACCAAATCCAGAGACTAAAAGACAATAGAGAAATAGCTTCAAAATTCTGAAGAAAATTGTTTCCAACCTCCAATTGCATTTTAAACATGAGGGGGAGGAGGCATTTTTAGACATGCAAGGTCTTAAAAAATTTAAATCCCATGCATCCTTTCTCAGGAAGCTACTAAAGATGTGCTTCACCCAAATGAGGAAATTAACCAAGAAATAGGAAGATACAGGAAACAGGAAGGCCAAGATAGGCAAAAGGCAGAGGAAATCCCAGGATCTGGTGAAAGCAGAGATCATGGGCTAGACCAAGAGGGAACCATCAGCACAGGCTACAACATTTTACAAGTCTCCAGGAGATGCATCTTTAAAAGTGTCTTCAAGCGCACAAAATTAATTTTAGACAACTGGTGGAGAATATGAGATTGAGAATGGGAACATGGAAAGCTAGGCAACTTATTGATACTAGGGTAAACAAAAACTGCAAGAAAATAAAAAGAGTACTTCATATACAGCTGAGCTACGGCTAGCATTTATAGTCATGATAACAAACACTGAATCTTGACCTAAACAATATTATGTTTATGACATTATGAGGATGGGAAATATATATGTATTTGTGTATTATATGGTAGGGGCATAGGGGTTAACCTAAGCAAAAGCTCCCTTTAATGCTAAGGGAATGATTAGAAGCAAAGCTTAAAATCGATAAAAAAACAAAAACAAAAACAAAAAAACAATAACAACAACCACTACCTCAGTAATAATAAAGCAGAAAAATAGCAAGGAAGTTTGTGATATGGACCAATTGTTAAGTGCTAAACTTGGCTCCAACATGAAGAGTAAGTTGAAGAAAGCTGCTCTGGAGGAAGGAATGAGGTGAAAAGGATGCCATAACTCATAAGCCTTGTACATGGAACTGTTTGCCTGTTTAAATTGTGTGCACAGAAGTTTTAGAGCAGCACTGTACAACAGAAATAGAATGCAAGCCACAGATGTACTTTCCAATTTTCTAGTAGCAGCAGTTAATAAAAAAGTAAAAGGAAACAGACGAAATTAATTTTAATAATATTTTTATTTAACTTAAAAATCTAACACATCATTTCAGCATGTAATCAATATAAAAATATTTACATTCTTGGTGTTTTAACTAAGTCTTTGAAGTCAGGTGGATATTTTATGTTTACAGCACATTCAGCTGGCCACATGACAGCTGTGGTTAGTGGCTACCATAATAGATAGTGCAGTTTGAAAATGCTTGGGTTTTATAACAAGAGATGCACGTATGCCTGTGTCCCAGATTCCCAATCCATAACATAGGGATAGAAATTATCAAAAGGATTAAATAAAATGACATGAAAACTCCCAATGAACTGGGCTCTTAATAAGCGTTAACAATTACTTAGTCAATGGTGATGTTTTAATTTTTTTTCAAAATTTGATAACCTTTGATTCTATTTTTTTTAATGGACAAAAACATCTTTATCCAAACCCAATCACTTTAATTATTCATTTCTATTCTCTGAATGATGTAATACAGGTGATTCAGAAAAATTGTGAAGGACATCCACCTAGTAACTCCAAAAATAAGTTCCTAGAGAATCAGGAGCATGTGTTTGAAACATTTACAAAGTCATCCTGAAAACTTTAGGTAGATCTTTGTATTATTTAAGACTGATAAACACAAAATCAATCCCCTTAAATACACTAAATTAAGTTTGAATAACTTCTGCTAAGAATTTAGGGAGTCCCTCACTGGAGGGTACTTAAGGTCTTCAGCTGATACAGAAAAGGGAAAGAGAGTTTTGTCAGCATGTACCCAACCAAGTTGAAGCATGTGATCAAATTATTTTTTAATTGTACTCTGATTTTCCCATATGTCCTTCCTTTCCTGAAGGACAGGTAGACCACACTGAAGGCTGCAGCAAGACTTTCAAACCATATCTGCCATTAGATAGATTACAGGCCATGTTACAGTGAAGGTTACATTTTTCAACTCACAATAAGGTTCCAGTATTCTTTTTTAAAATGCTTATTTTTTTATTTTTATTTTTATTAGTAAAGCAAGAGTAGCTGAATTTTTCTAAGGACTGGATTCTTCAAAAAGTATCATTGAAGTCCCATCTCAAAAATACGATCTGTAGGAATCTAGGACTGAAAAGTATATATTTTTGTATAAAATAATATGGTCTGCTAATGTAAAAATAGGCCACACGTAAAAGGAACTACATAATACATTTTGCATATATATTTTTCTTAATTCCCTTCACCTATTTCATATTTTTACCTTTTGCATATTTTCAATTCATTTTTTAATATGATATAGCATTCTTCCTCTCAGTGTATATAATTTTTTTCATTTGTTTCCACAATGTTTGGAGGCTCCAAAAGTCACAACTTTAGGACTAAGAGAGACCTTACGAACGATCTACCCAGCCCTGCCATCTATTCCCCTAACAAATATACTTGTGAGATGAGGCCAGGGTCTCACAGCTGAGGGTCAAGGGCGAGAGAAGAGACTTGTCAACTCAGCCAAGGGCAAACTAACACCATCTGTCATCTGCAGAACTGCCAAGGTCAATTGCTAACTGGACTGTTAGCCCACCACCACCACCCCCCACCACCACCACATTCCCAAACCTCCATTGCCCACAAAGGCAAAAAAAAATCCCAACAGAGTATGACTTCAAATAGAGCTACATGAGTAGTGGTTCTCTCCTGCTAATGGAAGAAAGGAAGGAAGTTTATGGGTAAGGAAATGTGGTCTGAATTAAATTTACCATTGTGCTATGTAACATGGCATATATCTTCATAAACAAAAAATAAAGTTCATCAACATAAAGCCCATAACACATCTGGATAGCCAAGTGCACAGACATTGAGCCTGCATATCCGCTGAAGTCATTTCAGATAATGAAGATGTATTTCTTTTGTTTCATTATATCATTAGAGACAAGTGCTAGAAATGAACTAAACGGTGAACTGAAGCAGTCTGCTAATTCCCAAATATGGTAAAAGCACACTTATCATCCTGGTAGAAACAGGTTGTTAAAGGTGAACGGCCCTCAGAGCACTGCCTGACACTAGAGGGCGCTCAAGAAATGTCTACTGAATGAAGAAATACTCCAGATAATGGGAGCTAAGTCATTTATGCACCCAACCATTTTATTTTTGCTGTTTTTAGAGAAATTTTCCAAAGAGTATATTGAATCTTTATGACTTTCATAAAAAATGCCACATATTGATTATTTTTTTGATATTCAGAAGATAGTTACCACCTATCATCACACTGGGCAATACCTGTATTAATGCCCCTCTGAGCTGCTACTCAACAATGGAGCCAGTGAAGTTTCTGGCAGATCTAGGCTTTCCTTGAGCTGTCAGAGTGCCTGTCTTCCAAGGCTACCTTTCCCCCTCAGTTCTGCAACTTAATCAGATAAGGCTAGAAACTTAAGGAACCAAGTTTGTCAGGTTAATGGGATATTTTCCAAGCCTCTCTTACATGGATTTGCATGGACTTCAGTGTGAAGGTAACAAAATGGCTGCTGCCTTAACTATAAGATTTCTGAAATGATGAAATGGTTGAGTCATGATACACAGGACTGTACCCTCTGGGTTTGAGCCTCAGCATTTCATTCTTTCTGCCTCAGTAGGACAAGGCTGTTACACAGGTAGACTCATGTCTCTTCCATTTCAAAACCTTTGCTTTGTAATCCAAAATCCCACAGCAGTTCAAGGAACAAATAATACCAGTTTACAAATTCAAGAAGAAGAGGGAAGCTGCTCCCCTCCACAACTCATTTTATGAAGTCCTGACAGCAAAGCCTGACAAGGGAAGTATAAGAAATGAAAATCACAGCCAATTCTACACCTGAACATAGAGGCAAGAAACCTGAATAGAAGCAACTGAATCTAACATATGAAAACTACACCAGAACCAAGTGAAGTTTATCAGAAGAGTGCAAGGTCGGTTTAACACTAGAAAAATCACCATAATAAAAAATTAATGTAGGAAAAAAAAAAACACAAGGTCATTTTAATAGGAGTAGGAAAAAATAAAGAACAGTAGAAATCTGAGAAAAGAAATGTCTTAATAATAGGAGCACATGGGCAACTCAGTCAGAAGAGCAGGCAACTCTTGATTGCAGGATCATGAGTTTCAGCCCCACATTGGGTATAGAGATTACTAAAATTAAATAAATAAATAAACTGGGACACCTGGATGGCTCAGTCAGTAAAGCATCCGACTTCGGCTCAGGTCACGACCTCATGGTCCATCAGTTTGAGCCCTGCATCAGGCTCTGTGCTGACAGATCAGAGCCTGCAGTGGATTCTGTGTCTCCTTCTCTCTCTACCCCTGCCCTGCTCATGCTCTGTCTCTGTCACTCTTTGTCTCTCTCTCAAAAATAAATAAACATCGGGGCGCCTGGGTGGCGCAGTCGGTTAAGCGTCCGACTTCAGCCAGGTCGCGATCTCGCGGTCCGTGAGTTCGAGCCCCGCGTCAGGCTCTGGGCTGATGGCTCGGAGCCTGGAGCCTGCTTCCGATTCTGTGTCTCCCTCTCTCTCTGCCCCTCCCCTGTTCATGCTCTGTCTCTCTCTGTCCCAAAAATAAATAAATGTTGAAAAAAATAAATAAATAAATAAATAAATAAATAAATAAATAAACATCAAAATTTTTTAAAAAATTAAATATTTAAATTTTTTTTTCCAACGTTTATTTATTTTTGGGACAGAGAGAGACAGAGCATGAACGGGGGAGGGGCAGAGAGAGAGGGAGACACAGAATCGGAAACAGGCTCCAGGCTCTGAGCCATCAGCCCAGAGCCCGACGCGGGGCTCGAACTCACGGACCGCGAGATCGGGACCTGGCTGAAGTCGGACGCTTAACCGACTGCGCCACCCAGGCGCCCCTAAAAAATTAAATATTTAAATAAACTTTTTTAAAAGCTCTTAATCATATGAAAGCATCTACAAAAAATGTAGCAAACATGCTTCATAATAAATCATTAAAAGCAATTTCTTTAAAATAGGTAGAAAATATAGATTTCATACTACTTGGCAATGAGAAAGAATGAAATCATGCCATTTGCAGCAACATGGATGGAAATGGAAGGTATTATGCTGAGTGAAATCAGTCAGAGAAGGACAGATATCATATGTTTTCACTCATGTGGATCTTGAGTAACTTAACAGAAGACCATGGGGGGAAGGGAAGAGCAAAAAAAATAGTTACAAACAGGGAGGGAGGCAAACCACAAGAGACTCTTAAATACAGAGAACAAACTGAGAGTGGTTGGGGGGTGGGGGTGAGGAGAAAGTAGGTGATGGGCATTGAGGGATGAGCACTGGGTGTTGTATGTAAGTCAATACGACAATAAATTATATTTAAAAAAGAAAAAAGAAAAAAAATGTAGATTTCAAAATATCTTTTAGGAGCACCTAGGTGGCTCAGTCAGTGGAACGTCCCACTCTTATTTTGGCTCAGGTATGATCCCAGGGGGTCATAGGATCAAGCCCTACATCGGGCCTGTGCTGAGCACAGAGCCTGCTTAAGTTTCTCTCTTTCTCTCTCTCTCTCCCTGCTCCTCGACCCATCTCAGCCTCTCTCTCTAAAAAATTTTTTAAAAAGTAAAAAAAATATCTTTTAAACTAGCATCCCACAAATATAAAATATCTAGGAATACATTTAATAGGAAACGTGTAAGGCCTCACCAAATTGCCCTTCCAACTTATCACAGTTCTAAGCACAATCCTGAATAGGGAATCTGAGAAAAAGCAAAGAGGACTAAGATACTTGGAGGAGAGAAAAGAAGAAAAAACAAAGGAGGGAGTTTGTCTAACTAGATACAGCGAAATTGCAATCCTACAGCAAATAAAATAATCTGTACTGGCAAAAGGGTAAACAGGCCAAAGGGACAGACCACACAGACTAGAAGGAAACAAACCCACCCACCATCTATGGATGATAGAAGCAGCATTGCACATCAGTGGGAAATAGACAGATCATTCACTCAATAAAATGTGGTTGAACAACTGTTTATCCATTTGAAAAAAGATGAAATTGGCACACTATTTCACACAACACACAGAAATCAATTACAGATGGACTAAAAACTCAAATGTAAAAAACCAGAACCTCTTACAAAAGTTTTCAAGAACTCAAAGTAAAGAAGTTGGTTTTTGTTTTTGTTTTGTTTGTTTTCAATTTACTTATTTATTTATTTGGGGAGGGGAAAAGCAGAGAGAGAGGGAGAGAGAGAATCCCAAGCAGGCTCCATACAGTCCACACACAGCTTGACATGGGGCTCGATGTTACAAACTGGGAGATCATGACCTGAATCAAAATCCAGAGTCAGACACTTAACTAACTGAGCCACCCAGGCACCCCTATACGAGGAGTTTTTTAACTGGACAAAACAAGTACAAACCATAAAGGAAAAAAAAATGGTAGATCTAGCCATATTAAAATTAAAACTTCCCTACAGCCTGATGAAAATAGTTGCAATTCACAAATCCAACAACTCTTATAACTAGAACATATAAAGAACTCTCAAAACTTACAAGTAAAAAAACACAATGTAGTCAGAAAATGGGCAAAAGACATGAGCAGATATCTCACCAAAGAGGATATACAGATGGCAAATAAGTACATGAAAAGATGTTCAACATCATCAACCATCAGAGAAATGCAAATAAAACCCCAATAAGGTATCACCATATACCTACCAAAATGCCAAATAAAATATCAACACCAAATGTTGATGAAGATACCGAGAAAATGTATCTCTCATACACTGCCAGTAGGACTGTAAAAGTGGTACAGCCACAATGGAGAAGAGATAGGTTTCTTATAATACTAAATATGCACTTACCATATGACTCAAAACCACTCCTAGGAATCTATCCCCAGAGAAATGAAACCTAGGCTCACATAAAAATCTGTATACAGAAGTTTAAAAGCTGTGGTTTAGTGTAAAATAAAAATACTAGGAAGATTAAAAAAAATCTGTATACAAATGTTCACAGCAAACTTTATTCATAATAACCCAAAACTAGAAACAACCCAGATGTCCTTCAATGGGTGAATGGTTAAACAGACTGTGGTCTAGCTATACCATGAGATATTAGTCAGTAATAAAACAGAATGAACTGTTGATACAGGTAACAACTTGGATGGATCTCAGGGAATTATGCTGAGTGAAAAAAAAAGACAACCTGCAAAGGTTGTTTCATGTATGATTCCATTTATATAACATCCTTGAAATAACAAAATTATATAAAATAATATAGACATTTCGCTTCTATAAAAAAATTATAGAAGTGAAAAACAGATTAGAGGTTGCCAGGGATTAAGGATGTGGAAGGAGTATGTGGTTTTATATGAAGAGGTAGCAGGAAGGAGCCAATGGCAATGGAGTTCTGTACCTTGATTGTGGTGTTGGTTACATGAACAGATGTGATAAAATGGCACAAAACTAAATAAATACATGTAAAACTGCTTAAATGTAAGAACTCTGCATTGTACCAATGTCAATTCTCTGGCTTTAATCTTTGCCAGGGTACACAGGACCCCCCCCCCAATCTTTTCTGCCTGTGAATCTATAATTATTTCAAAATAAAAAGCTTGCAAAAATTAAAACTTCCGTTCATCAAAATACACCATAAAGACATGGGGGGGTGACAAACTGGGACAAGATACTTACAAGACACATAATCATCAAAAGACAACAATCCGAAATTAAACAATCCAACAGAAAAACAGGGAAAGGGACACTCAGAGCAAGGTGTCCCTGTCTTCCAGCCAAATCTGCAGGTCCAGCAAGGTAGTGGGAAACAGAGATGAAAGAGTTTCCTGATCCCTTCTATTATTTATACCTTCACAATCACTGTGCGACAACCAATCATGACTCTTACCTCCTTTGGGGAGGTGGGAGGGGTGTGTCTCTCAGTATTCTTTCACAAAAGCTGAGAAGCATCAAGTCTAAATGCAAAAAGACCATTTACCAGGGAATCTGGGGAAAGCACACACTCTGCTCTTTTCTCTGACTGGAGGCAAAGAGCCCATCATCTGGGAAGAACAGATGACAGTCAAAGGCGGAGCCGTCTGCCTCCCACAAGAAGGAAAAATCACGACTTGGTGATGCCAGGAAGTCCCAGACCCCAAAGAGCTGGTTATCCTGAAGGTCGCCACAACCACAGCCTTTTAAAGTACCTCCTGTTTCCATCTTTATACTTCTCCATCCCCGAAGCCATCACTAGAGGTAACAGAGCAGAACTGTGTGCTGGCATCTCCCACACTGTCACAGGCCCTCTGCCCACCCCTCTATCCCACGGCTCAGGCAACTTCACAGCTTCAGTGGCCCCACACAGCCAACTCCATCATGTGTCCTTGAACATGCAGCTCCAGCCCTCCCCACCTTCACCCACACAGGCAGTCCTAGAGGAGTTATCCTCTGAAACCCAACTCAGACACCACCTGCTCCTTGGAGGCCTCCACAAATCTCCAGAATGAATCATTCTCTTCTCTGAGCCACATCTGCACCTTACACCACCATTACTCTCACACTTAGCTCAGCGAATTACACATAATTCTGATCTTCAGTCTGTCTCCTCTGCCTGACCAAAAGTGTCCTGAGGACAAGGTCCAACCCTGTCTTCTTTGATACCTGGTGCATGCAGGGCACAGGTATACATCAAAAGTGTGCTGACTTGAGCCTATTGATGTTACTAAATAAGGGCTACAGACTGTTAATTATTTTTCTAGATTTATACCTATTTATCTAATGCATCCTTACTGTCCCCAAGTCCCAAATCCCACATTAAGCCTTTTTAAAAGGAGGTCAAAGCACTATGGACCTATTTCAATACATAAATAAGACTTAAGTTGAATGTATCACCAGCCTCAGTTGAAAACCTTGTAATACACATAAACTTGTAAAAAGAAGATCAAAATGTTTCCTCTTGAAAATAATGGGCAACATGGGGCGCCTGGGTGGTGCAGTCGGTTAAGCGTCCGACTTCAGCCAGGTCACTATCTTGCGGTCCGGGAGTTCGAGCCCCACATCGGGCTCTGGGCTGATGGCTCAGAGCCTGTAGCCTGTTTCCGATTCTGTGTCTCCCTCTCTCTCTTCCCCTCCCCCGTTCATGCTCTGTCTCTCTCTGTCCCAAAAATAAATAAATGTTGAAAAAAAAAATTTAAAAAAAAAAAAAAAGAAAAGAATGGGCAACAGATCAGAGGTATTGTTGAAGTTTAGGCCATAAATGTGAGTTTTTCACTGCATAATTTTTTTTTTGTTTTTAAAATATTGACATTCTAACAAGCACTTGAATGGAAAAGATATTATCAGCCTCTGTATTCATTCAATTTTAAATCTGGAACATAGTGAGGTTTTTCTAGACTTGCTTTACTGATATTAAAAACTAAATGTGCGCATGCACACACACACACACACACACACACACACACACACACACACAAAGCAAGTATGCATCTTAAAAAAGTACTTTCCTAGGTCCTTAAAGTTGCCTTCAAGAGGGAGCAACAAATTCAGTGCCTACGGTTTAAAGCATAATGTTAAAAAGTCTTGCTATCAGAGCTTCCAGTTAAAGTCCAAGTTCAGTGGAATTTTTAATTTAATTTGCCTGATTTTAAGAACTTCAGGACAATATCCAACAAGATCAATTTTCTGAATATCTGAAAACAATTTACGTGAGTATGCCAAGAAGTTAATGTATATTATAAATCTTACAAATAACATCCTCTATTCTGCATTCTTGAGCCCACTTTCCCGGGCCTGAGAATAGGCATTCTTTTCAAAAGAAGAGACTTTGAAAGAGCATGACCCCTCCAAAAATATGTGTGCGTAAATGTCTTTCACAGAGAGGGAAAGATTCTAAGATCCTTAAGAAAATTTGGAGGGAATGGAAGTAGATTAAACATTATCACATGATTGTCCTGTCATTTAAATACAAAGCAGAGATAAACGCTAATAAAGAAAGCCAGTGACCTTCTAGATTATTCTGTGGGAAAATCCAAGGCATTCTGAAATTCACATTTGTCTTCCTTTCAGAATTGCTGGCCTGTGTCATAAACCAAAGCAACTACTCCAGATTAAGAAGACTAGAAATTAATTTTAGGTTTCTAATCTCTGGATTTCAAGTTTTATCAAGAAAATTATTATACTTCCTTTTTTCATCTTACCAAGATTTCACTAACTAGGGGAGCAGAAACAGAAAACAAAGGCCCTAGAACTCCTGAAGTTGGAATGCACACACACACACACACACACACACACACACACACAGCAAAAACCAGTATCAAGGAAAAATCACAAACTTTAACAAAATACCACGGAAAACTGACAAATGAACAAAGATGCTGCTGGTGACCACTCAGATAAAGCTTAAGGAGGCGACCTCAGTGTAAGAAAGAATCAGCTTTTCCTATTACTCAAATGGTCATTTTGAATTCCAAAATCAGCTTGTAAAAAAAGGAAAACAAAACAAAAACCCAGGGAAGCTCCAACAGTGAAAAGTGGATAATACAAGTGACAAAAACATAAGGGCTTTTTTTCTTTTTGTCTTTAAATGTAGGTCAAATATTGAAATCCTCTACCAAAAATAATTCCACAGAACAGTCCTACCTTTCAGTCACTCTACATCCTTAATCCAGATCCGTGATCTGGGCCCCTCATATCCTGCTATGCCCATAGAAAATCCTCACTGGGCCCGGCATGGAATGCTTCATTAATAGGAAAGATCTAATTTTTATTTAATACTTTGTCAGAAAGACACAGGCACCTGTCCATGGAGGCAGACCTGGTCTTCAGGTTCTAGTAGAACAGACATGCAGTCAAATCCTGCCTCTTCAAGTGATCTCAGACAAGCTACTCAATTCTTCTGTCTCCCGTTTTCTTATCTATGAAGTGGGATAATAATGAGTATCTATCTCCAGGGTCCTATGAAGATTCCATAAGATCTGATATGTAGTATTTGGCAATTCCTTGCTCAGTCTCTGTTAACCATAATCATTATAAACATTGCAGGGCACAGACAGACAGGTCCTGATCAATCCACTTCATAGCCCAAGCCCCACTCTGATTACAACTGTTTTCCAGCACCTTCACAATACAAAATAACTTCCATAATCATTAACATAATTGTCTTAAAATCTAATATTTTTGACGTGAAAACTATAGAGATGGAGTACAGATCTTTAGTTGCTATTTGGAGGGAGAGTTACTACAAGGGAGTAGCAGGAGGGAATGTGGGGGGGTGGTGACGGAACTGTCCAGCAGTCTGACTGACACAGTGGTTATAAAACTCAGTGCACTGGTCAAAATTCATGAAAGTGTATACCAAAAAGAATGAATTTTACCATATGCAAATATAAAATATTTTTTTTCATTGCGAAACAAAAAATTCTAACTAGAGAAATAAAAATAGTGACACAAATGAAATTAAATGTCCGAGACATCATAACAGCAATATTCTATATATTATCCTATAACTAACCTAAGTCAAATCCAATTTTAGTTACCAGCTCTGATTTATTCAAGCACAAAATGTCAATATTAATCAGGAGTCACTGCTTGTCTATAACAGAAGCAAAGACTTTTTTTTAAATATTTATTTATTTATTTATTTATTTGAGACAGAGCACAAGCAGAGGGGGTACAGAGAGAAAGGGGGAGAGAGAGAATCCCAAGCAGGCTCCATGCTTAGTGCTGAGCCCACAAACCATGAGATCATGACCTGAGCCAAAATCAAGAGTCGGAGGCTTAACTGACTGAGCCACCGAGGCACCCCAGAAGCAGACTTTAGAAATGTACCTACACCAACACTAAATGAGTGGTATTCTCCATTTACATTTCTACTTTGTTGCCTAATGAGTAGGTTCTTAGTATGCACCCATTATCGTTTTCAATCTCCAAAAGATAATATACAAGTAGTAGGTTTTAAAGATTTAACACAGCTTAAAATGTTTAGGCATGTACACATCAAGAGATACAATAACTAAAAAGTCAATACATGCATTTTGTATTTTAAAAAAGCAAATTTTCACTCAGAAAACATTCATCCATAAACTACCAAACACAAAGGTAAAACCTCCCAATACATACACATTTACACATTTTACCAGTTACCTCCTGGTTTCAGTATACACAGAAGGCATGGCCACCAAATAATTACTTTTTTTTTTTCCAATTCAAATAAGCTAGAGAGGAACAAAGCAATGTGAAAAGGAGTACTGTGAAAATAAAGACCTAAATGCCCTTCAACTGTTAAATGTGTAAACCAATTACGGTACTAGCAAGATACTACCTAGCAATTAAAAAGAAATGAATTATTGATACTTGCAACAAAGAAGACTCTAAATCATGAAAAGAAACCAGACACTGCCATAACCCCCACCAAAAAAGATCATGTACTATACGATTCCTTTTAGATAAACTACAAAATGCAAAGTTATCTATAGTAACAGAGAACGGATGAGTGGTTGCCTGAAAGAAAGTTACCAGAAGGATTATAAAACAGCAAAAGGAAATTCGGGGGAATGATGGATATATTCATTACCTCGACTATGGTGATGGTTTGACCAGTATATACATGTCAAGCGTATCAAACTATATACTTTATATATGTGCAGTTTACTGTATGACAATTACAAATATAACATGGTGATATTCCTCGTTCAGCCCTACACCAACACAAAAAAGTGATTATCACAATGAAACAAGTCATATAAATTTTTGGTTCCCCAGTGCATGTAAGACTGATATTTAAACTATACTATTCTATTAAGTGTGTCACAGCATTATACCTAAAAAAAACAATGTACATTAAAAACAATGTAAATTAAATAAGGCTTTATTACTAAAAAATGCTAACGATCACCTGAGCTTTCAGCAGTTGAAATCACTGATCACAAAGTACCATAACAAATATAATGAAAACGTTTGAAATATTTTGAGAATTATCAAAATGTGACATAAAGACATGAGGCAAACAAATGCTGTTAGAAAAATAGCACCAATAGCCTTGCACAGTGCAGGGTTGCACTGAACCTTCAATTTGTAAAAAACACAGTATCTGCAAAGCACATTAAAGATATGCCTATTTCTCAATAAGGCTGTTGAAAAAGAAAGAGATCATTAAAAAAAAAAATTCATATTCCTAGTACATTCTGTTTAGATCACCACCATCTCTTCCAAACAGGTGAATATCCGAAAGCCATGGAACTTTTTCCCTTAGTGATTTCCATGCATGAACAAAACCTTAATAACCTAAAGATTTAATAAATAACAACGGTTAATATCCACATAGCTGTGATCACGTGCCAGACATTGTTTTAAGCACTTTTCTGATACTAACTTATCTAACTCTCACTTCAACCCTAGTTTACAGATGAGAAGCCTGAAGCAGAATGTTATGTAATCTGCTCAAGGTCACACAGCTAGTAGCTGGTGGAAGAGCTAGGATTTGAACCCTGGGGTGTGACTCTGAAGGTCACTTTTAAGTTCATTTCCTTGCCCCCTATGCTCTACTGGCACACACAAGACACCATATGTGAAAATCAAAAGCAATACATATTGCACTTAAAGAATACTTCCATACACACACAGAAGTATTTGCTACATTTTGAAAACTCCCAGGAGGCTAAATAAAAAACAACACATTGGAGCACCTGGGTAGCTCAGTCTGTTGAGCACTGACTCTTTTATTTTGGCTCAGGTCCTGATCCTGTCAGGGTGGCTCTGAGCTTGGAGCCTGCTTAAGATTCTTTAACCCTCTCCCTTCCTTATGCGCTCTGATAAAAAAAAAAAAAAAAATTAAATAAATAAAAATATTTTTTTTAAACCTTCATTCTTTTCCCAATTAATAGGTGGAAAAAGGACAAGCCAGAAAGACTGGACAACTTGCTGAGCACACAGAATAAATGATAAGTTGACTGGTTCTTGAGAAGCTGGTTCACCACATTTCCAGTCCAATTCTCTCCAATGCCTTCAAAGTCCTAATTAATTTAAGTAAATCTATCTGGGAGACAAAAATCTAAATACAGCATGTGAAAAACATAAAAGTAATTTGCTGTTCTCTCAAACACCTTATTGGTTCCTAAATTCCATCCACAGGGTCTAATATTCTGCAGATAGTGGCCTACAGTCTTTTTTTTTTTTTTTTTTTTAATGCTGTCCCCACCCCATCTTCCAAGTGATTTTCAGGAGCAGCTAGGATTGAGAATTCCTGAGACAAATGAGATTTAGATTTCTCATTGAAAAGACAGAAGACAGCAAGATGCCACAAAAACTGGTCAAGCATGGCCCAGGGTTTTCCAAATCAATACTGAACTACTGAACACATGCAGGCTTTTGAATTCAACTTCTAATAAATTAAAAGTAAAAATATGCACAGAGGAAAAATGTGCACACAGGTGTTGCCATGGCAACAGTTACATAATATACCAGAATGACAAATTCTCAGCTTTTTAGAATGCTAAATTGGCATTCGGACATCAAACTGATAACTAAAAGCAAAGGAAAATATGTCACATATCCGATGCATGTAAAACACGGAATAAACTAACAATACATTGTGAACTGTTTAAGAACCACAGGTTTAAAAGAGTCTATAGTTGATGCCCCGAATTAATGCTCCTTGAACTTTAAGGTGCACTCTCTAGAAAAGATTCTGAGTCAGTGGGTCTTGGGATGGAGTCTGAAACTAACATTTCTGACAGGCTCCCAGGTGATGAGAGTCAGTATACTACACTTTGAGCAAGACCCTAAACCTTGAATATTGATCATCAAATTAGCCAACTGGTCTTCAAATCTGGGGGTGTCTAGGTCCCAAGAAACAAGTGTCAATACAATTTACCCCTAGTATGGAAAAAACAAACAAACAAACGTGAGGATACTGAGAAAGAAGCCAGGGGATACTTGTTGTCAGTTTTGTGGCTTAAGAACCATAGAATATTGTGACTTGCTGCAACCTAGTAGCTGTCGAGGTCAGTTGGATTGTAAATTCCATGAGAGAGAGGGGTTGTTTGTTTGGTTTACCGCAGAATCTTGATGGTCTAGCACACATTAGGTACTCAATAAATCCAATGAATAAATGAACGGGCAGTATATACAAACACAATCCGTATTTATGTCACAACCTAAAAATGTCTGAAACTGTATTTGTATAAATCGTGGTCGGCAGCCATAGTTTGATACAAATACCTGGCCCATTCACTGATTTTGTCCTAAAGAAAAAACCAAAAAATTACCCAGATTAATACTTTCACTTTCAAGCCCAGGTTTCTTGCACCCTCTGTTAACAACTCTTTAGCACTTTGAAAACAACGAGAAAAAGGTGGAAGCACAGGAAAAAGAATTCAGAAAAGGCTCAAAAATCAAAGAAAAAAAAAAAAACAGAGGGGGAGAGGAGATGGGCAAATAGTTCAGTGCAAGTGAAGGACCATCTCAGGTTGTCAGGAGTTCCATGTTCTTACCTATGATGGTGGCAGGGTTTGGGTTCGGGCTTTTATTAGTTTTGTTACTGTCCAGGGTCACTGGTGGAGTAGTACTTGGCTGAGCAAACTTAGACTACACAGGCAGCAGGCTCTGAAGCCCACCTTCAGGTGCTTTGGGGATTCAACCTTCGGCCTTACTTCCCCTTTCCCAGGGTCTCCCCGCGCGTTGGGGGGTGGGGGTGGAGAGGGGAAGCTGCCGCTGCCCAAACACAAGATGATTTGGGCAGCCTCACTGTCGCCTTGAAGCCATAACCAGGAGTTAAGATGGCTGCGAAACACTGGGTGAGGGGCCTGAATAGCGAGAAGGATCTGCCCGAAAGAAAAATGGCCACCGTTCATTTCTCAAGGACAGCCCAAAACAAAAATGGCGACCAAGGCTGGCTATTCAGAGACTAGGAACGCAGTGAGTATGATTGGCAGGTAACGAATCTCCATTACCCATAGTGCTAGACAGCAGAGGTAATCGAGAGAAAAAGAATACCGAACTTTTTTGTGGTACAGAGCTTCTTGATACCGGAAAGTTACTAACACAAGAATTACATTATAAAAACGGTTGGAAAGTAAAGGTGGCTTTCACAATACCAGATAAACTCTAAAATAGCGATTAACATAATTCCCTCCATAATTATTTTGAATGCTACAAGAGAATGAAAGTTTTGTCCTCCAACTAAGAAACAGGATGGGGAGAGAGCGCCAAAATTATCCACTTTGAGGACAGCAAGTGTTGGCGGACCCCTAATCTCCCCGTAGACCTCCCCCTACAAAGAGCTGAGGGCAAAAGCTTTGTGATGTGGCCCCCTCGCACTGCGCATGTCCACTTTCCAGTGTGATGCGGAGAAGTGGTGGTAGTCCAATCCTTTTCTCCTGGTTTTGAAGGCACACGTAAAAAGGCGGCGAGGAACCGGCGCTGAAAACGAACCACGCCTTGTGATTGGTCAAGTCTGGGAGGACGGAAGACTGCCGCGAACTATTGACTACTGTGTGATTCATTCAATAAATGTCTCCTAAACGCGGGCCATGAGGCAGATACTGTGCCCTAACAAGCCCATTTGATGCTAAATTCTTTGGTTTCAACACATTTGCTGAGACTGATGCTAAATAAGCTCCGCCCCCTGGCCCTTTTCGGTCTGGGCCAAAAGCTTTCAGGGCTGAGACCCTCGCTAAAACCCGGAGAAGCGGATTTTGAGCAGCGCACGCGCCAACCACAGAACTACGCATGCTCCGTCTCCAAGCCCCGAGCGCAGGTTGCCGGGACAGGCTGCGGCGGCTCCGTGCGGCTCGGCCTCTGGGGCCAGCTGGTGGCGGTGGCCTAGAGAGGCTCAGCGGCTGGTGGGCAGGTGAGAGCTCTGGAACCTCAGGTGGAAAAACCTGCTTTCTACCTGGCCGAAGAGAGGGGAGGTGGGCTTGTTGGTGCCCCTTGCCCCCTCTCAGAAAGGTCACTCGTGTCTTCACTGAAGGATATTTGGGGGCGGGGACAAGGAGGCCGGCTCCTTATAAAATTAAAGACCTACCCTTAAAATAGCCATGGGCAGTAAATACTTGCAGCTGGAGGGAATGTGAATGGCGGTAGGGCGGCTAAGAATTCCAGGTGTAGACCCTCTTCCTCTCGCATCTGCGCGGCCACGCCGTGGAGTAGATGGAAAAGGTGTTCCAGTGAAAGCACCGATTGCACCTGCGCTGCCACCTTCTAGCTGAAATCTGTGTGACTTGTTGGTCACTCCTTCTCAGGGAGAGAGCATACTATGCCTGTGTCTATGTGGGAGGTGACGGCCACCCTCTGACGTGGAACTGGAAGTCAGAACTGTTGGACAGCAGGGTTAGTGCCAACTGCGTGAAAGCAGAAGCAGGACTCACAGGACTTTTGACATTAGGGCGACGGAATCCTTTTGAGATGAAGACGTCCTGCGTCATGTTTATCTTCTCCAATAGGACCGTGCCCAAATACTGTAACTGTCTCAGAGGTTCTCAATTCTGGCAGTTTAGTCATTCATTAACTTCCTCCATATATTTATATATCCACATATGTTGTATACGTATATATATAATTGTGTGTATGTACACACACACACACACTGAGTTAGCAGATTCGTCAGTGACCAAGACAGACATAGTCCCTGACCACATACAGCTTATATTCTAGTGATAGGAGAGGGAACAATAAACAAGTACGCTAACAGTGAACAAAGTGTTTCCAGATTATCCTAGGTGGGTTCCCAGGGAAGGAGATTTGTGGGCAGGACATTTATTAGAAAGGATTTTCTGGATCTTACCAAGGAAGAAAGGAAGCAGGAATGGGTGGATAGAAAAAGTTAAGCTGCAGTTCCGTCCCAAGGGAACTCTAGGTGATGGTTTGGCCCTTCAGAGGTGTCCCAAGTTGGAGGGAAGAGCCAAGTCTATACCTGGGTGGTCATTGGATGCCTATTGCCCTGGAAAGAAGGCCTGACTTCCCTTCTCTTCAGCCAAGTGTGTCCTGTAAAGGGGCTGACAACTGAGATCTGTCTCAGCAATCCGGAGAGCTGGGGAAATAAGCCTTTCATTCTTAAAGGGGATCGAGGTGGCACATCACAGCATTCACCACAATGGGAGGGCTTCAGAAGTAATGGTGGGATGTGCTAGAGAATAATGATGGTGGGAGAGGGAAGAAACTTTAGGCTGAGTGCTCAGAGAAGGACTCTGAGTAGGTGACATCTGAACTAAGCACAAGAATGAAACCCTGTGTAGGACAAAAGGAGGAAGACGCTCCACTTTCTGTTATGCGCTGAGAATATAACCGAGAAAAAACAATGGCTGCTACCTCCTGCTGCAGTGGGTGGCTGTTACTGGTTTTCATAGATATTGACTCCCTGCTACTACCAAAGATGGAGTATGTAAAAATAGATGGAAGATAGGGGAGAAACTGAGAAGTCTGGAAGTTTTGAGAAAATAGTCAACTTGGTACAGACTTTTAATCTCTACAGTTTGGGTTGTTTTGTTGTTGTTGTTGTTTTTGCTCGAATACAGCATTTAATCATGTTTTATTTGGATTGTACCTTTCTCTTCTCAGGCTTATATTCTCTTTTGAGAACAGGAAACATGCCTTATTCAATTTGGTAGTTACCATCACACTCACACCATCCCCCACCCAGCCTAGTGTCCTGCTAGCACCTAACAGACACTAAGTAAACATTCAAATAAAATTAATCTCACACATATTTGAAGTGAAAATTGATAAGCCCTAAGTGATATAAACACTGTTTGGAGATATGTCTTTATAATATTTCTCAGTTTTATAAATTATAACCAAGTATTATAGTTGAAATATTAGGTGATAATAAACAACTGCTTTGGTCAAGCAGGAATCTCCAGAGGTGCCTTTTTCTATTAATTTGTATTAAAGATAATATACTTCCACTAATAATAGTTGCCATGTATTGAACTCTTCCCACATGCTAGACCCTTTAGTAAGCAATAAATAAATATAAATATGTAGTGGTCTTCATAATATAGCTGATATTACAGATTATTAAATTGAGGCAGGAGAGAAGTGACTTGCCCAAGATGATAACTAATTTGTGGTAGTGAGAATTGGATTCCCATCATTACTTAATACCTTTGCTCTTAAGTAACCAACAACATTTCTGAAAATATAGTCCACTAGGACTCTAATATTTAACCCCTCAGGACTCTAATATTTAACAGCAACTCTGTTAGCTGTTATCAGAGAAACAAATAAATTATTCACCCTATTTTTTGCTGCTTTGCTGTGTTTGAATTTTCCTGTTTCCTTCAAAATTTGCTTTCCTGGCTCTCACTGTAGGAGTTTGCTATCTTTCCTATAACATCCTGGAATCTGATTATCGATCCACCCCTGTCTAATCAAAATGGCCCCAAAGATCTCAGAACCTCTTTCATGAGAATCAGGGTATCTTTATTCACCTCCAGACTAACTCAAACTGCCCAGAGAAGCAGGCCTCCTTTATGGGGGCCACATCCCTTAGTCTGGGCAGTCATTCCAGTCCTCTTCTGTTCTTACTACACTCGAGGTTGGCTCTATTCCTTTTGAAATAATCAAAATAAGAGTAATAGCCAATAATCACTGAGTCCAGACTAAGTGCCAGGTATTGTGCTAACTTCACAACAAGTTTGTGATGTGGAAGTCATTACACTCATTTTACAGATGATGGAACTGAGGCTTAGTGAGGTTAGTGACTCATCCAAGGTCACAGCTAGTGGTAAAGTGCAGGGGTGGAGACGGAAAGCTCAGGCAGTAGGATTCCACAGTTCATCCCCTTGATCACACTATAAGACAGTGCATTCTTACGAAAATGATTGATTGTGCTTTACCTTCTGAAAACTGGTAGACAGGAACTAGATCCTGGTGGGCTTATTATGCTGTACTAAGAAATTTAGATTTCACCTTCTAACAAAAATATCAGTAAAGGCTTCTAAGCAAAGCATAACAACCAGATGTGGGGATTTTGCAAGATGGCTGTTAAGTGTGTGGAGTATATACAGTGAAGAGTAAAGTAGAACAGTGATTCTCAGACTTTAACTTCAAAATTTAACGTACTCTCCAGAATATGTTAAAACACAGATTACTGGACCCCACCCTAGAGTTTCTGATTTGGTAAGTCAGAGGAGGCCACAGAATTTGCATTTCTCAAAAGTTCCCAGGTGGTGCTAATGCTATTGGTGAGGGGGACCACATTTTGAGAGCCACTGGATTATAAGCAAGGATGTCATATGAAGTAATGAGGGTCAGGACTATGGCTGTGGGAAGAGGTTATATATAAGAGTTTCATGTCAAATGGCAAGGCTGGGTGACTGATAGGATGAGGAATATAAGGAAAAGGGTAGAGACAACTATATCCAGAATTGAATGGCTTAGCAGGAAATGTTTTATGTTTTTGGGTTGGTTTTTTTTTTTGCCAAAACAGGAAATAAGGTTGAACAGCAGTTTGGAAATGAAAGAGGATTCATATTTATATGAGATGAGTTGAGACTGCTTGTGGGTTCAGGTAAAGGTGAAGAGTAGTAGTTGGCTATGTGGGTGTAAGCTGGAGATGAAAGTGCAGTAGTCGTTAGTGGATGCATTATAATAGAAGCTTTGGATGTGAATGAGACCACCTAGGAAAGGAACAGGGGGGAAAGACAACCAAGGACAAATCTCTGATAAAGTTGAAAGGGGGATGGAAACCCGAGGGGCCGTTAAAGGAGACTGAGAAGGAACAGACTGGAGTCCCAGGTACTTAAGGGAGTTTCTGGAGCACATCAAAATGCTTCAGAGATCAAGTAAGGGGAGAGACTGGTGATCTTTACAGTCAGAGCAGTTTCCATGGAGAGTGGAACAAAAGCACGTTACTTGAGTTTGAAAATGGAAGTGGGAAGTGACTCTAGGAGAAGATTCATTATTTGAAAGGAATCAGATTGTGTAGTAGCTAGAAGGGAGACTAGTAAAGAGCAGTTGCTTTAGGAATTTGTTTTCGTTCTTTTCAATGGGGAAGAATAGGTTTTGCAGAGGAGGAAGACCCCATTATAAGTGGGAGGTGGGAGATGTAAGAGAGGTAGTGGAGTTAGAACCCTGGAGAGATGCAGGGAAAAAGGTTAAGATGAGAGCTAAGATGGGTGGGTCTGTTTTTATATGTGGGACAGGAAGTTGAAGGTGCTGATACGCAATAACTACAGTTTCTTCTGGCCAGTAGGTTAGCTGCAGAAACAAAGGTGAAGAGTAAAATAGAGCTCTTAAAAATGATGAAGATAGGGGAGCCTGGGAGGCTCAGTTGGTTAAGTGTCCAACTTCAGCTCAGGTCATGATCTCATGGTTTGTGGGTTTGAGCCCCACATTGGGTTCTGCACTGCAGTGGAGCTTGCTTGGGATTCTCTCTCTTTCTCTCTCTCTCTCTCAAAATAAATAAACTTTCAAAAAAAATTTTTTTAATAAGAGAAAGAAAATGATGAAGATAGAAATCAGAGCTAACCAGGGGTAGCCCTAAGGGGTCAATTGACTGCACATTTAATCTGGAACAATCTGGCTTTCAACATGATACCCACTCCTCTTCCCTCAGCAACCTCAGCATCAAATGGCAGCCAGGTTTAAAAACAGAAAGGAGATGGAAAAGTTGTAGTGTTGTGTATAAACTCAATAAAGTCTATTAAAAAAAAAAAAACTACAATCTTTCCGATGAGCCACAGCCTGCAATAAACTGATTTTCTCTTCCCCATTAGTCCCTCATCACTCACTCACTGTTTACATTTTGGACTGTTAGTAAAGCTCCTCTACAAAACTTGTGATGCTTTCACTATATTATTTATGTATAAAGACATTGAATTCACAATAATGGAGAAGGGTAGCAGAGGCCATAAAATACTCATATATAACTATGTTGACCTTTGCTGTTTTGTTTTGTTTTTTAAGTTTACTTATTTATTTTCAGAGAGACTGTGCAAGTGGAGGAGGGGCAGAGAGGGAGCGAGGGAGAGAATCCCAAGCAGATTCCACACTGTCAGCACAGAACCCAATGTGGGGCTTGAACCCACAAAACCATGAGATCATGACCTAAGCCAAAACCAACAGTTGGACACTTAACCAACTGAGCCACCCAGGCACCCCGACCTTCACTGTGTTCTTGACTACTGACCAGCTGTGCTGTCAGCACTGTAGCTATTGGGTGTAGGTCAAGCCAACCTTGAATGGAGGGGAGAGAGCCATGATAGGATTTTGCCAAATGGAAACTTTAGAACTCAGGTATATGATCCATTCAGTTCATCAAGAGCTGACAGTAGTGACAAGATGAAAATTCAGCAAACTGTGTTTAGTTGATAAAAGGGGGAAAAAAGAAACTGTTGGTCTCTAGTGTGCCAGTTGAGTAAGCATGAAGACAGTACACAGTCCTTTCTAATATGTACACAAAAAGTGCCAACATTTGAACTGCCGTATTAAAAACAGGATATTTTTAGCATCAGTGATTGGGAGCTCAGAAATGAAGAATTCCCAGGGCACCTGGGTGGCTCAGTCGGTTAAGCGCACAACTCTTGATTTTGGCTCAGGTCATGATCTCATGGTCGTGGGATAGAGCCTCATATTGTGTTCCATGCCAAGCATGGAGCCTGCTTAAGATTCTCCCTCCTCTCTCTGTCCCCTCCCCCACTAGTGTGCTTTTTCTCAAAATAAACATTAAAAAAAGAAAGAAAAATGAAGAGTTCCCAAATAACTGTAGCCGACATTGTAAAAGAAATACAGTTCCAGTAAACTTCATCTCTTGTCATAGGCACAAGATCTCATTAAATTGTTTAACATTCTAATGTCCTCTTCATGTTTAAATTACATTTGGTGGAAGTTTTTAAAAATTACTATTTTTCAAATACTTTAAGCAGAGCAGCAATGAAAACCTAAAAAGAATCTACCTTTACACTGTGTCTAAAAGACCAGCAGATGGCGTCCAGCAAGCCCAGTAGGCAAAATGCTAACCTTTTTCAGACTATTTCCTGCATCCAGGTTATTGTAGGCCTAATTTAGTAATGGCTAATAACAAAACTTGATGGTTCTAATTAATATGATGCTACATAGAAAGAGTAAACTAGTAGCAAGAGCCAAGCTATTTAGGATTTTATAAGAAGCTTAATTGCCGTTTTGTCCTTTGCCTTACTGTCCAGTTCCATCACTAAGAGACCTTCAGTTAGCTTGGAATGTAACAAGCTTCAGCAAGCCTGTCAGAGGCCTTAGTGGTAGAAATTGAAGAGATAATAATCTCTGTAATACAAAGTAAGGGTTGGGAAAGTTGCTGCTTTAGACACAGTAATGCCTTAACTTTAAAGAATATTTGTAGTTTTCAGTAATATACTCAGTGCTTTCCTTTCTTGGTTTTTATATTTCTATGTACTCAGAAGATTATAATATTTTATTACGGTAGAGATATAGCAAACTTCTCCCCATTCTATGGTTCATTAACTCTTGCTATTCATTCTGTACTAAGTACTACGCTAAAGAAAACTGAACTAAAATTAGCCCAGCTAATCTCAACTATTAGTAGGTCACAGATATGTGTTTGGAGGACATAGACTCTAATTCTGGACGATTTGGCACAAGACTACTGTTAACCCCTTACATACCTGACATGAGAATCAGAAAAACATGCCAGGCTTAACGCATTAGGATAGTTGACCTTGGTGACTCTCAAGTATGCATGATTCACTCAGAATGTTCTTCTCATCCATCATCCTGCACAGGAAATTCTGATTAACTCTACTGCCAGAGCTGGGTCACTAATTCTTGACTTTTGAAAACAGCTTTATAGAATACCAGCCAAGACTACCAGACCAACTCCAAAATCTAAGTTGAGTGCCACAATTCACTATCAGTAATCTTGGAAATCAATCATTTAGTGTTTCCTCATAAAGTGGCCTCATAAAACTGCTATGAAAACAAAATGAGATAAAAATTACGAAACCTTTGTAATAATGCAAGGTATATATTTTTGAAAGAAGACTATATGAAAGCATAATCTGTGGGAAGACTGCCTCTAAGTGTATTTTAAACTTAAAGCATTTCAATGAGTAAAACTCTAAATGCTATTTTAGTTGAGCTAAAACTTGGTAATTTTACTTCTCTTACCTTCTCTCATATTTCCAAGAGCCCTGTACCTTTTTTGTTTATCAGTGCATTAAAAAAAGATTCAGAAAAGATAAGAAAAAGGCAGTTGCAAGTACACCAAACAGGGGTAGCAAGGAGGAAAAATCACTGTGTTCTCATTTCTGTTGCTGCTTTAGTCCAAGCAAACTTGAAAAGCTCAATGAATAAACAGCAAGGACTAGTTATTTTTAGGGACCAGCCTGTTACTGATCATCAAACCTGATCATTTTGAGCACATTCTTGTTTTGTTTCAGACTCAGATATCTCTGGTGTCAGTAAAATAGTTCCATCTCACTTGAAATGACTTGACAAGTGTTTTGAGGGAAGGACCATCATGAGATAAATTGCATATAGCTTAATTTCCCACTTCCCAAATTGAATCTCAATATCCCCACTGCTCAACATCATGAACCTTTGTAAAAGTCAACAGTTTTAGAAAACCTCGTAAGTTCATTTGAAAAATGAATTAATGAAGACATCTGGTAATTCTTCACACTGTCCTGAGAAGCAGCATATTATAGGAACTGTAAACAAGGACTCTGGAATATTTACAAGAATATCTGTTGCCAGAGGTACTTGGGTGGCTCAGTTGGTTGAGCGTCTGACTCTTTATGTTGGCTCAGGTCATGATCCCAGGGTTGTGGGACTGAGTCCAGTGTCCAGTTCAGTGCTGAGCGTGGAGCTTGCTTAAGATTCTCTCTCTCTCCCTCCGCTGCTCTCCCTGGCTTGCACACTCTCTCTCGCCCTCTCTAAAATAAAAAAGAATATTTGTTGCCATAGCGTAATTAGGAATAAATTTAACATTGAAACAAATCTCAAATTTCTATCAATCAGAGATCTATCAAATTAGCATGTTTCCATACAATCAAATATTATAAAGCTATCAAAAATGATAATGAAGATTTATATTTCTGGGGGAAGAAAAGATTATAAAACAGCATGTAAATCGTCATCACATTTTTGTTTAAACTGCAAAGAGAACAGACATTTTTAGTTTTCCTTATTTCTATATTTTCTAACTTTATTAAAAAGCAAGCCTATATTTATTAGAAATGGGAAGTTATGCTAATTTTCATTTTGAAAAAAATCCCACAGAAGAATTGAGAAAAAAAAATGTTAAAACTATACCCCGAAAATATGTTTGATTATATTTTAAACCTCCACAAGAAGATATGAACAAAATAAGGAATGCATTACCTCACTATCACATCTAACATCAAATTTCAAAACTGTTGTCTTTTTCTTAAAACTAACAATGAGCCTTCGTTAGTAAAGTTTAATGTGTTTTGTCCTGGGAAGTTGGTTTTTCAGCCTATTGGAGACATGTAGTGTGCTGAAAACCTATTAAATGAAAAAAAAAATGAAGGAGGTTAAAGTTACCTGTACCATTTTAAAAGAGTGCCAGTTCCATCAGGCTTGGTGGAGATGGACAGTTATGTATGCAGTGTGGTAGTGTTTTTAGGTGAATTAAATGTGAAAACTCTAATAAAAGCATTTTATAAAGTAAAAAGCCCTCTCTAGATCCTGACCGATTTCCAGACCTCTCAGAATACAACAGAATAATCATTGGAAAATAGTTACCAGCCTCTCACTCCCATTACCCAAATCAACATATGACATATGGAGAATTTGAGGAAATGGGGGCATGTAAGTGTTGCATAAACAGAAGCAACTAATCATTAGATAAGTCTACATCATTTACTAGCCAGGAAGTCTGTTACTGGGACTCAGTGATATTGACCAATGATGAGTTTTCAACCAAAAAAATAATAATTCCCAGATTTAACTCAACCTAAATGTATAAAAAGATGCATAGATCCTTAAATTATCCTAATGGAAACAAATAAGACCGTTCAACACAGAGTAAATAAAATGGAGTGCCTCCTTTGTCCTTAACCCATGGATGACCAAAGATTCATTAAGTGTAAGCTAACTTGATGTTAATCCAAGATTCTTCTCAAAGAAGGTTCACAGTACATCACATCACATACTGTGTTTTACATGGAGAGGCTCTCCTGTACAACACTTGCCCAAACATTGCTATTACAGATCATAGTTTAATTTATTCTGAATTTTAGTTATTGAGTTCTTCACCCCAACTTTATTATTATATTCTTTTATGCAGACAACTCTATTTTCTATAAACTATTTCCCTAAAAGTTTATAATTCAGGAAAAAAGCTGACAAATATTGAATTATATTAGAGATCATGGAGAAGTAAACTGCATAGAAGAAATGCCATCCATCAAAAGTAATGTGACTTGGGGCACCTGGGTGGCTCAGTCGGTTAAGCGTCCGACTTTAGCTCAGGTCATGATCTCACAGTTCATGAGTTCAAGCCCGGCGTCTGGCTCTGTGCTGACAGCTCAGAGCCTGGAGCCTGCTTCAGAATCTGTCTCCCTCTCTCTCTGCCCCTCCCAGCTTGCACTCTGTCTCTCTCTCTCTCTCTCTCTCTCTCTCTCTCTCAAAAATAAACATTAAATTTTTTTTTTAAAAAAAAGTAATGTGAATTGATAACCTCATGTTGAGAGTTCAGAGGTGTTAGAATCACCATAAGTACCGATGAAACTAGATATGAATGATGTTATCTTCTAACCCTTTAATTGTAGGTATTTTGTGGACAAAAATATCACATCACGCAACACAAGCCAGGTAACTTTGGTGCAGCTTCTGTCCCTCTACGACGTAATCCTTGCTATAGTTCTTCCCTCACTATTCCAGACCACTGTCTTTTATTGTATCCTCAAATCTCAAAAGCATTTTGTATAGTGGGCTTCACAATGAAATTTAATGATACAATTAATTGTAATAGGCTTTCTCCAAAGATAGAACATAAATACGTCAATAAAAGTATGGTCCCTAAAGGTTTGCAGAAAGTGTATAGGATACAAGAGCACGTTAGAACAGGAAAAGGCCACAGAAAGCCAACTAGGCCATTGTTTTTTTCTAGTAGTTTAAGTTTTGCAACAAAGTCCTTATATAATGTGAATTTGGACACTGAGAGAAATGGTTTCTAATGCTGGAAATGATATATGTACATAGGCATAACTCTGAGCCGTTTATTTTTAATATACCCAGAACACTGAGGCAGTTGTTCACCTCACTAGCTGTATTTTTTTTTAACGTTCATTTATTTTTGAGAGAGAGAGAGAGAGAGAGTGTGCATGCGAACAGGGGAGGGGAGGGGCAGAGAGAAAGGGAGAGGGAGTGAGAGCAGACTCCACACGGTAAATGCAGAGCTTGACACAGGGTTCGATCCTACGAACCAGAAGATCATGACCTGAGCCAAAATCAAGAGTCAGACACTTAGCTCACTGAGCCACGCAGGCATCCCAGCAGTATACTTTAATCTTGATTTGGAAAGAAGTAAGTTTTGTTGAGATATTTTTCTAATGGCATTCATACAAAATTATTGTAACGTAACAGATTGCATGTACCAAATTTCATCTACATGCAACTGGACGTAATTCTTAGTATATCCCACAGATGATGGAGCAGCCCTTATTGTCTGTCTATGCTCAGAAAGGAACTTGGAAGGTGGGTCTGTTCATACTATTGCAAGTCTATAAGCTAATCACTAAAGCCTAACGAGTGTCCCTTAAATAAAAAAGTTTAAGAAGTCTTTAAAGGTTGTCCAGACTCAAGTTCCCAAAGCCAACAGATCATCAGAAACAGATTTCCTGGGCCACAGTCCAGGCTTTACAAACCAAAGACAGGAACGAAATCTGCTTTAATACAAATTAGCTTTGTAAATCCATGCAAGTTATTAGCTCCAATTTCTCCATGTAAACTGGGTAGACCCCTGTGTGGTAGAGTTATTAGTGATAAGGGCAACCACTAAAATCCTGTGCTTCAGGACATAAATGGAAATAGCATTAATTCATCCTAAATCAGAGTCCATGCCAAAATTTGTTGCATGACTCTCCCAATCTCCATTGAAACACCCATCACTTACATGTGTCGGAATGCAGAATCTAAGTTCTTACTACATATTTAAGGATTACCATTTGATTCTTCAGTTAAAATAATGACTAAATGTAATTATTTTTAAATCTAAGTTTACTGCAGCTCAGAAAAAGTATAGTTAATTATATAAAGAAAACGATATCTATGCGTGAGCATTTCCAAAGATGTATATAGCTTTTCTAGCAGGTAATGTGGCAGGCACCTTTACAATCTTTGACTAAAGGTTTTATTGCTTTATAAGGTTCTCAAGCCTGATTTCCTGCTATCCCTTTGAGCCTACAACATATCCTTTTTAATTAACAGTAAACTGTATTACACCTAAAAATGTTTTAACAGTCTACTTTTATTAGAGTGCAATATTTTACTTGTGGTGGTTCATAGGTAGAACTTGGGGGAGTTGTTTTGTTCCTATCTTTAATTATTGGCCTTTTCTTAGGTGCACTGATGCTGAAGTACTATGAGCTTTCAGAACTTCTGGAGAGACTACAAAGTTCTGGTTGTTATGGTACCTTTAGTCGGACTCATACATTTGGGATGGCACAGAATCAAAAGCAGCCCTGTTTTCCAAATGCCTAATAAGGACAACATTTCTGAGCCAGATGGTCCAGTACTTGGACGTCCTCAGAAGAGTCACATCCAAGGGAAATAGCAGGCTTGGAATCTTCAGGTAAGTTCGATTTAATCTAGTCAACCAAATGGTATGTTCCAGCAATGGGAAACATAATCTTTAAAAAAGTACAGAGTTCAGGGCACCTGGGTGGCCCAGTCGGTTACATGTCCAACTTTGGCTCAGGTCATGATCTCGCGGTTCGTGAGTTCGCGCCCTGCATCAGGCTCTGTGCTGACAGCATGGAGCCTGGAGACTGCTTCGAATTCTGTGTCTCCCTCTCTCTCTTGCCCTTACCCCACTCATGGTTGGTCTGTCTGTCTCTCCCTCTCTCTCAAAAATAAACATTAAAAAAAAATTTTTTTAAGTACAGAGCTCTGGCAAGAAAAAGCTTAAGTTGGTAAGTTACATACCTGTTGTTTTTATTATGGCCCATTGCCAAAATATTAATTCTGTAATTGCTTCTAGGAAAGTTTGTTCCATGGAGACCTTTGACACTTGCCTGGCAGAGTCATTTGGATGAAAGGAGAAAGGGCATGCAGTCCATTACTTGTCCTGTCCTTTTCACTAATGTCACCAGGATCATAAATGTATCCAAAAGAGTAGTTGTCTAGTTGACATAAGTCCATCCCAGAGCATACAAATCTGTAACTTGCAAAAGTTCTCTCCTTTATTATTGTTCTGTTTCTTTCCAAGGCAAATAAAACTAATTGTATTTTTTTTACTTTTTATTTTATTATTTTTAAAATTTTTATTTTTAGTAAAGTTTTTATTTAATTAATTTATTTATTTAGAGAGAGAGTGAGAGAGCAAGCTGGGGAATGGTGGGGCAGGAGGACGGAGGGGTGGGCGGGGTAGAGAATCCCAAGCAGGCTCCGTACTGACAGCATGAGCCCAGCATATGAGGCTCAATCCCACGAACCATGAGATCATGACCTGAGCTGAAATCAAGAGTTAGATGGTTAACCAACTGAGCTAATAAAACGCCACATACTCCTTCTTTAGTATCTAATATTTTTAGTATCTAATATTTTAGCTTCTAAGTAATGTTACTTTTGAGAGTTGCCAAAATAAGAAGATATAGTTACATAATTCAAGATTATAATCTCTTAACTATAATTCCAAAAACCAGTAAAGTTCTAAAATCCAAAAAGTTTTGTTATAACTCCTTTGGTAGCAAAACTTAATCTTAGCTGACATGAGTCGGTTTACAGTCTTTATTCCACTCAATATGATTAGTTTTACTGCAGAAATACTGTTGTGTTTGATTATGAGCATTATGATTATATTGCTTATGGGTATTAAACACTATATTATTTTGGTTATAGGTGCTAGATGCTGTATTATTTTTCTAAAATTCAAGAAACCCTGAATTATGAAACTGATCTGGCCCCAGATGGAGAACTGTGGCCCTATAATTATGGACCATTTTCTATCTTAATATACCTTTATGACCATCAGATGAGTAATAATGTGCTTTTAATTTTGACATAAGCTAGGTCAATTTAGGGTCTGCTTCTTATAGAAGGACCTCTGTGATTTTCCACATTCTTAAGAGGTCTGTAATTTTGACTTCTGATAAAACTGTAATGTAATTTCTGATTACATCATTATTTTTTGTTGTTGTTAAGTAGGTTTCACATCCAGTGAGGAGCCCAATGCAGGGCTTGATTTCACGACCCTGAGATCAAGACCTGAGCTAAGATCAAGAATCAGACTCTCAACTGACTGAGCTACCCAGGTGCCCCCCAAAATTACATTATTTTAAATCAAGATTTTATTTATAAATGCTCATAAAGAGAAAGGGAAGAGGGTAGCTTAACGTAATAGACAATTATTTAACACAAAAAAACAGGTAATAAAATATCAGAAGCTTAATGACTTAAAAGAATAACCTTAAGACAAGACATTCTGTGTAAGATTTGTATTTATAAAAGATGTAAGATTTGTTTTTATAAAGGGAGTTTTAGTGGACATGAGCAGCAGGGAGTTAAAGAGTTTATTAGATGCTTGATTTTTATCTGTAAACTCTTCCAGACTGTAATGAGATCATTAGAGAGATAGAATGTGTGTGTGTGCGCACGCGTGTGTGTGTGTATGTGTATTACTTATGACATTTTTTTTTTCCTTTAATTCTTGTCATAAGAGATTGGGGGTCTGCAATAGCCAAATTTTGAAAAAAAAAAAAAAAAAAAGAAAGTAGTTTCTCCTTCTGTGAAAAGAAATACAAGGAATATTATTAATTGAGGTATTCTTGGAAAGTAAAGTTGAGAAAAGAAAACATCTCCTCTACAACGTTAAGGTAAATACTGTAAGAGATTTGGATGTCATTGCTGCAGTAGTTAGAAGTTTCAGAGAGACCAACAATGCCAGTCAAGGAAGCAGAAACAGATATTAAAACAGGTTTAGGGTGAGCAAATGTTAAAACCAGATTTAGGGGTACCTGGCTAGCTCGGTTGGTAGAGCATGTGACTCTTGAACCTGGGATTGTGGGTTTGAGCCCCATGTTGGTATAGAGATTACTTAAAAATAAAATCTAAAAAAAAAAAAAAACATTTAGAATGAATTAAACATTGATTCTATCAAAATAATGTGCTGTTATTTGTCCCATATTATTTTTTTAATTTCTACTTTTATTATAGCAAATTGCAAACATACCCCAAAATAGAGAATAGTATATTCAACTCTCTAGTATCCATCACCCAGCTTTCGTACTTATCAACATTTTGCCAGTTTTATTTTATCTATCTTTCTGTCCTCACCCCCTTTTTGATATTTTAAATATTTTAAAGCAAGTCCCAAGCTTCAGTATGTCTCTGTAACATTAAAGATTAAGACACATACAACCACAAGTGCATTATCACACTGAAAAAGTTAATGGTTAGTCTTTACTACCATTGGATACTCAGGGCCATGTTCAGATTTCCAATTTGTCTTTTAAAAAATCTCATTTTACAGGTGGTTTGTTGGAATTAGAATTCAGATAAGGTCCACACATTGTATTTGATAGATATGTCTCTTTTCAGCCACTCCATTTCCCTTCCCAATCTGCCTCTTTTGAATGCCCCACATTCTGAATTTGGTTGACTGAGTCCTCATTTTGTCATTTAACAAGTTTCTAACTCTCCCATATCTCCTATAATCTGGTAGTTAGATCAGAAGGCCTGCTTTTACTTTCTTTTTTTCTTTGAAAAAGAATACTTCATGGATGTGCTATGGTAGACATTCTAGTAAAATCACATTGTTTCACATATACTGTCTGATCCACTTTCAGTGTTGCTAAGATTAAAGTGCATTATCAGTCTGATCTCTCCATTATAAGATCTATTATAAAATTTATGATCATTGCTCTAATCTAGGAATTGGCAAACTTTTTTTCTATAAATGACCATATAGTAAATATTTTAGGCTTTGCAGACCATACAGTCTCTGTTTCAACTATTCAACTATCTATTGTAGCACAAAAGCATTCGTACATGATACACGAGCATGAGCCAAGATTTTATTTACAAAAATAGCGGGCTGGATGTAGCCCATGGGCTGTAATTTGCCAACCACCACAATAGTCTAATACATTATTTCCTTAGGAGTTGCAAAATGATGTTGCTCAAATTCTATCATTGCTTCTCCATTTATGAGCTGGAACAACTTTACCTCGTCAAGTATTCAGTTTTCCCTCAAAATGCATTTATCAGGAAAAGCAAGATAAATGCTTATTTCCATCTATGAGTTTTTATAAAAGTAAATTTGTGCCCTAACAGCAATGAGGGTTTTTGGTTTTGATGACAATATGAATTCATGAGTTTACATATTACTTGAATTATCTCAAGCTATTACTATCAATATTCTTTTTAATACTCAAATTGTCCCATCTTGGATGCCCTTCATGTTGAGTCCTATGTCTGTTTTTCTCCTGTGCCTTTTTTTTTTTAATTTTTTAACATTTATTCATTTATGAGAGACAGGGAGAGATAGAGCATGAGCAGGGAAGGGGCAGAGAGAGGGAGATACAGAATCTGAAACAGGCTCCAGGCTCTGAGCTGTCAGCACAGAACCCGACGCAGGGCTCGAACTCACAAACTGCGAGATCCTGACTGAGCCACCCAGGCGCCCCCCCCCCTTTTTTTTAATGTTTATTTACTTTTGAGAGAGAGAGAGAGAGCGCGCGCGAGCATGGGTAGAGGAGGGGCAGAGAGAGAGGGAGTCACAGAACCTGAAGCAGGCTCCAGGCTCTGAGTTGTCAGTGGAGAGCCTGATGCAGGACTCCCAACTCAGCAGCTGTGAGATCATGACCTGAGCCGAAGTTGGATGTTTAACTGACTGAGCCACCCAGGTGCCCCTCTCCTGTGTTCTTTAATATGACCCAAGTATATTACTCTTAGGTAAAAAAAAAAAAAAAAAAAAAAAAAAAAAAAATCCTTAGTTCATCTTGTATATTTTTTGCCATAGACCTAGAATCAGCCATTTCTCCCAGGAACCCTGATGGGAGAAAATTTTACCTGTTTATATGTCTTTAAATCACAATTTATAGTGTATGTCTAAATTTGGAATACAGTCATGTAAGTTTTATTATTTTTTTTAATTTTTTTTATCCTTGAGAGAGAGTGAGTGTGTGAGCAGGGGAGAGGCAGAGAGGGAGACACAGAATCAGAAGCAGGCTCCAGGCTCTGAGCTGTCAGCACATAACCCGACACAGGGCTCGAACTCACAAACTGTGAGATCATGACAAGCTGAAGTCAGATGCTCAACCAATTGAGCCACCCATGTGCCCCAATTTTATTATTATTTTAATTAAATTATCTGTTACTGCAAAAGCCCATCTGGCAGGCCTATGCATCCAGGAAGTCAGAGCTGTTCATGTGATGGTAGCCTTTGGAAATACGGGACATAGTGTCAGGAGAAAGAGTTCTAATAGATCTAAACTGACATTTCCACACATATTCTATAAGCCATTTCATTTCTTTTCTTTCAGTTGTACCTTGCTTTGTCTGGATCTAGACTCACAAGTCAGAAAGTTTTGACATCCTAAAAATGATTTGGGAGTCACCAATACTTTCAATGATTTCTTCTTTGATTTTGTAGATTTTATAGAGATACTAGCCAAAAGATGTGGTTACTGGTCTCACTACCCAAGACTCTTAGAGGTGCTGATGTGGCATTCTGCTTTTGAAATGTTACATGTCACTGTTATGTATTGAAATGGTTTTTTAAAAGGAGAAACCATTTTATCGATCAGTTTTCTATTATGATTTGTGTTTTGGTGTGAGTATGTGTCACAAAGTATAAAATAATGTATAGAAGTCACTTCACTAAGGTTTTGTTTAAATGTATGTCACAGATTTTGCTGAATCTAAAATAACCATTGAAATAATATTTAAGTACCTTGGCTGTTCTTGGCATAAGATGAAAGATTTTTTTCCTCATCTTGTAAAAAAGGATAACTGTAGTTTATTGCAGGGAGAAAACTAGCCATCATTGCCTTCTCTTTAGTTGGGCCCAGTTGCCATAGTTACAGTCCTTTAAATGGGGAGGAGTGGTAACCGAAATAACACTGAATAACATCCCCTCCTCCTCTTCACCTCTTCTTTGCACATCTTCACACCACCTTCTCAGTCTATAGCACACTGTGCCGTCGTCTGCTTCAGGTAGTCCTGTAGTGAGGTAGTCCAATTAGTTTTATTTATGCTAAATACTCTCCAAGTGATTGGCATAATTAGCATATTCCTGAAAATAATAATTGGCTGAACTTTCACCTTCAAAGCACCAAACCTCAACAGACAAGGTCCATGACCTGAAATTTTTATTTTTTTCACATGTTATTAAAGTGTCAGGATTTTATGCTGCAAGGCACGCTACTTATTTACAACCTTGTTAAGGAAGCTAGTACAAGTGCAAGTACACTTGTTATAATATTTTATGGTATTCAGACCCTTGGAGATAGAAATTGCAAATCAGATCCTGTCTTTCTCTTTGTCAAACAGCATATTCCCTGATTTTTGTACTTACTGTCATTAACCAAAGTCTTGGAGAGGATTATGGTAGGACATCAAAACTGACAATCATTAATTGAGAGAATGAAACTACAAAAAATTAGCTCTGACTTTAGTCAAACATTGAAAACATGGTTTATTCTTTGGTACAATGTGCTGTGCAGATTTATACAGCTAGAGCTAGACTGTACATTAAAAAGTGGGTCTACATTTGGGAGACCTAACAGTTATCATATTTCATAATTATTTATAAGCAGGATTTGATGTAAGTGTATCTATGTTTAGACCTAAGGTTTCCAGAGTTATAGAAAAAACATAACATTAAATCTTGATGTAAGAGAATAAAAACATTTGGGTTTTTTTTTTAAGACTCGGAATTTTATAATGAGTTTCATAATATAGCATTTCTTTTCTAGAAGCATGTCATACTCAAATAACTACTGTAAGCTTTCTAGCTATTATGTTGTTTTACATTCCAAAATCATTCAAATATCAGTACTTTTTCTTGGAGGGATTCATTGAGGAACAAAGGAGTGAATGCTTAGTCTAAGTGGATTTACATTTTTCATTTTCTGGAGGCTTGTGCCAGTTGATAATTCCTTTTTCTAAAGAGGGAGCAGAGTGTCAAAATAGTAAACTGCATTCTATTAAATATTTTGGAATTATTTCTCTAAAATGTTTTACTTTTATTTCTTATAGAAAGAAGTATCTTTGAATCTGAGCTTCATATTGAAAGAAGAGATGAAAAACACCAGCTGGATTAGAAAGAACTGGCTTCTTGTAGCTGGGGTGTCTTTCATAGGTGTCCATCTTGGAACATACTTTATACAGAGGGCTGCAAAACAATCTGTAAAATCTCAATCTAGAGGCAAACAAAATGAGTATTGACGAATGAAGGAAAAATAAATACCTGGAATTATTACTATGTCATTAAGTCATTCCATGCTGATAAGCCTCATAAACCTGGAGCTAATTTTATAGCCACAGTGCTGCATATTCAAGACTTTCATTCCTTGAAGAATAATTTTTTTTCTAAATGTCAAAACCCATGACAATGCAATAAACAGAAAAATATGGTTGACAAAATAAAAGCCATCCTCACCAATTATCACCCAAAGTAAGATGTCTCGTTTAGAAGCTAAAAAGCCATCGTTCTGTAAAAGTGAACCACTGACAAGTGAGGGAGTCAGGGCCACACTTTGTGTCTTGAAAGGCATCCTAACATCGAGCTATGGCCCTTCAGGTAGGCTGAAGCAGCTGCACAATGGCCTCGGGGGCTGTGTGTGCACAACCTCACAGTCGTCAGCCCTGCTCGCTAACCTTTCCGTCACCCATCCCATCTTAAAGATCCTAACAACATCCATGCAGAATCATGTGTCGTGCTTCAGTGACTGTGGCTTATTCACAGCCATTCTTTGCTGCAATCTGATTGAAAATGTTCAGAGAATAGGCTTGATGCCCACCACTGTTATCAAATTAAATAAGCATCTTTTGAGCCTCTGCACCAGCTACCTCCAGTCTGAGTTCTGTGGTTGTCGAATTCTAGTCGACTTCAGTAGTACTCAGACCCTCCTTTGGCTGGTGCGCAGTATAGTAACAAGTAAACCTGCCTGCATGCTCACCAGACAGGAAATAGACCATATCAGTGCTTTGATTCTGAGAGCCTTTTTGCTTACAATTCCAGAAAACACCAAAGACTGCCTCATTTTAGGAAAGAGTATAATTGTGCCTTTAAAAGGTCAAAGAGTTACAGATTCTACTGTATTACCTGGAATACTTCTTGAAATATCAGAAGTTCAATTGATGAAGATCTTACCTATCAAAAAATCAGACACCTTCAAGGTGGCACTCTTCTGTGCATCTTTATCTGGAGATCTCTCTGACACTGGAGAAGGAACTGTAGTGGTCAGTTCTGGGGTTTCTCTTGAAAATGCAGTCCTGGACCAGTTGCTTAACCTAGGAAGGCAGCTAGTTAGTGATCACATAGATCTAGTCATATGCCAAAAAGTTGTGCACCCATCTTTGAAACAGTTTCTCAGTATGCATCGCATGATTGCCATAGACAGAGTCGGAGCGGCTCTCATGGAACCCCTGAGTAAAGTGACAGGTAAAAAGCACCTTCAGCCTTTGCCTCTTACACTTAATAAATCACACTTTTTTTGAGCAGAGATATTCTTGGTGTGTGTCACTGTGAACATCTTGAAAAATTTTAGAAGCCGCCAACTTTATAGCATATGTTAACATTTCTGGCAGCAAAGGTTTCTCATAAAGGATATCCTATAGCATTCACTTACTGAAAGTTGAGTGATTATGGCTATTTCTATGTATTTTCCTGCCCCCCAAAGGACAACAGAATCTGTTATGACGTAAAACTATTAGCCCCCCCAGGTATCTTACAGTATGGAGAAGTTTAACCACCTCATAATCATTAGGTCTTTCATACTTAACACAAAACTGAATTTTACAAACCTCTTAAATCACATTACATTCTGAAGGTAGTTTTGCAGCTAAAAGATCCCCTTTCTTCACTTCTGTACTTCTTCACTACTGTACTTCTGCCTAAATAGTTCTTAATTAGGAGTGGGTGGGTGGGTATGTACACGCACTAGCTTTAAATATCTGATATTTCCAGCTGAGCTCCTTAAGAATCAGGATCGTCTTTTATTTTTAGCACTGACAACAGGCCTGGTCCCCAGTAGGTGTTCTAAGACATTTGTTGAATTAACTAATATATTTGGTAAGATACAGAATTGTAACAGGCAAGAAAGAAATTCACTGTATTTTGTAAATTAAAATCAGACATAAGATTGATACTCACTTATTACGGCCAAAGAAACATGACAACGTGAAGAGTTCGTGATTTGAGCCACTTTCAGTATCCCTTTAATTGTATCGACAACATACCAAAATTGATCATTTTGATCAATTGCAACGTTTATCAGACTTTAAGCCATTGTTAAAGTTCACTATATTTAGTGTTATTATAACTCATCAAAATGTAGTAGTGTGTATGCCAGTATTGAACACCTAATATCTCTGGATTATTGCCCTACCTCTATAAGGCTGTCCCATGATTGTCAAAGTGGAAATTATGAAGAAATAATGGAAATAGTTCTATGGAACTCACTGATGTTCTGGGTCAGACCCATAGCTTTAAATATTTATTGATTTTTCATGACTTTTCCAGCTGTGAATATCGGGTATTACAGGTTAGTCAGTTTTTAAAATATGAAACATTTTGCTATAGAAACAATAGTTCATGTGGGCACAGGGTTTCTATACCAGCCCACAGTTCTTATTTATCCCACATATAACTAGAACATGGTATTAATAGCCAGAGCTTTAGTCCTGGATCTTGGGAGCAGAGACCTTGTGAGATAAAAAGGGGAAAAACTATACCAAGCCCATGGCTCAGGTAAACTATATTTTCCACCTTCCTGAGTGTATCTAGGTTAACATTACCTATTACCTCCTTTCTCCCCCTTCAGACAAAATTCCTCTTTATCGATGATCTGGGATTATTGTGCATAGGCCATTGATGTGTTTGAAGCTTGTCATGGAGTACAGAACATTTAATATCTGATTTGTTTTGTGAGGTAGGCATTACTGTTCCCATCTTACTGTCATATGGGGAGACCCACCCAGACATCAGAGACTCTGACATCAGAGACTTGCTTCGTGTCCAGTGGCACATAAGCAGTAGAGCCAGATCCTCTCAGATTCTTTGTTGTGTCCAAGTGAAATACATATCTCGTAGGCATTTTTTGGTAATCCCTAAATTTTAGATTACTCAAGTATTCCTTATTCTTTGAGGCTTTAGAAGAAAAGAATATTCAAATAAGTGTAATTGTTCAGGGATTACTTTCTGGGTTCTTGCAAATTTGTTAAGCTCCCAGAAAATGGATGCACATTGTTATGTGCTTTTCTAGAGTATAAGATAGCTCCTAACAGGTGTTCAAAGAAGTCTGTAAAGTGAAAGAACCTCTGCTTTAGTGTATATCATTTTAATAGCAGACTACTACCTATTTTGTAGGTTTTAGAAAATACATCTTGTTATTTAGTCTACATTTCATGTTTCGAAGTGTATGCTTAGGGGCTTTTAGGAATCCATTGTACATGATTGTATGTTCCATCTTTACTCATACCTTTTGTGTTTTCTAAACTTTAAAAAATAGGAACACAGCCTATTGGTTCCCTAGGCTCAATCTCTCCTAGTAGTTATGGAAGTGTAAAAGATTTGTGCACTGAAAAATTTGGCTTCAAACATTTTCTTCATCTTATTCCTAATGAGGCAACTATCTGCAGCTTGCTGCTCTGCAACAGAAATGACACTGCCTGGGATGAGCTGAAGGTAGGTAACAAACTTTGAATTCCATTGTCTAGGGGCTGAAACAGGGATTAAATAGTCAGACAGACACAATAGTTATCTTCACATAGCTGAGCTATGCATTTTGTTTTTCATAACTTTCCTAGGTGATTGAGGAAGCAACAACAAAAATGAGAGAATTAAAGTCACAAGTAAGCTGATTTAATTGCCCGTGATACTACAGTAGACTTAGCAAGTGCTACCAGTTATTATTTCTAGTATTTACAAGCAATCTAAAGGTCCTTGACATGTGAACTTTACTTGAATTGTGTATACGTTGATGCTAATGTGTATGAACAATTCACTTAGAAAATGAGTTCCCCAGCCATACCCATCCACCTCTTAAGAGTTTGTTGTTTTCTACCAGCAATAACACATGCAACTTTTATATGAGTATTGGTCACAAACTTGATTCATATATACTCAAGGATATGTCCTTGGTAAATATGAAAGGGCTCTCTTTATTATTATTATTATTATTATTACTACTACTACTACTGGGTTGTAGCTATATTATTTCCATAGCAGCCTGAAATAAATTCTATAGCATGTATATAACTCATTTATTTAGACTGAAATAATCTTTTTGGTAGAAATACTAGCAAACCTTACTGACCCAGTTATTTTGAGGACATCCATTTGTCAATCTCAGTTTGAGGAGCTAAGTGCATATGAAAGATGATATTAATCCTGCCCATGGAAATAAACATCTGGCTAAAGTATTTTTCTTTAATCTCTAATCTTTATTGTTTCAAACTGTATTCATCACATTACAACCTTGGCAACACAAGTTTTGTTCTTTTGCAATTAAAATCCAGCTCTTTGAGTCTACTATCTAAGTTCCCTTGAAAAATGGTTATAGTTCTTTGTGTATCTCATGTCGATGTCTGATTCTGATGATTCATCTCTTTTTTAGCTCACATGTCAAACAGCACTGCATGTTTTGCAGTTAACAATCAAGGAACCGAGTGTTTTGTTGGGAGGTGGCTGTACTGAAACTCATTTGGCAGCATATATCAGACACAAGGTAGGTTAGATAGTCCTGTTCAGATTATCTGAATTCCCAGCAACATTTGTTTTTATGAGACAATAAACCAAATCATAATACTCTGGAACTTTTAATGCTTAATTTCTCAGTAGTTCAAATCAAATATTGTATTTGAAAACATGAGGAAAATAACATTTGCAAATATAAGGTAATATCTTTATTACACTATTATTAATCCAGCCCTTTACCAAATGATCACATTCTTTGAGTATTGTCTAAATATTGCATGTTGAAATGAGAGTTCTGTTAAGTGGGAGTTGTACTCGAGATTTCAACTGCTGTGGTCCAATAATAATTGATATTCATAATGAAAGTGTTAAGATTCCACAGAATACTTCCTACCTTCTGGACTGTCAAGAAGACTTAATTTCATTTAATAAAGCATTCCAAGTATTAGATTCTATTATGATTTTTTAAATATTTTTTTAAAGTCTATTCATTTATTATTTCTGAGAGAGAGAGAGAGAGAGAGGGTGCACAAGCACTGGAGGGGCAGAGCGAGAGGGAGAAACAGAATCCGAGGCAGGATCCAGACTCTGAGCTGTCAGCACAGAACCTGACACAGGGCTCAAACCCATGAACCACAAGATCATGACCTGAGCCAAAGTCAGAAGCTTAAGCAACTAAGCCACCCAGACATCCCAGATTCTATTAGGATTTTTAAATTGGTATCTGTTTATAATATAAATTCTATCAAGTGGAATATTTTTTATTCATTTAGGAAACTATGTCCTGATAATACATAAACTTAGTCCATTATGGTTCTGATTATTTCATAAATGCTGGCTTTTTGAAAACAGATACAAAAAGGTATGTTTCCCACATATTTGCAGTTGATTCTTTGGTTGGTCAGGAGTGTTATGAAGAGACTGCAGAGCTTCTGGTGGCTTACTAGGTTAGAGAGACAGTGCATTTTTTACACATGTGCCCCACCCTACTTCCCAAAATGATTTAAAATCTAAAAGTTATCAGAATATACATCACAAAAAACAAAATCAGTGCCCATCTATTGATGCAATATAGTCTGCAAATGGGATTGAGTAAACTAGAAAAGGTTTTTTGGAGGAGGAAGGTTTTCTAAGTAGAATTTTGAAGAAACAATACAGTACTGAAAATCTGGGGAAAGAACATGCAGTAGAGGCCATCTTATGTGGTTCACACATCCTGAGCCGAAAAAGAAAGTGGTCACTGCTTTGAAGTGGGTTGAATATGGGTTTTTAGCTATCATTCAATTATTAGTTTGCTAATATATTACTTTTTCTATCATTAAATCTCTAGGATAAACTTTTTTAGAATGGTGGAACAAACAAAAAACATTTACTTCTCATTAAAGAGATTATTTATTTTAAAACCTTGATGTGAAAATTGCACATGTCCCTAAATGGCTTTTGTCTTAATAATCATGTGTGTTCTCATTTTAAACAAATCTCAAACAGTTGGCTAAATAAGTACTTCATTTGGACATTAGCCTTAAGGAACCTCCTCCTGTGTGTATGAAAACCTGTAATATATGCATTATGCCATGCCCTTCATGTATTGAGGAGACACTACCGAGCAGTCATTCATAGTAAGCCAATGATGGGGTTTATTCTGATTCATTCTTTCTGATAACATGACTAGCATATATTTATACTATAATCAACCAGATTAAGGGATTATAGCCTGGACAGCTGACCCATAGTTGCCCATTAGCATTGTGCTAAACTCCTAAGGAAATTGAACACAAGTAGTAACTTTATGATAAAGGTTTGATCAAGTATTTTATCTTTCAGAAAAATTTTTATAACATTGCTCTGTGTTTTCAATGGTTTTATTACTATTTAGATTTGTAATGAGCCCGAAAGCATTCTCCAAGATGATGGGTGTACTCAAACAGAACTTCAGCTCCTCACTGAAGCATTCTGCAGTGCACTAGAATCTGTTGCTGTCTCTCTAGAACATGATGGAGGTGAAATTCTTACTGACATGAAGTATGGACACTTTTGGTCTGCTCAGCCAGAGTCTCCCTCTGTTGTTGACTGGCCAGATTTGCTTTCAAGATGTGGCTGTGGACTATACACTAGCCAGGAAGAACTCCACTGGTCTTTTTTAAAGAGTACTCGTCATCCCTTTGCACCACAAACCTGCCTCCCACATGAAGCTGTGGGCTCAGCCAACAACCTGACCTTGGACTGTTTTACTGCTAAACTTAGTGGCCTGCAGGTGGCTGTGGAGACAGCCAACTTGATTTTGGATCTTTCATATATCATTGAAGATAAAAACTGATAGAACAGCATGTTTATATTACAAAAACAAACAAAAAAACCTAGGTAGTTAAGAAAAATAATGTGCATATTTTTTCTCCCCCAAAGCCCTCTTCTGTATATTTGGATAGGTTATTCATAAAGTTATAGATATATAAGGAAAATATATGATTCTTAAATGGAAATACCATAGAACATTAAAAACATGAAGCATTATTAAAGATATTATAGTTATCTTAGGGATTCCACAGATGCCACTGTATGTTCTAAATTTGTGTTGTTATTGTGACATCATTCTAAGAATATACAGAAATAAAAAAAACTTCCTAATCTATGCTCTAGTTTGGTTATACTAACCTGATGTTTCACCAAGGAATATAATTTGAATTTTATGCAAATGCAATCAATGTATTGATAAATTGAAGATGAAATATAGAATGCAGCTTGAGGAGTAAGTATGGAGCTGTAACAGATGTTATATTAAACCTTAAACATTTTGAAAATTTTGGGAAAATTAAACAATGTAAGAGTCAGATTTGTAGCCATGTTAGAAGGAAAAAAAGTTTTTAAGCAATTTCCTCCTATATTCTTGTAATGCAAAATAATTTTTACCCTGAGCCAAAGAAAAAATTGTAGTACACAGTAATGCAACATAAAACTATGAAAACTTGAGTGTACCTTATGCTTCATAAAACAGTCTCTTAAATTTTACTTTTTATTATTAGAGTCAAATGGAAGGACAGTGTGGTAGGCAGCCTCTAAGACGGTCCTAGTGACCTCTCCCAATCCTGGGTTTCAGGACCTTGAACAGTCCCCTCCCCTTGAGTGTGGGGTGGATGTAGGGACTCCTCTGAGTTTCTCCCCCTTGTGAACAGGAATGTCTTATTGGAGTTCTCCCATGCTCAATCCATCATTGTATGTTGGGAGTGGAGGGCAGATGACTTGTCCCATTAGCTTCATGGATCTACAGATTGAGAGGAGCTGTGTTGCAGAATCTGGACTTAACGAATTACACCTGAGGAGCTTCACCCAACCTGACCTGATTTCAGTGATAAGATTCTGGACTTCAAGCTGATGGTGTAATACGATGAGACTTTTGGCAATCTGGGGAGTGTGTGAATGTATCTTGCATTTGATACATTAGAGGCAACCTCTAAGATGGCTTCAGTGATGTCACTTCCTGGTAGTCCACCCTTTGGGTGTGCATGGGACCTAAAAACTAGTTTTTATTGAGTATACAGCAGAAGTGATGGGATGTCACGTTGTAGAAAGATGGGCTTCTCTCTTGATCTCTCACTCTCACCCTGATTAGAGGCTACCTGCCGGGTTGGGAATGCCTGCAGAGAGACCCACATAGCAAGAAACAGGGCCTTCGAGCCAACAGCACATAAGGAACTGAATCCTACCAACAACCACAAGAATTCTTTTAGAAGCATATCCCCCCTAGTGGAGCCTTAGCAGTAACCCCTGCCACTGCAACTACTAGAGAGACCCTAAAGCAGAGAACCTAGCTAAATTACTCCCAGATTGATTCCTGACCCACAAAATCTGTGAGATAATAAATCTTAAGTCAAGTCTTGGGTATAATTTGTTATGCAGCAATAGACATCTAATAAAGGCAGGAGCAAAGGCTTATTTATAATTACATACTGAAAACTTGGTCACACAATGGCAAAAAGCTTTCTTGATGCCATGCCTCTGCGTTTTCACCATCACTACAAACATAAAGGCACTGTTCTTTATCATACATGCTTACAATGGGGTTTTACATTCACTTAAGAAAGTGTATCACATGGGAATAGGAGAATTGCCCTGGGTCTCCCTGGCCTTCTACTGCATTTCCAAGTTACTCAAAAAAGGGATGCCACGCTGAATCTCTCCAGTTGATCTTAGAGGTTAAGAGCCTCCACTTCCCATGATAGCCATTAACTCTGCCATTTTTATTTAGCTTTGCCATAAAATTCAGTTACATACCTTGGTGAAACATCCATGCTCTCATTTTGAATATGTCATAAATTTGTTTAAATAGTCTCATGAAGTCATGTTTCCTGAAGTTGTGTACAAGCCTTACTAGAAAATACTGTAAATAATTTTTTTTAAAAAAAGCAATTCCTTAACAGATGAAGGAAATCATCAAACTCAGATGGTAAAATATGAGATGAAAATTCATGATGCAAATAGTTGCAGAGGAGCTCATTTTGACAGAAATAAGTGACAGAAACAGCAACTAAGTTAAGCCTCAGACCATGTTTTGTGACTGTAAGATTGAGGTCTGAATATCTCATTACAAGGTTCCTCGAAGACAGAACCGGAAACCCTGACCACTACAAAAAAAGGAAAGGGAGAATAATGCTCAAGAGAATGAAGTCAGGGACGGCTGCTCACGACTTCTGTGGGACTTAGAGGACATGTAGCATTCAGGTTTACTGAGCCGTAGGTGTCCAACAGGATTAGCATCCTATTTATCAAAAGAGGTTAGGATTTTGGCTGCAAGGAAAATATTGGAAAATGAAAGCAAATTAAAGGAATCTTCTAAGTCAAAATACTTGTTTGGTTTTATAAATACCCCAGTCCTTAGTTCTTCCATTTGTACTATATTAAATAATCTCTACTAAAACATAAAGGTATTTTAAATCATTAGAGTGAAGTGTTTTCCCCAGAATGTTTAAATTGTATATTGTCTTTTAGTTGCATATAAATCTTTTATTATCATAGTATCCTTGAGCTCATTTAGTTTGTATAATCAAAGCTAGTTAGGCATTTCACCTGATAGAAAAAATTTAAGTACCTTTGTAAGATCCATCATATCCTATATTCTTACACTGTGAATAATTCTTTGGATAACTTTAAAATAAAACAATATGGGGGCACCTGGGTGCCTCGGTCAGTTAAGCTTCTGACTCTGGACTTTGGCTCAGGTCATTATCTCATGGTTTAAGCCCCAAATCAAGTTCCATGCTGACAGTGCAGAGCTTGCTTGGGATTCTGTCTCTCCCTCTCTGCCTCTCCCCCGCTTGTTCTCTAATAAAAATAAACTTAAAAAAAAAATACCTCCAAAAAATAAAATAAAATATTGTTTACAGTTACATAAACTATACAGGTTATTAAGAGAATCATGTACAAAAATCACTTGCATAATTAACACAGGCCCTGTCAAACATCCAATCAGTTATTCATTCCTTCCTGATAATCTTGGGGGAATAGTCAAGGAGACTAAACACTTCTTATAGGGCTCTGTTTCAGCTGTCTAAATAAACCTATCTCTTGATCTGAAGGAAAAGGCAAGCTTAAACATGTGATATCTTTATAATTTTTTTTATCGTGTAGTTGTGTTTCCGCTTAATAACTATGGTATCCCATAATCCTTGGAAATTTTTGCCACTTACAAAATTTGATTTTAAATGTATCTAGACCCAATGTCAGCTTGTGTCTTTAGATTACAAGTAAATTTATATACTTGTTTATTAAATACACAGTAATACTCATAAAAGCAAATGCAGTCCCTGAAAACTACTCCTACATATAGATCAAGCCTTTTATTGGAGAGATAATTAGTAAGAAAAGCACTAAAAGCAGTGCCATACCATTACCTGTAATAAATTGTGACTTTAGAGGGAAATCAATCAACTTGATAATTTCCTATTAAGAAATCACACTGAGAAAATATTTATAACGAAAATCCTAGTTTAGCCCTGTAGCTTTTGCTTGAAGTATTAAAATTTCATTTTGAGAAGTGTTAAGTGACTTCTTTTTGTTTGCCAGACACAACAGTCAATGGTATTAGAAGTATTAAAAAAAAAAAAAAAAGATTTATTCACAGTCCCTGAACTCAAGGAGCTGATCACCTAGCCAGTGACACTTTTTTTTAATATTATTTTTATTTCTTAAAAAGCAATTGTATAAAATTATTACATAATTATTCAAATCATTCATAAACATTATGTGGTAATAGAAAATTTTTAAAATGTGAATCACACACAAACAAGGAAAATAAAGTCAAATGTAGTCCCACTACCCAGAAATAACCACTGTTAACATTTTATATGCATCTTTTCAGTTTGGTTTCTGTATATGCTTTGCCAAAATGTATTAACATAGGATGTTGCTTTAGAATCTGTTCCTTTCACCTAAGATGCACGTCATAAACATGTACAATCACTACATATTCTACTACTACATCATTTTTAATTCCTAAAGAAATTTCAGTTGTAGAGATTCTACCATAATTTAGCCAATGAGCTTTTATTAGTATACTTTTAGGCTGGTTTTAATTTTTGTACCAGTATAAGCAAAAACTCAGTGAACATCTTGTAAATATCCTTTTCCCATATCCAGATTACTTCCTCGGGATAAGTAAATAGAATTATGATTTCTGGACCTAAGTATTTATTTGAAATGCAAAGACTATATTAATGTACATTGTCTTAATTAAGTCTTCCAGAAATGTTGCATCAAAATACTCTGACCATAGTGTGTACAAGTACTCGTTTTCCTGAACTTTGGCCAGCACTAGTTTTTTGCCAACTTAATAGCTGAAAATGGACTCCTTTTAATAATTTGCATTTTTAAAATTATTAACGACATAGACATTTTTTATACATTGTTGGCCAATGTTGTCCTTCTTTAGTAAATCTTTTCTTAATAGGCCTTCCATGTTTCCTATCAGTAAGTTAATTTTCCTCATCTATATTTATATTTATCTTCTCCTGCACATTATTAAAGATATGTACATATCAGAGAGGTAAATTTTTTAAAGCAAATGCATAACCTTTCTTCGTGGTCTCAAATTTCCAACCAGCTGCACATGCCCAAGTAAATGTGGCACAGTTTCTATTGATTTGTACTAACTCACACAAGCAGCAGCAAAACACCTATGTAGCGTGAAGAATATAAAATAGTGGGCAAACTATTGCCCCTGCCTGTGAATACCATCTAACCCTGTGATAAAGCATCTGTGACATGGATGCTGTAGGACTTGGGTAGGGCTGCCATTAACAAATTACCACAAACTTGGTGGGCTTACAACAACAGAGATTTATTCTCTCACTGTTCTGGAGGCTAGAAGTCTGAAATCAAGATGTCGTCAGGGCTACACTGCCTACAGGGGCTCCAGGGGACAATCATTCCTGCCTCTTCTAGTTTCTGGCGGCTGTTGGCAATCCTTGGAATTCCTTGGTTTATACACCCAACCCAGCAATCTCTGCCTCCATCTTCACAGACCTTCTCTTCTCTCAGGGTCACAAATCTCCTTTTCCTTTCTCTTATTAAGAAACTAGTTATTGCAGGGGCACCTGGTGGCTTAGTCAATTAAGCGTCCAACTTCAGCTCAGGTCATGATCTCACAGTTCGTGGGTTCAAGCCCCGCTTGGGGCTCTGTGCTGAGCTCAGAACCCAGAGCCTGCTTCGGATTCTGTGACTCCCTCTACCCCTTCCCTGCTTGCACTCTCAAAAATAAACTTTCTCTGTCAAAAATAAACAAACATTAAAAAAAAATTTTTAGGCCCACCCGAAATCCAGAACGATGGCATCCTAAGATCCCTAATTACATCTGCAAAGACCCTATTTTCAAATAACACCACATTCGCAGGTGTGGGGCCTAGGGTGCAACACCATTCAACTCACTACAGACAGTAAAAAATGCCCAAGATGTAAATCTTCCTTCCCCAGGTTACAGTTGTGCAGGGAGTAAAGTATGCCCAACTTGGACAGAAGCACCAATGCCAGGTTTTACCACCAAACATTTCAAGTCATTTCTCCATTTATTGTTTTTTAATTATAACCAAAGTGCAATCTCTTTTGCCCCCTTTTTGCCTTAAATTGCCCTACACCTGACATTGTCTTCTACTTGGCATCTCTATCTGCATCACCTTCACACTTACTCTCCTTCCCCAGGTATCACATATAAACTACTCATTGGATACTGTTCTATACTTTCTCTATGCTCACGTAATTTACATACAAACACATAGACAAAAAATGTTTACATTACTAAGAGAGATTGTTGTATATAACTTTGCTTTTTTCAGAAATGTCTCCAAGTCAACTGAAACTGATCTCATTCATTATTTTCACGGTCACATAATATGCCTTTACAAGTTGTGATGTTGCTGTCCCCTTTGCTAGCCTGGTGCACCCATCCCTAAATGCTGTGAGTATCCTGGCCGCTGATGGCTTACATCTAACCCCTTCTCCAGGGAACTTCTCTAAACCCAAACAAGCCTTCCCAGGGAGATTATGCCTGGGAGATCACTATCTGACCCTGTCCTGTGTGTGTGTGTGTGTGTGTGGAGGGGGGACGCTCAGCCAACAACTTTGTACACATATTCTTACCTAATTATGTTTTCCTTTATAAGAGTGAGGTCCTCAAGTGATTCTAATGAGTAAGGAGTTAGGTCACAAAAAAATGTACCATTTAATAAATACTGCCTAATTGTTTTCCAGAAAACTATAACAACTCACATTTCCACCATCAATGCAGGAGAGTATGATGTCCCGTAACCTCTTCTCCCGCTTAGTGTCTCTGTCTGTAACATGTTTACTGTTTTTCTCAATTTTAAAGTTCCTGATTATGAGTGAATTTGAGCATTTTAAAAATACATTACAACTTCTGTTTCTCATCCTACATGTGAGGAGCTTCAAAGTCACCACTACATCCTAATTAACGAGTAGAAAGCTGAACAAACTGCAAAATCAACAACCATTTTTTGGTGTAAATCTGTAAAACTGTACCTGTAAGAGGTAATCCTGATCACCAAATCCCAATGTGTGTGTGTCTAGTTGTGGGGAGGTTCCCACACCAACAGGCAATTCTCCAGACACCAGCTGCATGTCCTACAATTCAACTCAATCCTGACACGATCTACCTGGATAGCGTCAGATTCCAAAGGAGAAGGGTTCAGTTCTACATTACTGCCCCTCCCCACCCCCAACCAATCCACTTCAGATGCCATTTGCAAAACCAGGATATTACCTGTGCTTCAACCTACCAGCTACAGATCAGAGATTCCAATGATCCCTTCTTGGGTTCTTAATTTGCTACAGGGGATCTCCGAACTCAAAGAACTTACTAGGTCACGAGCTTATTATAAAAGTATAGAACTCAAGAACAGCTAGATGAAGGAGATGCATAGGGCAAGGTATAGGGAAAGAGCACAGAGTTTCCATGCCCTCTCTGACTGTACCACTATCCCCAAAGCCCTGTGCTCACTAACCCAGAAGTTCTCTAAACGCCATCCTATGGAGGCTTACTTACGGAGGCATGATTGATTAAGTCATTCACTAGAGGTGAATGATTCAACCTCCAGCTCCTTTGTGCAGTCTGGATGTCAGAGGGTGGTACTGAAAGTTCCACTCCTATATTCTTGGTTGGTTCCTTGGCAACCAGCTCCCATTCTTAGGTTCAGTCTAAGAATGTCATTAACATAACAAAAGACACCTTAGCTCTCACCACTTAGAAAATTCCAAGGGTTTTAGGAGCTCTGTGCCAGACCTGGGACAAAGACCAAATATATTTGTTATAAATCACCACTATCACAGTCCATTAGAAAAGTGAGGGCACAGGGCAAACAACTATCCCCAAAAGTGGAGACAAACAGATACAGAGAATCACAATTTATCAGAGCAGAAACTCACAATCAGTAACCATTGTGGAAACAACTACCAGCGTGGGAGAACTGAAACTGTAATTAACGAATTGATGTCAGCTCCTTACGCACATGTCAAAAAGTAAGACCTCCAGGGAGACCAAGTCATAGGAGAGTCCTCATACTTTTGTGAGTTTTAAGCCCCACCGCATTCCAGAGCTCTAATAGGTACTTACATTGAATACTGAAGAAAAATCCCCTTGTGTTTCCAATAAGGGTAGACGAAAAGGAACCATGTGGAAATACACTAGAGAATTTTTTTTTCCCCCTCAGGAGAAATTATTTTACCAACACCTTGCTAACTAACCTTAAAGATAAAACTCCTAGGGGCACCTGGCTGGCTCAGTCGGTAGACCATGAGACTCTTCATCTCAGGGTCAAGAGTTCAAGCTCCATGTTGGCTGTAAAGATTACTTAAATAAATAAAACTTAAAAAAATAAAAATTAAAAAAAAAAGCCTGCCAGTTATTTTACCAGCAAATAAGTTTAGTTGGGAATCGTGGAGAATTGCATTCTGGGACACAGAAGCTACAGTACAAAACAAGGCAAAACTACAGGCAACTCCGTAGAAAAAAGGAGAGGAATGGTCTTTTATAAATTAAGGGGGGGTGGGGAGTTACAAGGCTGTTATAAACAAAAAGTCCATTGGAGTAAACTGGGAGTTCAAAGTATAGTGGCTTTTCATTGGCTGGGTTGTGACCGTTCGTCATTGGCTGGGTTGTGACCGTTCGTCATTGGCTGGGCTGTTGCCAGGGCAGAAGAAGAACCTTTTTTTTCCGCTAAAATAGTATTTAATTGAAAGGTACATCTCTTCCTGTTGGATCTGCAATTGACAAATTGTGGCAGGATGCGAAAGCTCCCCCTGCTGGCCGCCTGACTCCATTCTAAACAAGGTTTCCTTTTATTAATTTTCAGTCTATTTTATCAACCTGCTAGGATTTTATGAGAGCCAAACCTACCTGAGGGAAGGGAATACCAACTCTAGCCCCCTCTACCTTTCCAAGTGGAGGAAGGTAAATACACACCTCCAGCCCCCTCCAGCAGTGGTGTCTCACCTAAGCGGTAAAAAAAAACTTGGAGGCATCCAAGATATCCTTCAGTAGAAGAGGTGATAAATAAACTGTAGTATACCCAGACAATGGAATATTGTTCAGTGGTAAAAAGAAATGAGCTTTCAAACCATGAAAAGACACGGAAGAAACTTAAATGAACACGACTAAGTGAAAAAAACCAATCTGTAAAGGCTGTATACTATATGATTCCAATTGTATGACATTGTTGAAAAGGCAAACCTATGGCGACATGAGATTAGTGGTTGCTAGAGATTATGGGGAGGGATACATAGATGTTATGCCCAGAGTTCGTGATCCCCAAAGACCACTAGGGAGCCGGGTCCGATGCAAAAGCAAAAGAGCCTTTATTGGAGCTAGCTCGAGCTCAATCCCCTACCTGCACCTACGCAGCGGTGAGATACCAGGGAGAGAGAGTGAGTTTCAAAAGCACAAAGGTTTTATAGGGGTCTAGGGGCAGTTGGTGAGGTAATGGCTGTGGCCTCAGTCAATTGGCTGGGGAAGGGTCGTGGCCTCGGCCAATTGGCTGGGGAAGGGTAGGAGTCCTGTTACGCAGGTCGCTGGGCGTGTTTTCATCAGGAAGTTTGAACCGGTGAGCGGGAGGTTACTCAAGGGGAGGAGGCTCGGTCTGAGGTTTCTGCGATTTTCCCGGAAAAGGGGTCATGTGGGGGACGTAGTCACTCAAGGTGGAGAACACAGAACAAGACGTAGGCCCGCCCTTTCATAGACAAAGCACATCGGTTTTTAAAGCAGTGAAACTTCTTTTTAGGATACTGCACTGGTGTATACATGTCATACATTTATCAAAATCCGTTTAAAAAAACAAATGTTCTAGGGGCGCCTGGGTGGCTCAGTGGGTTGAGCGACCGACTTCAGCTCAGGTCACAATCTCGAGGTCCGTGAGTTCGAGCCCCGCGTCAGGCTCTGGGCTGATGGCTCAGAGCCTGGAGCCTGCCTTGGATTCTGTGTCTCCCTCTCTCTCTGTCCCTCCCCTGTTCATGCTCTGTCTCTCTCTGTCTCAAAAATAAATAAATGTTAAAAAAAAAAATTAAAAAAAAAACAAATGTTCTAAAATTTTAATTGAGATAAGGCTAAATTATAAATTTATAAAGTTAGGTGGAGTGGTTACAAGGATATTCAATCATTTGCTTAATTTTGAAATCTTCATGTAGGCTTAGTAATTTAACAGTATAATCTTATAATTCTCTTGGGTTATGTCAGGGACTACACAATGTGCATATTTATTAAATCTCCCCGACAGTTTTGGTTAACTAGAAACATAGAGAAATGCGTTACATTTTACTTTTTATCAGTGTATCAGATATATTTATGGGTATGGAATAGGTGATTTCATTGCAAAGTAATTAAATAATCCCTGAAATTAGGAAAAATGGGGCACCTGGGTGGCTCAATCGGTTAAGCGTCGGACTTCGGCTCAGGTCATGATCTTACAGTTCCTGGGTTGGAGCCCCTCATCTGGCTCTGCGCTGACAGGTTGGAGCCTGGAGCCTACTTCTGATTCTGTGTCTCCCTCTCCCTCTGACTCTCCCTTGCTTGTTCTCTCTCTCTCTCTCTCTCTCTTTCTCTCTCTCTCTCAAAAATAAACATTTAAAAAATTATTTAAAAAAAGAAATTAGGAAAAATGCATTTAATCTGTGTCAACAAATAACTAACATTTGTTATAAATGGTGCTTAAAGTATTATCAAAACTACTATGTTGCATCTCTTTACTCTTATTAAAAATTTTGGGGGGCTGTAAGAAATGAATAAATATATGTGAAGTAAGTTTGAATCTATGTTATGATTATATAGGCAACTTGAAAAATCTTAGGTTACTCATCAAAACTAAAGAACTTCTAAAAACTAAAACAAAAATTTCTATCAATTCCTCAAGATAAACTGTCAGCCATTCTTATTTATTTTACTTATGAATTTACTATGCATGAACATCTTATTCAATTAAGCTAGTCTTACATAATGATGAAGTATAATGGAAAATTTTATCTTTATATTTATGGTACGTGAAACCAAGATCTTTAAAACACAGATGATTTCAAGTTCTTGTTTAAATATTCTTTTTTGCTTTTAACTGAGCATTGTAAGAAATATCTACTTCATCATTGTTTATTATAAATCAAATCCCGATTATCTGCATGGATGAATCTCTCCTCATATTTGAATCCTTTCTGGTTTTCATTGTAATGCACTGATGTCAATATTGGGACTTTCCTGTGGAAACAATTTCAAAATGTGAAATTAAACATGAAGCACTTGCAGTTGGTTTTCTGGCCCATGATCCTTTCTTACTTAGAACCAGATTAAGTTTCTCCTCACTCACTGAATGAAGAGCTATTGAATGCTGGCCATTTCAAGTCATTGTGCATATATTTACCTTGATACCTTCATTCTTCCATTTATTTATTCTCCCTAGCATCATGGCTAGGGAAACCATAGTAAGTACAAAAAGACATGTTTAAGCTGTTCTGATTAAGCTTGAAGTCTGAAAATCATCCACGTAAAGTAAATTTAATTTGAGCTATGAAGCAGAGTGATATGAGTATGATGGGAATCAGGAGGATCGTACCTAAGATGATCGAGATGAGATCTTATGGAGAAGTAGAGTTAATTAGGATAAGGAAGAAATGAGATGATTCCAGGCAGAAGGAATAGCATCTGCAAAGGCCCTGTGGCAGGAGGAACATAATATATTTCAAAAATTGAAAAGTCATTGTGGCCAAAGCTTAGAAGTGAGGGCAAATGTCATGGAAGATGACTCTGAAGACATAGGTGGGGGCCAGGCCAGGCCAAACTTTGTAAGCCACGGTGAAGAACTTGGAATTAATCCTAAAAGCAATGAAAATCCTGACCTTGTTTTGAGGTAGGAGGGCAGCAGAAGGAAAAGTACTGAGTTTGAGGAGAAGAAACTAGTTAGGAAGTTATTCACTCGAATGGGGAAGAAATTATGACAGACCGTGGTGGCAATATAGATGAGAGACACAGAGGGACTCAGGAAAATTTCAGCAGATAAACTCAACAGGATTTGTGATGATTTGGATGTCCATCGTAAATGGACAGTTGAATGGTTACAGATAACTCCCAGCTTTGAGTTTACTCATCTTGATGACTAGTAGAGGACAGGATTTGCAAGAGGGGTAATGAGTCTAAATTGGTTTCTTGCTAATCAAGTGAAGAGGTTAAGCAGGCAATTCAATATACAGGTCTGGGGCTCAGAGGATGACTTCAGGGTACAAATACGAATATGGGAGTCATTTGCATATAGGTAGTTATTGAAGCTGTTCATTCATTGATTATTCAAGCACCACACATTTGGTACACTCCTTTTATTTGCCAGGTGCTGTTCTAGGTTCTGGGTATTCCGATGAATGAACTTTAAAATCAGCCTGACAAGTTCCATGAAGATCCTTTGGGATTTTAATTGGGATTTCATTATTTGTACATAACTGACACCCATGTAATATGCAGGCAGCTCAACCTGAAAACTGGTGTACATATATCTCCTTATTTAGAACTTTAGTTCTTTAATAACTTTATAGTTTGGTTAATTATGTGCCTTATATGTTTCTTTCATTGAGTTTATTCCTAGACATTTTATAAGTTTTTTTGTTACTGTGAACAGAATCTTTATGTCACATTTCTCAATTGGTTTTGACTGACCTATAGAAAAGGTTTTGCATATTGAACTTTTATTCAATTGCCTTACTACACTCCCTTACTAGTTCTTTTTAAATTTTTTTAAGTGTTTATTTGTTTTAGAGAGAGAGAGAGGCAGAGAGAGAAGGAGACACAGAATCCAAAGCAGGCTCCAGGCTCTGAGCTGTCAGTACAGAGCCCTGTGTGGGGTTCAAACTCACAAACCATGAGATCATGACCTGAGCCATGTTGAACACTTAACCAACTGAGCCAGTTGGACACTTGACAAACTGAGCCACCCAGGCACCACATTGCCTTACTAGCTCTAACAAGTCAATTGAATCTCTTGGACTTTGGAGCTAAACAGTTGTATTATCAGCAAATAATAACAGTTTTGTCCTTTCGTTTCCTTTTCTGACCTCACTGCATTCTAGGACTGCCAGTACAATTTGAATAGTAAAAAGGATTGTTACAACTTCTTTTAGTTTCTTTTGTGATGTTTCAGGTTTTACATGTTTATACCCGTCCCTAGTCAATGAGAAACTTATCTTTTGAGATATAAAACCAACGAATATATACCCTACAGTAATGTCCCAAATGATTGAATTAATTGAAAATGGGTAATAAAAAAAATAGTTTAATGTGTACGCTTTATTGTCATTATTATAAAATCTCAAAACATGAAGTTTCACTGTTTAAATGGGTTTTCCAAAAAACTCCCGCTATAACAAGGACCTGGCAATTCCAAACAAGAAGATCTTTTTGTTTCCTGTTTGAGATCTATCTACACCCTAAAATACATCAAGCAAGCTTAGAAAACAGCAGGGATAACGAAGCCAAATTGGAGCGTATGTCTGAAAGGCTACAAAAACACTAGTCTTGCACAGTTAATGATGATCCTGTAACATGTACTGTGAATAGCATTTTGCTTCCTGTTAATAATAGCTTGTCATCTAAATAGAATAATGTAAAGTGTAATGAGCACTGCTCTTAAGATAAATATTGCTTTTATTTTCAGTGAAGTGGAAACCACTGCCTTTGTCTTTTTTTTTTTTATATTGCCAACTGCTACAAAAATAAATTTGCCTAAAGGTGCATCCAACAACCACTGTACGACTCTGAACTCAGGATATTCCCAGCTAAGCTGATAAATGAAGAGCATAGCTATCATTATTAATCTGCAAAACATTTGGTTGACCTAGGACTGTCAGACCTGCCTGCCAAATTGCATAATTTTTATAGACATTTAAGGTCAAAATGAATGGCATGCCACTCTATAGATAAGAACAAATTATTTACTTTTGGAAAAATATACTTTGTAAAGAGGAAAACATTTAGACCAAATGGTCACTTACTAATATTTTCAGTTAAAATGTATATTAACTTTCAAATTACAAAATGACTAAGACTATTCTCTGACCTCAGCTAACCCACAGAGCAAGCAGCCTGCATTTTGTTGACTTTTTAAAAAAAATTTTTAATGTTTATTTATTTTTAGAGAGAGAGAGAGAGAGACGGACAGAGAGTAGGGGCGTGGGGGCAGAGAGAGAAGGAGACACAGAATCTGAAGGAGGCTCCAGGCTGTCAGCACAGAGCCCAACATGGGGCTCAAACTCACGGACTGCAAGATTGTGACCTGACCCTGAGTTGGACGCTCAACTGACAGAGCCACCCAGGCTCCCCGCATTTTGTTGATTTATACATACTCTCCTGTCACCAAAAATTTTAGAAGTCCTATGCAAAACTGCACAATCCCATATCACTTCATACATTTTAAACATATGTAAAGGATTGAAAATTTCAGATGATATTTCAATTAAATCATTCTGTAGAGTTTTATTGCTAATTGCAAGAGAAAAAATACACAAGAAATATTAATTATCATTTTCTCTGAGTAATGGAATTATGGATGGCCCTATCAACTTTTCTGTTTGGTTTTTTTTTTAAACTTTTTTTAATGTTTATTTTTGAGAGGGAGAGAGGGTATGCATGAGAGAGGGGTGGGGATAGAGACAGGGGGACAGAGGACCCAAAGCAGGCTCTGTGATGACAGGAGAGAGCCCTAAGTGGGGCTCAAATTTACAAACCATGAGATCATGACCTGAGCCGAAATTGGACACCCAACCGACTGAGCCACCCAGGTGCCCAACTTTTCAGTTTTTAAAAAATAATCTGCAGTAAGTGTATATTACTTTCTTAATAATAATAATAAACTAGTATCTTTTAGAAGTTGATTCAAGGTAATAGGCAATATGTTTACTAAAGGAAAGCTTCCCAAGACTAGAAGCTTTACATATGTTGCTGAGCTAGAAACAAATCTTGTACTCCTCAGGTCTCTGCCCCCACCTGGCCTCCAATCCCCATAGGATGAAACTTGACCACTCAGAAAGGAGATAGGTGGGAACAGGCAGAATAACTCTGCTGGTGGAATTTGTATCAAGTTATTTCCAAAGTAGCTGTAACACTTTACTGTGTGAAAATTAATAAAGGGAAACCTGACTAAAGTGGACTCCGGGTGCTAGAAGGGGAGGCTGGTGGGGGGAACCTTACCCCCAATGTCAATTACAGGGAGATCTGTCAATTACAAAAACAGAAGAATCTCAACAAGAAAGAATCATCAAGGGGCGCCTGGGTGGCTCAGTTGGTTGAACGTCCAACTTCGGCTCAGGTCATGATCTTGTCATACATGGGTTCGAGTCCCACATCGGGCTCTGTGCTGGCAGTGTGGATCCTGCTTGCGATTTTGTCTCTCTCCTTCTCTCTCTGCCCCTCCCTGGCTCACACCGTCTCTGTCTCTCTCAAAATAAATAAATAAACTTTAAAAAATTAAAAATAAAAAAAAAGAAAAGAATCACCAAGTACATGTCCCAACAGGGAACAATGTACATTGATTGCATCTCCTACAAGAGATGGATCACCCCTGCCACTCAGCCAATGAGAAAGCGTCATTGCCCTGAACTCCTGCTTCTCTCTAACGGACTTTTGTTCAAAGCAACCCCTCCCAACTTCCTCCTTTATAAAGTAATGTTCCTCTGTTTTGTTTGCTGGACTTGCCTGTGGTTTTGCTGAAGCTTGTGTGTCTGGATTGCAATTCTCTGTGGCTTCCAAAGAAACCCATCTTTTGCTGGTAAAATAAGTGGTAGTTTTATTTTTAAGGTTAACATTGCCTTGACAGCAAGTGCCCTCTCCCGTCTCCCACAGCTTCACCTGCATTTGGGCTGACTGGCTGTAGCAATGATCAAACCATGCTGCCTCCCTGGGCTTATTAATCTCTCTCTGTACCACTGCCTGTGCCTCTGCACACACACACACTCTTACTCCTACCCCTGGATCGTGAAGAGTAGGCCCATTACTCGAATGCTGAAGCCCAGACTCACTGCATTCTTTTCTTTCATTCAGAAATCATTATACCTACTGTGTGCTACACTGATGAACAACGTACAGATATAAAAGGTACAAGGATAGTGACAGTCCTCAAAAGACAGCCATCAGGGTGGGGGCAGGCATTTAAATATCTGGTACAGTCCCCTGTGATAAAAGCTTTGGTGAAGGGGTGGGGTATGTGTGTGTTCCAGCTGACTCAAGAAAGGAAATGAGATTATAACTGATTCTGGCCCAGGAAAGGAGGCAGTCAAGGCAGGGTCACCCAGGAAATGCCATTTGGGCTGAGCCTTCGAGGTGAACAGATAATTGCTCTGCCAACTTCAGACAAAACATGTAGAGGGAGGGGCTTCTCATGGTATATCCATCACACTGGCTGTGTGTTTCTAAGTACCCAGGAGTTCTAAACTAACACAATAGCTGCATAGGGTTCAGGGGTCGGGGGTGGGAAAAGGAAGAACATGGAAAAGTCTATGAAAAAATGATATAGGAAATGATAAATAGGGGAAAGCTCCAAGAAAGAGAAAGAAGCATTTATTTTTATTACTTTCCATGGTCATAAAATCCAAAGCCATAATCCAGAGTTGCAACTCTCCTCATATCTCTCTAAACTGCCTCAAAATACAAGGTAGAAGAATTAAGTAGCTATCCTGACCACCAACCTGGTACAGTCTAAAGCTGTGGCTCTCAAACTTTGGCTGGCATTAAGAATCACTTGGAAGGGCGCCTGGGTGGCTCAGTCAGTTATGCTGACAGCTCAGAGCCTGGAGCCTGCTTCAGATTCTGTGTCTCTCTCTTTCTCTGCCCCTCCCCCACTCACACACACATACACACACACACACACACACACACTCACTCTCTCTCTCTCTCTCTCTCTCTCTCTCTCTCTCTGTCTCTCTCAAAATAAAAAAAAAATTAAATTAAAAAAAATAAATCACCTGGAGAACTATTACAGGTTCACTGGGCCCCACCCATGAAGATTCCAATACAGAAGATCTGAGGTAGAACGTGAGATTCTCCCGCTGGCCTACAAACCACACTTTGAGGAATAAGGGTACAAAGAAAACTAGAAAAATGTGGAAGTCAGGTCTGGACACTAACACCTCCTAAAATGGGGATATTTTCTAAAAGCTCATAAAACAGTGCTATTGTTAAGAGCATGGATTTGATGTTAGACAAATTGATCGTAATCCCAGTTTTCCCAGTTCCAAAAGTTAGTGTCGTTGGACAAATTACTGAACTCTGTGCTTCAATCTCCTTGTCTGTAAAATGGGAATAATCATAGCTACCTCATGAAGGGCTGTGAGGATTGAGTGAAATAATGCTTTTAATGTGCTTAGCACAGTGTCTAAGAGATAGTAAGCACTTAATAAATATTTACTGATAGAGCCACTTATTAATGAGTCAGCAATAAAATCCCATTTCATAGTGGACTTCTGGTGGGACAGGATTTAATAGAAATATGGTTTCTCACTTCTACAAGAAAACTACATGTGAATAACAGTAAATGTGAATCCAAATAGAATTACAATACCAAAGTCAACTTGTTCAACTGTGGTGTTACAACCTGTTTCTTCAACAAATAATGGCAGAGGAAAAGGAGCATTTAGAGAGGCTACTGATTAAATAATTGTTTTTTCTTTTAAAAAGAGAGAGCAGTGGAGAGGAGCAGAGGAAGAGAATCTTAAACAGGCTCCACGCTCAATACGGAGCCCAACACAGGGCTCTATCCCATGACCCTGGTATCATGACCTGACCCAAAGTCAAAAATTGGATGCTCAACCAACCAAGCCACCCAGGTACCCCAGGAGCCTATTGATTAAAAGACCCTTAAGAGATACAGTAATCAAATGCAATATATGGGCCCTGACTAGATCCTGAATCAAAAACTAACCAAAAAATCATCATCATCATCATCATCATCATCATCATCATAAGACAATGAGGAAAATGATAATATTGACTCACTATTTGATGATATTGAAGAATTTTTGTCAATTTATTTTAGATATGATAATGATACCATGGTCTTTAAGTCTTTAAAATATGCGTGCGTATGTGTCTACTGAAGCCTACACAGATAAAATATGATGTCTGGGATTTGCTTTTTTTTTTTTAAGAGTTTTTTTTTTTTAAGTAAACTTTCCACCCAACATGGAGCTTAAACTCAGGACCCCATAATCGAGAGTCACATGCTCCACCACCTGAGCCCACCAGGCACCCCCTGGGCTTTGCTTTAAAATCATCTAGTGAGGGGAAAGAGATAGTAGGTTGAGTATAAATGAAACTATATGGACCCTATGCTAATAAATATTGAAAATCTGTGATAAATACATGAGGGTTCCTTATATTATATCCTCTATTTCTGTATTACGTTTGAAAAGTAAAATACTTTGCTATCACAACAGAGTAACAACAATTTATATAAGTCCTAACAATTCAGTATTAGAAATGCTTTTTCGGGGGGCACCTGGGTGGATCAGTTGGTGAAGCATCTGACTCTTGATCTCAGGTCTTATTCTCAGGGTCTTGAGTTCAAGCCCTGCATTTGGCTGGATATGAAGCTTACTTTAAAAAAAAATGCTTTTTTTTCTCGTAAATTATTGAATGTCATGTTAATTCTCTCACATCTCTGATAATAACTTTGGCATGAAAATATTTATACAGCCTACATTTAAATTTCTCCTTCTAATGGGGTTTCTGGGTGGCTCAGTCAGCTGAACATCCAACTCTTGGTTTTGGCTCAGGTCATGGTTTCACAGTTTGTGGGTTTGAGCCCCACATCCAGCTCTGTGCTGACAGTGTGGAGCCTGCTTGGGATTTTCTCTCTGCCCCTCCTCAACTGGCATGCGTGTGTGCTCTCTCTCTCTCCCTTTCTCTCTCTCTCTATGAATAAACAAATAAACTTAAAAAAAATTAAATAAATTTATGCCTCTAAGGGCTCCATAATTTTCAAAATTCAAAAATAACTTCTGGTCACCTTGGATCAATCCAGATGGAAATGAATATTGAAAAGTGGAGTCACGATTGTGAAATCTTCAAAAGGTCATAAAATGATTAAGCTCCCAAGTGAATAGAATTTAACTTGATTTTGTACCTATAGATTGGAGAATCAAAATATGAAAAGGGATTTTAGAAAAGGCTCACTCTGAGAACATCTGAACTCTGAAATATCAACAATAATATTCATTTTACTGAAGGATTGGCCTCAGCCTTACTTTAGCTAGCTACTTCCACTTGAGCATGTAAAAGAAATAACCCAAATTTGACTTGTCATTAACACAGCCATTAGACAGAATAACTGTAGTTACATTCTGAGCCACGATCTTCTAGAAGATTGGATAGTATTTTTGTTTTGTTTTACACTATATTGAACTGTAACACACATGATAAAAGTGCACACAAAAATACAATTGATCAATACTCCCAAGTGGAGCATACACATGTAATCAGCATCCAGATCAAAAAACAGGATTTGGGGGATCGCCTGGGTGACTCAGTCCATTAAGCATTTAACTTCGGCTCAGGTCATGATCTCAAGGTTTCTGAGTTCTAGCCCTGCAACAGGCTACACGCTGACAATGCTAAGCCTGCTTAGGATTCTCTCTCTGCTCCTCCCTCACTTGCATGTGCACACATATGCTCTCTCTCTCTTTCTCTCTCTCTCTCAAAATGAATAAAACTTAAAAACAAAAAAACAAAAAGCAGGGGCGCCTGCGTGAGTCAGTCAGTTGAGCCTCTGACTTCAGCTCAGGTCATGATCTCGCCGTTTGTGAATTCAAGCCCCGCATTGGGTTCTGTGCTGACAGCTCAGAGCCTGAAGCCTGCTTCCGACTCTGTGTCTCCTCCTCTCTCTGCCCCTCCCATTCTCGTGCTCTGCCTCCCTCTGTCTCTTAATAATAAATAAACATTAAAAAAAAAAAAAACAACAAAGCAGGAATTTTCTCTGTTGTGTCCCCTTCCAGTAACTACCGCCTCCAAAGAGAAACCACTCTTTTGACAGCTAACACATGGATTAGTTTTGCCTGTTTTTTTGTATTTTACATAAATAGAATCATACTGTCAGTAAGGACTGTGTCTAGCTTCTTTCACTCATCATTATGTTTGTAAGACTCATCCATGTTTTGTGAAGTTGTAGATATTTCATTCTCATTCCTACTTTTGTATTGTACTGTCTAAATAAACCGCAGTTGATGTAACTAGTCATTCTTCTGTTGATGGGCATTGGAGTTATTTCCAGTTTTGGGCTATTATGAATAGTGCCACTGAGAAAGTTCTCATACATGTCGTTTGGTGAACATATGTACATATTTTCCTTGGTTGTAGAACTTACAATGGAATTGTTAGGACTTATATAAATTGTTATTACTCTGTTGTGATAGCAAAGTGTTTTACTTTTCAAACATAATACAGAAATAGAGAATGTAACATAATGAACTTTCATGTATTCATCACAGATTTTCAACATTTATCAGCATAAGGTCCATATAGTTTCATTTATACTCTACCTACTGCCTCTTTCCTCTCACTAGATGATTTTTTAAGTTTTTTAAAACATTTTTATCTATTTTTGAGAGACAGAGAGAGACACAGCGTGAGTGGGTGAGGAGCAGAGAGGGAGGGAGACACAGAATCCAAAGCAGGCTCCAGGCTCTGAGCTGTCAGCACAGAGCCCGATGTGGTCTCATACTCATAAACTGTGAGATCATGACCTGAGCCAAAGTCAGACGCTCCACTGACTGAGCCACCCAAGTGCCCCACTCTCACTAGATGATTTTAAAGCAAAGCCCAGGGGTTGCCTGGCTGGCTCAGTTGGAGGAGCATGTGACTCTTGATCACGGGGTCATGAGTTTAAGCTCCATGTTGAGTGGAACGTTTACTTAAAAAGTAAATAAATAAAACTTATATATAGGCTGGGTTAACATAATACTGGGGTGGCTCACAACTAACAGTGTGACAGTTCTAGTTGTTCTGCATCCTACCCAACATTTGTTATTTCTGTCTTTTATAATTTTAGCCTTTCTGGTGTATTTTGCTTTGGGTGTGGTTTCAACTTGCATTTCTCTCATGGTTAATGAAGTCAAGCACTGTTTCAAATGTTTACTGGCCATTTAAGTGTTCTCTTTTGTAAGCATGTCTGTTGCCCATTTCTATCAGCTAGCCATTTTTTTTCTTGTTGATTTGTAGGAGCTTTTTATATATTCTAGATAAAAATCTCTTATTGGATATTTATATTACAAATGTTCTTTCTGCGAGTTGTGTTTTAACTCCTTTTATGGTGCTTTTTGATGAACATAAGTTTGTAATTTTAATATAGCTCAATTCAGTTTTTTTCCATTAAGTGAGTGTTCTGTACTGTTTTAAAAGAAATCTTTGCCTACTCAAAGTTTTGTTTTTTTTAATGTTTTTTTTAAAGCTTTACTATTTTACCTTTTATAAAAAGGCCTACCATCCATTTAGAATTGATTTTTGTGTAAAATGTTTAGGGGCCAAATTACACACACACACACACACACACACACACACACATGCACACACACGTGTGTACATATACACCAAATATCTTGGTACCTCATGGCCCAATCAAGTTGACATGTACAACTATTGCATAGGGGCCTGGTGGAGCTTCCTGTTTCGTGAATACATTGATGTGCTGCGAAGGTAACATGCCTGGATTCCATGAGGAGATAGCGTGGAAGCTCTGCCTTATCTCCCAAGTTTGGTGTATGACTCTCTTCATTGGTCAGATCTGCATTCTTTATAATTAAACTATAATTGGAAGTATGAGACTTTCCTGAGTTCTGAAAATTCTAGCAAATTATAAAACCTGGGGAAGGGTCATGAGACCCCTGATTTGTAACCAGCTGTTTAGAAGTGCAGATGTTCTGGGGACCCCATTTGTGGTTAACATCTGAAGTGGGGGCAATGCGTGGGGTCTGCATTAATTCTGGGTGTTATATCAGCATTGCAGGACACCAGTTGGTAGCAGAGAATTGGTGTCAGTCACACCTTGTGACATTGGTTCTTCTTCAGTTACCAAATTGTTTTTTATATTCATTTTATTCTTGCTTACCTTTAAGGAGAATTTTACATATTGGTGCCCACTCTGCATGCTTACAGGTGTGCAAAATGCTCCCAAAGCCCTCTATTTTGATCTCCAAAGCTCTCTCTTTTCTATTTTCTCCTTAATGCCCAAAACACCAGTGAACATTTGTAATTTCCACTCCAGAGGATTTCCTATCATGTCTTAAGTTTTAAGGATCATGAGGTCTTGAATAGCACTTCTTTCTAACAGGTCAGAGTGTTCTGCTCTGATGGAGATAATTACAGCGCCATCTCCACAACCTCAGCTCTTGGATCTTTTCTCTTTTTTCTTTTTTTACCTAGTTTTCTACCTAGTTTTTTCTCATTAGTTGATTTCACCCAGTATCATGGTTGTAAATGCCATTTATATATTCCAAACTTCACATTTCCTCTGAACTCCAGATTCTTCCATTCAACTGCCCAGTCATCATCTCCACTTACAGGTCTGGTACTCTTCTCAAATCTAACACCTACAAAACTAAGCTCACAATGTTTTCTGCAAATTCTGTACCTCCCACAATCTTCCCAATCTCAGGTAGTGGCAGCTTCATCCTTCTGGTTGCCTAGGTGTGATCCTTGACTCTTTTTTTCACACTCCGTGTCTGATTCATCAACAAACTCTAATGGCTCTATTTCTAAATATATTCCAAATTCAACTACTTCTCTTTACCCTCACTGCCACCAGTAGGTTCTAGTCATCATTATTTCTTGATTAACTTATTGCAATATCCTCCTAAATGGTCTCCTTGCAAAGATGTCCTATGCTTCCAACCTCCAAAGTCTATTCCGAACAGAGAGAGCAAAGAGATTATATTAACAATAAGAAAAAATAAATAATTCCAATCCTGTCACTTCTCAGCCTGAATCCTCCAATGATATCTGTCCCATTCAGAAAAAAAAGCCAAATTTCTTAGTAAAACCCACAGGCCCTACATGACCTGGATTCATTTCCTCTCTGACTTCATTTCCCAACTTCACCCCTTATTCACTCCATTACAACCACAATGGTTTCCCTTCTATTCCTCTCACATACTAGGCATACTGCCACCCAGGGCTAGTTACTAACTATTCCCTTTGCTTGGAATACCCCTCCCCCAAATACATGGCTCATGCCTCACTTAATTCAAGTCACTTCTGAAAATTCTGCTTTTGATTGAGACTTTCACTGGCTACCCCTTATTTAAAATGTCAACCTCCTCATCCCGATAGTCATATTCCTTCTTTCTGCTTGATTTCTCTTCTAACTTGTATAACCATCTAATACATTGTGTGTTTTACTTATCCAATACCCAATTAGGAGCCAAATTACATACCATAAGCAATTTTGGAGTTTGGGAAAGACTTCATAGCACAGGATGATTTGAAATGACTTTTGAAAAAATTGATGGGATTTGAATAGTCAGTGGGAGAAAGGAGAGCATTCTATGTGGGGGGTGCGGGGGAAGACATGAGCTATTTTTCATAGATTTGAGAGGCAAAATCCCAATCTTTTAAGTAAGCAGGGCATTGTAGTACTTTTTTGGGGCATCTCCTTGAACACAAGCACTTTTTCATCTTTGTTTTCTCAAAGTATATCCCAGTACCTGGAATAAAATAGAAATTCAGCAAATATTGGGTGGATAATTGGATGAATAAATGGGTGGATGAATGAATGAATCAATGGATGGATCAAAGAATGAGTGAGTAGGTAGATGATACCAATTCATGAATTCATCTACTTTCTGTTTAAACTACATTGGGCTCTGATGCATGATAATCATAAAGATAATTTTTCACCCAGTAGATCAAAAGACTGAGTGAGTTAATGGGACATGTATGGAGCCTGCTTAAGATTCTCTCTCCCTCTCTTGCTCTCCCCGTCTCTGCCCTGCTTGTGCTTTCTCTCTCTCAAAACAAAACAAAAACAAACAAACAAACAAACAAAAAGGACTGAGTTAGCTTTGACCCACATAGGAAAGAATCTTTCTTAAAAGACTGTAAGAATGTTTTTTATTGTTGTAAAACGCACATTATGTTAAATTTAGAATCTTAACCATTTTTAAGTGTACAGTTTAGTAGCATTGAAGACTTTGACATTACTGTGCAGTAGATCTCTACAACTTTCTCATCTTGCAATACCAAAATGCTATACCCACTATATACTAATTACCCATTTTCCTCTCCTCAACTGCTGGTAACCCCCTTTATACTTTCTGTTTCTATGATTTTGACTATTTTTTTAATTTAAAAAGAAATTTAATTTTAAGTAGGCTCCACGTCCAATGTGGGGCTTGAACTTATGACCTTGAGATCAAGAGTTACATGCTCCACTGACTGAGCTAGCCAGACACCCCAATTTTGACTCTTCTAGATACTCTGTATGAGTGGAATCATACAATATTTGTCCTAAAAAGACTATAGGAAAATTTAACTTTCCTTTATGCTACTTTAACAGGAGTAGTCATTGGAAAACATTCTACCTTGGAAGCTAAAGTTCCTGTTGTGCAATTCAAAACTACATTGAGAAATAAGAGCTGATGATTAATTTCCTGGTTTGATCTTTATGTGTATTCAGTAGAGAAAATGATAATTATTTTCTTTTTACAAATGAGGCAAGTCAAAATATCATATTTTATCAATTCCGAGTCATTCATTTCTGCCCCTCCCACATTTTAATATCTCTGAAATAAATTCATGTCTTATAATCAATGGTATTTTTGCCTTGTGTCAGTTTAATGGCATCATTAAACAGTTAGGCATCATTTCCTCTTTCCTGGTGCCGTTTTTTTAAAGTTTATTTATTTTGAGAGAGAGAGAGAGAGAGAGGGAGAGAGGAGAGCACAAATGGGGAAGGGGCAGAGAGAGAAAAAGAGAGTATCCCAAGCTGACTCCACACTCTCAGCACAGAGCCCAATGCAGGGCTCGAACCCATTAAACATGAGACCATGCCCTGAGCCGAAGTCAAACACTTAACTGACTGAGCCACCCAGGCACCCCCTTGGTGGCATTTTTTATGGACACATTTTACAAGCATTTATGCCTTTGGACTATGAAATAAGATAAATGATTAACTCAAAATCTCATACCCAGTCCATGACCATCGTAGAATGGACTGGAATTAAGTCTTCCTCAGTTTTAAAGTGAGGTTGTATTTTTTTTTTTAATTTTTAAAAATGTTTTATTTATTCTTGAGACAGAGAAAGAGAGATAGACAGAGCTCGAGCAGGGGAGGGGCAGAACGAGAGAGGGACATGGAATCCAAAGCAGGCTCCAGGCTCTGAGCTGTCAGCACAGAGCCCAACACCAGGCTCGAACTCACAAGCTGTGAGATAGTGACCTGAGCCAAAGTCAGACGCCCAACCAACTGAGCCATCCAGTTGCCCCTCAAAGTGATGTTTGTTGTTTTTTTTTTTTAATGTTTATTTATTTATTTTTGAGAGACAGAGACAGAGCACGAACAGGGGAGGAGCAGAGAGGGAGACACAGAATCCGAAACAGGCCCCAGGCTCCAAGCTGTCAGCACAGAGCCCGATGTGGGGCTCGAACTCACAAACGGTGAGATAATGACCTGAGCCAAAGCTGGACACTCAACCAACTGAGCCACCCAGGTGTCCCTAAAGTGATGTTTTAATGACTAGGTAACATTTGCACTAAAAACCAAATTGCTTTTATGCCATACCTTATGAATTTAAGGCAACTCTCATTTACTTCTAGCTGCCTCCCATTTGATGTTAAAAGCTTTTAGTAAAGAAATTACAAGTTTCAGAGACACTTATGACAAGCTTCTTGCAGCTGGGACCTCACCTCATGTTGCCAGATATAGCAGATAACAATATAGGAATGTCTCACATATTGCGTGGGGCATCCTTACACTAAAAAGTAGCTTATTGTTTATCTGAAACTCAAATTTGACTGGGCATCTTATATTTAATCTAGCAACCCTAACCTCACCTAATCCTTGGAAGAAGTGCTATCAGTGGATTGGTTTGGACTTTTCAAAAGATTCTCAGAGGATTAGGCAGGGAGGTGTAAGATGCACCAGTTAATCAAGAGGAGAAGCCCTCTGGACAGTATCTGACCCAGGGTCTTGAAAGTCCCTTGATTTGGCTCCTAAGCTTCATGTTGGAAGAGTACCAAATACTCATTTTGGCTCAGTGCCAAATGACTAGTGTTACAATAAATATTGGACTGAAGCCAAATATCACCAACTTAGAATGAACTTCTAGGGCAAGCTGTTTTCTTTAAAGACTCTCAGGCTGAATGGAATTAAATAGCAAAATAAAAATAAATGTGTTTTTTGAATATTATTTTGTTTAATGTCACAAATGGTAATGATCTAATAGTACTGCAAAGACTATAAATATGGTTTGTATGTAATCTCTATTATTCTGCCTTCCAACCTTATTTAAAATTGTACAAACATTTGTTGGCTTAAAAAGGATAGTGTGTTCTTCCTGCAGTTATCTAGTAGACGTATTCTTGCTTAATATTCCTATTAGTTGATGATATATTTCCTTATTGATTAAACTATATATGAAATTTTTTAATCATCAATTTTGTATATAAAATTAATAGCTTTCACAATCATTGGTTGTAGTAGCATCTTATAGTAATAAATACATAATTATGTTTCAGCTGATTGATAAAATTGTAACATGTAAAGCTCACGAAGGAGACTTTTGTTTCACATTATGTTTCGATGCTTACCTCTATTTGAAAATGAATATTCAGATATTAACACTAAATTCAAAAGAATGATATATCTGTTTTATTTAAACTCTAAGGATGGTCCTGGAATACATAGGATCTCAGGCCCACCCTAGACCTGAGGAATCAGAATCTAAGGGTGGGGCTGCATTTTGAATATTGAATTTCATCATTATTGTCTAATCAGCTGACATTGATGAAGAACCAGGGACTCTGAGTGGTCCCTGTGCCTCAAAATGACAACTGGACCTGATTCAGGACTTCTCTCATCTGTGAACTATAGGGATTATTTCAACCAATGGTGAGCAGATGTCAATCTCATTCTATTCCACCCAGTGTTCCTTTTTAGTCCTTACTTAGGTCCTTTACCCCCAGAAATCTCCTACCTCCCGTCTAGCTTTTATCCCTGGTTTTCTACACAGCAATAACTAACTGATACAATGTCCCCTATGAAAGCTTCATCAAAATAATTATAAAGGCTTACCCAAAAAAATATCTTGGGAGAGGATATAAAAAATATCTTGTTAAGAGGCTTATTCTAAAGAATGATTCTCAGCCCTGGCTGCATATCCAAATTACCTGTTAGCTTTAAAAATTCTGATATACAAGGATCCCTCCAAACAATTTAAGTCTGAATCTCTGAGGGTGCAATGTAGGCGTTAGTCTTTTTCTAAAAGTTGTCCAGAGGATGATTCCAACATGCAGCCATTGTGGAGAACCAACGATCTAAAGTCTGGTTTAATTACCACTCCTCCTCTATGCAACTCAGCCTACGCAGCCATATTTGACACTCGTGGTCTTAGAAGTTCAAGTGAATGAAACACAGGACTTCCTAGTTTGGAAAGTCTCATAATCTCTTTATGTCACATGGAGGAACATTTTAAGCAGAGACAAATGGATTCTAAATGCACTTTAGGAATTAAGTTCTTATCACTAGCTTCAGACACATCAAAGTTGGCAAATCAAAAGTTAGCCATAATACTCATGTTTCATTTTCTCTTCTTACTAATTTGGTGACTCCCCCCCCCAAATGTGTTGAGGTACATTCCCTATCTGCCCCTTTATTTTATCAGTAGGAAAATGATCTCACATTTCAGTGAGACTCAGAGTCCTGTAGACAGTTTGGGATTGACTTTTAAATTGGAATGCCAGGTTAAATATTGGTTCCGATCTCTCAACCTAACACAGTCTTTTGGGGAAAAACATCCATTTTTAACAACTCTTCTGGCCATAAGACTGTTGTTTATATTTAACCCAAATCCCTCTAGCAGCTGAACAGTTCATCTCTCCTCTTGAAGAGGAATTCTTGATTACAGTTCCACAATCCCAGGTGCGCTTTGGAATCTGAAATTTGTGGAGTGTAGAAAGGTAATGCAGTGCATATATGGCAAATCATATCCCATCTCCAGGGAGTTCTAAAGCAGCATCCTGTAACAAACATATTTAAATCTGTGCAAATGAAACATAAAAATTCACAGCAAGCATGATGAATAGACATTATAAACAGTCTTATGTGAGTTCTGATTTTGTCATTAAAATTTAGGAGAAATTTTACTTTTCAGAGCTTTTTCTATCTGGGCATTAAGGATAAGAGATTGTAGACTGCAAGTTCCTGCAAAACAATAAAATTGAGGGAACTTCAATTGGGAAAGGCTGAAGGAGAAACAAACGAACAACAGCAGTGGTATATGCTGCAAGAGCACATTTAACAGATTTCTTCCCACAAACAAACTGGATTTGGAATGAAAATTGTCCGCGGCCAGACTCAGAGTCCCAACCAGGAGACTTTGCAATAAAAAGGTACTGATTTGGATTGGGAGTTGGGTTTTTAGGGAGAGACAGAAGAAGGGAAATAATAACAAGTCTTGGGAGTGTCTAGAAATGGCATCTTGTATGTGGGCTAATTATTTTCAATGATGAGTCATCCCCCAAGCAGTTCACAGCTGGCTCCCTTTTAGTTCTCCATTTTAAAATTCATCTACATCAGTGCAATTAGTGGTGAGTTGTTCAGGATGTCTTGGCCCACCCTTGGACAGACCCATTGTTCCTGGAGCTTTTTAGAAATCTCATGGCTTCTCTTCAGATCTTCTGATTTTGCATCCAAAATGTTTGGGTCTTGTCTTTTCCTTGACTGTTTTCTCTTGACAGGGAGAAGGAAGGGATCCCTTGGGTCTCCTTTGATTATTGAATTGGCTTTTGCTCAAGGAACCTAATAAGTTAGTGAAAACAAGGTGCAAAGTGGGAAGCTCTGGCCTTCTTTTAAGAAACCATATGCTGCTTTTCTTTCTCAGCATATTCCTGAAAATTTCCTTTTGGCATCATGTTTTAAAGAATGGATCTAAGCTGAGATGTGTTAAATCTAAGATAGGTTAAAATTCAGAAGCAAACCATTTTTTCCTCTCAAACAGTTCACTGGGTACAATAAGCACTTCCAAAGTGTAAAGTCACTTTTAAGATAATCTTAGGGCTTTTTGTAATGTAAATTTTGTCACTGCAGAGCGTACATACAGAAAAGTGCCCAAATCATAAGGGAACGGATAGATAAGTGAACTTATGACAGAGTTTACACATTGTATAGCCAGTGCTTTGGCCAAGAAATAAAACATGACCAACACTCCAGAAGCCCTTCCTGTGGTCCCCAGGCCAAGGATGACCACAAAATTTCTAAGACCATAGGTTAATATTTTGTTTGTTAATTTACATCTTCTGTTTTTTATTTCTTTTTCACAACACTATAGATGGAGATTCATCCACATCGTCTTGATGGCTGCAGTGCCACTGTTTTCATTGCTGTGTAGGGCTCTCTTGTATGCTCTGCCATTTAAACCTTCTACCACGGCGGTCTTTTGGCTTCTGACTGCTCTGGGCTGCTAGGGCTAGTGCTGCTTGAAGTATTCTGGTATGTGTCCTGTGTGAACATATATATTCTTTCCTGTCGAATACCTAGAAGCAGGTTTGCATAGTTGGGTCATGACATGTACATGTCACCTCTCATCCATGCTGCCAAATGTTCTCCAAAGTGATTGCACTAATTTTCACTCCCAGCAGCAGTTTCTGAGAGTTCCATGGAACTTTTAAAAACAGATATCTGGGGCTCCTGGGTGGCTCAGTTAGTTAAGCGTCTGACTCTTGATTTCGGCTCAGGTCATGATCTCGCGTTTTGTGGGTTCAGGCTCCGTGTGGGCTCTGCATTGACAGTGTGGAGCCTGCTCAGGATTCTCTCTCTCCCTCTCTCTCTCTGCCCCTCTCCCACTTGTGCTCACTCTCTCTCTCTCAAAATAAATAAATAAGCTTTAAACAAATTTAAAAACAGGGGTACCTGGGTGACACAGTTGGTTAAGCATCCGACTTCGGCTCAGGTCTGATCTCACCGTTCTTGAGTTCAAGCCCCACGTTGGGCTCTGTGCTGACAGCTCAGAGCCTGGAGCCTGTTTCAGATTTTGTGTCTTCCTCTCTCTGCCCCTCCTCTGCTCATGCTCTCTCTCTCTTAAAAATAAACCTTAAAAAAATAAATATTAAAAAATAATTTAAAAACAGATATCCAAGCTCAGTAATATTTTTCAGTTTAGGTATCTGAAGCTGTCCATTGGTATTATATCTATAAGTATTCTCACAATTAATCTCCAAGCCTGTCCTTACCTTTAAAAACAATTTCATGTTTTGGGGCATCTGGATGGCTCAGTCAGTTAAGCTTCCAACTTTGGCTCAGGTCATGATTTCATGGTTCATGAGTTCAAGCCTCATGTCAGGCTCTGTGATGACAGGTCAGAGCCTGGAGTCTGCTTTGGATTCTGTGTGTGTGTCTCTCTCTCTGCCCTCCCCCACTCATACCCTGTCTCTCTCTCAAAAATAAATAAAACATTAAAAAAAATTTCTTTTAACTTAAAAGAATAAAAAATAATTTCATGTTTTAAAGTAAGCTTCAAGTTTCAAAAAAAAAAAAATGCCTGGCTTACTGTTTTATGAGCTTCATGGCACCCTGTGGCCTTTCCTGTCCTTCCCTGATGAATCTTCATCAACAAAGCCTGGTGTTCTGGTTTGACCATTTGTGAGTTTGAAGGGATCAGTTTAAGAGACTTACAATTTAAGAACACGTTTCAGTATTAGAACTTAATTCATGAGTCATTGGAGAGTGTGCTGAGAAAGTGTTCTCAATTCTAGCAAAATCCAATACTGACCCTAACTTCAGACAACAAAGTTGTCAGGGAGATTTTCGCATGTGGTTTCTGTATCTCATTACTTTGTAGTCACATTAGTAGACATTCATAAAGCAAAGAATATATAAAGGCCATATGCAACTCACACAAGGTTTCCTCTAATAATGGCCTTATTTTATGCACAGTTATATAAGTTAGTAAAAATAATACCTATTTATTAACTGCTGACTATGCGTCAAGCAATGTAATCCAGGCTTTAGACCCTTGCTACTCAAAATGTAGTCCAGGACCAAGCAGCATGGACAACATCTGGGAGCTTGATAAAAATGTAGTCTCAGGTCCCATCCAAACTTGCTAAGTCAGAACAAGATGCCCAGGGAATACTGATACATGCTAAAGTTTGAAAAATGCTGGTTTTAGACACATGCGAATTAATTCTTGCTATGGTCTGACCATCTAAACACAGGAGGAGAAAAAGCCCCATTTTATTTATTGTTATTTCATATCTACCTATTTATAACATCTTTTTTCCCCAACTTTATTGAGATATAATTGACACATGACCTGTAAATTTAAGCGGTACAATGTGTTGGTTTGATACACTTAATGAAAAATGATTATCAACATAGTGTTACTAAAACCTGCATCACATCATCCACTTACCATTTCTTTTTTTGTGGTGAGAACATTTAATATCTACTCTCTTAGTGACTTTCAAATATATATATATAGATATTCAGATCCCCTGCCCATTTTTAATTGGATTGTTTTTTGCTATTAGGTTGTATGAATTCTTTATATATTTTGGATATCAATCCTTTACCAGATACATGATTTGCAAATATTTTTTCCGATTCCATAGGCTGTGTTTTCATTTTGTTGATGGTTTCCTTTGCTGTGCAGAAGCTTTTTTAGCTTGATACAGTACCACTTATATATTTTGCTTTTATTGCCTTTGCTTTTGGTGTCAAATACAAAAAAAAAATCATTGCCAAGACAGATGTCAGGGAGCTTACTGCCTATGTTTTCTGCTAGGAGTTTCATGGTTTCAGGTCTTACATTCAAGTCTTTAATCCATTTTAAGTTAATTTTTATGTATAGTGTTAGATAGTGGTCTAGTTTCATTCTTTTGCGCATGGCTATCCATTTTCTCAATACCATTTATAAAAAGGCTGTCCTTTCCCCATTGTATATCCCTGGTTCCATTTTTTTTTCAAAGTAGGCTCCATGCCCAACGTGGGGCTTGAACTCACCATCCCAAGATCAAGAGTTGCATGCTCTTCCAACTGAGCCAGCCAGACGCCCCTATTCTTGGTTCCTTTGTCATAAATTAATTGATCATTGATATGTGGGTTTATTTCAAGGCTCTCTATTCTGTTCCATTGATCTGTATATGTATGCCTATATATGCTTTGGGGTTTGCTTTCGTTTTTGTTTTTGCTTTCTTTTTGAGAGAGAGAGAGAGAGAGAGCGCTCGAGCAGGGGAGGGGTAGAGGGAGAGAGAGAATCTTAAGCAGGCTTTATGCCCAGCATGGAGCCCAATGTGGGGCTCAATCTCACAACCAAGAGATCATGACTTGAGCCGATATCAAGAGTGGGACACTTAACTAACTGAGCCATCCAGATGCCCCATGCATTTATACTTTGACCAAGATTTGTTTCCATATTTTAGCTATTGTGAATAATATTGCAATGAACATGGGAGAGCAGATATCTTTTTGTGATATTGTTTCCATTTCCTTTGGATATATACCAAGAAGTAGGATTGCTAGATCATCTGGTAATTTTATTTTTAATTCTTTTAGTAACCTCCATATTGTTTTCCATAGTGGTTGCACCAATTTACAATCCCATTTTATTTCTTTTTTGTTAAGTTTATTTATTTACCTTCAGAGAGAAAGAGCATAAGCTGGGGAGGGGCAGAGAAAGAGGGAGAGAGGGAATCTCAAGTAGACTCTGCACTGTCAGTGAAGAACTCATGAATGGTGAGATCATGACCTGCGCTGAAATCAAGAGTCAAATGCTTAACCAACTGAGTCACCTAGGCACCCCCATAGCCCATTTTAGAGATAAAGAAGCAGAGGCATAAAAAAATCCTTGAAAATGTAAATTTATTTATTTATTTATTTATTTATTTATTTATTTATTTAATGCCTAAAGTAGGCTTCACGCCCAGAGTGGAACCCAACATGGGGACTGAACTTATGATCCTGATATCAAGACCTGAGGCAAGATTAATAGTGGATCACTTAACTGACTGAGCCACCCAGGTGCCCCAAAAATGCAAATTTAAAGAAAGACTGACAGTAGAGCACAGGCTTATAATCATTATGCTGTGTGACCACCAACCAATTTTATAAGCATTTGATTTATGTAGACATTCTTAGGACCTTAACTTGGTGTAAATAAATGATAATAAGCCTACCAAGTAAGCAGGTTTAATAATAAATTTGGCATCTTGTCTTTTAAGTATTGACTTTTGGACACTTTGCTGGTAAATGATTAAACAAGGAAGAATGTGACAACAGAGAATTGGTTTTGTCCTCAGGAAATGTGGGCAGTTTGGTGTGGGTGGGTAAGCACATGCATACATGAGTTGACACAGCTGAACTTCACCTCAGGCTTGTGTTCCAGATAACAGCAGAGTTCAGATATCCTCCTAACTTTTTATTTTGTCAAATCCCACCACCTTTTTGTGTTTCAGGAAATGCCTTACTGCAAAGAACACCCCCCCACCCCCCACCACCAAACCAGCTTAGATAAGACTGGCTGTCTACTCTTTCTCAGGACTCTCACCAGATTTGTAGATGGCCCTTTTGTTTACTTGTGACAGGCCAAACATGGACCTTTCTTCTCTTTTTGCTTGAAGGCACTGAAAGGCCAGATCCCCTCCCTGTTCTTTGTCTCATGAATGATTAGCTGAGATGAGAATTATTTGTCCCTTTCTGAATCTAGCTAGACACAGAGATAAACGTTTCCTGTTCACCCGATTGCAAAGTATTCCAACTGTAAATTATCCTGCCTATAATTGCTTACCCTTCCCTATAAAAGGGTAAGGCAAATTAATAGATACTGTGTGGTGTTCTTCCTATTTTTTAGCCTAAACAAAATCTATCTCCTTAGTTGTTTTGTTTTTTCCTTGGCCACAGCTCATTCAAGTTTTCATATTTTCAGTGACTAAGGTTGGTGGTTAACTGGCAAAAATACACCTTGCCTTATACATCTGAGCTTTGTAATATCAAGAGGAAGAAATGACTGCTCTTTTGAAGCCTGCAAGAATATCTTCTTCCCAATTTACTGTCATCTTGCCCAGGTTTGGTAACTATAACAAGGAACCATCTTCCCAAAGGCTCTCTGGGGCACAAGACATCACCTGGGCTCCAGCATCAGCCTATATTAGTCAATCCTTAGCATATGCTCAGTAGCCTCTGAGCTTCCTGCTAATGTGCTGAAAACTTTTGAAAACTGAGAATTTTTTTTAAACATTATATATTTTTAAGCGTTTATTTATTTTTGAGAGAGAGAGAGAAAGAGGGTGGGGCGGGGAGGGGCAGAGAGAGGGGGACCAAGGAGCAGAAGCAGGCTCTATCCTGAGAGTAGAGAGCCCAATGGGAGCCCAAACTCACAAACTGTGAGATCATGACCTGAGCTGAAGTTCAATGCTTAACCAACTGAACCACCCAGACACGCCAAAAGAGTGTGAGAATGTTTAAAGCAGAAATCCTTGGTAGGACACCTGGGTGGCTCAGTTGGTAAAGTGTCCAACTCTTAGTTTCAGCTCAGGTCATGGTCTCACGATTGGAGAGAGTGAACCCTGCATCGGGCTCTGCTCTGGCAGCACAGAGTCTGCTTAGGATTCTCTCTCTCTCCATCTCTCTCTGCCCCTCCTCTGCTCCCTCGCTCTCTCTCTCTCTCAAAAAAAAAAAAAAATCTTAAAGTAGAAATCCTTGGACCACCTGGGTGGCTCAGTCAGTTAAGCATCTGACTCTTGATTTTACCTCACAGTTGTGAGATCCAACCTCACATTGGTCTCTGCACCAAGCATGGAGCCTGCTTAGGATTCTCTCTCCCCCCTTCTCTCTCTGCCCCTCTCGTGCTCTCTCTCTCTCTCTCTCTCTCTCTCTCAAAAATAAATAAAATAAATAAATAAATAATTTTTTTTTTAAAAAGTAGAAATCCTCTAGATATCTAACTGTATATGAGATTGCAGAATTGATCTGATGAGCACTGGAAGGGGCTTTGAATGAAGATATATAATATAGATGCTCTTTTGACATTTGTGTTTCACTTAATAACATCACTTTTCTCCTCTAGGAGTCTGTTTAACCTCTGAACACAAAAGGTATTATGGAAGAAATATGTATTTATTCAGTTTCACTTGTCACAAGGAAGAAAAAGCAACAACTTTCCTGTACTTTGCTAAAAGGCATGTTTTCTACAAAACAATTCTAGAAGTCAAAAAGGAAAGTTTCCATTTACTCTTTCATTTTTTGCATTACAGATACAATCGAGATTAATAAACCCCATCTGAGCATCCTTTGCAAACCATCTGTGTTGTGAGTTCAGTGTTAATTGATTATGGACTAGAGAATAAATAAATGAATGAATGAATGAATGAATAAATAAATAAATCCTGATTAATGAAACAGTTTTTGACTTGGATTTAAAAATCCAGATGACAATGTTATTTGGTGGCATTTTCATAGAAATGTGTAGAATATATTTAATGAATTCAAATTAGGAAGTTTTTTCCAGGTTCTCTTAAAATTAGGCCTAAAGCATCAGCAGAAACAGATGTACAAAAATCTATTAATTATTGTATCTTTAAAATTCTACCATGTTATGTAAGAATTATTAGAATTCTAATGACTAAAGGGGTCTATGTATAAGTGTTTATGACTATAAAAACTTTTATCCTGCATATAGACTACGTGGAAAGGTTAGGAAGTTTTTTCCAGGTTCTCTTAAAATCAGGCCTAAAGCATCAATAGAAACAGATGTACACAAATCTGTTAATTACTGTATCTTTAAAATTCTACCATGCTATGTAAGAATTATTAGAATTCTTTTTAAAAAAAATTTTTTTAAGAATTATTAGAATTCTAATGACTAAAGGGATCTATATATAAATGTTTATGACTATAAAAACTTTTATTCTGCATATAAGAAAGATCACCTATTTACTTCTCAAGCACTTTCACTGCCCACCACCACCTCGTTTTCATTGAAATATCAAGATTTAATTTCATATAAATATTTTCTAGTCTGCCTCTAGAGAATAATTAAGCAGAACCAACAACACTGAAGATAATTAAAAGCTTGGAATAGATTTCATAGGTAGCAAGAAATAACATCAAAAAAGTGTAGACCTTTATGCACCATAGCAACAGAGAGCCTGGATTTTGAGCCTAAATCAACCAAATTATTTTTGTAGTATAAATACACAGATAGATTAAAGTTATCTTAGCATTTTCACAAAATAATCTCTTTAGTCTGAATCAATGCATAAGATATCAAAAGCAATGTCCATTTTTTTTTCTAAATTAATTATAAACTGAGTTTATCTAAGGTCAAAAAAGCAGCATCTTCTATTTTTTCCCCAGTTTTGTTGAGATATAATTGGCATATAGCATTGCATAAATTTAAAGGGTACAACCCAATAATGTGATACACATATTATCTTGTGTCCAATTACCACAGCAAGGTTAACACCTCCATGACCTCACATACTTACATTTGTGTGTGTGTGCATGTGTGTGTATGGTAAGAATATTTCAGAGCTACTCTCTTAAGAAACTTTCAAATATATAATACAGTACCGTTAATGATACACAGAATGTATTCATGTTATCACTGGAAGTTGGTACCCTTTGACCAACATCTTCCCTTTTCCCCAGTACCCCATCCCTTGGCAACCACCATTCCACTCTATGTTCCTATGAGTTCAGCTTTTTAGATTCACATATAAGTGAGATCATACAGTGTTTTGTCTTCCTCTGTCTGACTTATTTTAAATTTTTTTAAATGTTTTTTTTTTTTTGAGACAGAGAGAGACAGAGCATGAGCAGGGGAGGGGCAGAGAGAGAGGGAGACACAGAATCTGAAGCAGTCTCCAGGCTCTGAGCTGTCAGCACAGAGCCTGACGTGGGGCTCGAACTCACAGACTGTGAGATCATGTCCTGAGCTGAAGTCGGACACTTAACCAACGGAGTGACCCAGGAGCCCCTCTGTCTGACTTATTTCACTTAGCATAAGGTCCTCAAGGTTCACCCACGTTGTCACAAAAGGCAAGATATCCTTCTTTTTGTGTCTGAAAGGTATTCCATTTTATATAGATAGATAAATATATGTACAATATCTATAAAGATATATATTAGATATAATATATAGATAAAATACATATATAGATATAATATATAACATATATTATAGATATAATAGATATTTAGATATATATGTAATAGCATATATATTATAATATATATCACATATGTCATATTTTCTTTATCCATTCATCTCTCAATAGACACTTAGGTTGTTTCCATGTCTTACCTATTACAAATAATGATGCAGTGAACATGGAAGTGCAGATATCTCTTTGAATTATTTCAGTCCCTTCAGATATATATCCAGAAGTGGGATTGCAGGGTCATATGGTAGTTTAACTTTTTGAGGAACCTCCATACTGTTTTCCATAGTGTCTATACCAATTAACATTCTCATCAACAATGCAAGAGGTTTTCTTTTTTGCACATCTTTGCCATAATTTGTTATTCATTTCTTTTTCATAATAGCCATTCTAACACATGTGAATCTCATTTCAGTTTTGATTTGCATTTTCCTGATGATTAGTGATGTTGAGCATCTTTTCATGTATCTGTTGACCATCTGTATATCTTCTTTGGAAAAATGACTCATTCAGTTCCTTTGCCCACTTTTAAAATGATTATTTGGGGTTTTTTTCTATTGAGTTGTATAAGTTCTTTATGAATTTTGAGTATTAACTCCTTATCAAATAGTTTGCAACATATTTTCTTCCATTCCATAGGTCGTCTTTTTATTTTGTGTTTTGTCTTTTTTTTTAAGTAAGCTCTAGGCCAAAAATGGGGCTTGAACACATGGCCCTGAAATGAAGAGTCACATGCTCTACTGACCGAGCCATCCAGGAGCCTCTGTTGATTGTTTTTTTCTGCTGTGCAAAAGCTGTTAGTTTGATGTACTCCCACTTGTTTATTTTTGCTTTTGTTGCTTGTGTTTTTGGTATCATATCCAAAAAATTGTTATCAAAGCCCATGTCAAGGATTTTTTTTCCCCTATGTTCTCTCCTAGGAGTTTTACAGTTGCGGGTCTTCTATTTAACAGAATGGGGAGGGGACCAATTCCTTTTGAGTTAATTTTTTTGAGTGGTGTGAGATAGGGTCCAATTTTATTCTTTTGCATGTGATTATTCAGTTTTCTCAGCACCATTTACTATTAGTGTATAGAAACACAATTGATTTCTGCAGGCTTACTGGATTTATTAGTTCTAATAGTTTTTTGGTGGAGTCGTCAGGATTTTCTCCATATAAAATCATATCAGCTGTAAAAAGACAATCTTCCTTCTTCCTTTCTGATTTGGATGCCTTTTATTTCTTTTTCTTCTCTAATTGCCCTGGCTAGGATTTCCAGTACTATTAAATAGTGGTGGTGATAGTTGGAACCCTTGTCTTGATCCTGATCTTAGAGGAAAAGCTTTCAACCTTTCACCATTGAGCATAATGCTAGCCATGTGTTTGTCATACATGGCCTTTATTATACCCAACTTTTATCCCCAACTTTTTCACAGTCTTTATCATAAAAGGATGTAGAATTTTGTCAAATGCTGTTTCTGTATCTACTGAAATAATCATATGATTTTTATCTGTATGATGTATTACATTTATTGATTTGCATGTGGTAATTCCATCCTTGCACCCCAGAGATAAATCCCACTTGATCAAAAGGTGTATGATACTTTTAATTTATTATTGAATTCGGTTTCCAGACATTTTGATGAAAATTTTGCATCTATATTCATGAATATTTACATCATATTCATCAATATAGTATAGTGGCCTGTAGTTTTCCTTTCTTGTACTGTCCTTATCCAATTTTGGTATCAGAGTAATGCTGGCCTTATAAAATGAATTTGAGCATATTCTCACCTCTGAAATTTTTGGAAGTTTGTGGATTGGCATTAACTTTGTTTGGTAGAATTCATCAGCTGGTCCTGGGCTTTTCTTTGTTCAAGGTTTTTGATTACTGATTGAATCTCCTTACCTATTATTGGTCAATTTGTATTTCCTATTTCTTCATGATCCAGTCTGGGTAGCTTGTATGTTTCTAATAACTTATCAATTTTTTTCTAGGTTATTCAATTTTTTGTTGTATAATTGTTCATATTAGTTTCATAATCTTTTGTATTTCTGTTGTTTTGGTTGCAATGGCTCTCATTTCTGATTTTATTGAGACTTCTCTCTTTTCTTCTTAGTCTAGCTAAAGATTTGTCAATTTTGCTTGTCTCTTTAAAAAACCAGGTGTTAGTTTTATTGGTCTTTACTATTCTTTACCTGGCCTCTATTTCATTCCATTCTGTTCTGATCTTTCTTATTTTCTTCCTTCTGTTAACTTTGGACTTAGTTTATTCTTCTTTTTTTAGTACCATGACGTGTAAGATTGGGTTGTTTATTTGAAATATTCCCTTTTTTCTTAATATAAGCATTTATCACTATAAACTATACCCATAGATTTGGGTATGTTGTGTTTACATTTTCATTTGTTTCAAGACATTCTTTTGCTTCTCTTTTGATTTCTTCTTGATCCACTGGTTGTTTAGGAGTGTGTTGTTTAATTTCCACATATTTATGAATTCTCCAGTGTCTTTTTTTATCCGTTTACTTTGAGCCTATATGTGTCCTTAATGGTGAATTTCTTCTAGGCAGCATATAGTTGTGGGGCTTTTTTAAAAATCCATTCTGCCACTTTATGACTTTTGATTAAGAGAATTCAATCCATTTATTTTAAATTATTGATAGGTAAGGGTTTATCATGCCCTTTTTATTATTTGTTGCTTGTTTTGTAGTTCCCTTGTTTCTTTCTTCCTCTATTGCTATCTTCCTTTGTGAACTGATGGTTTTCCATAATAACCAAGTGTAAAGTTTTGATACACTTGTTTGTGTATCTACTACAGGTTTTTGCTTTGTGGTTACCATGAGGCTTACATAAAACATCTTATAGGGGCGCCTGGGTGGCGCAGTCGGTTGAGCGTCCGACTTCAGCCAGGTCACGATCTCGCGGTCCGTGAGTTCGAGCCCCACGTCGGGCTCTGGGCTGATGGCTCAGAGCCTGGAGCCTGTTTCTGATTCTGTGTCTCCCTCTCTCTCTGCCCCTCCCCCGTTCATGCTCTGTCTCTCTCAGTCCCCAAAATAAATAAAAGTTGAAAAAAAAATTAAAAAAAAAACCATCTTATAGATTTAACAACTTATTTTATGCTGATAACAGTTTTACTTCAATACAAAACTCTACTCTTTTTTAATGTTTATTTATTTATTTTGAGGCAGGGGAGGGGCAGAGAGTGAGGGAAAGAGAAAATCCCAAGCGGGCTCCATGCTATCAGTGCAGAGCTTGATGTAGGGCTCAATCTCACAAACTGTGAGATCATGACCTGAGTCAAAATCAAGAGTTGGATGCTTAACTGACTGCTTAACTAGCCAGGTGCCCCAAACCCTACTCTTTTGGTCCCCTCCCCATTCTGTTTCAATGTCACAATGTACCTCTTTTTATATTGTGTATCCATTAACAAATTATTATAGCTATAGTTATTTTTAATGCATTTGTTAACAATTTTACAAATATGTCATGATTTATTTATTCATTTAACATTAAATAGTGCCTAATTGTTTCCCAAAGTTGTTCTATTTACATATAATTTACACAGATCAGTATACAAGGGTTGCTGTTGCTCTGCAATCCTACCAACATTTGGTATTGTTAGACTAAGAAGTCTTGTTTGCTAATTGCATGAATATGCTACTTATTAATTTAAATTTTCATGTAAGTTTAAATTTAAAACAACCAAATATATAAGTTGGAGCTAAATTACAGTTTATTATCATAAATTACTTGCAAATATCAGTGACTTCACAAAATAAAGATTTATTTTTCATTCATGCAAAATCCAATGTAGAATTTTCTGATTGATTAGTTGGCCTCCTAGGGAGGGGGTTCTCCTTCAAGGAGTGACTCGGGTATCCATACTTCTTTCTTTAAAAAAAAATTTTTTTTTTAATATTTATACATTTTTGAGAGACAGAGTACGAGTGGGGAAGGGGCAGAGAGAGAGGAAGACAGAGAATCTAAAGCAGGCTCCAGGCTCTGAGCTGTCAGCACAGGGTCCGACATGGGGCTTGATCTCGCAAATCATGAGATCATGACCTGAGCTGAAGTCCAATGCTCAAATGACTGAGCCACCCAGGTGCCCCCATGCTTCTTTCATATTGTGTTATTCAATACATGGCCTTCATGGTTGCCACAGAAAGTGAAAAAGAACATAGAGGTTTGAGCCACTGATTTCAAGACCAATATATCTAATCATTCATTCATCAACTCATATTCTATTGATCAGATCCCAGACACAAGGTAAAGGGAGGCTGAAAAATGTAGCTGTCCCATGTACCAGGAGAAAAAAAAGAGACTAATGAGCATCTAGCCAGTCTTTAACACAGTATGGTAGAATTCAATATATTAGTGCTTCATAGTATTTGAAAATATATCATGATTTTCAGATTTGTCACCTGAAAAATTTGAAAACCACTGAGGTAAGTTCTTCTTTACAAAATTGTCACTCCTGCTGGGCTCTATAAATGCTGTTTCACCATTTTCAAACAAAAATTATCTTGACCAAAAACACTGGATCAAATTAGATGATTAGGCCATAGATATAAATGAATATCTTCATTCAATGAATAGCTCCATTCATTCCCACATTTCACTTCAAGAACAGATTTTCTGGAATGAAGTTGAGACAAATTCTTTTTCTTTCGGTATAGGCCTATTGGCTAGGTTTCTTTTGTTTTCAACTCTTAACTCAAGAGTCACATATGCCATCTAAATGACAGCAAAAACCAAATGATTTGATCCCAAGTTCCTAAAGTTTTTTAGGCATTTATAATATTCTAAATGAAATGTCCAGGATGGTTGTATACCTAGCTCTCTAGGGATGATGTACACTTAGGGATTATGATTATCAGACTTTATTATTCTTCACCATAGCTAATTTCTTCAAGCCTGTTGGTCTTCCAAGTTTTTAAGTAAAATTCTCTGGTTCTATTTCATGTTGACCACAGGAATCTTCTTCTTTGTAAAGTGGAAGCATAAAAGACTACATAAACAATGTATAGTTTATATAAATCTTTATGCTGTGCTTTATAAAAAAATGAATTTTACTAACTGGGAGTCCAAAGCAAAGGCCTTTCCAACAAACAACAAATTAAATAATTCATTTCTAGTAATGTGAAATAAATTTAAGTGAATCAAAAAATAATAAGAGGATCAAATATTCAGGATGACTGCAGTATTATTATTAAAATGTAGGGTTTTTTCCCATCTAATTATTACTCTTGCTATCTGTTATGAGATGTTGCTGGTTATGGTGATGATGGCCAGGGGATGGTAACTTGGTGGAGATTGTGATGTCATATTTGGTATAATTTTAGCCATATCTCAAGGAGGTAAGTATTATTATCCTCACTTTATTGAAGATGAAATGAAGGTCCAGTGTCCCATCTATTATCACATGGTTAGAAGCAGTAAGACTCAAATGCGAAGCTTCCATTTAAGCTGTTAGTGACTTTTTTTTTTTTTAAATGCAAGAGCTGCCTCAATTAGAATGGTGCTCAATTACATAAGACCATATGATTTAGGGCAACACACCTTGTATTGGCCTTGTTTGTTTGTTTTACAAATTCCCACAATATTATAAAATTCGATTCTTCACACAGCAATTTCATGGCTCAGTATCCCTTTACAGAATCTCTGCCCATAAAAAAAAATTTTTTGTTATTGTTGGTTCAGTCTTCCCACTGTCTGGGAAGAATTATGTTTTACTAAATTAGAAATGAGAAATGCATATTGATCAAACAAAGCAAAATTAAACTTTACTTGAGGGAAGGAAAAATATGCTGGTCTTCCTGAGAGATGATCTTGGCCTCTTGGTTCATGTCCTAAACACACTAAATACGGAAAATAGACTCAGCAAGTGTATCATGGAAACTAGTCATGAACTGGATAAAAAGACTTCACTCATAGAAAGCTCACAGCATTGTTTCTTAGACTCATCTCAGAGCACTTATGTGCTTTAGTTTTTAGAAGAGACATCACTATTAAAACTGCTTAATCTTTCTGGGGCTCAGTTTTCTCATCTGTCAAACAGGAACAACAGAACTGTTCTTTTCTCTTGAGGTTGCAAAGCTCAAATGAAATGACAGCTGTGCATGTTGACTTACACACTATTCCCAGTTCCTTCTTTGGGTAAGCTCAATCTTCTTCTTTTTTTTTTTTTAATTTTAACATTTATTTATTTTTGAGAGAGAGAGAGAGAGACAGAGCATGAACAGGGGAGGGGCAGAGAGAGAGGGAGACACAGAATCTGAAACAGGCTCCAGGCTCTGAGCGGTCAGCACAGAGTCCGACGCGGGGCTCGAACTCACGGACCGTGAGATCATGACCTGAGCCGAAGTCGGATGCTTAACCAACCGAGCCACCCAGGCGCCCCAGGCTCAATCTTCTTGAGTGAAAGTAAGGGTTACAGGCTACTGCAGTTGCTGTGATCCCACATCTGCACTCAGTTCTGATGTGTGGGTTTTTCCCCACACCGCCAACCTCGGTGTCCTATATATCAACTCAATTCTCACCCTATCCACCCACAGACAGCATCAGATTGCACAAGTTATAAGGCTCAGCCCCACCAGAGTGCCCCTCACTTCAGATGCCAATCACCAAGCTTGCCACCTGTGTTTCTGACCAACTGGCTATAAATCAGAGCTTCCCACTATCCCCTCCTAAGGTTTGATTAATTTGCTAAAGCAGCTTATAGAATCAGGAAAGCAGTTTACTGACCATATTACTGGTTTATTACAAAGGATATGAAAGGCTCTGAATTAACAGCCAGATGAAGAAAGACATAGGGCAAGGTACATGAGGGGGGAGAGTGAGATTTCTTACTCTTCCAGCATGCCACTCTTTCAAACCTCCACATGTTCACCATCCTGGAGGCTCTCTGAACCTTGTTCTTTTGGGGTTTTATGGAGGATGTATTACATAGGCAAGGTTGATTAAATCATGAGCCATTGGAGACTGAACTCAATCTATAGCCCATCTCTCCTCTTCCCAGGTCAGGTGGGTCTGGGAGATGGAGAGGACTAAAAGTTCCAACACTTTAATCATGCACTTGGTTGCTCTGGCAATCAGTCCCCATCATTAGGTGACCTAAGGGCTTTTAAAAAGTCAACCATTAGGGGCGCCTGGGTGGCGCAGTCGGTTAAGCGTCCGACTTCGGCCAGGTCACGATCTCGCGGTCCGTGAGTTCGAGCCCCGCATCAGGCTCTGGGCTGATGGCTCAGAGCCTGGAGCCTGTTTCCGATTCTGTGTCTCCTTCTCTCTCTGCCCCTCCCCCGTTCATGCTCTGTCTCTCTCTGTCCCAAAAATAAATAAACGTTGAAAAAAAAAAAAAATTAAAAAAAAAAAAAAAAGTCAACCATTGGAGCACCTGGGTGGCTCAGTCATTTGAGCATCCTACCCTTGACTTCTGCTCAGGTCATGATCCCAGGGTGGCCTGCTTAAGATTCTCTCTCTCCCTCAGCCTCTCTCCCCTACTCATGCTCTCTCTCAAAAATAAAATAAAATAAAATAAAATAAAATAAAATAAAATAAAATAAAATAAAATAAAATGTAAAATAAAATAAAACATAATAAATCTTAAATAAAAAATCAACCATTAAAGTAGCAAAAGACACTTAGAAAATTCCAAGGGTTTTAGGAGTTCTGTGCCTGGTGTGGAGGACTAAGATCCACCCAAATAAATATTTTTTTATTATACACACATCATAGATCCTAAGCCGGCCTTCTTCAAGAGGGAGAAATAAGCCTGCCGTTTCTCTGCTTAAGGTTCCTTCCATGTAGCAATGCCAGTAGGAAAATAGTCAAAACTATGTGGATATATCATCACTCGACTTATTAGAGACTGACACTGACCAAGGAAGGAAAATATCACGTGGGCCCAGAAACTCTCAGATAGGTTCAATTTAGCTTCTTTATAAATAATCAGAGTGCTTTCCTCTCTACTTAATCCTTTGTGACCTAAAACCCAAGGTGGGAGCTGTGGAGACCTGCTACCTCCACATCCAGTTGAAACCACTATAGAAATGTAAAGATGGATGGAAATTAAGATGGACACACTAATGCTCCACACTAAAGCACACTAATGCTTGACTTTAAACTGAACAAATTTTTCTCTTCCTCATTCTTGAAGCCCTTCCCTCCCCTTCAGTTGTTTTTCTGTAGAATCCTTTGTTCCAGGAACTCGATATTGATACTTAGCAATCAGACTCAGATGGCCACTGCCAGCACCAGTCATAAGTCCACCTTGAAGACATGCCCAATGCTGCTGGCAGCAAGGACTGGATTCCTGCTGAAATGGCCTAGATCCTGTATTTTCCTATAAAAGCCCTCAGCCTTTTACCTTGGCGGGTCTGCAGTTTTGAAGACATTAGCCTGAGGCAGCCTCCTTTGCTTAGCAAAATAATAAACTATCTTCCTTCTTTATACCAAACTCCGTCTTCCCATTTCATATTTTGGCACCGGAGCACAGAAGTAGGTTTTTGACAACACAACTACTATTTCCTTCATTTAGGTTATGTTTTTTCTCATTAGCACATGGGGGAGCACAGGTCCTCACCAAGGGAACCCCAAGTGGTTGTGTGTGTTCAGGCTCCATGGGACTCTCTTTCCCATAGGGTTACTTTCCCATTGGCTCAATTCACTTTTGTGATTTCATGAATGTAAAAAATTCACACTTTTCTCCTCCTCGTTTTTACCTCTCCACAAAGTCTTGGTGACCTGAATACATTCCCCTGAATTCACTGGCTTCATACATTTCATTTCTACAACTGACCTCGATATCTTTCCCTCCTTTGATAACAATAAAATCCCCAACAGATCTATACAGGCTCCACCTAGTGTAAAGATCATGAATAAACATGAGGCCCTTTCTTAATCTGATATAGCTATTGTTAGATATGTGTTGCTCCCTTCAAACCTAAAACATCAGCAAGGGTGCACTAATTGTCAAGACAATAGTTAGGACTACATTTCATCTTTCTTGTCTCTAGGTTTTTGCTACTGCTTTTCTGCCTCTTTCAATGCCCTCCTCTCTTCCCCAAAAAGGTTTACACTCTATCAACCCTGGTATTGAAACTTGCCTGTAAACAATCCTTTAATCTCTTAAACCTGTAGTCATTATTCACTGGCATTTATTGTTTGTGGAATACATTTATCAATTTGCTCAAGAACTGCTCTGCAATATTACTTTGCTTGCTCTCTTTATCATGTATTTATCTTTCAAACTGTTCAGTTTCATGTTAATGTCACTTTGCCCCACCTGGAATTTTAACTCCTTGAGAGCAAGGGCTTTTACTTCTAGGTAATCCCACCCTATTCTATCCAATGTCTTCCTTTAGGAGGCTCTCCAAGAATGATTGCTTGTGTTCTTTGCTTTAAACATATGCTTCCTACATTTTGCTAGAGGAAATTAAATTGAGCTGGTACTTCTCTAACCATTTCCAACTCTTTTACCCTGAACTTCTTTTTTTTTTTTTTTTTTTAATTTAAGGTTTACTTGTTTATTTGAAAAGCTAATAGAGCAAAGCTTTTCTGGGGGGGGTGGTGGTTGATGGTGGTACATGGCAGAGCTTCCTCAAGTTGTGAATAATTATTGCCAATGAGTGCTTCTTATGTACCAGGCTGTAGTCTAATTTAAAAAATACATTTAGGGGTGCCTGGGTGGCTCAGTCAGTTGAGTGTCTGACTTCAGCTCAGGTCATGATCTCTTGGTTTGTGGGTCTGGGCCCCGCATCAGGCTCTGTGCTGACCATTCAGAGCCTGAAGTCTGCTTTGGATTCTGTGTTTCCCTCTTCCTCTCTGCCCCTCCCCAACTCGCACTTTCTCAAAAATAAATAAACGTTTAAAAATTTTTAAAAATAAAACATACATTTGGTCTCTGTGCCCAGTTCCTGGTATAGAATTTCAAAAACTCTTGGAATTTCCTCAGTGATAGGAGTATCTTTTACTATTCATATGACCCCTTTTCTACCAGACCTGTGTTTATGCCAATGAAATGAATTAAGACAGGGCCTTTAGACAGCTTCAGGATGGGGGGGTGGGGGGGTGGGACCAACCATGTGATTGGATGGTAGGAAATTTCAGCCCCTCCCCCAGCTAGAGATGAGCTCAATCACATGGCTTACTGATTTAATCAACCATACCTACAGTATACTTACTGAAACCTTAGTAAGAACTCTGAAGAACTAGGCTCAGGAAGCTTCCTGTCAGTGAACATGATGTACTGGCAGAGTAGTGGAACCTGACTCCTATGTTCAGAACCCTTTTATGTATACTGTTTTCCTGAGTTCTAGGAGTTGTTCTAGTGAATTATTAAACTTGCAGAGGTATGAGAAGCCCTGAATCTGTAGCTTGCCAGGCAGAAGTGGGTGGTTTGATTTCACCCAGGACTTGCAGCTGGCATCTGAAGTGAAGGGCAGTCTTGTGGGACTGAGCAGTTAACCCATGGAGTCTGTGCTAACTCCAGGTAATTAGTGTCAGAACTGAGTTAAACTGTAGGACACCCGGCTGATACCAGAAAGTTGGTATCAGAAAGTACACCAACTGGGCTAAGCACTTTGAGTATATTATCTTATCTTGTCCTTGAGGTTATCCCTACAGGTAAGAGTGGCTATCATTATCCTCTTATGCCAATTAGGAGGTTGAAGCACATAGAGAGTGACTTCTCCAACATCAGAAGCCTGGTATTTTCATGTCAAAATTCAATGATGTGACTCATTAGGTTATACTACCCCCAAGTTTGCCAAGTCTCAATAAGCCAAAGATAACCTGCTTGGCAGTGGGGGAGGGAAAGTATATTGGATACTTCTTTTGCTCATCTACAAAACCTTTTGGCACCTCTTCTTACTGCACCCACTACCATGTGACTGGTTCAGGACATGCCTTGACCAGCTTTATGGGATAATCTCATTCAGACTAGCTGTGTCCCTTTTGTATACACACCCTTGGGAACTGCTCAGCATCTACACATTTGCAACAGGGTGAGCAGCAGTGTGGACCATTGACCAATGGGGAATGGAGGCCAATGGGTGGGTAAACACTTCCCTTTTTTGTCTCTGAGATATGGGTTATAAAACTCTTCAAAAAGTGTTATGGGTTCAAACATCAGTTACCACACAGCAGAGGCTCTCTCTCTTGGCAACACAGTCCTGCATTGTTTCTCTCTCTTGCTCTGATGCCCTCCCACTGTCCCGCATTCCTGCTCCCAGGCATTATTCTGCAAATAAACTACCTACATTTTTGCAGGCTTGCTTTCTGTGGAACCAGGTGAAGACAGAATACTGTTAACTTCAGTGAAAGTTATGTTGCTGATACCTTAATGACAAATGACACAGATAAATGGGCTCTCCCTGAATTTAATGCTCCCGCACAAATCTGATTTGTGGTGAAATAAAATATGTTGAAACTAATTAAAAGTGTCTCACATCACGGAATTTTTTGAAAGGGATGACTTTGAACTAAGAACATCTGAAATGATGAATAGTCTGGCAAATGAAAAGTTAACATCAATGAAGAGTGTTCATTAGAATTTATGGAAAAATTAACACGAAGAGATTTCAGAGTAGATATCAATCCTTTTATATGAGTTTAAAGTTTATTCTATTTTAAATAAAATTTCAGTTTTATTTTATTTTGAATCTGAGTGATTTAGAATAAAAACCTTTGATAAGTTATTATCTCTTAAAGAAAGTGGCCATGGCATACTGATGTTTGCATCCTCACTGTTTAGTGTCAGGCACATAATAAACACTTAGTAAACATGGATTGAATGACTAGAATCTGAAAACAGGACCAGAGGTTAGAGCGTGTTGAATTGTGGCCACTAAGAACATATGTCTGCATCCTAATCCTGGTACCCATGAATGTAAACTCATTTGGAAAAAGGGTCATTATAGATGTAATTAAGTGAAGGCTCTTGAGATGAGCTCATCCTGGATTGATAGAGTAGACCTTAAATCTAATGATAAATGTCTTTAGAAGAAGACAAGAAGAAACAGACACAGGGGGAAGGCCATGTGAATATGGAGGCAGAGACGGGAGTGATGTTGCCACAAACCTAGGAGGACTTGGAGTCATCAGAAAATGAAAGCGGCAAGGAGAGATTCTCTCCTAGAGCCTTTGAAGTGACTGTAGCTCTGCTAACACCTGACTTCAGACTTCTGGCCTTCAGAACTCCAGAGAGTACATTTCTGTTGTTTTAAGCCACTCGGTTTGTAGCATTTTGTTATGGCAGCCTTAGGACACTATAATACAGAGACATTAAGATAAAACATGACAAAAGCCAAGAAACATAGAGATGGTTTCAGCCATAAAACTGTTTGACAAATACTAACTGAACATTACTATGTGCAAGGCATTTCGCCAGGAAAACATGCATGAGCAAAACAGAGACCCTTGCACCCATGATGCTTACATTCTGGCAATATTCTCATAGGAGAAGCCAGTTTATTCAACATTCCTTTACCTTTAACTGAGATGTGTTTGTACCTGTACCTGTATCAGAACCTGTATCAGAATTATTAAACACAACTGGTGATAAAGACGTCACTCAGAGAATGAAGATTGCACAACGATATGGGAAGAACTTACTCTCCCTGGAGAATGCAAACTCTAAATTTTCAGATTAGGAAATACTAGTTCTTAATAAGCATAGTGGAAGGAACACATTCAAGACTTCTGTGACCTTCAGATTTCTTTTCTTTTTGATATCTCCAGATTTTTTTTTTTTTTTTTTTTTTTTTTTTTTTTTTTTTTTTTTTTTAGAGAGGGAGAGTACATGCTGGGGAGAGGCACAGAGGTGGGGAGGAGAGAGAGAGAGAAAAAAAAGAGAGAGAGAGAATCGCAAAGCAGGCCTCAGGTTCAGTGCAGAGTCTGACTCAGGGCTTGATCCCACGACACTGGGATCATGAGTTGAGCCAAAATCAAGAGTTGGATGCTCGACAAACTGAGCCACCCAGTTGCCCAGACCCTCAGATTTCTATTCAGCTAGTAGGATGGTTGAGATTGTCCCCTCGGCTGCAATGGAACACTGACCTTCTGTGAGCAAGCACAAGGCAATCTGTTAAAATAGAACAGTATTACAGTGTGGAAAAAAAATAAATCAAGGAAACGTTTACCAAAATTGTTTTTCAACAATACTTTAAAAAAATATAATGCTTCTTAAACTTTTGACAGGCACCATTGATTATCTTCCAGGGTGGACTAGCCGCCAACTAGGAAAATGCACACATAACAAGCCAATATTAAAGAACACGTTTGGTTCAAAAACTTGCCTCTGTGTCTGTGGTTGGATTGATATACTTGTGATTACGGTATTCAATCAGCTTTTATATTGTATAAATTTAATTAAATTTAATTACCTCAATCAATATAAACTTAAAATAACCAAACGTATAATTTTGTGCCCAAGTATTATTTGTATGACTAAAATAAAACACACCAATACTTCATCATATTCTGCAAAATGCACTTTGTTTGGTCTCCAAGTGCTCTAATACTGAAACAATTTTGAATCCTGCTGGGTTAGCATGGATCAAAAAGCAGAGCAAAGTTCTGAAATGCTGGAAGGACAAAGCATAAGGTGAGAAATCAAGCCCTATAAAATGAATAATTTGGTGCTTACAAATGAATCAGAAAACTTCTTTACATTTCAACATATCGGTATTGAACATAAATGTTTTTAACTTATGCAAATTCAATTTGGCAAAGTACACACACGTACACACACACACACACACACACACACACACACGGCATTCAGGGACTTAGGGAGCTGAGGGAAGGAAGATTCCCATCTCACAGTGACCATGAGGCTTACCTTCAATCACTGAAATGGCAGGTGCCAATTTAAAAGATTTTGTATATCATTGTTCCTTCAGCTTCCTAAGTCCCTGAATGCTGTGTGTGTGTGTGTGTGTGTGTTTCAGCGTAACTGAATTGAATATAATTCTTGTGTTTAAGTACATAATTTTTTATACAACATGTCCTCTGATTCTAAGCCAATTACTGTAGCCTTTAAACAGGCCTTTAATTTTGTTAAATGTCTTGTAACGAATACAGTCTTTAGGGGTAATTTGAAAGGTTTCTCAAAAGTAATTCTATCTCATATAGAACCTAAACTTGAGAGAGAGAGAGAGAGAGAGAGAGAGAGAGAGAGAGAATCTGTTGAACATTATATTGAACACAGACCAGAATATGAAAAACGCTCACTGTAGTCCCAGCAAACAGCCTGACTGCAATCTCATGAGAGATCCTGAGCTAGAACCACCCAGCTAAGCTACTTCTGGAGGAGTATGAGAAAATAAATGTTTGTTGTTTTAAGCTGTTAAATTTCAGAGTAATTTGGGTTTGTATTTGTTTTTGTTTTTTTGAGAGAGAGAGAGAGAGAGAGAGAGCGAGCGCGCACGCAAATGAGTGGGGGGCAGAGAGAGAGGGAGAATTCTTTTTTAGTTTTTTTGTATATTTTGAGAGACAGAGAGAGTGAACACAACGAGGGGAAGAGAGAGGGGAGAGAGCATCCCAAGCAGGCTCCACACTGCCAGTGTGAAGCCGATGCAGGGCTCGATCCCACCAAACAGGAGGTCATGACCTGAGCTGAAATCAAGGGTCGGTTGCCCAGCCGACTGAGCCACCGAGGTGCCCTTTCAGGGTAATTTGGTAATTTGTTATGCATCAATAGATTACTAATGCAATAGGCATTCTAGATTTGAAGAGGATAATGTAGGGCCGTTGCTTTTGAATATTTTGAAATGGAGAGGGGAGAGAGAGATGCACGAAGCAACTATAAAACAGTGTGGGAAATGCCATAATTGGGGCAAGTCACTAGTGAGCTAAATGATATCCAGCAGCAAAAATGGGACACTGCATTCCAGATCACTAGGAGACTACATATACTCTGTTAGACAAAGAAGCATCTGCCCCCAACAAAACAGTTCCCTACTTGAAGCTGAAGGCAATGAAAGGAAGAATTGGAGGGAGTGGGGAGGGCCAGGAAGCCCAAAGGAGGGTTGCTGACTTTTATTAATGACCTACTACTCCCTGTGTACTTTATAGAAATGATCTTATTCAGTCTTCACACTGAGTGTATGAGGTCGATAACATTTTCTTTATCTTATAGGTGGGCACCTGAGGCCCAGTATGTTGCGGAGCGGGAATGTGAACACATGGGCTCCCGGCTCCGAAAGCTTAGTTTTGTTTTACTGCATCAGATTGTTTTCCCTTATCCCTCAAGTTCTTGTGATGCCACAAGAATATCAAGGCACAAAAAGCCTTTCTTTTTGGAATATTCTGCAGCATTTGGCAAAGTTGGTCACTAAGGTTGTGCTGAAAGTCAGACTCTCTGGCCTGTAGGAGCCAGTGACCTGAATTTCCTTATTAGTCAACTGCCATCAGACCTCTATTACAACTTCGTAGGCTTTGGGCAAATATTTCTGGAAGGGGGAGAATTAAGCAGTGAAGTAAAAGTAACCTAACGTATGTTATCTTCTCCTCAGTTCCCTGACTTTATAGACAAACAACACTTTCTAATCTTCTTTAACTTTCCCAAAATACTTCAAATGGAAATGTTCACTGAATGTCATCTTTACCTTGAGAGTTACAATTATGTCCAAATGTTAAAACTCTTTTGAGTAATCAAGAATAAGCACAAGACATTTCTCTTCCAAGAAAAACACACTGATGGCTGAAATTTCTTCAAGAATATGAACTTCATCCCTCAGACTGCTAATGACCTATAATTCTGTGAAATTAGATTTGTAAAACTGAGCTGGAATGAAAATAGTTATTACTGAATGAGGAATGGTCAGAAGATGGCCCAGATAATTGTCTAGGTGGATTGCAGAGCCATCTACCTCTGTGTCCGGAGAAGTGATGAAAAGGTTATTCTGCCAATGATTCCTTCATTGTTTTGTTAAAACAGCTACACTTTTTTTGATTATTGTCACTCCTTTTGTGTTTCTGCAAAGCTTAATCCTAAATGTGCATGGGTAAGAGTTACGTGACCAAAAAAAAAAAAACAGCAAAACACAGACCCAGGGAACTCCAGTGTCCACAAACCTGTATAAATAAGCCTCTCTTCTTCAATTCCTGAAAACGATCCCAAATCTTCAAGGAGAATGAAAAAGCATCTCCCCACAGAGTCCATCCACGTGAAAGTAGGAGACAAATATGACCCACAGACTGTAAAATAAATAAAGCAGCAGAGCGGAGCAGCAGCTGAAAAAAGAAAGGGAAGGGAAAAAACAAGAGACTTGTGACAGAACCCAGGAGAAAAACAGATCTCAGCAAGCACTGTTAGAATGCACTTGCCCCTGTTAGTTTTAAACCCTGAAGTGACCATGGACAACACAGAAATGTTACAACTTACACACTGGAGTGAAGCAGGTAGGAATTAGAATAGATATGTTGGTTATCTCATCTATGATAACTATGATTTAAATGACATCATTAAGAGCTGACTAATCAAGTAATAGACATATACGTATTCTTTCCTCTTTTAATTTTCTTTTTTTTTTTTTTTTGTAGAGAGATAGAGCAAGTGCACAAGTTGGGGAGAGGGGCAGGAGGTGAGAGAGAAAGAAAGAGAGAGGGAGCTCCATGTTCAGGGTGGAGCCCAATATGGGGCTCGAACTCATGACCCTAGGATCATGACCTGAACTAAAATCAAGACTTAGATGCTCAACTGACTGAGCCACCCGGGCACCCATACATACTCTTAAATAGTATAAAGATAACATTAAGAAAGGTAATATTATTGATTTAAATTGGGTGGTGGAGAGAAAGGGCATGGGGAAGAAAGAGGAAACACCATTTTTTTATTTCTCATAGTAAAGGACTATAATGCACTGACTAAATGCATTAATAAGGGTTATCACCAGAACAGAGCTGCAAAGCTACCTAAAATTCAGAGCTATAGGGGAAGCAAACCAAAGGAAACAGACTACATAGGAAAAGTCCTTAAAATATATAAAGACAGAAAATATGCAACACTATGACAGAACCGAGACCAAACATATGTGTGTCATTTTAATAAGTGCAAATGGATTTAACCTACATATTAAAAGAAGAATTTTAGATTAGAATGGATTGTAAAGGAAACAGAAACTACGCCATATCTAAGGATCACACTGAAGTGATTCAAGATAGTCAAAAATAGAAAGATGGACAAAGTCTACTAGGAAAAGGTACACTTAAAAACATTTTTTAGACTGTTTTAAAGTAATCTCTACGCCCAACGTGGGGCTCAAAATTACAACCCCAAGATCAAGAGTGGTACGTTCCACCGATGAGCCAGCAAGGCACCCCAGAAAGGTACATTTTTAAACAACAATGAATTATTAACATAATATCAGAAAAGGCATAATTCAGCTCAAAAAACAGTGGGCACTTTGTGTTTTTTAAAGGTGTAACGCATGTAAAAATGTGTCACTTATGAATATCTAGGTATCAAATAACAACAATCATAAAGCAGAAAATACAGAAGATAAAAAGACAAATAGAAGCACTCTGGTAATAGAGGACTTCAAATGAACTCTTTTAGCTGTAATAGTTTGAGTGGATGCAAAAATAAGAAAGCATATGAAAGGTCTAAATAACACAGTTTAAAAGTAGAACCGATCAATGTATACCCAACTGTACCCTGGAAATAGAGCATATGCATTCTTTCCAACTGCCCATGAAATACTCATGAAAATGAGCCATACTGAAAAAAATTAAGGCACCAAAATCCTCAGTAAATTTCAAAAAGTAGAAATACTCAAAAGGCTTGGATGAGTGAATGAATATTTCTTGCACATCTATTGTGTTTTGGGTGGGCGGAGGGGTACTCCTAGGAAACAGATCCTGAGACAATGATTTGAGCGTAATTTGGGGGGTGAGGGGAGCATAGGGTGGGGATTATGTAAGTGAGACAGGGGAAGGGAAAAGAGCCAGTGATATATGCCTTATTGGGCCAACTACTGTTATGGATGACTGGAGCCCAATTTTGCTGGGGAAACTCTGAAAGCCAGTGTAGAACATGTCAGGATCATCCTACACGAGGATCAAAAGAACTGGGACATTTTACACCAACTAGTAGATGGGGCTCCAGAAAACAGCGAAGGCCCTTGAGGAACAAAATGTAGAGGCTAGCTGTTGAAAGCTGGACCAGTGTGCCCTGAGCTATAAAGAGGAGTGGAGGGGTGCAGATGGGATGCCAGCAGCATCTGATCTTCAGTGTGTGCAAGTATAACTCAATCATCAGGGAGAGCTAAAACCAGAATGGACGGGCTTTTCTGGGCACATAAGTTGGATGGAGCAGAAGTAAGAAATCAGTTTTTTTTCCTAAAGCTCCCTTGTGTTGTTTTTCTATTTCCTTTGTTCTTTCCCTGAGATCCCTCTCAGCTGATGGGTGTATAAATGCTCCAGTTCTTTGCATTAGGCTAGGCTGTACAGTTCTTCCCTACTCAGTCATGTCTTGATTATGCCTAGAGTCCTTTGTTAGAATAGGTTGCACAGGGCCGCCTGGATGACTCAGTTGATTAAGCATCTGACTTCGGCTCAGGTCATGGTCTCACGGTTTGTGAGTTCGAGCCCTGCACTGGGCTCTCTGCTGTCAGCATGCAGCCTGCTTCAGATCCTCTGTCCCCTTTTCTCTCTTCCCCTCCCCTGCTCATGCTCTTTCTCTCAAAAAAATAAATAAACATTAAAAAAAAAAAGAATAGTTTGCACAACCTATCCTCATTCAGGTAACACTGATGTCCCATTCTTGGTTTGTTCCTCCTGTTTTTCCTTGTGATTTGCCCCTGTTAGTTTTAAAGAGATTTGCATTGATTTTGTGTGGTGGCTGGTGGGTGCTGGTAGCAACTGGAAAGGGATTGTGAACAATTAGGCAATATGGCAAATGTTACATGGGGCTCAGGGTGGGGGGGGGGTGGGGGTGCCATGGAAATATGTAGCATACAACATGGTGAGGACACCAGCCAATTGTCATGAACTCTTGACTGAATGTTGGCTCTCCACTCTATGCAGAGTTAACCCTTCAGTAGCTGATTCTAGGACTTCAAGGGAGAGAGGCTGGAATGACTGAGATAATCTGAGAATTATCTAAAGGTAGTGGCTGAAACTCAGCCCTGAGTAGAATCTAGGTAAAATTTTGTCAATATTTACTTTTTTGAATTAGATTTAAGATGGCATTTTGCCTACACCTGCTTTACAGATAGGGACCAGGCAGTCCATAAAATCTCCCAAATGTCTGTAATGCACACTGATTGTGGTCTAGTGATGGTAGGAAGACCTCTAAAGAGGCAACACGAACTGGATTAGTCTAGACAGAAAACTTAAAATCCTTACTGCAATACCATTTCCAAATAATAATCAACTGTGTGAGTTCATATATTTATTTTTGTAAATAAGGTTACCAAGGTAGTCAGAAGTGACTTTTTTTTTTTTTGAAAGTGCAACCCCTTGAAGTGGGCCACATATAGCAAAAGGAAAATATCAGGATATGGATGAACTTAATATCAAAATCTGGGTTGATTTTTTAAAAGTTATTTATTTATTTATTTATTTATTTATTTAGAGTGAGAGAGTGTGTGAGCAGGGGAGGGGCAGCAACAGAATCCCAAGCAGGGATTCTGTGGTGAGAATCCCTGGACACATAAATTGGATGGAGCAGTTGTGATGATCATGACCTGATCACAAACTGTGAGATCATGACCTGAGTAAAAATCAAGGGTCGGATGCTTAACTGACTGAACCACCCTGGTGCCCCTGGTTTGATTTTTTTTTTTTTTAATCGAAGAGAAGTGAGTAATTCAAAATGCTGAGAACTTAAATGGGTCATGAGATTTTTTTCTTAGAAATAAAGAACTTGGTATTTCTCTGCTTTCAGTGTGTGTAATTGATTCTGAAGGAGTTTCTGAGAATCTATAATGCTGTCAAGCAGAATTCATTGTACAGTGTGGCTATGATGCACATAATTTTCAGTAATATGTACCTGATCAGAAGGCATATACTTCTGATGTGCCTTTTCCTTGAAGAAGTTTGTCTGATTTCACTCTCAAGTATTTTTTATTAACACTGTTGCAAAGAAAAAAATATTATCTAAAACTTGAAAGTAAGGAGGAAAAAAGACTATGTCACTTCTGTTTCCATTGTTAGGCAGTGCCCTGTTCCTGGTGTTCCTAGATCAAAGGCTGGCAAGTTTGTTTTGTTTTGTTTTGTTTTGTTTTCTGTAAAGGGCTATATGGCAAATATTTTAGATCCTAGGACCATCTAGTCTGTTGCAACTATTCAACTCTGTAGCAAAAGAAACCATCTACAATGCATAAGTAAATGGCTGCAGCAATGTTCCTACAAAACTTTATTTACAAAAACAAGTTAAGGTAAGCTAGGCCTGCTATAGTTTATTGACTCCTACCCTAGAGTCACATGATACACGAATTTGTTTGATTTACCATTGCTCTTGATTAGGGCTCAGACAATTTTCAACTCTGTAAAGCTAAATATTTCTTTATTGGAAACTGATAAGATGTAAATTATTTTTAATATAATTTATTGTCAAATTAGTTTCCATACAACACCCAGTGCTCATCCCAACAAGTGCCCTTCTCGATTCCCATCACCCACTTTCCCCTCTCCCCCACCCCCATCTACCTTCAGTTTGTTCTCAAAGATGTAAATTATTTTTGCCCAATATCATGAAAGTAATTTTTGTCTTGGATCAATGACAATTATTTTTGTCTGATAGTAACACAAATGATTTTTCTTGTGTAGAAAAGTTAGCTCCAAAGGCCATGGTCTTATTAGTGATAGAACAGTGATGAGTTTTGCCTCTAACCTTGTGACTTATTTCTGTATTCTTCCTTTCTTTCATTGATGATATAATCATCAATTCCTTGTATCCTTTCTTGAACCAACTTCACCATCCCGTTGCTTCCCTCATTGATGAGTTTAATAAAACTTTGGTTTCTGCTCATTTTGATTTTACATGAGAATTGCATGATGTTAAACATTTTGAAAATGATACTTTGGTTGAGATTTTGTTAATATATTTACCTGAATTAGGCCCCATGTTCTTGTCCTTTAATTCTATAAACAGGGAAGGAAAGGAAGAAGTGTTCCTTTTGACTTCAAAAACCAGCTTGAGACTCCAAACAATCAAACCAAGAGCTGAAGACAAGTAAAAACTATCTGAATGTGATCAAGAAGCCATGGTTGCCTTGGACAGATCAACCACTCAACCTAAATGCCAGGATGCGGCTTCAAGTTTGGCAACAGAAAGTGTAGGAGACCAGAATGTACCCCCCCCCCCAAATATGACTGTAGGAGACCAGAGTATGCCCTCCCCCAAAAATGCCTTTTTGGTATAAGTACTATTTAGAGCCAGTTGTTTTCCTGCTGCTGCTGCTGCTGCTGCTGCTAATGATGATTTTATTTAGAGCTGATTATAAGCTGTTTTAAGAAACAGCAGAAGCAGGCCACTGAGGTGGCTCAGTCGGTTAAGCATCGACTTCTGCTCAGATCATGATCTCATGGTTTGTGAGTTCAAGCCCCACATTGGACTCTGTGCTGACAGCTCAGAGCCTGGAGCCTGCTTCTGATTCTGTGTCTCCCTCTCTCTCTGCCCATCCCCCATTCACGGGCTCTGTCTCTCTCTCAAAAATAAATAAACATTAAAAAAATTAAAAAAGAAAAAGAAACAGCAGAAGCAGAAGTTCTGAAAACAGAAGTTACTCTTTTGTAGGAGAAATCTACATTTATAAAGGAAATCTTCATTTGTAAAAGTGTCTCCCTCTTTGTAGTGACTCTAAATCCCAAGAGATTCTTACAAATAGAAAAGGCATAGACTAAAACTTACATAACAAACCTTTCCCTTCTTTACTGTACTTTTTCTATTTACCTGCCCATAACTTACCTCCTTTACATCCTTCTTCCTTTGTTTTAGTTGAAGACAGCATTTAGGTTCAAGTTTTAGCCATCTCTTTGAGTTACTCATCCTTGAGCTTCTCCCATGTATATGGGATATATACATGTTAATAAACTTCTGTTTCTCTTGTTATACTCTGTTGTTACAGGGTCCCCCAGTGGAGAACCTAGAAGAGTAGAAGGAAATGATTTCTTTCCTCCCCTACAAAAACATATGGCATATGCTTCTAATTCTGATAGGATAATGTGTACAGGGTAAACCTCTTGCATCATTTTCTATTTTCTGGCAACACTTATCTCAAGATGGCAGATATTTTACTCACTGGAAGTTGTCAACACATTTCTCTGATATTACTTTTACTTTCATACATAAAAATGGACCAAAATTAAAGTACCTTTTCGGTGTAAGCTAAAACCATTCACCAAATACATTCTCCCCCACCCATCCAAAAACAACTCTCAGGGGAATTTGAGAATGTTAACTCCTGTTCTCCCTTTGGCTCACAGCAATGACTGAAACTGCTTTCAAGAGGCTGAACCTTTGAAGGGCAGCTGAGTTCATGCCAATCAGCAGGCAGTGGCAAAATGAAATGGATTTTCTTTCACATTAGACTGGATGGTATAGTGGCAAGTTGAAAAATATTCCGTTTCATTTTGGATTCATGGGTTTTTTTGTTGGTTTTTTTTTTTTTTTTTTTTTTTGCTACTCTGTGATACTTGAAAGTCAAACTGAATGTCAGAGATAAAAATGTCATGCAGATCATGGCTCAGGTCCCCTGGGTTCACTGGAGATGCACGCAGTTGAGACTTTGGACTGAGGTATAGAGAGGTCAGTTCAACTACACTGTTCCCCAGCCATCCCCTGCTATTTCTCACTCCAAAAGATTAATTCAATATTGTGTCCAGTTGAAACGCAGGTAAGACTAATATTCAGCTGGGTTTCTAAAGGCTGAAAGACAGTCAACTCATGAAAGTATTAAAGGATAATTTTTTAGAAAAGATAAACTCACATCTCATACATATATAAAATGGGCATATGTCAAAGATTTTATTTAACTCACTAATTAAGGAGGGAACCAGTAAGATGTTACAACCAATTCGAAGGAAAATCCAAAGAAAAAATGCATATGAAGGCTATTAGGAATGTTGCAATGAATTTGCTTAATTTGTGCCATAATGGCTTCTTCCACAGAGAGGGAGGGAAATTAATGGAACATCCTTCAAATTCATTTGCATATTTTTGGATAAGAATCATTTGTATCTCTTTCAGTTATGTACAATTTACAGAATTGTAAATAACACCAATATAATGAAAGTCATAAAGACACTGTAGAACCAATAAGCTGGAGGGGGATGCTAGACAATGCTTAGTTTTCCTTTGAAAACATCCAGTAATATTTTTTTGATGTATTTCAGTACTTCACAATTTTTCCCCACAAAAGAAAACCTGACTAACATTATGTTCTTATCTCTGAGATTTTATAAAACAGGAACGGCAATAGTGTTCTCCTGCATCTGTTTGCCAAAAACAATCAAAATAGGACAACAGATGGACTGAGGAGCAGATACTTGAAAGCAGAGAAATCAAATGGAAAGAAAAGTAAACTTTAAAATACCCTTTGCTTAATCATTGTCTTTACAGCACATTACTTTGCATTTCACATCGTGGAAAATTTTAAGAGAAACTGACTAAATGGATGAGCTATCTTTTAAGCTACCTTGTTTTAATCTCACAATCTCTTCAACATTTTGGAATGTCAGGAAAAGCACCATGAATTTGGGGTCCTTGAATCAAAAGTCTTGGAGAATAATGTGAAAGTCTTATGACAATTCTTCTTTGAAGAATGAGGAGACACTACACTTCATTCTGCTCAGCATACCTTTCTAGGAGCCCTACTTACACACCTCTTTCTCCCACCCAAAGCTCCTGAATCTCTTTCTCAGTTATTCTCCCAAAGTCTTCCATTGTGCTAGCTCTTCTCCCTACAGCCCCTCTTTTCTGGTTTTTGTATTTATGAAAAGTAATTTCATTATCTTAACTTCTTCGGGTCTTCTCTTCTTCCACCTCTCAGCACAAAGTGTTGATCATTGAACCAAGCAAATACTATGTCCTTTATCCTTTGAAGGGAGTGGAGAAATCTATCCCAAAAACATGTGATTTTGATACCTTCCTCCATGCCACAGTTTATTTTAAACTTAAAGAGAAAATATCTTTGCTATATATATTGGAATAGGAATAGCTGCCACATCATAATTCTAAGTATGGGTGCATCACAAATGATAATAATTTTATTAGACTTCTGTAAAAAAAGGAGTTTTAAGATTTTCCTAAATGTCTTTCAGATTCCTTACAACACCCCAAATTCAGACAAGCAAAAAGACGATATTAGTTTTGTGGGGCTTCCATAACAAAGTATCCTAGATTGGATGGCTTAAACAACAGAAATTTATTTTCTCACAATTATGGAGGCTGAAAGTCCAAGATCAAGGTGTCAGTAGGGCTAGTGTCTTCTAAAGATTCTCTTTGGCTTGTAGATGGCCATCTTCTCCCTGTGTCTCACATGGTCTTCCTTTTGTGTATGTTTATGACCTAATCTCCTTTTTTTAAATAAGGGCACCAGTCATATTAGATTTGGGCCCACTCTAATGACCTCATTTTAACTTAATTACCTCTTTAAAGACCCTATCTCTAAATACAGTCACATTCTGAGGTACTGGGGGTTAAGATTTTAACATATAAATGGGGGGGATATAATTCACCTTATGACAAGGACCATTCTTTTCATTTTAGTAGCAGAAAAATGTCAGGTGGGCAGGGATTAAGTGATCTCTGAACAATCCATTAAGGAACATAGCCATCACCTCTAATTGATAACCTGTACTTTGGATTTAAGTCATTCTTAGAAGAGTTGTTAGAATGCAGAACTTCTTGGGAGTTTCAGTTGGCATTATGGAACAAGCTTGAAAAAAGTAATGTTTTTATTTTTGTATTTAATTTAAAGATATAAATGATGGACATATGCCAACCTTATAAATATTCATCAGGGTATCTAGGTTAGCTATTTCCATAGTTGATTTAAATATTCACACAAAAGCATCATGAGTATTTTTTGTGTGTTTTTTCACATTGCTGAGATTTACATACTGTGACGTTCACCAGTCTAAAGTGTACACTTATCATAAGTATCTATGTGTGCAATTATATGGCAAACTACTCTGCTCTCTTTATAATCTCTTTGATAACTACAAAGTTGACACCATTGGGATTTATAGGTAAAGACATAAGGCTTAGAAATGTAAATAAGGCTTAGAAATGTGTTCTCTTCCATCCCGCAGCTGCAGTGCCTGCCCTGACCAAGACCCTCTGGCCCTAGACCCAACTGGCAGCTCAGCCTTGCAATTGTGTCTGATGTGAGAGCCTGTGCTTAAGAAATCAGGTCTCAATGGAGACGTTCAAGCAAAGGTTGGACAACTGACTTTCCAGAACAAAAAGGAAACTCATGCATCAGGTGATTAATAAACACACCAAAAGAATATGGCTGCATAAATACCAGAATCTGATCAGATAAAACAGCTTAAAGAATTTCTTGGAACCTACAATCAGCTTACAGAAACCTGCTTTTCTGACTGCATTAAAGACTTCACAGCAAGAGAAGTAAAACCCAAAGAGACCACCCATTCGGAACATTGCTCACAGATATATTTTTATATAACACTAAGAATATCTAGGAGATTTCAGGAAAATCATATTCAGCAGAATGAAGCCATGGCAGCCATGACACCTTGGCCAACCACCATTGAAAAGTCCTGATGGATGGGCTTTAGATGAAAGATTACCAGAAGCTGCTGTGTGGAAGTGAGGACTCCCCTGATAGAATCCCCTGAAAGCAGTAGCCACCATGTTAAACTGTCATGACTGTTTGGCAAATGGAAACAACTAGAGAAACAAAATTGCTATTTACTGGATAATCAAAATAGAAGGTCTTATTGTTCAGGGAAAATGAAACACAACATTTGTTGATGCCTTAAGATTCAGCAGGTTGGTAACTTCATCAGAAAAACAAACCATTGTTTCTTCAATTGTGACTGTTAATTTTAAAGCAAAATATGTGTTCAATCATGTATGAGATAGAAAAAAACATTTTATTACTAAAAGTAATACAAGTAGAAATAAGTAAAATAATCAGAAATATCACTGAACAGTCATTTATACTATATAATATTTTTCTTTCTTTCTTTTTATTTATTTTGAGAAAGAGAGAGACAGAGAATGCATGTGACGGGGGAGGGGCAGAGAGTGAGGGACAGAGAGAATTCCAAGCAGGCTCCACACTGTCAGCACACAGCCCAACAGTGGGCTCCATCTCATGAACAGTGAGATCATGACCTGAGCTGAAATCAGGAGTCAGATGCTTAACCCACTGAGCCACTCAAGTGCCCCACATTGAAATGCTTTTCAATCACGATCATCCTCCAAGTATTCCTGTTCATTCACGTCTGCCTCAAATTACTGGTAAATACATAAAATAGTTAACTTGCCAGTCATTTCAATGCACGATCCTTTTCTTGCCTCCCTTCTTGTGTCAGGATGTGCATTACATATTCTTATCCTAGCCATATTTTCGTATATCTTCAGGAAACATCTCATCTAAGACTACCTTGGGAATGCTTAGGAATTGACCATTATGCTCTAGTGAAGACTGTGTTTTGCATTTTATTCAAAAACTGAGAGTCTAACAATATACAATGTCTTCTCAGTCATGACATGTGATCAGTGCAATAAAATGTGAACCGAAGTTAAAAAAAGAAAAAGAAAAAGACTTGTAAATAACTTTATCAAACTGACCCAGCAAATAAGAAGCACTAGTAATTCAAAACCCAGGCCCTATACACTGTACCACCTAGCCTTTCCCCATTTTCCCATAGGTAATACATTCTCCTTGCATGGAAATCAAAGAGCACAGAGTAAATAAAAAGAAAATAAGAATCACTTATAATCCCATTACTCAGAATTCAACACCTATCGTTAATTCGGCATTTACTCCTATAGTTGTTTTCTCATTTATATGTATCAAAAACGTGTATGACTGCCTGCACATAAACTCAGTTTTCTAAGGAATGTCACACTTCTCCGTTTTCTTCAAATCAGATTAAATCTGCCTCTGACCTTCATGTCCTACAAGGTTGTCAGAAGATCCTTGTAAGTACTGGGGCTTTTGATCTTTCTTGAGGGTCAAAGAGAAAAATGGGAGGCTTATGTACCGCTTGGAAAGCTGGGGGATGTCTTTGATGTTCAACCCAACATGGCAGCCTTTATCACTGTCTAATGTCCAGTGGGTCAGGAGGGCAGGGACTGCCTTCAGGGTCCAGAGGAGCACCGAGTCTTCCTCTGGATGGGAGGCTCAGTGTGTGTTTGAGATTCCCTCTCAGTCCTCACCATCACCTATGGGTACAGTGAGGCATGGGATGGAGAGGCACAGTAAGGCATGGGACCTGGGGCCTCCAGCTCCTAGGCACCGCCTCCCCTTTAAGGAATTTTCCCCTTCTATCTGCCTGTCAGTTTCTCCTGCAATTCCTTCTCTCACTGCATAATCCCTTCTGCTCAGTTAAAAAGACTAAGAGCTGGAGAGGGAAATGTTTATAGTTAACAACTCTCTTTCCAAAAAAGGGATAATAAAAGACTTGACTATTGAGAAATTATTTATTTACACGTGTATTGTGATTATTGTTTACAAAATCAAAATCACATTCTACCTGTTTTTATCAACAATCGTAGATTTTTAGCTCTAAGAAAAGATTTTAGCTCTAAGAGTTTCTTACCTTATTGTTGAGTTTTAAGAATTCCTTGTATATTTTGTATACAAGTCCTTTATCAGATACATGTTTTGCAGTTAGTTCCTCCAATTCTTTCATTTTCTTAACTGTCTTTCACAGGGAAGAAGTTTTAAATTTTAATGCAACATATCAATTTTCCCTTTTATAGATTGTGCTTTTGGTATTGCATCTAAAAATTCATCTCTCAATCCACGATCATATAGATTTTCCCCTATATTTTCTTCTACAACTTTTATAGTTTTACACTTTACATTTAGATCTATGGTTCATTTTGAGTTAATTTTTGTGAAAAGTATAAGCATCTAGTGTCTAGAACCATTTATTGAAAAAACTGTCTTTTCTCCACTGAATTGCCTTTGAGTCTTTGTCAAAGATAGATTGACTATATTTGTGTGGGTCTATTTCTAGGCTCTTTATTCTGTTCCACTACTCTTCCCCCAACTCACTTCTACGCTGCCTTGATCATAACAACTTTATATTAAATCTTGACATTGGGGGGGCGCCTGGGTGGCGCAGTCGGTTAAGCGTCCGACTTCAGCCAGGTCACGATCTCACGGTCCGGGAGTTCGAGCCCCGCGTCGGGCTCTGGGCTGATGGCTCAGAGCCTGGAGCCTGTTTCCGATTCTGTGTCTCCCTCTCTCTCTCTGCCCCTCCCCTGTTCATGCTCTGTCTCTCTCTGTCCCCAAAAAAATAAATAAACGTTGAAAAAAAAAAAAAAAATTTAAAAAAAAAAAAAAATCTTGACATTGGGTAGTATAAGTCCTTCAACTCTGTTCTTTTTTAATATTGTCTTAGTCATTCTAGGTCTTTTGCTTTTTGATATACATATTAAAATCAATTTGTTGACATCTACAAAATAATTGCTGGGATTTTGATTGGGATTTCATTGAATCTATAGAGGATGTTGGAAAGAACTGACATCTCTGGTCAGGACTGTGAACCAATGACAGATGGGGGTTGGCTGATGAATACCCAAGCTTTCCCAGCCCTCAGGTAGGACATATCTGTTCATGTTATGCAGTGTTTCCCAGAGTCCTCAGCAGGATCAAGCACCAGTTGCCCACAGTGGCACCTTTTATGAGCTATTTTCTCTTCTCTGCTCACTTCCCCATCCTCTTACTGTCACCAGCTAGACCCTAAGACCTGACCTTTACTGCCCACCTGCGGTAGTGGCTACCTGCAGTAGTGAGTACAAACTCACTAACCTTTGTCCTACATCTTTCCTTAAGATCTCCTTTCTGTCTTACCTTTTAAATCTTGCAAATGAACCCAAAACCACCCCTCAGGTGATGGCAACAGGCCTGACAAGACAGGTACCAGCCCAGTCCACCCTGACCATCTGAGCTAAATGACTTGCACCTGCGCAGATGGACCGTGGTGTGACCCTCTGGAATGACTGGTACTTATCTTTACCTCATTATAATGCTGAAATCTCCACCCAAGGAGGAGCCTCATTTACATAACATATAATTTATGTATAGGAGGTTTCCTTAAGGTGCATGTGCACCACCTCTACATATGATGACATGGCTTTCCTATCTAAATATTCATCGTAACCTAAACAAAAGGAACCCAGTTACCCTCTCTCAGGGAGTCATGGCTTTGGAAGCCATTCTCTGTGATCTTATTTGCTCCAAATAAAGTTTTCTTTGTGCGACAACTCACCTCATGCAGTTTCCGTGATACATCAGGGAGCGAACTCCCTTTCATTCAGTCACATTACCAGTGTTTCCTGTAATCATCTCCCAAATAAACTACTTTCCCTCGGAACCTCATCTTAGGGTTTGTTTCTGGGGCATCCAGACTAAGAGCTGTGACAATACAGGAATACTCAAAGACAGGCTCAAGTAAGGCAACTTTCCTAAATGTACCCAGGTTCCAGAGTGGTACCAGGCCTATCCAATCTAGATAGAAAACTCCCAGTTTGGTAATTTAATACCTACTCAAGGCACTCAAATTTAGTCTTTAATTTAAGATGCAGAAAGCAGTACCTCGCAAGCCTGCTATTTCTTCAGAAAGAAAAAAAAAAGATACAAATGAAACACATTTAATTTCAACAAGCATGCCTGCGCATGAAAATCTACCTCAAAATAGCTAAAATGGTAAAAGATGTGTTGCTATTTTAAAGCCAGAAGATTTGGATTTGCCTCAGGCAGCTTTTAGCTTCTAGAGTTTTATGGCTCACTGGTTTCAGGTTAGAAAGTTAGAATTGCAAAGGCGTGCTGTGGTTTCAGTCTCTGCCATTCTTTCATAATTTTGTAGCACAAGGGCTTTTCCAGGGAGGGAGGTAAGGGTGGGGTGGAAATCTAACAAGGGAGGAGTGAAAGGCACCAAGAGAACTGACCCAACTATCTGTCTTTATTTTTAACAACCTCTAAAGCAAGTCATGCACGATGAACATCACAGAAGCACCAGGCATTTGTTGGAAAAAATCCTCTGGGGATGCACTTCTTGAGGGGAGAAAATGGCTTCATAAAGAAAGGATGCAAAAACGCTGTGCTCTCTTTATCTGCAACTGCAGAATGCAATAGCCACTCCACCAAATCCTCAGCTGCAAAAACAATGTGTGTAATCTGATATTTATTTTTGCTGAAATGGAGCCGCAGCTCTGCCATTGCAAAGCGCCCAGAGAGCCTTTGCTGACCCTGGGGGGGAGTGCGGCCTAATGAAACAGCCTCACTTTTGCAATTTAATTTTTCTTCAAGAGCACAGGCCAGAGTTAGAGGAACTTCTATCCAGCTTTTGGAGGGAAAGCCAAAAATGAATTAATGAAGCTTATCAGACAGCCTTTAGAAAATGTATTGGACCTTTATTATGCTACAGTATCAGCCAACACTCGCTTTACTTTTCTTGGGAGGAATTGGACGGGGGCTGCGATCAGGGAAGATGTGCTTCGCTGTCTCAGCCCACACGCTCAAGCAATTTAAATCTGGTCTCCAGGAGACCTGACATCATAAAGGGAAATTGTATTCAGGCCTACTAGTCTAGGAAACATTACCTCAATGCTGCTGGATTTCTCAGTCACTACCATTGTTTCTTTGTTTCCCTGTATCACCAAACTTCATGGGAGAGAAATTACTGCTGCACTACTTCATCATCTATTATTTCCTTAACTCTAAGAGCTGCTGCTGCAGAACTCTTGAATGATGCTGTTCTTTTGAAGGTCACTGAGGACCCCACCTTGTCCAACCCACTAAGCGTTTTTCATGGTCTGCACGATCCAACATCACCTCCCCACCTCCCCTGCCGTTCTAAGCCTTGTGTCTCCTTGCCTTTTGTTGATGTGGTCCTCCTCTCTTCCCTATGCCTCCTCCTGGCCCTTCCTAGTGGTCATCCTCCAAGGTTCTTTCTTCCAACCTCCTACTCTATATTCATACTCTCAACAAGCATCCATTCCCATACTTTCAGTTGGAGCTTCAGCAGCAATCTTGACTGATGAAGTACCTGGAGGGTAGGATTCCCCAGGGGAGGATGCAGAAGGACATTAGAAGGAACTTGGCCCTCTGATGATTTTGCTGAAACCGTCGTATCTATCCTGCCTGCCCACCTCCTGATTTCTTCTGCATGCTAGAATAAACCTTGTGTTTAAGCCACTGTTTTGTATATTTTGGATTTTCTGTTATATGCAACAGAATCTAATTTAAATAATAAAAACAGGCATAATAATGTCTTCTCATAAAGTTAGTATAAGCTTTACATGATATAAGTCATGTGCCTCGCTCATGTGCCTAGCCAGACCTAGCCTATGTGGTCAAATATTGTAGATTTTATTATAAACTCCATGCCTGCATTCCCAGCTTCATGATGCACCAAATCACAAAATGTCAACTATGATCTAAACAAATCCCTTCCAAAACCAACTCATCCTCTGATTGCCTCAATCTTTGGTGTATGACATGACTAATCTCTTGTTAATCAAGGTTTTGAGTCTTCTCATTTTCTTGCTAATATTGAATCAACTGCTAAATGCTATTGATTTAGTACTTCACATTTTCTCCAATTAATTCCCTCATATTTTCTCTGTAAACCCCCTAGTTGAAACTTTCATTATTACCCACCCAAAATATTACAGTTGTCAACTCAATTGGTTCCCCACTTCCTGTGTATTTTCCTACTTCAAGTTATCCTACTGAAACCATCACATAAGTCTTCCAAAAGCACTGCTCTAATTTTGTTATTCCTCTAAAAACCTTAGTGGCTTGTCATTGCCCACTGAGTTAGTCCACATGCTCTTCAGCTTGGGGCTTGAGACCCTAACTTATATCTTCTGATTCTCACCTCCATCTCCTTCCATGCCAATCAATCTAGACTCTTCGATTTGCCTTCTGCTTTCTTAATTCTGTTGCTTGGCTCATGTTTCACTCACCCAGAATGTCCTCTTCTTACTCCACTGCCTACATTTCAATATCTTAGCTAACTTTCAAAGCATCACAGAAATTATATCACTCCTAAAAATCCCCTCCTTCCAAAACAGATGTGATTTTCCCTTTACTCAAAACACTTTGTATCTCTCTTATGGTGCTTGTGCTCCAATGCTTTACACCAGTCATTCTCACATTTTAGGGAGCATCTTAGTTATCTGGAAGAACTTTGAATATACAGATTGCCCACTCCCAGAGACCCTATCAAGACAGTATGGTATTGGCACAAAAACAGACACATAACGAATGGAAGAGACTAGAGACCCCAGAATTGGACCCACAAATGGATGGCCAACTAATCTTTGACAAAGCAGGAAAGAGTATCCAATGGAAAAAGGACAGTCTCTTTAACAAATGGTGCTGGGAGAACTGGACAGCAACAGGCAGAAGAATGAAACTAGACCACTTTCTTACACCATTCACAAAAATAAACTCAAAATGGATGAAGGACCTGAATGTGAGACAGGAAACCATCAAAACCCTAGAGGAGAAAGCAGGAAAAAACCTCTTTGACCTCAGCTACAGCAATTTCTTACTCGACACATCTCCAAAGGCAAGGGAATTAAAAGCAAAAATGAACTATTAGGACCTCATGAAGATAAAAACTTCTGCACTGCAAAGGAAACAATCAACAAAACTAAAAGGCAACCAACAGAATGGGAAAAGATATTTGCAAATGACTTATCAGATAAAGGGCTAGTATCCAAAATCTATAAAGAACTCATCAAACTCCACACCCCCAAAAAAATCCAGTGAAGAAATGGGCAGAAGACATGAATAGACACTTTTCCAAAGAAGAAATCCAGATGGCAAACAGGCACATGAAAAGACTCAACCTCACTCCTTATTGGGGAAATACAAATCAAAACCACACTGAGATACTACCTCATGCTCGTCAGAGTGGCTAAAATGAGCAAGTCAGGAGACTATAGATGTTGGAGAGGATGTGAAGAAACAGGAACCCTCTTGCACTGTTGGTGGGAATGCAAACTGGTGTAGCCACTCTGGAAAACAGTGTGGAGGTTCCTCAAAAAATTGAAAATAGATCTACCCTATGACCCAGCAATAACACCGCTAAGAATTCACCCAAGGGATACAGGAGTGCTGATTCATAGGGGCACTTGTACCCCAATGTTTATTGCAGCACTTTCAACAATAGCCAAATTATGGAAAGAGCCTAAATATCCATCAACTGACGAATGGATAAAGAAGATGTGGTTTATATATACAATGGAATACTACTTGGCAATGAGAAAGAATGAAATATGGCCATTTGTAGCAAAGTGGATGGAACTGGAGGGTATTATGCTAAGTGAAATAAGTCAGGCAGAGAAAGACAGTTACCATGTTTTCACTCATATGTGGATCCTGAGAAACTTAACAGAGAACAATGGGGGAGGCGAAGGGAGGTGGAGTTACAGAGAGGGAGGGAGGAAAACCATAAGAGAGTCTTAAATACTGAGAACAAACAGAGGGTTGATGGGTATGAGGGAGAGGGAAAAGTGGGTGATGGGCATTGAGGAGGGCACCCATTGGGATGAGCACTGGGTGTTGGATGGAAAGCAATCTGGCAATAAATTATACTTAATATAAAAAAGAGAGAGAGAGAGAAAAAAAGAAGCTCTGGGAAAGGGTCTGAGATCTGCATTTCTCTTTTTTGAAGAAAAATTTTTTTAATGTTTATTTATTTTTGAGAGAGAGAGAGAGAGAGAGAGAGAGAGAGAGAGAGAGAGAGAGATACTAGTGGGGCAGGGGCAAAGAGAGATGCCAAAGCAGGCTCCAGGCTCCAAGCTGTCAGCACAGAGTCCGATGCAGGGTTCAAACTCAGCCGCAAGACCATGACCTGAGCCGAAGTCAGATGCCCAGCTGACTGAGCCACCCAGGCGCCCCTGAGATCTACAGTTCTAACAAAGCCCCAGGTGATACTGATGCTGCTGGTGTGGGGATCACACATTGAGAACTGCTTTCTGGTGATCTGGATTTTACTCTTTCTACACTGTGAACTTCTGGAGATCAGACAATATGGCTTATTCCAATCTTTGTATTTCCCAATGCTCCCAGCACACAGTAGACACTTAATAAGTGTTTATTAAAATGGCACAGGATAGAACAAGAGGCCAAACAAAGTTGGCAAGGACCTTTTGAAGCTATGCTCAATCACTGGTTTCTATCATACAGAAAGAACACATCTAAGTGCTTTTGCCGAGAGCATAACCCAATTCTCCTGGTGTTAGCTATTGTTCTTGGCTTGGGGAAGTGAGCCCACAGCATGTGCTTGGAGGAATGCTAGGTATTGTAAGGCAAGGACACGACATGAATTCAGGGAAAGCAGTAGTTGAAGGGCTCCCCTAGAGGAGAAGGATGACAAAAGTTCAACATTTGGGAAATTAAGTATGAAGGTTGCCATGGTAAGATAACAACAGATTTCAAATCTATAATTGTACCTGGCGAGAGGCATGTTAGAGTCCCTCCATATACTATTGTTTCCTTCTTGTGCTTTTAATGCTTCAGAAGCAAGTCACTCTGAATTCAAGTTGTGCTTCTAATTACCCTTATTATTATTCTCAGAATGTTCTTCAGAACCAACATGATTTTTAGGAAAGAAAATTAATTGCGGCTTTTCTTGGTTTGGAAATGTGGGCAACTGGGTATTCTGGCAAATTCACGCCCTGTTTTCCTTCTGTGTGTAGATAACAGACTGATAATTCACCTTCTGCCTGTCTATCCAGTTATCTAGTCAGGGTGTTTTTTCCCAAGGCGGGGAGAGGACATTTTGCATATGGAAGGTGTTTTTGAAATGACAAGAAAATGAAGAACAAGTCAGCCAAAGAAACAACAAATGCCACAGTCATCCCCCAAAGACCTTTGTTCTTAGCTTTTCATATTTCATGTCATACTTCTCATGAAATAAATCCTCCAGAAACAACAAAAGATAGATGGAGACCATTACAAGAAAGGATGGATATCAAATATGGATTTTTTTATTTTAAAGAAGCAATTCAATTGTACCCAGATGGAACATTAGAAACGTCACATCTCTGCATCATCATTTTTCAGCAGCAGCACAGATGGTACCTTTTCATTTGCAGTGCGGGCCAACATAGTGTGTTCAGCTGTCTGCTCCACCCCCATCATGAGTCCAACTTTACATGTAAGAGGACATGTTGGTTGAGTTAACCCAGAGACCCTTGGGAAACTGTGTTGCCTGGGGCCCTGACATTACTATTTTATAATATTTCCTTCTTCAAGGAAGCAGATGGGATTGCCAGACCGTGACTTTTATCTACTGTTCTCGAATAAGGCGCCCTAAGGCTTCCTGCCTCTTCCCAGAGCCGGACCACAGATCTACAGTGATGAGGAGAAGCAGGCAACATCTGCAGACCTTCTGTTAAAAGCTCTTATTTGTTTAAGTATCCTGTTTCCTTGCTATTTATATTTCTAGAAATTAGGGAGATGCTTATCCCTACTTGTCCCAATACAGTTGAAAATTACGATTGATGTCGTTCAAGGGCTCACAATTTATGTCCTAAGTGAAAAAACAAAACACAGTAAAACAAAAACAGAGTGAAAATACACTGCCACCATCACCATCACCACTACCACCAATATCCCCACCTGACTATTGGAATGGTTTATCTGGGGACAGTAGCAGAAATTCTGCTTTCTCTAGGGAAATTACTATGGGCTTCTGGGGGCAATAAACCAGCTCAGAGATTCCAGGAGAATCCCAGTCAGGGAAGGTACTGGGTCACTAATTGCTGAGAAGAACTTCAACTAAAGAGAGAATGAAATTGTCTGTCAGTCTATCTCATGCTGTCCTGCAGTTTCTGCTTCACTGTGATAAAACAGAATTGGCCAGGAAGCACAGCATCCCTAATTTTGGCATACACATAGGCCCTAGGGCGTAGCACAGTCTAGCATTTATTTATCAATTTAATTCTTGGCTTCCTAAGCTCACTGATTTTACAGACAGTGATAGGAACATACCATTTTCAACATTTCACAACTGCGTTAACCTGTTTTCTCCTGTCCCTGTCTGTTAATGTAGAGCTGCCGGTGCTTTGAAAAGCACTGTCTTCCCCTTCTTCAGCCATTCCTGTATCCATTCCCTTTGCCATGTGGCTTTATAGCCTCCCCATTAAGAGATTGAGCCTATTTCCCTGATTTTTGATTCTGATTTCATCCATGCGACTTGTTTTAGCCAATAGCATATTAGCAGATGTGACTCAAGCAGAGGCTTGAGAAAATGCTTATTCGTTTCCATTACAGTTGAGTATCTCTGCTGTCTCCATGAGTGGAAGCCCAGGCCATCCTACTGGAGAATGAAAGACATAGGGCAAAGTTGAGTGCTTCCATCTGAGTTGTCCTAGGTAAAGACAGTCTGGATCAACCAACAGACAACTGACTCCCGTACTAATCCTGTACCTTTCAATCCATTGTTCAGTTTTGGTTTTACCTCCAATGTAATCCTCGAGTTTGCTCATCTCTCTCCACCATCACTGACCCAGTCGGTATAGACCTGTACCATATTTCACCTGGATTTTGTAATGTCCTTTTAGATGGGGTTCCTGCTTTCCCTCACATTTCCCTGCAAGCCTGTTCCTACTCAGCAGCCAAGAGACCTTTTAAAAACCTAAATCAGATGGTGTTAGTTTCCTGGATAAACCTTTTGATGGGTTCTCCCCTGTTCTTAGAATAAAATCCAATATGTTAACACAATTCTCAAGGTTTGCCTACCATGCTTCCTCACTGGATCTTCTAAAACTCTTACTCGTCTCCTACTCCACTGCTCTGCTCTTGTGTGTCCTCAAATAAGCCAGGCCCATTCCCCTCCTAGAGCCTCTGTCCTTGTTGCTCCCTCTGCCTGGAATGCCCTTTCCCCAGCAATGCTAACCACCAGCTCTATGTCCTCCATTAGTTTCTGCTTCAATATCACATCCTCCTGAGATCCTCTCTTCCTGTATCAAACAGGCCTCTTCCAAGTGGCAATCAGAGCATCTAGATGATTTCTTTCATAACATTCATCATAATCTGTAATTATCCTGTTTATGTATTTGCTTGTTTTGTTGGCTGCCTTCCTGGTTAGAATGTAAGTTTCTCATAGACAAGATCTTGATTTTCTTATTTTCCCTGGTATTTTCAGCACCTCGCCTACAGTCAGTGCTTTGTGTATGTGTGTATGAGACATTAAAACTGGAGGACTCTTACACACACACACATTTTATATATGTATATAATATGTACATAAAAATATACACATATATTAGTTTCCTATGGGAAACTCATACATTACCAATATATGTATGTAATGAGTATTTATGTGTATATGTTAATGAGTCTTCTTTAAGTTCACATACATACTAATGTATATGTGGAACACACGTGTGTAATCTATTGTATGTGTATAATGCACATATATATGTAATGAGTCCTTTATTTTTAACCTGACACATACACAATTTTCTCTTTAGAATCTTGCATTATCTAAAAATATAACTTGAACATCTTTTTGCAACAGCAGATATAAGCCTACCTCATTAAGTCTTCAGAGTATTCCTTTGTACGAATGTACCATAATTTATTTAGTCAATATGAGCTAGTGCTAAGATTGTTCCCATTCTAGTGATGAGGAAACAAATGCTGAGGGAGACAAATCATTTGCCCAAGACAGCCAGTATTGGACCTGGCGCCTGAGTCCCAGTGGCGGGATGGGGCAGTATAGGCCTGACCTAGCACTCACATGGTACACGCATGGATGGAGGCAAATTTGTTGGGGGCTCCATTCCTTCTTTGTGGCTTTCTGACAACCATCTTCCCTCCAGTGGATCCATCTTCCAACAAGTTGAATAAGCTGACATATGTTAGTGGTTTTAAATGTTAGCGCCCATAAAATCACCCAGAGGTCCTGTTAAAAGACAGATTTTTAGGCCCTACCCAGAGATCTGGGCTGGGGGCTGAAATTCTGCATTTCTAACAAATTCTTAGACAATATTGATGCTTCTAGTCCATGGAGCACACTTTGGGTATGTGAAGTGCTCCATAAGCATTAAAGCCCACACAAATTCAGGAGAATGTGACCTCTCAGTTTTCATTAAGCCCCTACTGAATGCCAGCTATGGTGACAGGTATTATGGCAAAAAGAACCCATCATGCAGGGCCTCACTCATGAAGATTTAAGAATTTAGTTGGTGAAAACAAAATATGTGTTACAAAAACAGAAATTTTGGGGAGCCTGGGTGGCACAGTCGGTTAAGCGTCCGACTTCAGCCAGGTCACGATCTCGCGGTCCGTGAGTTCGAGCCCCGCGTCGGGCTCTGGGCTGATGGCTCAGAGCCTGGAGCCTGTTTCCGATTCTGTGTCTCCCTCTCTCTCTGCCCCTCCCCCGTTCATGCTCTGTCTCTCTCTGTCCCAAAAATAAATAAACGTTGAAAAAAAAAAAAAAAAACCAGAAATTTTTAGTGCAGTGAAGAGTGAGATAAGGTGAGATAAGCGACAGAGGCATAGTCTTTAATTAGAAACCAGTTCTAGGGGCACCTGGCTGGCTCAGTCAGGGGAGCATGCGACTCCATTTCAAGGTCATGAGTTCAAGTCCCATGTTGGGTATAGAAATTATACATACATACATACATACATACTAAAAAAAAACCCAAACGGTTCTGGGTAAAAAACAACAACAACAAAAAAACCACTCTACTTGGTGCAGACCACTGGATTTTTGGCATGTACTTACTAAATACTGATTTTTTTGATAAACCTTCTTCCCTCATTTTGGTGTGTGCCGAATTAGCATCCTCCCAGAACTCACTGATGACTGGTTTGAACATCTGCTTGCTAACCCGTTGCTTAGCGCAGACACTCCTAAGAGCCACATCATCAGGAAGGGAAGCTGTTAGGGTAGATTCCTTAGAGCAGAGCTTGAGATGAGGGTTCTTGTGCAAGTGATTTATTTAGAAGGAGTTTTGGGGAGGAACCTATGACTGGGTTAAGCAGGGCAGGAGTATAACAAGGATGTGGTCTCATCTGTGGCCTTGCCTGACTCCACGGGGCTCCTGACTCCAAGGCACTAACAACTGTCTCACCATAGGGGGCTGGCCTTTAGTACCCCAATGTCTTTTCCCCATTTTCCACCCTGGTTCCTATAGTCTTTGTAAAAGTTCACTTTTTAAAATTTTATTTAGCAAGCATATATTGCCCACATACTCTAGGCACTAGGCATTTGTAAGGTCAGGGGCTGAACTTCCCTGTCTCAAAGCCCATAGTGATGTCATTTGATACTGAAATCTACCCTCATGGCTGCAGAGAGAACGTGGGCCCGCTCTCTCCAGGCTGCACACATGTAATTCACCTGGTGTATAATGTAATGGCCTACTTTATCTCTCACTTCCTATTAAGCCCAACGAATGCTGAACTATCTGCTCACCAGATCTTTGCACATCCAGGTCTTATGTTGTTGTAGTACACTGAGTAGTGCGATCCCAAAGATATTAGGTCCTACTCTCTGGAAATGATTAATCTTACTTTATATGGAAAAAGAGTCTTTGTAGACAAAATAATTAAGAATCTTGAGAGGAAGAGATTGCTCTAGACTATGCAAATGGGCCTTACGTGCTATCACAAGTGTCTTCAAGGCAGAGGAAAACTTGACAGGGGAGGAATTGATATGAAGATAGAGGCAGAGATTGGAGTGATGTGGGCACACCAAAGCATGCCGCCGGCAGCTGGAAGAGGCAAGAACAGAATCTCCACTCCAGCCTCCATAGGGACATTGGCTCTGCCAGCCAATGATTTCAGACATCCAGCCTCCAGAACAGTGAGAGAACAAAACTCTGTTGTTTAAAGCCATCCAGTTGTGGTAATTTGTTGTAGCAGCCCTAGAAAACTGAGAGCAGTTGTTATATTACCTGTTTCTGGAGTTACCTGGGTGTCTTCCCCTATCCCACAACACACACTTTACCACAGTGATGCTTGTTTCTGCAGCTCACATGCCTACCTCTCTAGGCAGCCTCCTAGATCTTTTCATCCCACCACCTCCAGGCACTGATCTAGTAGACACCCCTTGTCTGTCTCCCAGAGTTCCTTGAACAATAGTCTCTCATTGCCTTTGCTCCATTCTTTTCTATGACTTTCCCAGGTCAATCTCCCTGTGAAATTCTAAATCCTTAGGGTCTTATTCATGTCTATATTCCCTGGTCCTGGCTCAGGGCTGAGTGAAAAGTGGCTTCCTGGTATTTGTTTCTTGACACGAAGAGGAAGTAAGTAGATGCTGCTGTTCAGTGACTAAAAGGGGAGAATCAGGGGCTCATGAGGCCTCACATCACTGGCCAAACCTGACTGGACATGTGGTAGATCCCCTGGCTGAGATGCCCTGTAGAGGCTTCTCCCCCGTTATCCTACCAGTCCAGCCTTCCAGCCCAGCCTGCTGTGAAGCTTTCTGAGGCCTCAGGCCTGGTTGTGTTCCCTTTGGCTTCGTGTCTGCAGAGCCCGTGTTCATTTTCTGCTCAGCTCTTCTTATGTTCATCTCCTCTCTCTGCTCTCCTTCTCCTGACTCCCAATCAGCCGTGACTCACAACCTCAAATGCTGTTCCCTTTTGTCATTATTTTGAGGAGTCGCATGATTTCCCTCATTATCACCTTCGGGGCTAGAATAGGGGTTGGCCTGCAGTATTCTATTTCTCAGGGCCAACATGAGGGGTGTGAAGCAAGTGACAAGTTCAATAACCTGGGGGTCAGGTTAGAGTTCTAGTGATCTAGTTGCTCTGAGGAGGTGGCTGCTAAACGTGGAATTTGAAAATTAGGACGGGGCTTCAGTCAAGGGGATGATGGTAGAGCCTTTTCAATTCTTCCTCTATAAATTTGCTTTCCAACTCAGACTTCCTGGACAACATTTATAGTCAAATTTGACAGTCTCTTCTAAAACCTGACAGTTTTCTTTCTATTAGCCTCCAAGGAAGGTAGATAATTATTTTGTCTTTTTTTTTTTTTTTTTAACATCAGGTAGGGAGCCTCCAAGGTGGGGGTGTGGTTGTATTTTCTCCCCTTTGTAAGCTGTTTGGAAGCCACTTGTAACGTTGTAATTATGAAACCTGGGCTCTGGGAGAGGTTTTAATAATTGATTCACAAAGTGGCTGAATTAGTTATTTACTGCTGCATAATGGCCTCTCCCAAAACTTAGAGGCTTAAAACAACAAGCATTTGTTAACTCACAAAGTTTCTGAGACTTAGGATAAAGCAGCAGCATATTCTGGCATGGGGCCTCTCATGAAGTTGCAGTCCAATGTTGGTTGAGGCCACTACAATCTTCAGAACGGCCTGGAGTTATCTGCTTCCAAGAAAGCTTATTCATATGCCAGTTGGCTGGAGGCCTCAGTTCCTTGTCATATAGGCCTCTCTACAGGGTTGCTTGAGTGCCTTTATGACATGGTGGCTGGCTTCTCCTGGAACAAGTGATCCAAGAGAAAGAAAGGAAGAAGCCACAAGGCCTTTGATTACCTAGTCTCAGAAGTTACACACTATTCTATTCCTTAGAAGTCAGTCACTAAGCTCACACTTAAGGGGAAGAGAATTCAGCTGCACCTGTTTGAGGAAGTGTCAAAGAATCTGCAGATATATTTTAAACCACCAGAGTAGAGTGCCTTTCCTTCAAATAGCTCCAGAGAATGCAGCAAATCATTTTTACCCTGTCGATAAAATACCACCTGGTTTTTGAATGTTTTGCCGGGAGGTTGCAAGAAACATAGAAGTCTTATATCATAATCATTAGAATAGTGAAAAATAATAGTATATAATAGTGAAAAAATAATCCTTATGAGGATAGGTGAGAGGATACTGTGCTGCCTTAGGTCTGGGTAGGTGGGAGGATTTGGGAAGAGTAGAGGATCCCAGTGGTTTCAATTTAGTACTTTCTGTTTAATATATACAATATTAACTAGCTATCTCATTGTCTCTTTGATTCAACAATTCAACATAAGGCACCATGATAAATGAGACAAAATCCTTGCTTTCAAGGCTGAGAGATAGATGGAAGAGAGCTACTCTAGATAAGCTGCCTAGCCCAATCCAGCCCAGACAGAACCCCAACTGACCATAGATGAGTGAGCCCAGTAGAGACCAGGAGAACCACCCAGCTCAGATAGGTTGAACTCTGCAGAAATGTGAGACATTAATATTTATTTTTGTATGCCTCTGGGCTTGTGTGATTGTTATACAGCAACAGTGAGTGATACAAGTTTACAGTGTGGTGAAAAAGACAAAGTGAGAGGCAAATTTTGCAGTGCGATATGATACATACTATGCTTAAGGCTCTGACAAGAGTGAGACGGGAGGGCCTAAATCTACCTCAGGGTGATCAGGGAAGCTGAAGACTTCAGGTGATGCCTGAATGAAGTCCTAAGAATGAGATGGTGTTTGCCAGAATGGGTTGGAAGACTGACGCTGGGGTGGGGAACCACATCCTTTTTTGGTAAATGTGAAATCTTGGTAAGCTAGAAAGCAGTTGTAATGGATGGGTCCTAATTGTTGGTGCCCCTGGATCATGAATCACTTCATAAGTCCTGCTAAAGGACTTTATCTTACTCTTTATCTTAAAGGCAACCACTAAAAGATTAAAGAGGCATAAAATAATCAGATTGATGGTTTGTTAAGCGCACACTGGAAGTGGTGTGGAACCAGGCAGGAATCAGGGTGGCTAGTTTTGAATCTGTGCTCCTCCAGATATGGCCATGGGAAAGAAGAGGACAGAGGAAGGAAATATTAGGAGGTGGTTCAGACAAGGCTTGGCAGCTGATATAACGAGGGGGTGGAACTTGGCTTTAGTTCCAATGTAGAAGAGTTTGGAAGGGGTAGGTGGTAAGCATTTCAATGTGGGTCACGATGAGTTTGAAGTGCCTGTGGGTGAGCTGAAAGGAGGTGTTTAGTAGGTAGGCAGAAAAGCAGTTTGGGGCCTCAGAAGAGGAGCCTGCAGCAGGCATATACTTTGGGGCATCATCCACTTGGAGGCAGTGGCTGAAGCTATTACAGGCAAGGTTGGGTTTATGTAGGTGAGAACCAACCCAAATTTTGTACTTCAGGGAAACACTGACCCCTAAATGATGGGCAGAGGAAGAGAAACCAAAGGAGACTAAGAAAGAGATGCCAGAGAGAAAGAGAAGACACAGAGGAAAGTGATTGCACATAAAACAAAGAGAGGGCTTTGGAGGTTAGCAGTATCACATATCTCAGGGAGGTAGGAGCATAGAGGATTGAAGAGTGTTTTGTTTGTTTGTTTTGCACCCAGAAACTATGATGAGTTTCATGGTGACCTGAATCAAAGGTCAAAAGGGATGAGAGGTGTATTGCAAAAGTAGACAAGGAAATGGAGACAACAATGGATATTAACTACCGCTTGGTAGAAGAACCATCTGTGGTCTCTTGGCTGCAGCTCTAACTTCAGCCATGGATAGGGAGATAGTTCTGTATAGGCTGTGACTCACTTCAAGCAGACAGCATCTGGCTTCTGGTATGTACTTTGAATTTTCCTTTCTGCCCAGGGCTTTTCCAGTGTCCTGAGCACTAGTGAGAGCTTGCTTAGCCCAGTACATGCAAGCTTGGAAGTATGGGGGAATTGATGTCTCTGTGGGAGAAATAATAATCATCCACCCATGGGTATGCAAGCTAGTTAATGAATGCTTGACATTCATTATTCATAATAGTCAAGATATGGAAATAACCTAAATGTCCACTGACATTTGAATGGATAAAGAAAAGTGTGGTATATATACACACTGAAATATTATTCAGCTATAAAAAAGAAGGAAATTCTGCCATTTGTGACAACATGCATGGAGCTTGAGAGCATTATGTTAAATGAAATAAATCAGAGGAAGACAAATACTGTATGATCTCATTTATATGTGGAACCTGCAAAAAAACAAACTCATAGTAATGGGGAATAGAATGATGGTTGCTAGGGGGTGTGGGAATTGGGGAGATGTTGGTCAAAAGGTACAGATTTCCAGTTATTAAAATGAGTAAGTCCTCGGGGTCTAATCTATATCTTATACTTCTAAGCTGCTAAAGGAGTAAATCTTAAATGTTATCACTGTAACAGCACTCCAACCAGTCTTAAGGGTTATTTTGCTTTAAGCTCTGCACTCCTTGCATCAAGTCCCTAAAACCTAAGTCCCTTAATCTGTAGCAGAACTACCCTTCTTTCCTTGAAGCTGGCCTTGAGGAGTGAAGGATCAAACTTTCCCAGAAGATAATGCCTGGCTACATTCGAAAACAGCTGCTACAGATGCCAGCAAGTCTGTTCAGGGTCCTATCAACATACGACTAACCACCTGGGCACGTGTTTCTCCCACACATAGCCCCCTCCCTTTTCCCCTGACTCCCCCTTTAAAATGCTCGGCATCTTCCCAGGTGGCCACCTTCCTGAATAAAGCAAACTTTGCTTTCCCACCCTCAATAGGCTCTCAAGTACTGATTTTTAAGCAGTGAACAGCTGAATCTGAGTTCGGAACCAGTTCTCTGTTTGGTAACATTACCACACACACAAAAATTATAATTATATGAGAGGAAGATGTATTAACTAACTGTATGGTGGTAATCATTCTGCAATATAAACATGTAGCAAATCATCCCCTTGTACACTTTAAACTAACATAATGTTATATGTTATTTATATCTCAATAAAGCTGGGGAAAAAATGCCTGCCTCTCATCTTTAGAGTGGACAAATTCTGAGAAGGATTCTGTAAACTTCTCTGAGGTCACATGGAATTAAGCCCCATTAACTAGAGTGGTGATATTGACAACACATGCTTATACGGGCCTTTCTTCGTCACCGTCACCGGATCCCTGATTCCTGCTCCCTGATATCACTCCCTAGATAAACTACTTGAAACCAAGTCCGTATCTCAGGCTGTGTTTGGGGAGACTCTAAACTAAAAAGGAAATCTTTTACACTAAAGATTTAAGATAAATGTATGGATATCAATAGGTACTCACCCACTGCACTCCCTCTCCTTAAAGCTTCTGCTGCTTAGGCGGCCATGTTTCATGTCACACGACCTTACCCTCCAACAATAGTTAATTGGACCAAGGGGAGCACGTGACTGAGCTCAACCAACCAAACATGATCTGGTCAGCAACCTATGGTGTTGCTTGTTCTGTGAATATAGGGGAGGAGCTAATTGGTTTCCCTTTTTTAGGAATTTGACTAAAAAATATCTAGAGAATAAAGAAATAAGCAATGAGAGCAAAAACTGAAAGATTGAGACGGATAGGAGTAGAGAAAACATGGCAACAACATCATGAGAGAACAAAAGCAGTGAGCTAACAAAAGAACATAAAGAGACAGAGGTGGAGTTTCCATGGGGCTCAGAGGAGTCCTGTATTCTCCTTGATTTTTTAATTCCAGTCATGTGACCCTTCACTGTGAGAAACTTCTCCCTTCCTTTTGTCTACAGTACCTTTATTTTTTACTATTATTTTTAAGTAGGCTTTGCATCCAGTGGAGCCCAACATGGGGCTTGAACTCATGACCCTGAGATCAAGAGCCTAGCTGAGATCAAGAGGCCGATGCTTAACTGACTGAGCCACCCAGGTGCCCCTGGTTTGTAGTACCGTTAGTGAGAATTTCCTGTAGCCACAATAGCCTCCATAGAGTGATCTGTGGAGGGAAAGTGTGCTGATGCCATTGTTCACCCCTCTAAACCAACATGCTTCCCTTCTCCACCCTGTCTGGATCTGGCAAGCCAACTTACGTGGACTTCATCACCTCCTCCCTTCCCCCGGCTCCTGGTGGGTTTAGCACATGGGAAGCATTAGAAAGGCCAGAGATCAGAAGGTGGGAAGGGAGGGAAACTATGGTGTTTATCCCCAGTTTCTTTCTATCACATTGCTATAAGTTAGCTCCATCTGTCCAGGTAAAGCCAAAGCTTAGCCAGGCAGTCCTCTCCATGTTATACAGCCAGCCTTTCCGGGTTCAGGGAACTGGTCCCTTCCCTCATGTCTTTCGAAATAAGGAAGGGAAATGTTTCTCACTGTTGCTAGTCCCAGGGGACTGTATCTCCCTCCCGGTTTCTCTACACCTGCCCACACCTTCATAAATAGTCCCTATTATGACATTCTCCTTGCATTATTCAGTCCCTCTAGGAGTCTGACTAATATGGGAAGACGGTACAACACAGGAGGAAAGGGACAATTTTGAAACTGAAGGGACAGGAAATGCAAATAATTCTTGTCTGATAGTTGCAGACTGCCAAGTTGCACTACTCTGGGAAGCATCTTTCGCATTGGGATGGAATTGTGTGAACTGTGCTCCTGCTGACAACTTCAGTTTTCCCTTAAAGTATAAGATAAAGTCATGCTAAGAGGGAGGTAAACGAGTGAGGCAGGAGGAGTTTCTTTATATTTGAAAGACTTCTGCAGTGGAAAGGATAGCCAGATGAAGTTGGGGACTGTATTTTGCTGCTTTTATGACTATTTCAAAAACGTTTTTTAATGATTTATTTGTTTTATTTTAGAGAGAGAGAGTGAGAGGGGGAGATGGGCAGAGAGAGAGAGATTCCAAGCAGGCTCTATGCTCAGTATGGGTCTCAACATGGGGCTTTATCCCCCAACACTGGGATCATGACCTAAGCTGAAATCAAGAGTCGGGCACTCAGCCGACTGAGCCACCCAAGTGCTCCAGTTTCAAAAACTTCTTGTTGAGGTATAACATATATCCCCTAAAGTGCACACTTATCACATTACATGGTTCAGTGAATTTTTGCAAACTGAACACACCCATGTAATCAGCCCCCATGTCAAGAAATAAGATGTTGCGAATACTCCAAATAGTTCCCTTGTGTCCTAGTTGACTCTCTAAAACCCAAGAAAACCACTATCTTAATTTCAAATGCTATGGATTAATTTATCCTATTCTTGCATTTTATATACATGGGATCAAACAATATATTCTTTTCATTAGGCATCTTTTATTCCACACTGAATTAGCACGGTTTATGCATGTTGCTTCAGCAGGTAGTTGTACTCTGCTCATTCTTGTTGCTGTAAGTACCACATGGGTAAACAACCATAGTAAGATTTCCCAATTCTATTAATGGGCATTTAGGTAAATTCCAGTTTGAGGTTGTTATGAATATTTCTGCTCTGAACATCCTATTATGGATGTGTCTTTTGATGAACAAAAAGGTGATACTTAGGAACAGAATTGCCAAATCATAGTGTATGTACACATTTAGCTTCCATAGATACTACCAAATGGTTTTCCAAGTGGTAGTACCAATTTACAGCGCCACCTACTGGGCGTGAGAGTTCCAGTGGGGCCATACATTTTTATTGGCATCAGTCCAGGTCACTGCATGATTTTCACCTGTGTTCCCAAGAACCCCAAGCACAGGGGGAGTCAGGCAGAGGACCACATTGATCCAGAGTTTGGGGTTTGTAGTCCAGGGCTGAAGGGCAGAAAATTGAAGATGCCGATATGAGAGTAGAAGGCGTCGTGCACTGGGGATTTTGCTGACATTGGAAGCTGGACTTATTGATAGATATAACTTAGAAGCAGGAACTAGAAGTCTGAAGGGCATAGGCGGAGATGTAAGACCACGAGAGAAGAGAGGTGTGAAATATTTTGGTCAGAGGATGAGTTTGGAGAAATGTTGAATGCGTTGAGACTAAAGATGCGAACATCTTGAATGAGAACAGTTTCAAGCTGCAGAAAATTGTAATCAAGGTCCCCTTGACGATGGCCGTGAGAATAAAGGGAGGACCAAGGAACACAGGTGGAGTTGTTTCGAGAATATGAAGGAGACATAGCCTGGAAGTGGCAACAGGGAACTAAATCTCTAACCAGCCCCATGTGCTCCAATCTTCCAGTCACTATTTTTATTTAAAGGTTCCTTTTTATATTTCTTTCTTGTTCTCTTTTAACTAGTTATGTCACTCCTGCCCTCATTTTCTTCTGTTATCACCTTGCCAGCATTGTTCAGTCTTATCTTCTTTGGGGTCCCTTTTTCTTTTCTTCCTCCTTATGCTGAATCCTGACCCTTTTCCTCTGGGTCTTCAGGATTCAAAAAGACAACATCAACAACAACGTTTCCCTTATTACTTTTCTGCTGTCTTCTGAAACCCATGCTCCAACACCAATATTTAGAACTTCATTTTTGCTATCTATCCTACAATTTGCCTTTTTAAATTTGTCCTCCAAGTTATTCTGGAACAGTGGCTTTTGAAGGTTTTATTTTTTGTTTTATTTTGTTTTTGCATTTTCTTTTTTATCAGTGGAAGCTCTTTCAAACAAAATCTCAGTTGACCCTATACATCGAGTAGGGAAAATGTGGAGTTGTTACGATGTGAATAATGCCCCCTATGGCTGAACAGTATGTAACCTGCACAACTGTATGAAGTTCATGTTAGATACTTCTTAAATATACCTTCAGATTCTCTTCTCCCTGTCTCATATTCCAGCCACAGCAGTGGCAACCAATTTTATGCAGACTTCAACCAGCCTCGTATAAGTATGAACTGACAGTGTCTATCTATCGCAGTCCCACGTCTCACTTCTGCTGTAGAACTTCTTTGCTCCTCTAAGGCAGGACATCCTCAGAAAGAACCCCTTGACATACATGTGCACAACCCAGTAGTACAGGGGAGTTAATGCCCTGTCCCATGACTATACTTGACCAAAGGGAGATGGAAGCAGATGGGTGAATCTCCCTTTCTTGCCCCAGGAAGATGGTCCTGATGTACATTTTGCAAGGTTTCTCAGCTGCCTCATGGGAATTAAACACCCAGGTAGGTGCCTATAGAGCAATGGCTAACTCTGTCCTGCATTCTTGCATTAGCTCTCCTTCCTTCAGCATTTCATCCTCCCTCTACTCATTCCTGTTCCCCAGAATCACACTCCCAGATTAACTATTTAGCCTTATGCCACTGTCTCAGGCTTTGTTTTCTGAGGAGCCAGCCAGTAACACCCCTAACTCAACCCCCTGGGGGGTGGGAAAAGCACTTCCAAGGCACTCCAGTGATTCTCTTTGGTTTGAAATTAATGCTGGGGAATAAAATTATGTTGAGATAGTTGGTGGGGATATCTTGACTGAAGAACTAACTGCTCATTATTCTTTGAGCCGAAGTTTGCATTTCAGGTGCATACATGAAAGTTCAGTGGGCAGAAATTGAAATGGGCCATTGTCATGGTCAAATTGATAGGTCTGGAAAGCAAAGTGGATTTTTAGTGGAGAGGTATAAAAGCTCTAATCCCTTAGAGAATCTACTTGGCCTAGTTTGGAGTTTTGCCTTTAATAACAGATGATAATATGGGTTTAGGTCTCTAGGGCTTTCTATCTCCACAGCCTCTGAAAGTTTAAAAACACACACCATTAGCACTTGCCTCATCTTTCCTAAACTGGCGGTTGTCACAGTTTCTTTAAAGTAAGACAGTGCCTCAGAAGACAGCAGTCACCTCCCACACCCCCACTCCCCCAGACACCCAGGATACATCTTGTGTATACTTAAGCTGTCTCTGACACACATAATTTCTTTTTCATCCCTGAGTAATCAGTCTTTTTTATCCTCTTAGCAAAGAGAACAGTATATTTTTGTATAGAAAAGATAGGGAGGAAAGGAAAATAAAAGAAAGCCCTCTCACCACCCCCCCCCCAAGAAGTTTCCCACAGAATAGCAACAAATAAAAGATGGCAAGGAAAAACTACAGAAGCTTCTAGAATAAGGGCATTTTTCAAGTGCTGGTTGAGGATCCAGTTCTATTTTGAACATTTTAAAATCGTTTTTTCAAGTTCTGTTGTTTAGGGGTTAATGATGGTGCAGAAACCCTATTGCTTTGAATAGGAGGGATTAGTTTCCCTATTTCAGGATTAAGGTCAGTCTTAACGACAGGCTGCCACATCCTGTCAGCAATCCTCAGTCCTACGATCATTCTGCTCTCATTCTGCTCACAATTCTCAAATCCTCCCTAGGGCTGAATGCCTGCTGAGCCCTATGCTTTTTCTTTTGAATATTACTAAAAGGGAAGAATACTAGCATGAGTCCACTCTAAGATGCATGAAGGGCTCACCCTAACCTTTTGTTTGCATCAGGTTCTAAAGACATAGAAGAAAGGAGGATTCTATAGGCCTCTTTGAGGTTAGATTGATTGTGAAGATAGCCATATTATTCACCCTTCTCCTTGCAATAGGACTTTGAAGCTTTTACCAGGAAAGAGGTGGAGTATATTTCCTTATGTCTTGAATTTGAACTGGTTCTGTCACTTGGTTTGGCTAATAGAATATGGTAGAAGCAGTGTGCCTAGAAGAGGTTTTGCAGGCTTCCACTCTTTCTGACTCTACCATGAGAAAAAGTCCTGGCTGACCTGCTGGAGAATGGAGGCCACATAGAGAAGTGAGGAGCTTCAGCCAATAGCTGGCTGATTCTCAGAAGCTAAGTTGCCCATCTGACCTGCAGTATACTATAGTCATGTGAGAAACCCAGCCAAGACCAGAAGAACTGACAGCCAAGCCTAGCTCAAAATGCCAAACTACAGAACCGTGAGCTGAATAAATATTTATTGTTTTAAGTCATCATGTTTTGGAGAAGTTTGTTACAAAGCAGTGGAAAACTGTTATAGAAGGTTCATAGCCCCCACCATATTCTTTGGATTCTTAGCCTAGTTTGCCTCATTTTTTTAAGAATTATTTTTTATTTTAGAGAGAGAGAGAGAGAAAGCATATGCAAGCAGGCGAGAGGTAGAGAGAGAAAACCCAAGCAGGCTCCACTCTCAGCACAGAGTCCCAGACTCTGGGATCATGACCTGAGCAGAAATCAAGAGTCAGATGCTCAACTGATGGAGCCACCCAGGTGCCCCTCTAGTTTGCCTCAATATTATTAATAGTATTTGCAACAATGATAACAACATGTAATATTAGGATAGAACTGTAAAGTATACAACTCATTTGGTTCTCATAACATCCAGGGAATAATTCCTGTATTGCACATGAACGGTAGCAAAAAGCAATATTAATGCTCCTGACTTTTATGACCTTTGGATACAGGTCAGAAAGACTGACCCTTCACCTTTCAATGGTGAAAAAATTAGAGCACATTTCTTTATAGCAGTGTTTTGGAGGAGATGTTCAGACACTGGCATGTATCTCATGAGAATGTATTGTCTGAGGTAGGGTTTCCCCAGAAGCGAACCTGAGACAAGGATTTCAGGGGAAGTAGTTTATTTGAGAAGATATTCCAGGAAACAAATAGCGAGGTGGGAAAGAGCAGAAAAGACAGCCAGTAAAGATAGTGATAATTACCAGGCAAGGTATCTTGTGAGGGACTGGTGATTGACTCTGCTGCAGGAACTCTGGGAAACAGTGTAGAGCACACAGCTCAGAGTTATCCCAGACTGGGGCCAAAGAAACTGGGCATCTACTCACCAATCCCCATCCATCCTTGGTTAAGGACTGCTTCCCAGAACATTAACAGCAGTTCTGGTGTTCTGTATCTCAAGGCAGAGATTTGCAGTGTTCTTCACTGCAGTGTTTTGTGAGTAGAGGTAAGAGCTCAGAGGATATGGGCAGGGCACTAGCATTGTCTAGTAGAAGGATTATGGGCCATTTTTTTTTCTGAGTTTCTTATAGAAAGAGGATCATGAACTTAGTAAGCCCCCTGAACAGAATGGTATTGAAGCTGTGTTATGGCAAGAGGCTGGAGGAGCTAAGAATGGTAAAATGGTGGCACCCCATTTAGGATTGGAACACTGGAATAGTTAAATGTCTGGATACTCTGGCAACTCATCCTGGAATTAGCTGTAGGTACTGAGGTTAAATGACTTGTTAATGGTTTACTTTTCTTTGGTTTCCTTGTTTCCCAAAGTGTCCTACATTCTAGGAGATGGATTTGGGCTTCCAAATCCTAGGTAGAGAATTTGAGATTTGTGACTAACTTGCTTGAAGATAAACTAGTATGTCAATGATTGTATGAAGACCACTTGGACCTTGAAGTCAACATTTTCTACTCTCCTGAGACAGTTTGACTTGATGTTCATTCCTTGCACACTGTTTCATCCTCTGGGCTTGCCTCCTTCCTCTCTGAGCCAAAGATATTTGCAAGTTTCTTCCAGACAATGTGGGAAATAGTTAAAACCAGGACTGATTGAGTTGCAGAGGAGGAGTTCTAGTATTACTAAATGAAAACATATAATTTGTACATTTGTTTCATCATTCCCCAAATCTGCTTCTCAAATGGGTTCACCCTGGACATATCATTTTGGTTACTCCAAACCTTGAAGAACTCTTTACTTAAACTTATCTGTGAGGTCTTCCCCAATCATTCTCTCTTAAAATAATACCTTCTCCACTGTCTGCACTCTTTTCCCCCTTCACTGCTTACATTTCTGTGAGACACATATCTCCTGATACACTTCATATTTGACTTGTTGGTTTATCTATCTCCCCCAGGTTGAATATAAATTCAATGAATGCTGAGAATTTTCCCTGTTCCCCCTGCTGCCTTCTCCCCTTCCCCTGCCCTGTGTACTCCCAATACTCAAAACAAGGCCTGTCCTAGAAGTTCAATAAATATTTCATGAATGAATGAACAAATGAATCAAAGGTGTTCACCAAGACTTTTGGCTAAGAAGTCCAGTAAATTTGTCTTTGCTGCTCTTTGTGAAGCCAAATGTCTCCTGGAATTTCCTGGCTGGTTGAATTGAGAGAGGCACAATCCTGGATTCATCTTCCAGGCCTCCCTATAGCTTTGGAATCATACACATCTGGTTTGAATCATGCCTACATCATCATTAGCTGAGAAGTCTTGTTAAAATAAACTATTAATTTCTTCCGCAAAATGGGCTAATGACCCCCATTTTGTAGCATTTTCAAGAGGGTTTAATGAGTCAACATAAATGAGGCACTTAACATAGCACCTGGCATGTAGTAGATGATCACAAAGTATGAATCTTCTCCCTTTTCTCTTAATTTCGGGTGCAGTTATCAGTTTGCTGACAAATCAGTGACACAAAGATCAGGAACCTTGGTCAAAGGGGGTGCTGGGGGAGAATGTGAAAAAAGGGAAACTGAAACTACAAATGAAGAGATAGGCCAGAGGAAAGGACACTGCTCCTAGGACCTGAGACCACCTTTCACTTTCTGGTTGTTTGTAGAAGGGGCATGGATGAGGGAGACAGAAGATTCAGCCTTGCCCCAGTAATTATGTTTCTAATGTACTTCCTGACTTGGTTCCTACCCAGAGCTGATTCATCCCCAAGGAACATGTACTCCTTTAGCCAAAAGAAACTGCATACGAGTTGAGGCTGGACAAACTCAGTTATCCAAGAAAATGTGTTTCAGAATGAATTATGTCATAGGCTTAAAGCAAAATGCTTGTATCTCACTTTTCATGTATCCAGTATGGGGTTTTAATAACACAAACATTCACTCACCTGAGTGAGTGGAGATGATTGAGAGGATATGGTATTTGGGACAGAATTTTCTTTTCTTTTAAGTTTATTTATTGATTCTGAGAGAGAGAGAGAGAGAGAGAGAGAGAGAATCCCAACCAGGTTCTGCTGCCAGTGCAGACCCTGATGTGGGGCTTGAACTCACGAACCGCAAGATCATGACCTGAGCCGAAACCAAGAGTTGGATACTTAACCAAATGAGCCACCCAGGCGCCCCAGGGACAGAACTTTCTAATATGACCCATACGTTGACCCCTTAGCAGCTTTCATATATGCGGAATATTTATTCACTTTCTCCATATTCTAGCATCCTTTCCACTACTTTAACTTTAAAGAAGAAATATGTTGTTATAGTTATTTCTCAGAATAACTTCCCTGAGTATCTGGGTATGTCTAGAACTTGTTCTGAGGCTTGGCAAGAGGGTGAAGAACTGCAAAGATTTGTTGAGAATGAGTTTGTCATCACTGTTTTCGTTCAACTTCTCTTAGCAAACATCCAGAACTGCTTTCAGGGATGAAATTATCTGGTGGCCAGTCAAGGCAACCAGGATGAATTCATCTCTATTGATATTACGGGGCAGGAGAGAGAGGCAGAGGAGGTAGTGGAAGTGAGGGAGGTAATGGTGGTGATGGCGAAGGTGATGCCGAAGGTGGAGGTGAGGGCGATGACAGTGGTGGCAGGTGGTGGATGTGATTGTAGTGATTGGGATGATAGCAGTGATAACGGTGGAGATGCTGAAGGTATTATGGAAGATGATGAAGTTGCAGAGGAGGCAGAAAGGGGAAGGTGGCAAGTAGTGGCAATGGTGGGGAGAAGGGTGGTACAGGTGCTGGTGGAGATGATGGTGGTGGAAGTGTTGGCTTCAATGGTGACAGAAGCAATGATGGTGGTAACAATGATGACGTAAAAAGAACTGGAAACATGTCTGCACAAAGACTTGCACATTAGGGGCGCCTGGGTGGCGCAGTCGGTTAAGCATCCGACTTCAGCCAGGTCACGATCTCGCGGTCCCGGAGTTCGAGCCCCTCGTCGGGCTCTGGGCTGATGGCTCAGAGCCTGGAGCCTGTTTCCAATTCTGTGTCTCCCTCTCTCTCTGCCCCTCCCCCGTTCATGCTCTATCTCTCTCTGTCCCAAAAATAAATAAACGTTGAAAAAAAATTAAAAAAAAAAAAAAAAAAGACTTGCACATGAACGTCCATAGCAGCCTAACTCATAATAGCCAAAAAGTGGGAACGACTTGAATGTCCGTCAATGGATGAATGGGCAAACAAAATGTGGTAGCCACACACAATGGATATTATTTGGCCTTAAAAGGAATGGGGTTCTGTTACATGCTACAACATGGATGAACTTTGAAAACATGATAAGTAAAAGAAGCTGGACGCAAAGCCACCACATACTGTATAATTCCATTTATATGAAATGTTCAAACAGGCAAATCTATAGAGACAGAACATAAACTAGAGGTTGCCTATGGCTGGTGGGAGTGGTATGGGAGTGAGTGCTAATAGGTATGGGGTTTCTTTTTGGGGTGATAAAAATATTCTAATACTAGATTGTGCAACTCTGTGAATATACTAAAAACCATTGAATTATATACTTCAAATGGGTTAATTGTATAATACATCAATAAAGCTGTTAAAAAAAAGTGGGGGTATCAGCAATGTGGTTGTGGAGGGTTCACTTTTGGTGTGTGGGAGAGGAAGGAAGAGTTGATTGATACCCGATATACCTAAATCTATGTTGGGTCAAGTCTGAGTACCACAGATTTTTTCCATAGACATTTTTTCTATCTTCTGGAAAACTACATTTTCGCACATAGCTGACACTGAATCGACACACAAGTATTTCTGAAACAGATTATAAAAATCAAGCCAAGTGTCACCCGCCATTGGAATCGTGTCTAAAAGGAACATTTTTTTTTTTCATAGAGTGTTTTTTTTTTCCCCCATACAGTGTTCTCAGCATGCAGAACTGCTTTTTTGGAGCAATGGGATGGAGGAGCCAGGCTTCCTCTTCTCATGTGATTGCAAAATCAGACGGAGTCCATGAAGAAATTAAAGCAGACATCTGAGGTCTATAATTTTTAATAATGTTAAACTAGCTACAAAATGTCAATCACTTCACAAACTGACAGAGGAGACAGGAGGAATTTAATATTACATGCTGTAATGATATTTATCTCACAGTTTATCTATATCTCATTCATTTATATTATTTTTTTTAAGATTTCTTTATCAGCTACTAAATATCTCAGCAATTTGGTGTGCATAGCTCTAGATTAAGCAACAGAGAATTGTACTGATAACAAACCACAGGGGGAAATGGTGATTAAAAAGAGTCAGCCTTATAAAATTTACATCTCCACACTGTTTCACAGCAAGATTGCTTTCTCCAAAACATAGCCTTCAAAAGCAGCAAACAAATCCTATATTACATTCATTTGACATAGTTCATCCAAACGTATATTTTGCTGGAAATGATTAAGTGGTGAGTGTGTCAAATCCATCTTTTTTTTTTTAATTCTTTTTTTAAAAAAAGGATGATTATGATTAATAAGTCTATATATTGACAGAAAGAAAGTGACACTACTTCAGTTTTGCTGGTATAACTTAATCTTGACAGTGTCTCAATACTGAGCATGCTTTGTTGTATTGTTGTTTCTGTTGGGGTGTGTGTGTGTGTGTGTGTTTTCTCATCAGTATGCTACTGTCATGGAAAGATTTTGTTTAAGTAGGAATCTAAAAATCTATTTAGTTCTCATGCATAAATGCATAAATCACATCACTTTTAGTGCAATGCCTGTTATGTAATTCCACATTGTCTAATCATGAAATCATAAAGACAGATGACAGCCATGAGGAACCAAGGACAGCAAATTTTGAGAGTTTCAGAGCCTGACACCCAAGGAAAGGACAGTGGCAGTAGCTCTGTGGAATGTCACAGTTTTACAAGAACAATACTGTGTATTTAAAGAATCAACAGCACATTGAGCATTCCTAAATTGTTGTCATTCAGCAAACACCACTGAGGAGAGAAAAGGAAAAATGAAACCCAAGACATCTTATGTAGGGAGTTAGAGCCACCAAATGACTACTATATACAACCTTTGGAAAGAAAGAGACCCAGAAAGAACAAAACACATAATATTGTTTGGAAGGTGATGAATGACACAAGACAACATTCACAATGGGAGTGGACTGATGTGTGTATGTGTGCAGACCTACTAGGTAATACGATGAGAAAAGCATGAAGGTGCTATTTTGCCCAACAGCATTTGGAAGAGAACACAGGTGGGCACATTTAACCACTCCCCAGCATCTTTGTTGCACGTTGGTTGGCCTCATCAATTCTGGTTTTGTTGGAATCAGCCTAGAAAAAGGGAAAAGAAAACAGAATTCAGGTTACCTTTTGACATTCCATTCTTCCTTCTTGGTCTATTGAAGTGCCCCCTTCTTGAATGAAGGCATCTTGAAACTCCTCCAGTCAGAATTAACCCTCTCTTCTCTTGTGATTCCCGAACCATTTCCTGTGGCTCTACTTAGACATGATCAAAGAAGCTTGATCTTAGCTCTCATGACTGTTTAAACCTACCAGAGGTTATCCTTTTAAGGACAGTGTTACATCGTTTATCTTTCTATCCTGTAATGACACCCAATGACTTCTATGTTAGGTATTCACATCTGTTGGATTGAGTTGAATTACCACCACTTATACAGTTGGATTCAAATCATGGCTACCTTATTAGCAGTATCATTTTGGGCCAATTACATAACATCTTGGGGCCTCAGCTTTCTTGTCCATAAGCTGGGAATAAAAAAGAATATTGCTAACAACCATGAGTGTCTATTATATCCCATTCATTCAACTTTGACAACATCAAGATTAATATCAACTATGAGATGTATATTATTATTAATTATTTTATATTATTATTAATTCATTTTTCCCAATGAGGAAACCAGGCAGCCTGGAGTCAGAGTCCACACTGGTAATCATTATGTTAATCATTATAGTACCTAGGTCTGCTGTGAAAATGAAATGAGTTTATATATATAATATGTTAGAATAATTTTTTACAAAGATTAAGTACTCAATATATCTTATCTTGCAATTATAGTTATTGGATGAAAACTTGACTTGTTTTAGGGATGTTTAATAATTTTAGGCCTCAGGGCACCTGGGTGGCTCAGTCAGCTAAGTGTCCAACTCTAGCTCAGGTCATGATGTCATGGTTTGTGAGTTTGAGCCATGCGTTGGGCTCTGTGCTGACAGCTTAGAGCCTGGAGCCTGCTTTGGATTCTGTGTCTCCCTCTCTGCCCCTCTCCCATTCACCTCTTTCTTTGTCTCAAAAATAAATACAAAAAAATTATTTTAGGCCTCATTTCTGAAGACTCACTCCTGTAAGCCTGATAATTGCCTTTTTTTTTTTTATTAAAGTAGGCTCCACTCCCCATGGGGCTTGAACTCATGACCCCAAGATCAAGAGTTACATGCTCTACTGGCTGAACCAGGCAGATGCCCCTTATAATTCATTGACTTGTTTTAACAAGGGGACTTTTATCATAATTTTGTGCCTTGACTGATCTCACTGCCTGGGTTACCTTTTGCTGTATATATAGCATGAAACCCAGAGTTGCTACCATAATAAACTTTTAAACCCCAGAAAATGAAGTATTCCCAACACCACTGAGAAAGGTATGAGTCAGCAAGCAGAGGCAAATATGAAGATTCTGTTTAGGCTGTTGTTTTGTCCCAGAGTGATTGGTAATGGTGTCTGCCCCTCCCCAGCCTCAGAAGAGAAGCAGGAAGCCAAGAGGCAGTGTGGGAAACAACTGTTTTTCTATCAACCAGTATTTATTCAATTATTACTGATTTTGCATCTACTATGGTACTTGGTACTTTCCTGCCTCCACCAAATTGGATATTCTTTATTCAGTTTAATTGTGAATTCCCAGCACAATTAGAGTTACCAACATTCAACTAGAAATTTGCCAAGTTAAAATAGAAATATTGCTAGATTACTGTAATTCTGAATTATCTGGCAATAGCTTCCTACCATCTGTTTGGATAACCAAAAGTTGACTTTCAAAACAGGTAAGAACATTAATTTGCCTTGATTGTTTTGATCTATAGACTCATATTCTGGACCTTAGTTTACTGATTTGGAAAATAGGTATTCTTTCCAATTTTACTTGGCCCTTAAATCTTCCCTCTTTAGCTATAAATTCTATCAGAAATAATGACCCTTTGGTGCAAAGGAAAATTAAAGGCTCAGACCAGTGTGAAATGTTCCTGCAGATTGAATTATGCTATTTTTTCCAGACTATACACTGAGGAAAGCTCAAATGAAGAAAATCATTCATTTGAAAATGGGTGGCATTTCTGGAGGTAAACATTGTAGAAACTCTTGCATTAAGAATGCACTGGTGAGCCTTCACCTGGTGGTGAAAAGGGATATTTTGAAGTATAACATGAGGTTATTCTTTGGATATCATCAAAGGTTCTGGAACAGACCTATGTTCAATAAACATCTGTGATTTCCACCTAAATTTTCTCTGAAGCAATCAAAATTCAAGCCCATATATCTGATGCAAAAGGTTCTACCTCTTTATTGTATAACAGAAATAGGACCTTTTAGGAAAAAAATCCTGAGGTAATCTCCTTTTAGATGTCTTCCTGGTATTTGGAGAATGCCTGTGTTCATTCTGTTTATATGCTTTAGGACTGTATTTATGGAATATAGCCCACCCCAGTTTTCACATTTCTATTTAGAGAATCTTAAGCTTGCTGGCCTACCCAATATACTACATGATTTGCCCTGTGAGAAAGCAAGCATGACCCCCCCCCCCCGCCCCCCACTGAGCCAGTAAGAGTTAGAAGGAGCTCATTAGCCCACCACCCTTCTGAACACTCTAGAAATATCAGCTTCAGACCATGGCAGGTAGCTTTTAGACCCCTGCTCAGAATGCCAGAAGTAGATGTTTATTACCCTACATGGCAGCCCATTCTCATCTGAGGTTTGAACTGGTTCTTTATTATCTTCCAGATGAAAAAATCAGGTCACAAAGCTGGTGAGTGCTGTTGGAACCTGAGGTCTTAGTTTTCAAATGCTGTGTTTCCTCATTGATAGGAGAATTCAAGGAATGCTAAAAGCTTCAGCTTCACTGTATTTCACTGTGTGTGTGGCATCTACTGCTGACAACTTGAGATACTTTCTTCCTTTTTTTCTTTCTTGTTGGTTTTTTTTTAATTTTTTTTTTTTTTTTTTTTTTTTTTTTTTTTTTTTTTTTTTTTTTTTAGCGAGAAAGAGAGAGAATGCACAAGCAGAAAAGAGTGGCAGAGGGAGACAGAGACAGAGAGAAAATCCCAAGCAGGCTCCACACTCAGCACAGAGCCCCATGTGGGGCCTGATCCCATGACCCTGGGATCATGACCTGAGCTGAAATCAAGAGTCACTCAACCAACCCAGCCACCCAGTTGCCCCTACCACCAACACTGACAACTTTAAATCAAAGTTTGAATACCGGGGCACCTGGGTGGCTCAGTTGGTTAAGTGTCCGACTTCGGTTCAGGTCATGATCTCACAGTTTGTGGGTTTAAGCCCCGCGTCAGGTTCTTTGGTGACAACTCAGAACCTGGAGCCTGCTTCTCTGCCTCTCTCTCTGTCCCTCCCTCACTCATGCTTTCTCTCTATCTCTCTCTCTCTCAAAAATAAATAACATTAAAAAAAATTCAAAGTTTGAATACCACTATTTCCTGAGCAACATAAAACAACTAATATAAATTTGCCCCATTTTAGTAGTTTTCTGAAAGAACTGTACCACTTTAACCTTAGAAGATTGTATATATATAAATAACTCAAAGCAGAAAGCAAGGTTTTTAAATAGACAAAGTAATTTCTTGACAGTCCATGGGGACGTATTAAAATTACATTGCTTTGGGTGCACCTGGGTGGTTAAGTGTTCCACTTCAGCTCAGGTCATGATCTCACAGTTTGTGAGTTTGAGCCCCACATTGGGTTCTCTGCTGTTAGTACAGAGCCCACTTTGCCTCATCTGACTCCTTCTCTCTCTGCCCCTCCCCCACTCATGCTCGCTTGCTCTCCCTCAAAAATAAATAAACATTAAAAAAATTACATTGTTTTGGACTTCCCAAACTTCACTATCAATCCAAGTGATGAGAAAGGATGATGATTGATGGGGTAGGGTGAAGGTTGTTGTTGGAGTCATGAGAGAATATGGGAGAAACATCAGAGGATTCTCTTTACTCTTACAGTGTGATTTTAATTTACTCTTAAATATGCAGGAGACCTTCTAAACTGTTACCTGTTATCAGAAGTGAGAATTTACATGAGAAGGTAGAAGTCTATTAATAATTGTGCAGCTCATATAACATGTATCATTTGGGGCAACGCTGGGTTGAAATGGACTCTATCTAATCATGTTTAGATTATGATTTGGGGAGTAAGACCCAGGCTGGTTATTCGAAGGCAACTAGACCCCTCTCTCACTTCTTAAGCAATTCCACACCTAAAAGGATGATACAAACCATAACGGCTATTTCCCATCCACTTGCCTGCCTTCCAATTATACCTCATGGCTGCATATGTCTTTGCCCTTGTAGTAAATTGGGCCCCAAATGAAAGGTTTTCCCTAGAGAAGAGAACTAGAAATGCAAAGTGGCAAAATTAAGATGCCACTTGCCTTTCCAGGAACACTTTTTGTGCTTAAAGTCCAACTCCATCAATAAAGGTTTGACCCCTCTCTCTTAGTAAAAGTTCTCCTTCTGGAACTCTAATTGAGATAGAGGTACATTATCTCTCTACATCCGTGAGTAAATTGGGTCCATTGACAGAAAATGAGTACTTCTTGTTTTTTCAAATCATTTCCTGATGGAAGGTGGTTCAGCAATTATTTCTTAGTTCATTTTTCTGGGCCATCATGGGCAGGTCAGTCTGTGTTGGCTCCAGTGCTTTTTGAAACTCTCAATATTGTTGTAAAATCTATTGATTTGCACAGCTTTAAAAGCTTTAGCATATCAAAGGCTCTTAGCAAGGATAAGTATGTCATGACTTGCAAAAGTCAGCAAAGCACAAGCTTTTTGCTAACCAGCACTGACATTTATATAGCTCAATATTGATCGGGCAAAATATTATGCAATCAGATATTTTTAATATGGGGCACATAGAGCACAATAAGGCAAAGTATTCCCTTTATGTCTACTTCCTTTTTCAAGTCTTGGGTTCCAAGAAACTCAGTATTTAGCCTTCTGATTCAAAGCATGCTTCTCTGCTCACCAAAGTGGAATGAATTATTTAGAAGAAACTCAGGGCTTCAGGCTCAGAACTTCAACATCCTCCAGGGAATAAAGTCATACAATATAAGATTAGCCAACTAGAATTGATTATAGATGCATGATGGCCACTAAACTTATAATGCATCTCTTTCTTCCTGTTGTCATTTTGACATTTTAGGAGATTATAAGCAATATTCAGGACTCTATTGATTGGGGAGGGGACAGAATACAAGATCATAGAAAGTATGTCAGATTTGTATAGTGTGGGATATCAGGTTTTGGTGCCCCAAATCTTTTTATAAAAGCTACCCAGTGTTTCTTTCTGTTCTTTTCCAATCTCAAGCCCCCAAACCCATTCCTTCCCATTCTATTCTCTCCACTTTTCCTTATGCCTCTTGTTGACACCAGGGGGTTCAGTCTTAGAGGCACATCTGGTGTCCTTGTGTGAATTCAACTTCACCAGATTATGCTCTCTATTTTGAGATCTGGACATGTGAACTGCTGAACTAGAAAAGGAATGTGGGCCTTTTTGAACTATCATGAAAGCTTTGGCATTTATAAAATCAAAGCTCATATTCATTTTCTGGTTAAACTAAAGTAAGTACTCTTTCCCATATTTCCTGATTATATTCCTACATCATCTCTTGACAAGCTCCTAACCAACCTTCAAGGCTCAATTTGACTTTTATTTGGGAGACTGTCCTATAACTTAACTCTTGAAATCTTCCCTCATCTAACCCTACTTTGAATTTTATGTGTGGCTCTCTTGGCAAATTATATAAATTCATCTGGAGGCTCACTGCCTCCCATAGGCTGTGAGTTTCTTACTAGTGGGGATGATGTCCTTCTCATATTTATGTCCTTTGGTGCCTAGCACAATGCTTGAAATAGGAATATCTGCTAGATTCTACCCTCTTGTTTACTTATATGTTGGTGAATTTGTGTCTTGGAAAATAAGGGGAAACTTCCACCTATTGGTGTGCCTGAACCCAGTATCACGGCTTGAGGGTCTTATTATGTCCTTCATCCTTCCTCAGTGGTTATTTCAGAAGAAGTAATGAACAGTGGAAAGTTGTTAACTGCCACAAGCTTACCTTCTCCATGATCCTGTCGATCTGGCGATTCTGTGTATCAATCTCATTGCCCATATCCAGGGCCATGTGACGGAGGTTCCCAATGATACCGCTCACCTGCTCCAGATTTTCATCCATTTCATTTTCTCGGGCATCATTTGTTACCCTGAGAGTCAAAATGGCAATTTTTAGAAGGTAGAATGTGAGAAAAATCTCAAATACCAAGGACTCAAAGCTTAGGGAAAATCTGTAGACGCCTAGGTATCAATCCTATCTACCTTCACTCTGTTCAATATGAGAACATTTTAGCTTTTATACATTAGAAAATAATTTTTTTTAATTTTTTTAACGTTTATTTATTTTTGAGACAGAGAGAGAGCATGAACGGGGGAGGGTCAGAGAGAGGGAGACACAGAATCCGAAACAGGCTCCAGGCTCTAGGCTCTGAGCTGTCAGCACAGAGCCCGACGCGGGGCTCGAACCCACGGATCGCGAGATCATGACCTGAACTGAAGTAGGCCGCTTAACCGACTGAGCCACCCAGGCGCCCCGAAAATAATTTTTTTAAATATTTAAGTAATCTCTACACCCAACGTGGGGCTCGAACCCACAACCCCAAGATCAAGAGTCACATGTTCCACTGACTGAGTCAGCCAGGTGCCCCTACGATAGAAAATAATCTTTAAATTTCATTTTTGAACGCTTGAGTTTATAAAGAAGGCATATTAAATAGATTATCTACTTCTCTCATTTCCACCAGCTCATCACTTCCTCTCTTCATATGTTTATCTCAAGTTTCATTTTTTAGGAATAAAGTCATTTTAGTTGGGAGCATTATAAGTCGGAGAATGAAGATGGAACTAGTTAGAAACTGTATTTTCCTTCTGAGATGTCAACCAACGTCTCCAAGAGTTAAATTTAGAATGAAAGAAAAGGCTTATTGTGTTAAGTCAGAGAATTTCTCTGCTCATGTTCTTCCCCATTTGGGACAAACATCCATGGGAAGGGTAATGATAATTACAGTCTGCCCCTTAATCCGGCTTGCTCCCAAGAACTCCAAAGGGAGCTACTTGTTCCAGATGATTTCTATTTGCTCCGATTTCAATGCAATGGGGGTTTTGGTGGCATTGCAAATGGGTGATTTCAAGGGAAGAAATTGCGATAAAAGATTATTGTCCCATTTTGGGGAGGAAGGAGTTGGCTCTCAAAGTGCCTTACCATCTTGCCATTTTTTCATAGCTCAGCTTGAAAGTTACAAAGGTAGTAGCTCTTTATTGCAAGTGGTAAGTACTCATTCTAGAATGTACTGGCTAATTAACATTTTACCACTGCAGATGGTGATAGCCTAAAAATGTCCAGAGGGGTAAAAAACCCATTCCCCATGGTAACCTCCAGAGTTGACTGTTTCATTAAAGTTTTTAAAGCAGATGAGACCAGGGGAAATTAAAGGAGAACTTCCTAGCTTTTTAACATAAAAGTTTATTTTAATGATCATCAACAGCTAAGGCCTACTTCTAGTTCTATGATTCTCAACAAATCACCTGAGCTTTAAAAACCACAGATGCCCGGGTCTCACTACTAGAGATTCTGATTCAGTTGGTGTAGGTTAGGCTCAAGTCCCGATGTTTTAAAAAAAATAGCCTCAGGTACTCTAATGTGCACCCAGGATTGAGAACGCTTGGTCTAGTTTCCCTGGGAGCAAATAGAAGCAAGAATAGAATTGTCAACTATGAGGCTTTATAGACCTTATACCTAAGTGACAGTAAGCTGTCACTTGAATCTGGATTATTGGTTGGTAATATCAGCTACAATGGTCCAGGAACAGATAGATGTGTAACTATCTGTACACCACTCTAGTCAATGGTACCCTAGTCACTGCTGAGCTCCATAGTAGCCTGTAAAAAGGAATCGGTTTTTTTTTTCCCTTTTCTTTTTAACAACAGGAATATTTGTCATTATTATTTTGTTTTCTAGCTCCTGAGAGCTGAATTCTGGATAGGCAGATCTGTGTAATTTGAGATTTTAAAAACGGGTATTTAAGTTGGCTTTTGCTTCCAGGTCTCAAAGGAAATAAGAAGTCAGGTATGCTTGTTATTCTCTATTTGTACCCCCAGATCCATTGTTTGACTGGTTTTGCTCTCTCCCCAGAGATGCTGGCCTCTCTACAACTACATCACCCAGCTTCTCTTACCCTCCAGCTAGACTTTGGTGGTGACCAGTGAGATACTGGAGGGCAAGAGGAGACAGGAGTGAGGGCACTTATTTCCCTTTCTCGTTTCCTGCTGGTTTTGCAACAGCTGCATTTCTCTACAGTCTCTCACCCACAGTGGTAACTATTGTCAGGTTCTAACAATAGCTCCTGTCCCTTTAGGACTCTTCCTGCTGCTGCTAGTCCACAAGTGATTTACTATTGCTTGTTATTAGCCCTGCCCATGCCTCTATAAACAATCTCTTTAGTAAGTTCTGTTCAATTAAGTTTGTGGAATGAGATAGATGCCCATTTTCTGCTGCACTGATACTGGTCACATGACCTGCTTTGTCTAATGAAACTGGCAAAGCTGACAAGGTTTGTGGTAAGTGCTTGTGTGTTGGAGCACAATGCTTGGAATGCTGCCACCACGACGTCAGAAACCAGGGCTTTTCTGCTGGAGGGACTACACGGAAGAGAATGAGGTGCCCTGCCCAGCCAACCAACAGACAACTGAGTGAGACCATCTTGGGTGATCCCGCGCCAGTCTGCATGTAATGAGGGAGCCCAAGAGGGGCTCTTGGAAGAACTGTCCAGCCAACATACATATTTATAAGTAACCAGTAAAATGGTTGTTGCTTTAAGAACCACTCAGCTTGGGGTGATTTGTTACTCAATAATAGATAACTGCTATAGGACTGGCTGCACACAGCTCACCTCCGAATGAAGCCACCACTGATGGCCATCTGCTCCCGTTCATCCACCACACGAGCAGGCTGGCTGGCCACCACTCCGTCCTGATTATTACCCCAGGCTTTTTTGTAAGCATCACTTGATTTAAGCCTATGCAAAAGAGAGGGTGAGTGACAAGGCAAGGGGGTGGAGCATCAAGCTCACAACAATGGTTACCTCTTCAAGCGAAGAACCAAACCAAGCAAATGGGTTTTAATTTGAGGCATTAGAGAATACCGATATATCATAATCTGGACCGAAACAGTTGGCCACCACCATGCCTCAGCTACTCAGCATTTCATTTCCAATTGAGCCAATTGCAATTGTCTAGACTGTAACCTTTGCCCCAAAGGTTGTTCTTGTTTTGGTTTCTTTTTGCAGTTTCGTTGGATTTAAGACAAAGATTAAGGTAGCTGGAGGACATTCAGTTCTATTTCAGTGGCATGGTTATATTTTGAGACACAAAACACACAGAAAAACATACTGGCAGACAGACACATAACAAGACTGCCAAGTAGAGTGTGTACATCACACCACAGCAACACACTGTCATCAAGAAAAACACACTTGACTGAGTTTTTACACACCATCATGCAGATTCCCTGTTTTAATTTCCCCCCCAATGCATGTACAGAACTAGCTATTCCAACTCTGCATGAAGGACATAATGGACTGGTGGTTGGCCAAGGGTGGTGGTCTTTGAGTTGCCTCTAGTGTGATTTGAATTAGATAATATATCGGTACTTCCAAACAGTCACTATACATCTAGTTGATGTACAAACCTTTGTCCACAGAGACAAAAAGTAAAAGAGGCATAGTGAAATGAATGCAGGAAAATAGAAGAGAGAACAAGCCATCTAGCACCAGAAAAGGAAATCCCTCTATGTCTTCTTCATGCACCAGCTACAGGCATGAGTAGAAAGTGAAGCATTCTCATTTAAGCCAAACTACTCCAGGAGTTGACCATTCTCGAAAAAGGCACTAGCAGGACAGTAATAGCCTTCATGAGGATTTGAAACGCAGGTTCAGTAGCTTCTTTGTCAGGCTGGGGGGTGGGCAGGGTGGGAGTGATTACAAACTCCTACTTCAGGCTATCCTGGGGCGTGACAGGGGAGAGTGGTCTGGAACTGGTGTGGTCTCCATGGGCCATATTTCACTGAGCTGCCTTGGAGATAAACTTAAAATCCAGGCATACCTGTTGTGCCCAATAGAAACATGTGCAGCATATTTTGGTGGGTGTGTTGGATTAAGGCAATCAAAGATGTTTTTAGGTTCTTTGCATAGTAGAAACCATATGCTTTTTCATCCAAAAAACAAGAGAGCTTCCTTTGGTCCCATGTTCACATTTTCCATTATAAGACAACAGAATTTAGCCCTCCCCTCCTTTTTTTCATGCACTAGAGAATCACAGCCATCTATTAAAACTGGCTCTAATACTAACATTTGCAGATTGAGAACCAAGCAACACTGGAGATAAATTGGAAAATTGTACAAATGGAATTTCAGCAATTCCCACAATCTAGTGTATAACTCCACAGCCCTGAGCTGTCAGAATTTACTGTGCTAAAGAGCCATGGGCCCACTCAGTGGGACAGCATCCAAAAACTAATTTAATAGAGCTCAGAGTCTGGCTTTGTTTTTTTCCAACTCCCCATCCCCTCCCTCCTCCCATTAAAAGAAGTTATATGGACCTTGTGATGTTTTCTGCTATGTAAAATATCTGGTATACCATCTTTGGCCAAGTCAAGGGGGTGGGAAAGTTTGCGTTTCTGAAAGAAGGCGAATCACTGCACCCACAATGCTGCACATAGACTCACATAACTGCCGTACATCTACCATAGTCCTTCGAAACATGCTGAGACAGGGCGAAGCCCTCAGAGAGTCCAGGGCACCACCAGCCACTGCATTGTGACACATGGTTTTTAAAGCATTATTTACACACAATAGGGAACACTTCAGTCAAGCTTTGAAGCTCAGTTAGGGTCTCTTGTGCAATAAGGAATTAGTGCCAACTACTATGTGGAATTCGTAGGGGCCATCGTTTCATCTGAACATTAGAATCCATACAGGGGTTGGGCCTGCCTCCACACTTTCTCCACACAGTTGAAGAATGGGGAAATTGTATCTGTTGGAATTCACCGCAAAACAGGTGGAAATCTCACCTGGGGGGACAAGTGGCCACTGAAAAGGATATACAGGTAAATCTTGACTAACTGGAATGCATAGCAATGAGTCATCTTGGTGAATTAAATGCCTTTCTTAATTAACAGTGGGCCATGGAGGAAAATCTTGTTTCAGGGGTGATTGTTGAATATCTGTTAGATTCTCAAGCCACTTTCCTGCTTTAGAGTTTTAGGGTAGTGAACATGACTGACTTTTTCCTTGGTTATAGTTTCTCCTGATGTGCCTGATGGCCTTTCTTCTGAAGATCAACTCTTATTGTTTGGTTCCCTTAGGTATGGAAGTTATAGGATGTAGACTGAGTGGCAGAATGCAAACTTCCCAGGTTGCCCTTCAAGGAAAACCATTTTAAGTCTCCAATGTGATTTCCACCCCCACTTTGCTCAATTGTCTCTTTTTACTAAAAGTGGACGGAAGCAAAAGTATCAATACATTTGAAGGTTCCAGTTAGCTAGATTCCAGTTAATCAGGCTTTACCGTAGATCATTCTTTTAAAACAGTTTTAAATTTATTTGTAAATTGAGCCCCTCCCCCTCCTAAATAGGAAGTGGGATATTTTAAAATCAGCCTCAAAGTTTAAAGGATGTGAATGGTCATATAATCAGCTAGAAATAACATCAATTGCTGTTCTAAAAGCTAGGATCAGGAGAGCTTTTAGGGAAAAGGCTTCTGTTCAAAGGGAGGTGGGAGGAGTGAGGGAGATTGGGTACGGGTTTAATTTTCCAAATGCATGTTGGACAATCCACTCATGCATTTTTTTTTCACCGCTAGTCAAATGAGACTATCTTCCAGAACCCTCATTTTCAGGTTCCTTCTGTTGCAAACCTTTATAACCACATGTCACATTTCTGCTACATTCCAAAAAAGCGTTGCAGAACCTGGAGGACAGTTGAATGTTTTGTGACGTCGTGCATGCAAAATCTACACATTTCAACATTTTAGGCAGTGTACAGGTAGATCTTCCAAGAGGAAGAATTTCGGAGGTATGGGTCCAATTTGAGTAAAGCTTGAGCACTTCTTGCTGAAGGGCTCATGGCCTCTGCAGTGGGTGCAGCTATGGCATCTATAGTCTAATCGCTGGACAGATTTGGTAACTGGTAGGGGAATCTCTTTCATACTATCTTACGGATGCTTGCTTAGGCCAAATTACTGGCCTCTTTTTCTTCCAAAAAATCAAACCATGACATATGTGTTTCTCGACTTCCAAACTCACCCCCCAGTCTTTTCTAACTCTGCAATTTTGGCTTTTGGGGTTAGGGGAAAAGAAAATTCCCTGGGCGCCTCTTTCTTGAGGCTGGTCTCTGGCTCAAGGTACACTTTCTGGAAAATGTTGAAACGTTCGTCAATAAAAGTTGCTGACAGTGAAGCTTTCACTGTAGTATGCCTGATTTTTAATGCATTAACAGTAACTCCTACTAATATCATCTATGCTATGAGATGAATACATTGGAGACGGTATTGATCTGTTCTGCATGCCACATGCTCATCCTGCCTCTGTGCTTGGCAGGAATGAGCTTGTCAAGGCTTGGAGATGGGCCTTGGGAAACCAAAGCTTCAGGCAGGCAGGCAGCACCTACTTGTTACAGGGACACACACAAAGCCCGCAGAATTTTCCTAGGTCCGTCAAATTCTTTTCTGCTTCTTTCATGTCCTTATTGATTTGGTCCATCCCTTCCTCAATGCGTTCCAGTTGTTCTGATTAAACACAAGTATTTTATCCCCACAGAATGAAGCAGATGGAAAAGGACAAAGAAAAAAAAGACAAAACTTCAGACATTCACTTTGACATTAAAAAGAAAAAAATAAAAAGAAAGAAAGAAAGAAAACTGGACGCCACAGATTAGAGCTGGTACCCAGTACCTACTTGTTACAAGGACATATGAAAAGGCCACAGCATTTCCCTAAATCTTTTAAATTTTTCTCGGCCTCCTTCATGTCTTGGTTGATATGGTTCATGCCTTCTTCGACACGATCGAGTTGTTCTGGTTAGGACAAAGGGATGACAGTGTGGAATGAATTTTTTGGGGGTTTCCAACAGAACATGAGAAATGACTATGTGGAACGGAATTTGAAAGAGAAAGATATTACAATGCATGGTCCAAGAGGATGCATTGCTGTAGACTGGTGCTGCTGCCCTACACAGGCATAGGTGGAAGGAAACGAACAGAAATGATGCTCAAAATAGTTGTAATTCAGACACGATGGGATGGGGTAGGTAGGCCTGTTTGATTCTGAGTGTCCAGGAAAACAGCACAGCATATTCACTTACTCAGACACCAGTGAAACCCGAGAGAAAGAAAAACAGGGTGTTAGCTTATGTTTTAGGCATTCAGATTTCATGCCACTAGAGAAGGTATCTGCTTCAATTTTAACTATCTCTATCTTTTGGCTTTAAGCATCCTCGATCAGGTACAGGTAGAAAACAGAATCAATCTTCTTTGGGGAAAATAATTACAGCGATAATTAGCAATGGGTATTGGATCTTTTTTCCCCTAGTAGTGGCTGTCTAGCCAAAGGTAGGCCATGGGCAGTTTTGGGTTTTGAATACTTAATCCATAGACACTGTTAAAAAAAAAAAAAAAGTCAACATCAACAGAGTAATATGCCAAGTACCAGAACATTTAAATTCCTCTCTCATCCTGACTTACTTGCTATGCAAATTCTGGAAGGCATTTCACTTGATTTCCCAGTCTCTACAATGGGGGGCATGTTAGATCCCAAACCCAGGCAGACAGCAGGGAAAACAAATGCTTGGGGCTCTGGAGGAGGGGTGGCAGGCTGGAACATAGAGTCATCACTCCCAGCAAAGCCGACCCAAGTGCATCTGAGACATAGATCAATAGCCATAAAACTGGCTTGTGCTTCTGGGTTGCCAAGGTTACATTCACTAATCTGATTAATTTTTCAACAGTTGTCACCAAATTGAGTAAATTACATGTTCAGTAAAGGGGTTTTTAAAACAGCTTTTAAGACTGTTAAAGGGAAGGAACAATGCAATGCCTATCTAGTTACAAAACCTAATTACACTTCCATCCCTCTTTTCATCTACATTTCCATGTACACATGCTTCTGGGAATAAAGGCTTGATTAGAATAAAACTGATAAATACATTTCCAGTCTAAGGGCATAAATAATCATTTAAAAACAATTTCACATTAAATTGTAGAGTGAAGATTATCATTCCAAAAAATGAAGATTAAGTTCCTTGGTGACCCAAACTGGGGAAACTGTCCATTTGGAAATCAAGAGCCCATTGTGTTCTCTCTTGTGGGACAAAGGATAGAATCTAGCTTATTTGGAATCTGCTACCTGTGCTATGCACCTCAAATGATGGATGAAGGCAAAATTTAGGTGTTTCTCCAGCGTTGGATAGCTGGAAGAAATAACAGTGTTGTGCTGGTGAACTTTTGCTGAGTATGTATAGGTATAGTAATGTCTTTAAGAAAATCTTTAAAAAGACTTTAAAAAAAATTGATGACAACTCTTGACATCCTAGAAGATTCTGTACCTTTCTAAAGACTTTATTCTAGTTCCCGTTAAAGAATGTAATAAACTAGTCTGCAGATTAAAAAAAAATAATAACTACTGAATGAGGGGATTGAGAGGGAGAGGCACAGCTCAACATTGTCAAAAGAAGAACCATGTTAAGTACAGACAGAAATCCCAATGGAATAATTGATAATAGCTTTCTGGAGTGCTGGGTTAGGATGGGATTGAAAAACATCTGGACTCAGAGGGAAAGCAAGCTGCATTCCACTAATAACAGCTGAAATACACGCAGATTATGGCATGGACATACATATTCCGGCATTTGTCCTTCCCAAGGAGTTTCTCCTGAGTTAATATTTTGGCTAAAAATACAACATTTCAGGAGCCCCACCCACCATAGCCCCAGGGATTAGGCAGTAATAAAAATAAAAGGCAATAAAATAAAAATGTGAATTGGTCCACAAGTGTTGTATTTCTGAACCAGGAATTCAAAATAAAATATAAAAACAAACAGGCTGGTCCCAATCGGTATTCCTAAAAGCTGGGTTCTATCATGGGTTGCCAGATTGTTAGGCAAAGGTCATAGCGAAGAGAGGGATGCCAAAACTCTTACGGAAAAGTTGATTCAGAAAACTATGTTATAGCTACCAATATTGGTTGAACTGATCATTTTACCGAATTGAGTCAAACCTTTAATTAAAAACATGTGGAACCATTTTGTCATAGGTATTCTAACTTTTCATTTTTAGAGTGTACTGTTATGTTTGTGGATGTTTGGCATATTGGGACTTCATACAATTTCAATGGATTTCTGTGAGGAATCTCTCAGCAAATCCTTGAAAGTAATCAATATCCTCATTCCATTCCAGGGTGGACAGTAGCATCCAACTGACTGATGCAATGTACTGTCCATTGTTGATTGTTCCTTACCTCCCTAAGCTTGCTTTTTGGTTGTTTTCTGTCTCTTCCTGGAGACTAGGAAGATAGTAACATTTTGGGTTAGGAGAAGTATTCCAGTAGATGGTGCTATATGTTGGGGCAAGAGATAGTACTTTCTTTCGCCATGTTTGGATGACTGGTTACTTGTGATAGATCCACCAATGGCAGGATGCTCAGGGATCTAAGTTTAGAGACCTTTCCTACTAATCTTATTTAAGTAAGGCAACATAAGGCCCTCAGAAGCCTCGACCTGGTTTAAAAACACAGAGTAGAAGAATAGCAAGATGTCAATGCTATTGACCCAGTGTGCAAGCCTTCCTGAGTATATTCAGTTACCAGATGCTGCCTACATGATTTTCATTTTCCTTAGCATTGATGAACATATGGAAATTCATTAAATAAGTTTAAATAGTCACGTGTGGCTAGTGGCTACCCTAGTGCAGCTTTAGTCATTCATAACAGATATTGGTGTGTAGACTTTAGCAAGAGGAATGTTTTCTCAAATGCTACTTTGTACCTCCATGAACCTTTTAAGAAAGTCGGCAGTCACTCTGGGAGAGGACTTACTTTGCTTTTACTCTGCCAGGCAAAGGTCAAAGATTTCCCTGTTTAGTTTGAAATCGATCCCATGGGATTGTCTCAAGAGCGGAGTCTTCAGCATTGAAACAAACACATAACCCAGCAAAGGCCAACAAAAGGAATAAGAGATAAGGAGGTGAAAGGTTAAATTAGCCCACATTACTGATGAGGTTGGTTTCATGGGGATTTCACTTGGAGACAAGTTTTCTAGAGAAATAAAAGTCCCAGGAATCAGTGCATTTCCAGGGCCATCTGTCATGCTCAGTGCTCCTTGGTGTCTCCTGATACCTGGGTATAAAACAAGAATCCCATAAAGAATTGCTGAGTGCAAGCCTTTGGCTGGACAACCTGGAATAGTTCTTTAGAAGGATGTCTGTTTCTTGAAACTCCTGTGCAGCTGCAGGGTAGAAGCAATCAACATTTTTGGTGTTGAGGCATAGACAAAATTAGTAGAGCATAACTGGAGAGACATTTTAAAGCAGTTACTGATCTAAACAATTAAACACAGCATACACAGAATTAAAATGCATTTACCATGGCAGTGAAGATAGTTGTGAAGATATGTTCATCTGTCATTTTAAAAGGTCCTAATCACCTTATAGTATAAATGGAACGTGTGTACCACTAAAGACCAGGCAGAAGCCACTTGCTTTTGGAGGTTTTACAGTTGCATGTTTTTTTTTTTTTCTCAGTACCAATGTAATTACCATGCATCTGGTAAAACCGAAAGTATTCTAGAAAATATGTTTAACCAAAGAATTCAGCATTTACTGTGATGTGGCCACAAATGAAATGTTTGAGCTGAGAACATTAACTATCTTGGGGGGAAATCTGTTATTCTGCTTTCTTTCTCAGAGAATAATATATAGATGCTCCTGGGAATCATTTGTGCTTATGAATCATATATTTTTGTGTGGAGATTTTGGCAAATTTTATTTCTAGATTTTCTTCATCAAAGTGCAATGAAATCTGCAACTCAAGTAAGCATGTTATTCACTTTCTCTCTTTTTAAATTTATTTAATTTTTTAATGTTAAGTAGGCTCTATGCCTAATGTGGGTCTTGAACTCACAACCCCGAGATCAAGAGTCTCACGCTCTACCTACTAAGCCATCCAGGCGCCCCACTTTCTCTTGATTCCACATTTGTATGTATTATTTTCCAAGTCTTCATGTCAATGCATTACAATATTGGGGGGAAAAAAGCATCATCTTGAGCCTTTCTGAAAGCTTCCTTCCAATTATCATGCTCCCTTTTTTACTCCCTTCACATACAAATTACTAACAAAAACAGTTAATAAGATGGAACTCCTAATTATTTGGGTATATATGTATCAATTTAGCTCTGGAAATGAGGTACTGCTCTTCTACATGGGCACCTGCTGTTTAATTTTTTTTTTTAAATGATTTGCTATGTCCTGAGTTTCAAAATCTGGCACATTGTTACACAGACCAAGCCAGCAAGTCTCACAATTATAACAACTTCATTTGGGGAGTTCTGAAGATTGCCACAGCTACTGTAATTCCTTCAAAATACAACTACTTCACTAGACTCCCTTACTTACATACACCTTTTGATAATTCGTATTTCAAAAATTGCAGGGAAGTGTTGGGCTTGATGTTAAATTGCTTTTAAAAGCTTTTTCTTTTGTTTTTTTTTAAATTGGTTGGTATCTATTTATTGACAAAGTTCAATACAAATACATAATATAGAAACAAAAGCCTTTATATGACAGTCATGAAGATGTGCCCCTCAGAACTCTCTTCAAGAGGGAATTTGTAGTTAGTTCACATCTCTAGCTGATGCACCTATGGGATCCGCCAAAGCAATTGCATGGAGACCATGCTTCAAGCATCACTGGGACGCTTCTAGCCTAGAGCTGAGCACAATGGAATCACTAAAGATGAGGTATTCCTGCCCATCACGGGGCTATCATTAGGTTATCTTAGCTACTGGCTCCCCGTCAGCTTGGCTGACACTTTCTCAGAGCAGTACTGCAGTCTGAGACTCTTCCTCCCCAAACCTCCTCCCCTCCATTCCTCTTACAAGTGTCAGACCTGTGTCAATCTGACTGGCTGTCCCTGTCTACTCCTGCTCCTCATCTCTTGATTCATCACAGGTGTCCATAATAGATCTCAAACACTTCTGATTCTTAGCATTTGCTTCCCAGAGGATCCCAAATGATACCTTCCACTAGTTCCTCCATGTCCCAGCCCTAACTCTTCAGAAGTTGGTAAAGATTTATCTCATTTAGTGTAATGATTGCAGAATATTTCTTTATGGCCAGAACATAATTTGGTTGCTCTCCCCACTGATAGACATTTAGGCCGTTTCCAGTTTTACACTATTATAGGTTAGGCATGTATATTTCTCTTCTTATAGCTGTCAGTGTATATCTACAGCATATAATTCTAGAAGTAGAATGTTTTGGTCAAAGATGTGTGCACTTCATAATTTAAAGGATCATGACATTACTCTTCAAAAATTTTTATCAGTTTACAGTGCCTATCTGTACATTGAGAATCTCTGTGTTATCAAAACACTCACAGCATTGGTTATTATCAATTTTAAAAATTTGTATCAGTCTGTTCTAAAGAGTGGCATCTCATTATTGTTGTTGGTTCAGGCATGGCTTCATACGTCTATTTACAAATTGACTATTTATATCTTAAATCCATTTTGCTTGTAGGTTTTGCCCTTTTCTTTGATGATATGCAGGTCTGTCTGTATTTTACGGAAATGCCTTAAGTCTGCTATCTGCTATCTGTATGGCTGTATGAACCTCTTTTGAGGTTCATTTATTTCAGAAGTTGGCTTGTGGTGTCCCATGTTGTGAATACATTTTACGTTTTTATCTTTGACATTAAAAAAATTTTTCTCATGATTCCTAAGAATTTTCTAATGTTTTCAAAAATATAAATAACAAGAAAAAAGTTCTCAAAAATTTGTTTGTTATGATAAGAATTCAGAATAGAATCAGGTAACTAACTTGTGACTAGCATTAAATAAAAATTGCCATATGACTAGATGTATTGAGAAAAAAAAATATTACCCTTCTAGCTTCCACTTTAGAGTAGAGATGATTTTCCTTGATACTCTGATTTTCATTGCTTCTAGCACTTCCATAATAATTTAAAAAACAATTTAAATATTTTAAGTGGTTCAATTTCCCATTTTCCAATAATCTCCTTCAGCTTCTATCCTGTTAAAGACAGCTTCTAATTATTTAAGGAATCCTCATGATGACGTGGAAATCAAAACTGCCAGACACTGAATTAGGATGGTCAGAAGAAATGGACAATGTGACATATTATTCTCTCATTCTATCTAGGGATTATTACAAGAAACTAAATTTATGGGGAAAACTGGGGATAAGGGGGAATCAGAGAATTCTCAAACTGTCCAAAATACTACCATTAAAAGAAAATACAAACACATGAGTTTTGCCTTCAAAATTCTGTTATTCCAACATATATAACAGGGAGAGTAGTAACATTCAATCAGTCATGAAGGCCTCAATACTCCCATACATTTACCAGTGTTTTCAACAAAGAAAGGGGGAAAAGCAAGACGATGAAAACTCTAGAACCCTCATATTCCTACATGCGTGTAACACGTGTCAAAAGGACCACCTGTGTATGCAAAAATAATTTTTTGAAAATGCACTTTATTCAGATGAGGAATTGTTCTTACTGAAGAAATCTCAACTTACCTCCTTGTTCATCCAACATAACCAAAGTCCTGATACCAGCATCTTTACTCTACATTCCAACAATGGTAGCAAAGTTGAAAAGCAGTTAGAGAGAGAAAAGAGAAACAGAAATCAGTAAGGGGACAATTAGCCCAAGAAATGGAAAATGAAGAAGGACCAAAGGAAAGAGAGGGAGGAAATAGGGCAAGAGTATTAAGGGCTGGGGAGGGATCAGAGGAAGGGGTCACCTATGGACTTGCTCTCTCAGTGATTCTTAGGATAGAAGAGGGGATGTAGCTCAGTCTCCATGGAGGTAGGGCTGGGGATGGGGCTTGGCATGGAACTGGAATACACAACTTAGTATTATACTGTGAAATACTTGGAAAACAAAAATGCCTTATAGTTTCTATAACACCATCCACGGAAAGCAAATCTTCCAAAATCTAGACTAAATCTTCTCTGGCATGATACATCAGGAAGTTTCCCTCAAGTGAATAGGGAAGGGATGACCAAGTGGAAAGTAAGAAACTTTGGGGCAAAATTTTTAGGTTGATCAAAAGAGATCATTGCTTCACAAAGGTTGAGAAATACGGGCCCAAACAGAACTCACTCTCCCATTTTCTCTCTACAGGGGAAAGTTCTGTGAGATTTAGAAAATGGATGGATGGATGAGAAATAAGGGCTCTTTATTCTGAAATCTAAAATTCTGCACAGTAAGAGAATGAGAAAATAATTCAGCCACAAGCTTTACTGCAGTTATTTTGTGCAGAAGTCTGTAAAAGGCACCCCTCACTTCACTCCTTATGATCTAAACAAATTGAATACCTGAACCATTTGGGGGATGGGAGTAGGAGTTGGTGGGTAGGGAAAAGGAACACAGATATTTGCATGGCCCAACCTTAAAAACCATCATTCCTGGGAATTCAAACTAGTTAAGGAAAGACCTTTGTTTCATAGGGTGATTGTTAATAAGTATAAAGTGGCATTGCTAATAGTTGGGATTAATTGGTTTTTTGAGGAATGCTCATGGTGGCCCCTAGAATAAGCTCAAAAGTAAGACATCTCTCATGGCCCCATTTATTTTCCAGGGATTCATTTTAAACCAATAACTAAGAAAGAAAGACAAGTTAGTGGAGGTCAACAGAGGTAGTTTATTTACTAATTTATTATTTTTATTATTATTATTTTTTAATAGTATTTTAACAGCTCAGTTCCAATAGGACTTCTAAAAAATAGAACACTGAAAATGTTTTTTTTGTGAATTTTATAAACTCACCATTTCAGAGAATGTGTAGTTAACTCTCCTAGACAGGAAAAGCCAAGTTACTCTTGAACATGTTTTGATAGGCTTTAGTTGTGAGGTTAGGGTGTAGTCTGTAGAGCTTAGGATGACTTCAGGAGTCCTCAACAGCACAGATTCTGGAGCCAGACTCTGCCCTGAGATCCTGGTGATTTCATTTCCTAGCTATGGGACCTTGGGTACATGTCTTAATTACTCTGTGCCTCATTTTCCTCATTTGTAATATAGTAATAATAGTTAATACCTCATTGAGTTGTCATGGGAATTAAGTGAAATAGTACATCCCACATGCTAGACTGGTGATTGGCCTACAGTTAGCATGACAAAAGTGTATATAAAATAAATACCCTCAGCAAATGCGTCTATAAAAGGATATCTAGGCAAATGAAAAATATCATCATTACCAACTACCATCAGAAGCTTCCCGACCACTACCTCCCAAACCTTCAAGTGCATATGTATCCCCTGCATAGGAAACAGCTTGTTTAAATGTAGATCCTTAGGGTGCCTGGGTGGCTCAGTCGGTTAAGCATCCAACTTCCGCTCAGGTCATGATCTTGCGTTCGTGAGTTCAAGCCCTGTGTCGGGCTCTGTGCTGACAGCTCAGAGCCTGGAGCCTGCTTCAGATTCTGTGTCTCCTCCTCTCTCTGCCCCTCCCATGCTCATGCTCTGTCTCTCAATACTAAATAAATGTTAAGAAAAATTTTTTTAATGTAGATCCTTATTCAGTGGGACTGGGATAGAGCCTGAGAGTTTGCATTCTGAATGAGCTCTACCATCTAATGATACTGCTGGTGCCCAGACACATGCTGAACAGCAAGATTCCAGACCCCAAAACACGTTTGTCTACACTAGCTGGTACTTTAACAATTTCTGTGCCCTTTTTCCTGCAAATTTTAGCCTTTGCTTAAGAGAAGAAATTGTAAAAAGCAGATGGCCTTATTCAAGCATATGGATGTGACAAGGTAAGTACTGGTGAGGACAGAATCACCTCAGAGATCATTTTCTCTTTATAGGACACAACTCAAGGCCATGCATGAAATCCCTGTTCCATTCTACTGGGGACACAGGATGAGAAGCAGCTAGTGACTTCAGTTTGGACAGTCCAGGTCTCATCTGTTCACAGTCTCTGTTGTACTTTTTATGGAAGCCTGCAAGTATAACTTCACATTTGTTCAATTTGCTGCTAAATGTTTCAGTGCTGGAATGATTCACAGAACTAATCTGAAGGAGCAAGAGCTTGCTCCCATTTGGGTAAATAGAAGCTGTGGGTACCTAATCAGGGAGTCAGGAACACTGGGCTGCGCTCTTAGTTCAATCAGCAACTAGTCATGAGATTGTGGAAGAGTCACTTGATTTTTAGCATGTTTCCCCATGTTTAAGATAAGGGTAAAGATGCCAAAGAAGACTGGGTGGTTACTGGGTTGGTGTTCATTCACTCATTTGTTTATTCATTTGTTCATTCACTCATTCATTCATTCATTCATTCACTGATTATTTATTGAGCCTCCACTCTGTTCCAGGCACTAAGGTAAGGGCCAAGCATATGGCTTCTCAACTGCTTCACAGAGTTAGACACAGTTTGGTTAGGTGGACAGAGTTGGGATCTGGGAGTCGATAATTTCAAATTTTAGACTTATCTTTGTAGTTCTATTGTAAGAGTCACTTGTTCTGTGTCTCAGCTTCCCTAGGTGTCAGACAGGGAAAGAAACAGCTCCCTTACTGCCCAGAGTACTTATAAAGATTAAAATGAGCTCAGAAAGTAAAGGCTTCTAAAAGTTCACTCTATGGGAGGCTGTATTTACAAAAAGCAATTAAGATAAAGGATTTAATTTGTATAGAATCTCAATCAGTTTAGAATGGGCTGCTGTGTTTGTTTTTTCAGATCCTTTTGCTTTTTGCAGAATTCTCAAAGGAAAAAGTAAATATGGTAGGGTTTGCTGGTGGAAGGGGAGTGCTGTGTGTAAGAATTCACAGTCTGGGATCTGGGATTCACTAGACCTGGGTTTTAATTTCATGTGTACCATTTGTAGCTGGGTATCTCAAGCAAGTTACTTAACCACTGTGTACTTCAATTTCCTCCTTGGTAAGATGGAGATCAGAATAGTAGTAAAAGGTGGCTACCTACAAGGGTTAAGTTAGATTATATATGTTTGATGATGATGACTCTAGGTATAGTACCCTACACATAGTAGGTTCTCAATAAATTTTAGAACTTACATTTGACTCCACTGTATTCCTGACAGTTTTTATCAAAATAACTGGATTATTCTTTGGGGATACTAGAAATGCAAGGGAGAAGGGCAGGGATGGGGATAATATTTCAGGAAAGGCAGAATATTACTTTTCTCTTATTCTTAAGGAGTATTGTGTTTTAATAGCTAGGAAAGAGAGAAGATGGTTCCATTTTTGTCTTAGCTCTATTCTTGGTTTCTGTTTGAGAGTGCTGGGAAAATTGTCTACCTAAAAACCAGGGAGTTGGAGATGTCAGGAATTTTTTTTCTTTCTTTTTCTTTCTCTATTTTTATTTTCCCTTTCTCACAGATGAACTAAGACCATGTTTCTAGAACATTTTAAAGTCTTTCTTTTCTCATTCTGAGATGCTTTCCCCAAAGCCCAACATATCTGAACTAAAACCAGGACTGTCTAGGCACTATCTTAACTGCTAGAATTCGAAAAGACCCCATATCTACCTATAGGAAAACAACTGCCCTGCCTCAATTTTCCAGTTTTAGTAGAAAGTCTGGCATAACAAAGATATAGCTTTAGAATGCTTATTCCCTTCTCATTACCAGAGTGTCTTGAAAGATAAATTGGGATGAAAAGAAAAGATGCTTAAAACATCCATGCAAAAAACACCACACAGAGCCTCAGTAACTATCACTCCAGGAAAGCTCTGTGTGGTGCCTCTGAATTGGCCTGCCCTAAAGCAGTGGGGCTTTCCTGGGGCTAGTTTTCATAGCTCAAGGCATTCATGTGTAGATTTCATTTCCAGCATTTATTGTCAGCAGAGTTAGCCTTTTCGCCCAGAACCAAATACTGTAGAGACATTCATGACTTTATTACCAGAATTAATTGTTCCCTCTTATGTGCTCCAAAGGCAGGTAAGGCCTTGAATTTGGAGAGTTATTTTCATACCTGGTTTCCTGCATGATACAAATTTATATCTTCCCTCAGACCTCCAAAGTTAGGAATTCCATACATGTTTGTTGAAGAACAGCCATCAGAAGAGCCAGTTTGCAACTCTAGGCTGGGAACCAAGTGTTATATGATTTCCAATCTTTTTACCTGTATATGGTATCTAGCTTTTCTGAACTTTCCCAATTGACTTATGTGTAACTTTACACTATCCTTGAAATGCCAATAATGGCTTCTATTAAAAAGTAAGATTCTACACCTGCCACTCTGTTACACCCTCAAGTCTATGAGGGATGGCACAAAGTCATATACTGAACTGAAAGTGGGGTTGTCTGCCTTAGGGAGACTTTACAAATTTAGTGACCTTTCCTGTCTTTGAGACTAAATTTCAATAAGAATTCAGCTCAATTCAAATTAGATAGCACTGATGCACTTTGGGATCATGGGGAAGATCCTGGTATTTCAGTGCTCGTATTTGCCAAATGATTTCTGCCCTTGATGAATATTTAATGCTGATTCTCTTTAAAGAAAATTTCTTTTTTGATTGAAAAGCAGACTATCATCTGAATAGCCACTGCCCTAGACATAAGGGGTGTTTGACCATCAATATAAAATAACCCAGGAGGAAGTAAGAGCAATCAGTCTACTCTAATAATGCCTTGCTCGTAATTTCCCAAGGATAGAAAGTCTAATAGCCTCCTCTCATTTATAGAGGTGGGACTAGCTTCTGTCTGTTTCACCCCTGGTGCTATAAGATGCAACTTCATGCTTGATCAAGAAATACTTTAAGAGAAACAAAAATGTATGATTTAAGTATCCTACTTTAATCCGTAGAGCTTTTGAGACTCTCCCTCTGTTAGAATAAATGAGAGCAGACACTTCTTTCTCAAGACTGACTGACACTACTTGCAAGTTAAGAAGAGGCAAAAAAATATTGGTTGGCCCAAAGACTCCAATGGGTGAGGGGCCAGTTCAAAGTGATGCATTTTAATGCATTTGCTCCACCATTTTCCCACATTCTAAGCAGTGTTTCAACTTGCATACGTGGGCAAATTGGTAACAGTTCTGGTACTTTACAAATTTACTTGACACATGCATACACGTAAACAAAAATGAAAAACGAGCCTGGAGGCTATGGTTGAAGGTCATAAAGACATAGAACATAATAATGTCAGCTGACATGTGGGTTCGCTTCATTTCAACATGAGAACTCACATGGGAATGTCACAAAAATGTGATTCATTTCTTCTCATGATGGGTTGAGGGACAATAAGCTAACTCTAGAAAGCCTCACCAGCACTCTTAGATTTAGAATATCTGCCTCCTTCTTGGTCCTCAAGTATTTCTGCATGAGTTGTGTTCCCAGGGTAGAGCAAAGACAATATTTCTCTTCCTTTAGAGATGGAAAGCTGCTTCATGTGATGCCGAGGGATCCTTTGTTGGCCTGCCTTCCTATAGGGGCCAATTTATGCTACATTACAGGCTCAAATTCTCATTTCTCATGATAACCGATTTCATTACGTGTACCTCTCACCCTTTCCTCAGTGTCCTGGGGCGCCCACGGCACTACCTTCTCCCCACTCCTCCTGTGGCAATTCACATGTAGCCAGTATTTCATTTCTGGGTAAGAAGCTGAAAGTGCAGAAATAAGGGAAGACATTGGCTTCTGTAGTGTGAGAGGCAGCTGAACTTCCTTTTAGCCTTATAAAATTGATCTTTCCTTCCTTTCATGTCATTGCATAAGCAATTTACAGTAGCATGAGGCAAATAGGCTCATTTAATCATTCTCCTTGAGAACACTGAAGATCTCGAAAAATGATAACCACACATGAATTGATAAGGAGTTTCAAAGCATAGCTAAAACAGCATTTCACTAAATAAAAACTATTAGGCTTGTTTTATTCAGTTCAGATAAATATAGCCCATCCCATTCTTTTTCCACTTCATCTCTCCCAATAGACAAGTTCAATTAATCCATTTATTCTTCCTGGTTGACTGCTGCTCTACCAAATTGGAAAGAGCAAGGTTTATTGTAAGTGCCCTTTTGATTCCATTATTGCTATCTGTCCTATTTTACCCATTTAAAAATAGTTTGGGATTCATTAACCATGCCTCGCAAATGGATGTTTAATCCAGAGTCAGGAACATAAAAGAGCTTCTATATGTGCGTTGTGGACTTGAAATTCCTTTTATCAAAAAATTTTCCTATTATTTCATGAATTTTAGTGCCTGACTCTCAATATTACAATTTCTGAAAATGTTGTATCTATTGGGATATATATTTTTAAAAGTCATATATATATGTGGTTAAGTCAAAACAGAATGTCAAGATGAGATGTGACCTAGAGGCATCAAAGTCATTACAAGGGAAGTTTTTATGTAGATAATTCCTTATATTTGCTTAAAGTGATTCAATCTTATATGAAGATTTCTTGGGAGCATTTACTTGGAAATACCATCCATCTCTACTTCCCAGACTATAAAGGTAGCCAGGGCTGGGAGGAAGAGGGGATAGTTTAATGGCTGCCTGACATCTCCCTCATTAACGTGGCTTCCTGGTAGACTTCACTAGCTCTGGAATCAATGGGATCATGGCCTAGGAAAAGGCAGTAGGGTCTAGGAAAAGAATATGCCAGCAAAAGGAATTCATTATCTTGAAATTCAGCCACTCCTTACCTCTTCAACCAGTTGCAGCATACGACGGGTGCTTTCCAGTGACTGAGATTTAAAAAAAAATGCATAAATATTATCAGTGCAGAATCCAGAGGTCTTGGAAAACCAGAACTATTCTCTTTACTTGAGAAACACAAAGGGTTACTATCACATATTCTTTTAAGTTTATAACTGAAACACATTTTCAATCTCTTTCCTATCAGTCTTTCTACATAATAAGATTCCCTAAAGCAATTACATTAAAGCTGATCTTCTAAAATCAAAACCATATGAAGCTGATCTTGATATCAAAGACAAAGTAATCTGGAAAAGATAATTTTGCATGTGCAGGATGCATGAAAAATTATCTCAAATACTCAGACGACTAATTTGGCCTCCCTGGACCAAGAATATTGAATTTTAAACACAAACATAATTTTTCATGAATTGAGATGAATCTAACATCAAGTTTCTCATAAAGCTCCTAGAAACACAATTGGAAGTTCTTATCAATACAAATTAAGCTGTCGCCTTAGGGTGAAAAAAAATCAAGCATGTTTGAAATAACTAGCCTATAGGAGACAGCTATAATAATTATCTTCATCCTTAGATAAGACAAAGTGAGACGGAAAATCTGAAGTCAGCACTGGTCCCTCTGGCACAGCGTTGTCGCTTTTGTCTCAGTTCTTTTGAAACTAACAACTAGACTCCAGCAACCAGGGTGATTTCTCAAGGCTTTGCTTTTAAGTGACAAACTTATTTTGGACAAGATTCTGCAGAAATGTGAAGAATGTTAACTTTCCTGGAAGAGCTGTCAGGAGGCTGCTTTTTGAAATAAATAGCTGTAAGCTGTGGTATGCTAGTAAATGCTAAACAAACAGCTCTCTGGAAAACATATATGAATATGTATATATGTATTTAAATTTACTATTTTTCTGATATAAGGGATGGAAAGCATTAAGTTTACAAATAATTCCATATAGCCAATTGATTCTCCCAGAAAGTTTCTGTTAAGGTTTGCAGAACTCTTGTGTCCAATGCTAAGCGTGCAAAGAACAAGTGTAGTTCTAACAGGAATGTTGGTTGATATTTTCATTTACATTAATGAATAAAAGGAATGTGAAACAATGAGGACATGTTGGAACTTCACTAGTTTGTCAATGATGCAGGTGACTTCTTTACTGACGAGAACAACAATTTTTGAATACTGGAAGATTTCCTCCATTTTTTTGTGTTAATTGAAGAATAATGGCTAGAGACAGGCAGACTTTTAAGGTTATTAATATATTTTCTCTACTTTCATAAGTCTAGACAAACAATAAAACAGTAAGTCAGCCCTGACTTGTAGTGCCTGCAGATTCCTGGGATATAAATACTCTTAATCTGTCTGATTTTTAACTATATCATGGGTCACTGAAGGTGAACTTGGGAAGATGTACAGTAATGTACCATTACATGGTATTCCTACACTATAGATACAACACTAGTCAAGAACTTTGAAATCATAGATAGAAGTAAAATACAGTAAAATAATTAGGATGTGATGAGTTTTGAGTATTTATTAATTTTGGTTTTAATATAATCTATTTAATTGTCAGTTTATATAATTCAATTTTAGTACCAGTTTGCAAAATTCTGGAAAATGTAATAATCACCTCTCAGAATTAGGCCAGCTCTAGCACACTGTAGGCTATAAGATATCCGAAGACATTGCTTTTTTTAGAAGATCTTGACTTCTCTAGATTTCTAGAAATTGGGAGTTTAGGGTAAGTCATTACTTGTACATAGGTTTATCAAACCATTCCTGTCTGCAGAGGTATCAGGTATATTGAATATCAAAGTCATACCCCACTGTTTTTTAAATTGAAATGTTGGAAGACCTTTTCCACCTGAACCTGAATAAGTCAAACTACTCAGTTCCCCACCTTTTGTTCCTTTCCTGTGTCCCATCCCTCACCTCATCAGCCAGCTGGTCAGCCCTTCGCTGCATCTCCTCCAGTTCATTGCGCATGTCTGCGTCTTCAGCCATGGTAGTGGTGGTGGGGGAAGGTGGCTGGGTGCTTGGGCTGGGGAGTCAGTGATGGGTTTGGACACAAAACCTGAAAGAAACAGATTTGAACATGTTAGGGTTTATATGAGCGCATGTAGTATGTGCAAATAGGAGAAGATCTCAATAGCCCACACTCTTTCTCCATAACTCAGTCATCTTCTGAAAGGTGGAAGCCATACTCAGACCAGGATCAACAGAATTTTGCTGTTTCTCCAAAGGGTGCATTATGAATGTATACTTGCCAACTTTACAATGTAGACAGATACCTATGAAGATATCAGATAACTATGAAGCATTCTTAAGACACAAATCACCCAAGATTTTGGAATGACAATATGGAGGGATGCTGTTCTGGGTTAGTACGCTTTTAACCTCATATTTATTTTTTATTTTTATTTTATTTTTAAGAGCTTTATTGAGGTATAACTGACATATAATAAACCCCACATATTTGAAGTATATAATTTGAAAAGTTTTGACATATGTATACACCCAGGAAACCATGACCACAATTAAGAAAATATATCCATCACCCCCCAAAATTTGGTCATGCTCTTTGTAATCCTACCTACACATTCAATCTCACCTTACCCCAGGGCTGAGACACTGCTTATTTGCTTTCTGTTACTATAAATCAGTTTGCAATTCCTAGAATTTTATATAAACGAATGATACTGTATATGTCATTTTTTCCCTCATTTCTTTCACTTAGCATAATTATTTTGAGATTATGTTGTAGCATGTATTAACAGTTTGCTACTTTTTGATGTTGAGTAGTATTCCATTGCATTTAGAAGCATTTAGAATATAGGGCTAAGGGGGGGCACCTGGGTGGCGCAGTCGGTTAAGCGTCCGACTTCAGCCAGGCCACGATCTCGCGGTCCGCGAGTTCGAGCCCCGCGTCAGGCTCTGGGCTGATGGCTCAGAGCCTGGAGTCTGTTTCGTCAGGCTCTGGGCTGATGGCTCAGAGCCTGGAGTCTGTTTCCGATTCTGTGTCTCCCTCTCTCTCTGCCCCTCCCCCGTTCATGCTCTGTCTCTCTCTGTCCCAAAAATAAATAAACGTTGAAAAAAAATTAAAAAAAAAAAGAATATAGGGCTAAGGGGAGGCTACCTGAAGATGTGTTACTTTGGCATACAGATTATTTCCAGCTGAAAACAATCAGGGCCCAAAAGACTCAGGAAGAAATTTGACTCTCTCCCTAACTGCCTACAAGAATTTAGATAGAGGACCTCCTCCTGGAAAGGAGTTATCACTGTAGATAACTACAGTATAACAAGAACTAGGGGTGGTAGACCAAGAAGGATTTAGCGAAGTCTGATTGTTAAAATTCCTCCCTATGCCATTTGTTTCTGTATGGCCCAGCAAACATTTACTCTTTTTTTTTTTTTTTTTTTTTTTTTTAATCTTCCTGCAAATTTCTCCCTTTCCTTTTAAGTCCCAGATCCCTACGCCCTTCTCCTTAGTTCAGGGTGACATATATACCTCATTTTGACTGACTGTCTTTGGAACTCATGTCTACATGGATTCCCCATACATACATAATTAAATTTTATTTTCTCCTGTTAATTGGTCTCAAATCCATTTAATTCTTAGGCCAGCTAAAGGAATCCTGAATGACAGATAATTTTTTCCTCCTCCAGCAAGGAGCTACAGGCAGAAAATCTTTGTCTCTTGCAGTTGTTATCAGAGTTTGCCAAGAAGGCTTATTGACTATGCAGAACTATTTTTTCCAAAAAGGGTTGGATCCTTATCCCTGAAATGTGACCAGCCCATTTTATGGTTACACTCTTGAAATCCCACATGATGCAAATTACAGGTAGCCACACTGAGCTCCCTCCAGAGCCAACCAGCACCCTCTCCCTCTTCCTTTTTCCCTTCTTTCTTTATCCTGTCTTTTCTTCTTTTTCAAATACTTACTGAGTACCTATAATATGCCAGGGCAGTGTTAGGCACTAAAGATATTGATGAACAAGACAGGTAAATTCATTGCTATCACAGAGCAACAGCCTAATTAGAAAGATGGGAGTAAAATAAGGAAATTAAATTACTTAGTGTGAAACTGATTATATTTGGGGATATACCATGGGTGCCCATGGGTCATAGCCGGTTTCCCTGAGGAAGTCATGTCCCCAGCAAAGGCCATCAGAGGTAATGGGATAAAGAGCCTAAGGAAGGGTTCAAGAGGATAAATATTTGATATGATAAAACCTTCTCTGTGAGTAGTGAAATTATAGAAGGCATGGGCTCTTGTTTTGTGGCTGAGATGGCTAAGTGTGCACTGGAATTTTTCCTCCCTCTTCCATTGTAGAGTGTTGTTTTAGGGAAATGGCTGCCCAGTTGGGAATTACATTTCCAGTTCCTATTGCAAGGAGGTGGTGCCATGTGGCTAGAGGTGGTTTATGAGTTACAGTGGAAATGATGTGCATCCCTGCCAGGCTAAGGCAATTCAGAAACAGGCATTCCTGGGGTGCCTCAGTGGCTAAGTTGGTTAAGCATCCAACTCTTGGTTTTGGCTCAGGTCGTGATTTCACAGTTTGTGAGTTTGAGCCCCTCATTGGGCTCAGCACTGACAGGGCGAGCCTGCTTGGGATTCTCTGTCTCCCTCTCTCTGTCCTCCCCCTGCTTGCTCTCTTTTTCTGTTTCAAAAATAAATAAATAAACTTAAAAAAAAAACCAGGCATTCCTCCTATGCCCTCTCTTTCCCTCTCTGCCAAGAAAGAAAGAAAGAAAGAAAGAAAAGAAAAGAAAAGAAAAGAAAGAAAAGAAAAAACAGGACCCTAGAGGATGGCCAGGCTATGAGACGGCAAGAATTTGGACCCGTAGAATCCCTGCATGGAGGAAAGCTGACAGTTAACCACCAAGACCTGAACCTTCATATGAAATGACAGTGTACTTCGATTGTGCTACACTATTGAAAATGTAAGGATTTTGTTTTGTTATAGCAGCTGATGTTACACTAACTAATGAAGGCCTAAAGAGACTTTAAATGGAATAAAAATATTGCATAGGAGCATGATTTCCTAACTGAAAAACACATCTGGGTTTTTTTCTTCTATTAAAAAAACTGAAGATGGGAAAGGAATTTAGATTTAGGGCCGTGAAGCAATGTTTAAGTATTATAGTAATTATTATTGTTATTATTATTTGTATGAGAAGCATTTTTTTTTTTTTTGGGGCAAAAGTAGAATAAAAACTCTTCATCAACATAATCAGGTTCACAGAGGCAGGCCCTCAATGACCCCATCTCCTAGGCTCACTGCTATACTGTTTTCTCAACAGCTAAAGTGGATTCCTCTGGGATCTTAATTTAGTACATATTATTAGACTCTGCCACATGTACTTTTGTGAAGTAACTCAGACTATTCAAGATTCCTGATAGGAGGAGTCTTAAAGTGAATCTTCTTTGTAAATAATAGATTTCACTGTTCTTTTGTAGCCAGTGGTTCTTGGGTAAAGCATCAAGTGTGGAATCACAGTAAAACATAAGGAAAGAAGCTTCAGGGCTACATTTTACTTACCAGCGTTTTAGAAAAAGGTAGTAAGCTTATGTTAGGTTGATTCTATGGGCAGCCATTTGAAATTTCAACAGAGTATCATACCATAAGACTGCTAATTTTTTTTTTTTTAATTAAAAAAATTTTTTTTTACATTTATTTATTTTTGAGAAACAGAGTGAAACAAACCGTGAGCGGGGCAGGGGCAGAGAGAGAAGGAGACACAGAATCTGAAAAAGGCTCCAGGCTCTGAGCAAGCGGTCAGCACAGAGCCTGATGCGGGGCTCGAACCCACGAACTGTGAGATCATGACCTGAGCCAAAGTCGGACGCTCAACCGACTGAGCCACCCAGGGGCCCCCTGCTAACTTTTTTTTAAATGTTTATTTATTTTGAGAGAGGGAGAGAAAGTGCCAGCAGGGGAAGGGCAGAGAGAGAGGGAGAGAGAATCCCAAGCAGCAAGCCCAACATGAGTCTCGATCCCATGAACTGTGAGATCATGACCTGAGCCAAAATCAAGAGTCGGAGGCTTAAGTGACTGAGCCACTCAGGTGCCCCGAGCCTGTTAATTTTTGAACACCAATTCTGGTCACCAGAATATGTACTCATGATATGATATAGAGCTTTAAATGCTTTGTGTTTTACTTAAACATGGGTCTCCACTTTAGAAATTACGGATCTAGCAAACACAAACTGGAAAGGAATTTACACTAAACCACTTCTGAACCTTGAAACAAGCAGAAACAAGATTCCATGTTCTTCTGAGTGATGGGGATCTACCCTCTAGAGTAAAATGGTGCATCAGTGGAAATGTTGAGTAGACTGCGGGCCGTAGCCTAGTGTAGTAGCCAAGAGCTTAGATAAACTGTTGGATCTGATACTCGGTTGCTGGGTGACTCTGGGCAAATCTATCACTGTCTCTGAGCCTCAGTTTTTTCAACAGGGCACATGATACCAGTTTCATAGGCTTTTTGAGAGGAATATATTATAGAAAGTTTTGATCAACATTGTTTGTAAGGATGTGGGGGCTTAATATTCAGAAAGCCTCACTCATTCAGGTTAAGCCTATACCCTTTGCTAAGAGTGGAACAATTCTAATGTGTGTTAATTAGCTTTCCTTTAAAACAGCTGGGCAGGAGGCATGTTGCTGGGGCGCCAAGCACCTGCAGACACTGAAACCAGGGAAACCAGCAAAGTGCCGGAGCCTCCAGTCTCAAAGCAGCACCTCTCAGGATTGCCACATGGGCCCAGCTCTCCATCTTTGTATTTTGCTGTTGGGCTCCTTGGGGAAACATCTTGCTTCAGTCCAAGCCAGCAACTGACTTTTCCTCCTAATAGGTTAGTTTATTAGAAGGCTGGTCCCGTGCTTTCGGACGTGTAGTACTATTGCTAGTTCTCTCTTCCAGGTTTATTTGCTCGTGATGCTCTCTTAGGCGCCCTGTCTCTGTCTCTCTCATACACACACGCACTCATGTCTCGTGGGTTTCCTTGGCAATCTCCTCCCAAGTTGCTATTCTCAACACCTGAAAAACAGCTGTAGGGTCCCCTGGCACCAAGCTGACGGCAGCTGAAAAGGACCTGGCTGACGGACAGTTGGGGTGAAGGCAGAGAAGCCATGTGGTGGATACCTTTGTTTTTGTCACTTCTACGGTCTCCCCAGGAACTCCCACACCTTAGTCCTGCCCTAACATGTGGGGGATGCCTGTGATTTGGGAGAAGGGCTAATGAATCTGACAGATCTCAAATGCACAGCATTTCCAAGCTGAAAGAGCAATGTCCACTCTCCTAATAAGAAGAGAGGGAGAGTAGGCATGAAGAACACCTCCAAACCCTCTGTTGGGGTATTTAATGCTAGTGTTTGATAAATTCTCCCCACAAACCACAAACCCAAGCATATTAACCTTCTAGGAGATAGCACCTGAAGAGGCATACAGACACTGATGAACAGCAATTTCACCAGCTGAAAGGATGTTAACAGTGAAATGGCATTTATTATCTAGGCGGCATGGAACATTTCATCATGTTAGCACATTGGACCTCCCTCCTGTGTGTTGCTGGAGCTAGTAGTGTGGTCCCAGCCAGCAAAGCCCGCTTAGTTAAGTGAAGAAATTAGAAGCAGAGCCACTCAAAACTGTTCCCTGGGGCTCTGATGTAAGATAATCTCCCATGCTATTAAGGGTCTAACAGTATCCTATTAATTATCTCAAATCACCAGTGTTTGGTAAAGGGTCTGGCCCCTAGTAGGTGTTCAATTCATGTTAATTGATTTGTTGGGTGAAAGACAGAATGAGCTGTTCTGATACTCTCCAGGTGGCATTTAATGTCCCTAAATCAGCAGTTTTCCAGGTGTGGTCTAGGGCAGTGCTTCTAAAACTGCAATGAGCATCAGAATCACCGGAAACCTTGTTAAAACAGAGTGCTAGGTCCCACTCTCAGAGATTCTGAGTCAGTTGATCTGAGATGGGAGTCCCAGGTTCTGCATTTCCAATAAGCCTCAGGCAATGCTGCTGCCATAGGCCCAGACAGCACTTTTGCTGAGCTCTGATATACAGAACCGTCTCCTGGAATGTTAGTAAGAGCCACCAGCTGCATGGGAAGCGAGGCGGCTCCACAATTACCCAGACGGGGAAAACAGGCTCAGCCAGGGGCTTCAGGGAATTACAGCCAAATCCAGTTCAATGCCCATTTTTGTGTTGGCTCGATGCAAAGGATGGTTTTATATTTTAAATGGTTAAATAGACTCAAAGAAGAAGCAGACTTTGCACATGTAAAAATATATGAAATTCAAGTTTCAGGGTGTGTAAATAAAGTATTACTGTCACACTCCTCGCCCACTGGCTTCCTTATCATCAATGGTCCTTTCAGGCCACAACGGCAGAGTTGTGTGGTTGCAAGAGACACCACGGCCCTCAATGCCAAAAATATTTACCCTCTGGTCCTATACAGAAAGCAATTACTGATCCCTGGGCTAAATCAAGTCAAACAAAATCCTTAAAGCATTCCTTATCCATCTCCCATACCCGCAGGGCACTGTACATTTCCTGTAGACAGACGCAGTGTAGGACGTTTTCTTCTGTCTATATTTGTCTGAAAAAGTCCCTCCTCATGGAGCTTCCTGTGTCATTTTTTCATTTAAAAAAGAACACGAATTCGCTTTTGACTGACAATTTGTATAGGGTTTTAGGACTATAAACTATGGATTTAATCCATGTCATTCATCACAAGGTTCTGGAAGCCTGCACAGCTCTCACAAAGATTCCTAATTTCCATGCCCAGCTGCCAGCCAAGGTTCTCCAGCCCCAGGGGCAGCACTGGACTGCACTAGAGACAGAAACACCTGAGAGGCCGTGGCTGTCACGGTATGTGGTACAAAGTAGGCAGGCTGAAGCTATAACTTGATGTCAAGTATAATTTGCAAAGCCCTTCATTTTCCAATGCTGCAAGTCTATTTGAGACTCACATTAGACATGGGGCAAATAAAATACAGAGACAACCCTTTCTTCCCTGTCAAGGGGCTTATTTATTTTCATGCATTAGGGTAACACTGTTCTCTCGATGCAGAGTCTGGATTCAAACATGGTTAGGACCCAGGAAAAGAGGTGAGCATGGAAATATGAGATGTCTGTTTTTAATAGGCAAGGTCAACAGTGACACGGAGAGCTATTATGCTGGGGACACTGGCCATTAGTTCGAGTGCCATCAGGAAGGAACATTTTGGGAAAGATGTAAGGGGAGTATGCCCTGAGCTAACACCTATTTCTCTTCATGGCTTATTTTTTAATTAATAAGACAAACCAGCAAACCCATATACATCAACATCTATCGGCTGAATTATCACAGAGCTGCACCCTACAACTTGGTGTCTTCTTGCGCTGCTAATCCATTTGAACAAGGCCTCTTTGGGGTATTCTCTCTCTCCTCCTGCAGAACCTGCCTGCTTTCTGGTGGAGATACACTTTAAAATTCAGCAAAAGTTTACTGAAGAGGGGCGCGTGGGTGGCTCAGTCGGTTAAGTGTCTGACTTCGGCTCAGGTCATGATCTCACGGTTTGTGACTTCGAGCTCCGCGTCAGGCTCTGTGCTAACAGCTCAGAACCTAGAGCCTGCTTCAGGTTCGGTGTCTCCCTCTCTCTCTGCCCTCCACCACTTATGCTCTGTCTCTCTCTCTCAAAAATAAAATAAACATTAAAAAAAAAGTTTATTGAAGATTCACTATATTCAACTGTGCCCAAAGAAGAATAAAGGGACTTTATAAACCAAGTTGGACAACTCTCCTTAATTATTAGTAAAATCACACTAACGCTGACTGAGGGCTTACTCTTAGCTGGGCCCTGTTTTAAGTGCTGTTCATATAATAACTTACATGAACCTTAAATGACATACGGTCTTCAAATTCTTACTATCCCCATTTTGTAAATTAGGAAACATGTTTAGAAGTTAACTCTATTAACCACACAGATAAATTTCAGATCAGGAATCTGGGTCATTTTCAAAAGTGTATTTTCAAAGCATATTTACTCTCAAAGAACATTGTGTGGCTAATTTTGTCTTTTATTCAAAAACTGGAAACTATTTTATTTTTAGTCTAATTTATAGATTGGAAAATAACATAGATTGGTTTGGCAGGTACATCTCAGTATATCCCAGCTTTTGATATCATTTATCATCTCTACGCATGCTTTTATTTTATTATTATTTTTAATGTTTATTTACTTATTTTGAGAAAGAGAGAGCATGAGCAGGGGAAGGGGCAGAGAGAGAGGGAGAGAGGATCCCAAGCAGGCTCTGCACTGTCAGTAGGGAGCTCAATATGGGGCTTGATCCCACAAACTCCAAGATCATGACCTAAGCTGAAATCAAGAGTTGGAAGCTTAACCAACTGAGCCACCCAGGTACCCCTCTACCCATGCATTTAATCTCCAGTTCTTCTTCCCACCCCCTCGCCCCGGTTTTATGCTTATTTTAACTCTCTCTTTTTCCTAAATGTTACTGTGTTGTTCTTTCTATATCTTCTTGAATTGACAAAAGATTCATTTATTTTACATTTTTCTTGTTTTTGGTACAGTATACTTATTACTGTAAATTATCCTGTGTTATTGTCGCCCTATCCTAAGGATTGGGGCATACACTATAGCCTTTGTTATTTATTTCTAAATAGCATTAAATTTCAGTTTTAATTTCTTTTATTCAAATTTCTTCTGTTTCAATTTTAATTTCAAACAACTCAAGAGTTATTTGAAAGTATGATTTTAAAATTTAAGTAATAGAAAAGAAGCTTAATAATAGAGGTATTTTGCTTGTCATTTCTAATTTTTTTCCCACCATAGGCAGCGAAGGTGACCCATATGATGTGGTTTTTGAATTTAGGTGAGATTTCCTTTGTATCCATGTCCATGGCCAATTTCTGGGAATGTTTGATTTGTGTTTAAAAAGAAAGTCTATTCTATCTTTGACTCTATCTTCCTACCAACCTACATCAAATTAAGCTGAAAATTTGTTTTTAAAACTCCCTGAAATCTTTAGTCAATTGGATCTATTGATCTCCATGTATTCAAGACCCCTGTGGTACTATAACTTTATCATTTCTTCTTACATGTCAGCCCATTTTTTTCTTTTTTTTTTTTAATTTTTTTTTTCAACGTTTATTTATTTTTGGGACAGAGAGAGACAGAGCATGAATGGGGGAGGGGCAGAGAGAGAGGGAGACACAGAATCGGAAACAGGCTCCAGGCTCTGAGCCATCAGCCCAGAGCCCAACGCGGGGCTCGAACTCCCGGACCGCGAGATCGTGACCTGGCTGAAGTCGGACGCTTAACCAACTGCGCCACCCAGGCGCCCCTCATTTTTTTCTTTTTAATGTTTTGCAGGAGAACTGTCATATAATATCTGATGGTAGCTACTTTTTCATAGTAAATTGTAGCTTTTATCAATATTAAATAATAGAATTGCACCCATACTCCCCATTTCACTATTTTACCTATCTATCTATCTATTGAAGTATAGACATATAATGTTACATTAGTTTAAGCTGTACAACATAGTAATTTGTCAAGTCTGTAAGTTATACCACGTTCATCACATATACAGCTATAATCTGACACCATACAGCACTATTATAATACCATTGACTATACTCCCTATACCATACCTTTCATCTCCATGACTTATTCATTCTATGCCTGGAAGCCTGTATCACCCATTCCCCTTCACTATATTTATGGTGCACAACTTTGATTAAACTCAAGGGTCTGGAATATACGTCTTAGCCCTATCCTTTCCATCTTCTAAAACAAACCCAAACAACAATAATAACAACAAACCAGATGTGGGAGCTCTCATGTGGCTCATGACTCAGAATCAAACAGTGAGGCAGTCACGTGTTTTCTATGAGTTTTTGCCCTTACCCTCAAGAAGGAGTTGGTACTTGGATGTGTTTGGAGGCAGAATCTCTTTCCCCAACTACAATGTTTGGTTCTCTTTCCCCAACTACAGTGATAGGAGAATGTGATCAAGAATGGGCCTAATGCCATTATTTTTACTGGATGAAATTTCTCCTTGAAAGTGATGCAACCATAAGATCCAAAGTGCCTATTCTAGGGAAATAGTGAAGTGCAGTTACTGCATTTGAGACAAGTCCTCAAGACTTCTCAACCGCATCAGGAGCATTATTTATTCTGAATAATCAGAATTTGTCCCAGGTTCAAAGCAGCCATTCTCAATTAAGAAAAATCAGCTGCATCGATTCCAACATGCTATGTCATTATAACTCTTATTGCCTAAATATTATGCACAATAGTCATCACTTACTGGGAATGTGCTATGTGACAGGATCAAACTAGGAATTTTGTACAAAGCTACGGGGGTTATATAGGAACCCCCAAACCTTTGCTACTCCAAATGCAGTCCCCAGACCAGCAGCATCAGCCTTACCAGGGAGCTTGTTAGACATGCAGAACCATGGGCTCCATCCCAGACCTCCTGAACAAGGTCATCTAGCATCAGGAGTTTGAGAAGTGTTGCCCTGAACCGTGTTATCTCCATACTAAGCAAGAAAAGATGAAGTACAAGTTGACTCAATAACCAACCAAGATCACAGAGCCGGGAGAGGATGAGAGTCCCAATGCGGGGAGCCAGACTCAGTGTCTGCTCCATATTTCACTTTCCCCTTTCTACACCACCTGCCGATTTCCAGCAGCATTTGCTTCCCAAATGAATGGAAAGCTCCATGGGCCATGGGTTCCAAATGTCTCACAACAGTGTCCTGCACTTGAAGGGTGGACACACTGGCTAATTTCCATGAGATAGTCTTTCATTCAAAGAACAAAAGGAAGATGCTTAACAGAAAAAGAACACAGAGACTTTCCTCCTTCAAGTAACAGAGTCTGTGAAGGCTAAGACTTGTTTAACATGATTAGTCCTGATAAACTCTTCCTCTGAAAATGATGATAATTAAATTATAGGTCTTAATGCCAAACTAAGGATCAGAGCAAAGAATAACTTTTAGCAAGGTGGCAAGGTTCTGTTTATGCTTCTATTGTTAAAAACAGCCAGTTCTTAAATCTGCAGTGTTTATGGTGGTATAAGTTCTTCAAAGTGGGGACTGGACTTGGCTCCTTGTTATTCTACTTTGAATATTCCTGTGCATGAAATTCAACTTCCTTCTCTCTTCATTGTGGGACTCCTGGTTTTAACAAATTGCTTAGCTGAATAAAAAAAATATCTTTCAGATATGAAGAACAAGTGGCTCATAAATAAATGGATTTACCACCTCACTTCCATTTTATGCCCATTATCTAGGTCACAGATGAGTCACAAGTGCTCACGATAGCACTTCTCTGTAGCATGGTCTAAGGTCTCTTTGCATCGAAATCTTTTTAGCTGCTTGTAAAAATGCAGACTGCCAGTTATAGCATCTATGGGAAGAGACTGATGATGGTGGGGCTAGAATTCACATTTTCAGTAACAACCATAGGTCCTTCTTATGCTCCCTAGAATGGGGGGATTCATGTATAGCTTCACGCAGGGTGAAAAGCTTTGCACGTATCCAAGGGGAAACTCTTATAAAACCATCCTATGATAAAACCATCTAAAAATGCAAATACATTTGCATTGCTATTTTGCATTTGCATGGCTATTTTGATCTGAGGTGGCAGCCTCTGGTTCTCCCCCACCATGTTTTCACAATATTTGATGGTATAGAATGGGCTAGGTTAAACACTATGAATGCATTTCTTATAGGGGAATTTGCCTTAAGAAACCATCTCAAGTGACAGATATTTCAACCAGCTCACAGATATGTCACTGCTTCCCCAGTCTCTCTGAAGGAAGTCACTGACCAACATTATAGCTAGATTCCTTTCAAGCTTGGCTTCTTTATTTTCCAAACCATTGCACTCCACCCCATTCCTAAATGGGACTCTGTGACTGTACATCTAGATATATAAACAAATACAGTCCTGATCTGGTTTCTTTTGAAAAGAAAATTCTGACTTCCCTGATAAGCCCCTTCCCTGGACTATTCTGGGCATAATAACAGCAATGGTAATAGGTGGCTTCAGCTTTGTAATTTAGGGTCCTGGTCTGTGACCCTAAAGCGGCCGGCCTCCATGCAGCCAGCTCTGGCATCTCTTAATTGCAACAGGGCTGTCAGCCACAACCAACACTGATTATGCCTAAATCTCTCCTTTCAAAAGTGCCAATGTTTCCTTTGTTTTGCAAATGCAGCCAAATGGGTATTTAGCACTGGGGTTTGTATGATGCCACAGTTCCTGATTGTTGACTTGGGAATTGAAGCCTGAAGCAGTGAGGACTCACTGACCAGGAAGAAAAGGAAGGGCAGAACCAAACTTCATTTCATTTACCCTGATCATAGTCATAGCAAACCACAGTAATTGGTTAGCCATCTACCCAATGTTTACCGAGTGTTATGCTAGTGCAGCCACAACTGGCATGCAGCTGGAGAGGAATGGCCACCTCTAAGAGATGGCTCTAGGGGCTCTAGCTAGAAGCCTTTTGCTTTCGGGTTTTCTCCTCCATCTTGCCTAGGAGGGAACTGATGAAAATGTTTGTATTCCAAGGAATCCGGCTAGTTCCTGGGAGAAAGGTAATATCCATGCAGGACTAACACTTGGCCACATGAAAAACAAGTCTTGTTACTCCCTAAATAAAATGGTTTCACTCAGAAGTGAATGAACAGACAAAATCCAAGACCAAGCAGAAAGAACCCTTTCTGAGGGCGCCTGGGTGGCTCAGTGGGGTTAAGCGTCTGACTCTTGATTTTGGCTCAGGTCACGGTCTCGCGGTTCATGAGTTCGAGCCCCACATCCAGCTCTGCACTGACAGCCCGGAGCCTGCTTTGGATTCTCTGTCTCCCTTTCTCTCTGTCCCTCTCCTGCTCGTGCTCTCTTGCTCTCAAAAAATAAACATAAAAAAAAGAAACAAAAAAACAAACCCTTTCTATGCCCACAGGACTGAGGCAACACTTGGAAGCTGCTGTATGCTCACTGACAGTCTTGCCTTCAGCAATAAATAATGGATGCTGGTGCTCTGTTCAGCCCCCTAGGATTGCCCTCACTCACTCCATATGGGGGTCCCCCAGTTTCTGCATATTTCATGCCTGACTCACTCCTCTAGTTTTTGCATATTTCACTCCTGACTTTACCCCTTTTTGTAAGACCGCCCTAAGGCTGCTTCACCTGATCCACTGAGAGATGTAAGTGCCTGGGTCTCCCCAGGGCAGACCCGCAGCTGGTGGTGACCGACTAGCACAGCAGAACAGAAGCCCTGCTGTGTTTGCCTTAAGGCAAGACATAGCCTAAAATATAATGGACCATCCAACCAAAGGGTCCTGCCAGATCTAAGACCTCTCCTCCCATCACTCCACTGCCTGGCTTCCTCTCTATCTCACTGTCCTGCTTCCTCCTCTCCCCTTCTTGTTTCTCCTGGCAGCACTTCCTTAATAAATCACTTGCATACAAATCCTTGTCCAAGGGTCTGCTTCGGAGGAAACCAGCTGAAGACAACTTCCATGGGCTTGTGAGTTATATTTTATGAAATACGGATGATTGTAAAGCAGGTACTGAAAGGAATGAACAAATCATTCCATCAGGAAAGGGGTGGGGCAGGGGGGAGAACAAAAATTCCCTGTATTCCTAGCCATGCCAAAGAATGGTAAGTCCAGCCAAAAGTGGAAGAATCCACATCCAAAACATCACAGAGTGGCTAGAACTTGAGGGTTATTGGAGGACTATCCTCATAGGAGAAAGGGAGGCTCAGAGAGGCACAGTAGTTTTCTGGAGGTCACAACATCATCTAGAGCCCAAATCTATCTTTTAACTCCCAATCTAGGGCTCATCCTAAAGTAGTGTTGCAACCGCAAACATCAGAAAACTTGGGAGGAAGAGACTAGTCTTGTCTGAGCTCACTGAATGTTTTCAGAATGTATAAAAACACCATGACTAATGCCCATGTGGCCTGTGCTCTTTTCCTACTGTTAATCTGAGGCAGTTGCTCTTTTTATCCATCATCCATCATCTCTCTGCTAACAAAACCCAAACTGTAGTTTCTTCTAGCGTAGATCTCTTCTGGAGGGTACTGGTCTTCGTATACAAGTTTCTATCTCCTGAATTAAAAAAAAAGGCATATGAACCATATGGGATTTATCAAAGAACCTGTAGTATTTGTGATGCTAAACTAGTTGAATTTTGGCATTTTCCTTCTGGAGACATAAACAGTTTGACAGGTAAATGATGTTGATTACCATGATCTGTTTTCCTAGGAAAGGTGTCATAATGAAGACACCCAAAGCCAGGTCCCCCATATCCTAGACCTGTTATCATATGAACAGTTTGTTCAAAACCCTGGGCTTCTTGCATTTTCTTCACAATTAAAGCATACATGCACCCCAGATTATAACTTAATCCTTTTTAAAATTGGATTTAATGGACTCATGTTTCAAACCTCATTCTAAGTAGTAATATCTATACAACGAGAAGTTTTATATGTGAATTGTGTTTTCTCAATATATTGGATACATTGAAATAGATTCAGATTTTTAAAAGCAAATTTTATCATACTCTTAAACTCATCTGTGTGTGTGTGAGAGAGAGAGAGAGAGAGAGAGAGAGAGAGAGAGATACTTGGAAGTTCGTTGCTTAAAGATATGGGGAAGGGTCACCCACCATACTCTTGCCTTCATTTCCACATGTCTGACCCATGTAGAGAGGACAAAGACAGGCAAGAGAAGATTGACAAAAAGGGGCTGTGAGTTTGAGCAAAATCTAGAGTGTGGTGGCCAGGGCATAGAAGTGGAACTTTGTGTGTGTGTATGTGTGTGTGTGTGTGTGTGTGTGTGTGTGTGTGTGTGTGTTTAAATACCTTTATCTTAGAATCTGGGAGCCCACAGAATAAATGAGTGATATCCATCAAATGATCATATTCATTAATTGTGGATAACTTGAAGCTGAGATGGGATCAGGGAGGTCAAGGTCTTTGAAATCACACTGTAGTAAAGATGAATGAAGGTGTGAGGGTGTTTAGCTGAGAGAAAAGGCAGGGAAAGACTCAACAGTTAACTACAAGGAAGGGACATTAGACTTGTTCTATATGAACCCTTAAGTTGTTATTTAACTTAAAATTCCTTGGCACGGGGATATGCTACTTGTAAACTGTACACCAGAGGTGGTTGGTAAACCCTGTATGCACCAGAATCAGGAATATACAGTTCTGGGCTGGGCAGTTAGCATTTCAAAGATTTTTAATCAGAAGCCCACATTCCTAAGTCAGGCTCTGGATGAGCATGGAGCCTGCTTGGGATTCCCTCTCTTCCCCTTCTCTGTCTGCCCCTCTCCTCCTTAAAATAAATAAATAAACAAACAAACATTTTAAAAAGTCTTTAAGGGGTGCCTGGGTGGCTCAGTTGGTTAAGCATCCAACTTCAGCTCAGGTCATGATATCAGGGCTTGTGAGTTCAGACCCCACATTGGGCTCTGTGCTGACAGCTCAGAGCCTGGAGCCTGCCTCAGATTCTGTCTCCTTCTCTCTCTGCCCCTCCCCCTCTCTTTCTCTAATATAAATAAACATTAGGGAAAATTTTTTAGGTAAAAAAAAAATCTTTAAAATAAAAGAAGCCTGCATCCCTGATAGAGCTACCCTAAGAGCTTCAACTTCCTTTTTCTGTGGTGCATTGGCAGGTTTGCTAAGTAACGAAATATATGTTAGGAATGACTTCTCACTGGTGAAATGAGTATTCAAAATATGTGAATTGGCTAGAAATACTTTACAGGCACTAACATCCCCCATAACATAAATAGGGTGTGTGTGTATGTGTATAGTTGGTCTGGATCTACACTACTGACTTAAAGTTTAAATTTGGTCCTTTATTTTGTTATGATTAGGCAATTCTCTTGCCCACTGGTTCTCACCTGGAGAGTTTGTTAAAGCTGAGACTGCTGATGTAGTAAGTGATACTGGAATGGTGTCTGAAAATTTGCACTTCTAAGAAATTCTCAGGTGATAACCGCTGCAGACAGTGCAGGAAGCACACTTTAAGAACCACCGCTCCTGGGGGCCAGGGTGGCTTAATCAGCTGAGCGTCCGACTGGCTCAGGGCATGATCTCCCAGTTGGTGAGTTCGAGCCCCATGTTGGGCTCGCTGCTGTTGAAGCAGAGCCTGCTCAAGATCCTCTGTCCCCCTCTCTCACTGTCATTCCCCTGCTCACACTCTCTCTCAAACATAAATAAACGTTAAAAAAAAGAAAGAAAAATACACTGCTCTTACCTGATCTGATTAGAAGGTCACCTGAATCCTGTTACTAGGATATTGCTGCATCTTCCCTGGATAAGCCTTTTATGGAAGGTGCTTGCTGGAGTGCCCAAAGAAAGCTGGGACATCGTGTTGGTAGAACAGGTTGTTCAACTAGGAGTGTGGCTTCTTTCTAAAAAGTATTGCATGTTGTATGGAAACCAATTTGACAATAAATTTCATATATTAAAAAATAAATTAATTAATTAAATAAAAAAAATAAAGTATTGCATGGAGGAAAGAATTCATCCCGAGGCTTGTTTCCCTTGAACATAAAACCCACTCTCAAAGTCATAGGAGAAGAGAGCTATAAACATCACCTGACTACTAAAGGCTGCAGATATCTATTAAATAACTACTGGCAAATAGCAAATTGGCAGAAGTCAATTTACAGAAACACTAGGAAGTTATAGGATAACAGAGTTGGGCTCAATAAAGAACACGGACAAGATCTACCCAAAGTCTGGGTTGGAAATTTTGGATGAAGTGAATTCCTGTTCTTAGAAAACAATCAAGGAAAGCCTAGTGGCCGATGGTGGCCAAAATTCAGTCAAGAAAAGGGACACTGGATTCCCTTCCAAACCTGAGGTCTCTGGTTCTACGAAAGAAGCTGAGGTGTATGAAAACTTAGATGGACCTAATTCTATCCTCTTATCCTTTTTGGGAAAGGTTTGCCATGCAGGAAGGAAAACCATCTGCTTCTCAATATTAAAAGATCCACTGTGGTTGTAAATAAGGAAGACATTCCCTAAGTGGACAGGTTTCAGGGAGGAGCTAACTTACCTGCAAAGTTGCTTGATGGAGGTGAGAAGATCAAAAATGACAACTTAATGATTATTTCCCAGATTAATCTGACAATATCATATCAAAGAATATAGGCATTCACCCTGGACTTAATTGTTTTTACCTTCGATGAAGATAATCATTATTGTTTTTGCCTTAGATAACAGTTCTGCTATGTCTCTTCTTGAAGCAACCAGGACCCAAAAACACAATCCCACTGCAAACAAACTTATCATGATCCAACCTACTTAAATAGTTAAGCTAAGAGACTCATGGGAAATTATTTGCTCCAAAAATGAATTCGCTGCAGGGTTTCTTCAAATAGCAAAGCTCCTAGCTTACGCTATAACATGTCATAGACTGTTAAGCACTTGACAGAAAGAATGGGACCAAAAACTAAAAAGTCTGGCCAAAGTGTCGGGAGTCCCAGCTGATGGCACAAGAGTTCCAACTGATGATAAAGTGTCTTTGAAGTGATTGTGTAAATCATTGGAAACCAAAGACTGATTTATAAAATTAGATTTACCCAAATCTCCAATGCTTGAGATAAGTAACTAATGTGACAGTAACTACTGCAGTGTATAAATTTGGCTTCTTTAGTTACTCTATTTGACACTCACTATCATTAATGTGGAGTGGATTGAAGAAGCACTTTGGACTAGCCTTTGTGGGCAGAGGGCCTGGGGATTTATTATTATTATTATTATTATTATTATTATTATTATTATTATTATTATTATTTTGCATGTACCGAAAATATCAGAAGGAAGTTTTCTGTGGTCAAATGGTAAGATGTTCATGCTGGATAAGTCTCCACCCAGTGTGAGTGTCCATGTTCACTTCTGTTATTGAATGTGTGTTTGATCATTGCTAGTTTCAAGGTATAATTTCAATAAGTTAAAAACATGATTCTCATAAAAACATAGAGTGAATATGTGTCAAAGGTTTATTTCACTCATTAATGAGGGAACCAATAAAATGATAAATTTGGTTCGAAGTTAATTCATATATAATCATGCTGGAATGAGATTGCCAAATTAGACACAAAGCTAGTTAATATCTTATAGGGCAATAAAACTGTAACTTTTATAGTTGTCTTTTTTACCACACATAATCCTTTAAATTAGCACACAAAAATCTTCGAGTTAAGAAACATGTAACTTCACAGAGTATGGAGCCTAATCAAAAGTTAATAGTAAGTTAAACAAAGAGAATTACATAAGGGGCGCCTGGGTGGCGCAGTCGGTTAAGCGTCTGACTTCAGCCAGGTCACGATCTCGCGGTCCGTGAGTTCGAGCCCCGCATCAGGCTCTGGGCTGACGGCTCAGAGCCTGGAGCCTGCTTCCGATTCTGTGTCTCCCTCTCTCTCTGCCCCTCCCCCGTTCATGCTCTGTCTCTCTCTGTCCCAAAAATAAATAAACGTTGAAAAAAAAAATTAAAAAAAAAAAGAGAATTACATAATATTTGAGTGGGTCCATTAGACATGCATCCATCCTTTGCCTTATTTCCTAGTTTAGGATAATTTTTCTCAATAATAGAAACGAGTGAGTTTTTCTTTGGGCACTATGCCATTATATTTGGTAGCAGCCACCAGCTGAACTTTTTGCCCCAGAAGGCTGAGTGGATATTCATGTGTTCTCCTAGTGCACTTAGTGAAGCATCTTAAACATCTTATGCCCATGGTTCTCAAACCTGGTGGGGGAATGGTGGGGCACATTAAAATCTCTTGAGGAGCTTCAAAAACTCCAGATACCCAGCCAACACCCCAGACCAATTCAATGAGAATCTCCGAGAACAGGTCACAGGCAGCAGTATATTTTAAAGCTCTTCAGGTGATTCTAAGATAAATCAAGACTGAAACCACTGTACTACTTAGAAGCAATATATGTATGTGTATACATAAATTTATTTTAAAATTAGGATCATACTAAGGTATATTTATCCTGTTTCTTCTTTTATTATTAATTATACTTTGAAAATTTTCATTAATCATTAAACATTGCTTGGGGCACTTGGATGGCTCAGTCGGTTAAGCATGCAACTCTTCATTTCAGCTCAGGTCATGATCGCACAGTTTATGAGTTCAAGCCCCACATGGGGCTGTGTGCTGACAGCACAGAGCCTGCTTGGGATTCTCTCTCCCCTTTTCTCTCTGCGCTTTCCCTGCTCTCTTTCGCTCTCTCTCAAAAATAATAAATAAAAAACTTAAAATCATTAAACATTGCTCAGATGCCATTTTCTTACTTTTTATTTTTTCAAATTCCATTAAAATTGTTTTAATGTTTATTTTATTTTTAAAGAGAGAGAGCATGAGTGGGGGAGGAGCACAGAGAGAGAGAGAGAGAGAGAGAGAGAGAGAGAATCCCAAGTAGGCTTCCCACTCAGCCCCACAGATCTCACAATTGTGAGATCATGACCTGAGCCAAAATCAAGAGTCAGACACTTAAGTGACTGAGACACCCAGGTGCCCCTCAAATGCTATTTTAAAAGAATGTATTGTGTTTCATATAAATGTATTATGATTTATCTGGCTATCTCTTATTCCTGGACTTTTAATGCTATGTTTTCTTTTCTCTTTCCCCTTTCTTTTTTTCCCATTATAGGCTAGACTGCCATGAACATATTTATATAAAAACTTTATCTACATCTTGGATTATTTCCTTACAATGGACTTCCGGGATTGGATTTATAGGGCAAAGAAAATAAATATTTTAATTTTTTTGTTTATTTATTTTTGAGAGAGAGAGAGAGAGAGAGAGAGAGAGAGAGAGCACGAGCAGGGGAGAGGCAGAGAGAGAGAGGGAGACACAGAATCTGAAGCATGCTCCAGGCTCTGAGCTGTCAGCACGGAGCCCGATGCGGGGCTCGAACTCACAGATAGTGAGATCATGACCTGAGCTGAAGTTGGACGCTTAACTGACTGTGCCATCCAGGTGCCCCTGAAAATAAATGTTTTAAAGACATTTATTTCTACAAAGGCTTATAAATATATACTTTTTAACTGATGATTTCCTCAATTATTTATTTATGAAATATTTGCATATGCCAAGAACAGTTAAAAAATCATTTTTAAAAGTCTCCCTCAAAGGGCATTTTTAAGTTTAATACAGCTAAAAGTTATTTTAGTGTGTATATGGAAAGACTTAAATCCCTAATTTGAGATTTCCCCCAAACAGCTTCTTTTCTCAATGTCATTTGTGGAATAATTCATTCTTTCTCCATTAATGTATGTAACATAAAATATGTAAATTAGTACTCATAACTGCAGAGAGCAAACTGAGGGTTACCAGGGTGGGAGGTTGGTGGGGCGATGGTGAAACAGGTGAAGGGGATTAAAAGTACACTCATCGTGAGGAGCACTGAGTAATGTATAGAATTGTTGAATCACTATATTGTACACCTGAAACTAATATAACACTGTATGATAACTATGCTGGAATTAATTTTTAAAAAATATATAGGCTAGTTAACTGTACTTTGTAATAGTGGATAGACTCACAGATGCACATGAAAAAGACTGAGACTAGTAACAAACGATTTTGAATATATTCTTGTCTCAATTTTAACCATTGCTATTTCTTGGAGTGATCTAGTTGTGGTTTTAACTCTCACTCACTCCCTTACAGAACTCTTAGGTGTTGAAAAACAACTTGAAAGCTCATCCTCTCTAAGATGGCTTTAATCTGTCTGCAAGCAGCTTGTAGCTTTGCCAATAACAGACCTGCCTAAATCCATCTGTTCTACTTTAAATATTCTTCCTGTGTAATATTGGCTGTACCTTGCATTATCTCTGAAGAAAGGTTTTTCTATGTAATGTCCCAGACTGACTTATTAACAATTCTGAATTTAGTGAGATCCATTTTTATGTATTTTTGTTTATATTTATTTACTTTTAATATTATTTCTACAGTCAGCATAATATCATTGACCTATGCTTAATAGCCCTATTGAAAATCATTAAATGAAGCCCGAAGTCATCAAAGCCAGATTACACTCAAGAAAACAGAAACATTTTCAATGAATATAGGACACCAATCTTCTCCCCCCTCACCCGCAAGATACCTCTGTTAGATCAGAGGAAAGGCAGACTTACCTACTAAGTTTTTTAATGAGTTGCATTTCATTAGCTATTGCTCTTTTTTAACTTTGTTGTGTCTGAGAAACCTTTATGGTGCCTCTCCTACTGCCAGGCATTACATAGACCACTAGTGATTGCATATTACAAAGAGAAACAGCTGACTTCAGTAAATTTTCACCCATAACCCCGAGAAGACAGAGGAAGGTGTGTGTATGTGAGTGTGTGTTGCTGTTCCAGAAACTGGGGAGAGCTTACCCTGATCCAGTCACCCTCACCTACCCAGCCTCTGTCTTGGTCAAGAACTTATTTGCTCATTTGAAGGATACACTGCCAGATGGTGAACAAGAATTAAGGGTGTCACCTATGGCCAGGGCCCTTTTAGTGATCAACCTTTGAAGTGCTTTCTGGCACCAGAGTCCATGTTAGACCATCCTGACTTTTGGAAATCTGGCACGTTGGCAGTTGTGTTCATTATACTCACTCAAGGGCCCCCCTGGACTCTGTAACCTCACAAACTCAAAGAAGCAGACCTTCAGGTCTTTTACCAAAACCAGGCTATGGGCTGCGTCGACACCTTCTAGGGAAGGGATCCCTCCAAGTCTTTTCAAGGACCTTTGGCTAGCAGATGACTGTGCTGCAGAGTCCTAGTGTGCTTCAGCAAACTTTTACCTAAAATGAAGAAACAGAAGCTTCAGACCCCCTATTATGGCTGAGCTGAAGGAGGAGGTGGAGGAAAATTTTCTGAGGTCAAGGAGGCACAGAGCAGATTGTATCTCAGAAGTTCCTGAGGCTCTGGGACCTCCCATAGCATGGGAAAAGCCTCAAGGAAGGCAGGCCTAACTCGCCCACACATTGCCTTAAAAACATGATTTTTTTCTTCGGAGGATTCTGAATGGCTGTTTCCCTTACCGCTGCAAGCCCCAAGACGTCCTTTCCTGTTTCCCCTCCAGTACTCAAAGTGTTTACAAAGCAAGCAGCTCAGGATGGGGCCAACTGCTTAAAACAAGCCCTAGATTTATAGAAACTTCCACAAGTTCTCCCAAAGGCACTTCTCCACTGGCAGTGAGAATAAGGCAAAGAGGTAACCCTAGGCTGTCTTCTTCCAGGAGTCAATCCTGAGCCAAGAATCTGAGTGCAAGAGGTTTACTGGGGAAACTCCAGTAATCCCAACCCACTCTGCTGCCCTGGGAGACCAGGGAGGGGGTGGAGGAAGTCAACCAAGAAAGGGATAGAAGCCAAGCAAGATAATCTCATTCTGCAGGGAGTTCTGATATGTAAAATACACCCTAGAGGACATCCCACCTCAAGGCCAGTGTGTTGGGCTTTTGGACCAGTCAGTTATTGGTGAAAGCCACTCAATGGGACCAGGAGACAAAAACTCCCTGCATTTCTGGAAACCTGTAAGGATGAGGCAATCCTCTACGGGGTTATACACAGGCAATGCTTTGCATGGGGAAAGTCATAAGTTGCCTTTAGCAGCAAAACCTACAGAATCTGAGCAGTGGGCTGGTAGAAAGGATCCAAGGGGATGTCATGGGGGGCTACAGTGTCCACTATAGGAACTTTCTGGGGATAGATCTTCCTGCAGCTCTGGGCCAAGCTAGTTCTCAGAACTAGAGAGAAGAAAGATGTCTTGCCCAAAACAGGTGGTAAGCCATCTGTGGGCTCTGTGGGAACACGAGGGCACATCCTGCTGATGGAACCTTGCCAGTTAGCAGGGTAGAAGGCCTGGGCAGGTCACCCCGAAACCTGCCTGGCCAGACCCTTTGTAGGTGTCAACACCTTTTTTCCAGTCCCAGGGTGTGGGTGATACGTAGATCACGGAACGTTTTTGGGTCATTAAACTGCACACACTGCCAGACAACCCCAAATATACCTTTAGAGTTAGTACTGAATGATATTCCAGAGGGGAATTGCCCTGCATGTAAAAATTACATTTTCAACCTTCATCACTCTAAGAAGTTCGACAAAAAGTCCTCAGTCTTGCTAAATGTCCACAACCTGTGGCTACTCGGCCACTCATCCAAAGGCCCTAATAATAGGGAATGATCACTGAATGCTTAGTGTCTGCCAAGGCCTGTTTAGATCCTTGGATGTGATAACACAGTTTAATGGTCCCAGCAACTCTATGTGAGACAGGTGCCTTGATTGTCTCCATTTTATGGATAGGAAACCAAGGCACAGAGGGGTTAAGTGGATGGCCTCCAGTTCCACAGCTACTAAATGGCAGAGTTGGGATTTGAAGCTAGAGAGCCTGAATCCAGAGTCTTTGCCACTGATCACTGTGGACATTCAGCCCTAAGTGCTTATGAATAGATTCTGAATGAGATGAAACCAGAATTCCATCAATATTCAGTTTAAGACCTAGTGAGTGAATTCTACTTTAAAAGTTAGATCCCTTTGACCCTTGTCTACTCTTCTTATAGTTTAATAGGTGAGAAATGAGAGATATGGGTAAAGGGAAGTGATCCCGCAGTTCTTAGTATCCACAGAGCCTCATTCTTAGTCTACGGTTTTTCTATCTGCCATAGTGTCTCATTCAGGGTCTTCAGCTACTTTCTTCCTTGAAAACAATAATTAAGAACTGCTAACATTTACTAGATCCTTTTTTTATATTTTATTATTTTTTATTTTTAAAAAATGTTTATTTTTGAGAGAGAGAGTGCGAGCCAGGGAGGGGTAGAGAGAAAGGGAGACAGAGGATCAGAAGCAGTCTCTGCCATCAGCACGGAGCCTGATGAGGGGCCTGAACTCATGAACCACAAGATCATGACCCGAGCCAAAGTCAGATGCTTAACTGAACAAGACACCCAGGGGCCCCTATTAGGTCCTTAATATAATATACACCACAGGTTCTTTACTAAGGTTCTTTACTAAGCACCACATGTGCCATTTTATTTCATCCTAGTTATATGCCTGTGACATAGGAGCACATTATTATCTTGAATTTTTCAGATGGAAAAATCTTAGGCAAGCTTAAATATTTTGCCCAAGGTTACACAATTAGCAAGTAACCAAAACCTAAATCTCTTTTATTATAGAATCAACTGCTTTAATTAGTGTCAAGAAAAATTATCAGAAACTTAGAAATGAAGCAAAAGGACTATAGCATCTGTCTATAGCATACAAAAACATTGTCTAATAGACTCATCCAAGGATCATCTAATTTTCTGAGGGAATATGCTTTTGTTTTGCTTACTATTTTTTTTTCCTTTCTCTTTCAACTGCTTTATTGGTATATGATTGATGAACAATAAATGTACATATTTAAAGCATAGAATGTGACACATTTTGTCATAGGTACTTTGCTATGAAACCATCACCAGGATCAAGGTAATAAATAAATCCATCACTCCCAAAAGTTTTTACTATTTACTCTCAATTAGAGACCAGACTATCAATTTAGATGTTACCTTATAGAAAACTGAGCAAATGACCTTCATTCAGTAGAGATGCAAATGATTTCTTTGGTAGAAAAGATAATCCCAAGTGTTACAGTTTTATTGCCCTATAGGACATTAATCAGTTTCATACTTAGCTGAGAAATTCATATTATTATGCCTTTCTTGACTGTCTATATAAATCTTTGTTCCTCAAATGCTCTGTGAATGAGCTTTTCAGCCTCCTGGTTCACTAATGACATGAGTGAACCCCTGACATATATTCACTGTATGTTGGTAGAAGAGTCATGGTTTAACTCTGGAAATTGTATTTTATCACTACTGAGTTTGCATATGTGCATCTCAGAATGAGTCCATAGGCCCTTCCAGACAGCAAATCAGGACACAATTGTTTTATCCACCTAACAATGGTAGAGCTCTAGATGGTTCTAGAAGATCATAGCTGCCATGGTAGAAAGCAAGTCTGTGATTCTCCCTCATTCTTATTTGGTACATACTGGTGGAGTGACCTGGCAAACACCGTGTCCAGAGAATTTGTGCCTTGAGTCTCCCTGAGTTCCTGTTCTTTCTCTTCCACCATACTTGAGATTTTTTTCTCCATAGCTATACAAATATCTAAAATTTCCATAAATTTGCTTTCTAGGAGGTGGGTATCATAGACAAACAGGCTTTTCTGGGTCTGTGGTCCAAGCAGCTAGAACCTCGAGGGGATGTGATAAAAATGAAAGATTTCATGAATAACAAAATGTTAAGACAAAAGCCACCAGGAAAGGTTAGCCTGCCTTAATCACAAGTGCAAACATCACTCCCTTCAAATAGATTTATGTGTTGCTTTTCTGAGGTAGTGGTAGGTTTGTTTAACATTTTCCAAGGAATCAGATCTCATGCTTATTAATCATTTGCTCCCTCAGGAGCAAACCTGACGAAAATTGCTTACCTATTTAACTTTGACTGTAACCCTCCAAACCCCTGTCATTTTGTTTGCCAGAATATCACCCCTCCTTATCTGGCCAGCTTCCATCTGGCCTTCAAAATTCAGTATAAATGGCATCTCCCAGAGGAGGCTGGTAGCCTGGGCCATGGCTCCTCTGGATTCAGGTGTCCTGGCCTGGCAGTTTTCACCTTGTACTACATTGGTCTCTTTATGTTATCTACATCCCCCACCACCCTAGGCAGGTTCTCAAAGAGCACCCTTTTAGTACCAGTGGCTAGTACACAGAAATCATGGAGTAAATAATTTGAGGACAAAAATCATAGCTCATACTTCTTCATAACATTTGTGTTTGACATGATGCTGTGTCTCAAACTTGAGTAGGCACTCATATATACGTTGCTTAATTATTTCCTGCAGCTTTCTGGCACTAATCTTCCTTTGACCATTTTTGAGGCAATATGTTCTCATGTTAATATTAATTAATGTAAACATGTTAATATTTATTAGAGAGTCCAATAAGCAACTTAAGAAATTATACATATGCACACACACACACACACACACACACATACACACACATACATTCATTCACTGGTACTGAAGGCTTATGAGCAGATGCAAGTGTTAGAGAAACACATGAAGGTTTCTCTTTTGGAGAATTTAGAGACTACTGTTGGCCAGCTGGATGTTATTTTTGTGGGGGACTGGTTAATACACCCAGAAAATGTATCCCCATGCACCGTTTATCAGTGGGCTCTGGGTCGAAGCGAATGGAAGGTTATCAATATCTCCCAACACTGAAGTCGTGAAGCTGTACTTTACACTCTTCCACTTATTTAGACTTGACCAGCTTCTTTAGAAATGCCCTGGACACCAGAATCAGCTCTATTTCAAAACAGTTTGTGGATTTTGGTTGAAGACTATTTTAGAGGTAAGTAGTTGTCTGAAGAAAATGGGTTCCCTAACTAAAGAAACAGCATTTTTAAACATAAGTATAGAATCAGAGATCTTAAAAAGGTCTTGAAAGTTAAAGTCAGGTTTTTTTTTTCTTTATGAAGAATGTTGGCTAACTGAGTGCTAGCTAGCATATGGTCCAAGAGTGGCAGCATCCGTCAGCATACCCAGGAAACTTGCAAGAAATACACATTCATGAGCCCCATTCTAGATCTGCTGAATTGGAGTACGAGGGTGCTGCCCCCAAATTTGTTTTAACAATCTCTCCATGTGATCCTGATGGTCATGAGTCTGGGACTTGCAGAATCAGAAGTTTCCAGAAGGCCAGCTGTCCTTGGGAAGCAAAATAATTAGTTCTGAAGGTTCTCCATAAAATCACTGGGAGAGCCTGGAAAAACACAGATTCTTGGGCTCCAACCTCAGAGATTCTAATCGAGTAGGTTTAGAGTGGGGTTTATGAACTGGCATTTCTACCAAGTCGCATGGTGATTCTGCTGGTCCCCGGACCACACTTTGAGTTGTGAGGACAGACACCCAGAAAGCTACCAGCTCATCATATGTGGCTACAAAAGCTATACTCCATCTAGCTGGAACATCATGAAAGCTTGGTGACTACAAGGAGGGGTTTTCCTTTTCTTATAAGAAACCTGGCAAAATATTACCAGGCTCTTTGCTATTTAAAAATAGCACAGAAGTCTTTGGAGCATGTTTCTTTCTGTAGCTTCAAAAGGAGTATCTTCGTGCATTTTTTTTTTCCTTTTAGATCTTTTTTGATGAGGACAGTTAAATATCAGCATTATCCATCCCAGGGCTTCCCAGCTAGAGCCCCTCATGAAGGAAATGAATGAATAAAGAAGGAATAACTGCAATCTTTGCATCTCACAGAAATGCCTGACTGTCACAGAGGCTGCATCTAAATCCTGAACCATTTCCTTGAGTGCTACAGCGTCAAGAGAAGAAAAGCCCACTCATTGTTTTCCATGAGAGTAAACTGGACAAAGAAAATAACAGAGTTGACCAGCTATGTGTCCATGACCTACTTACTAAACCTCTCTGAACTTCTGTCTTTCCATCTGTGAAGCAGAATTAACATTACATAACTAAATTCTGCTGTGAGCAGAGCTACTCAGTGTGGTCCGTGGACCAGTAGCATCAGCATCACCTGCGACTCTGTTAGAAACACAGAGGGGCACCTGGGTGGCTCAGTCGTTAAGCGTCCAACTCTGATTTTAGCTCAGATCATGATTTCACGGTCTTGAGATTGAGCCCTTCATTGGGCTCTGTGCTGAGCATGGAGCCTGTTTGGGATTCTCTCTCTCCCTCTCTCTCTCTCTCCCTCTCTCTAAAATAAAAAAGAAATTAAAAAAAAAACACAAAGAAATGCAGAGTCTCAGGCCCCACTCCAGACCATCTGAATCTTAACATCCAGAGGCGGGGCTCAGCAATTTGTTTCAACAAGTCCTCTAGGGGATTCTGATGCACACTGAAATTTGAGTAACACTGAATACGATGACTGACAGAAGATTCTAATGGTTAAGAATGGATTAAGGAAGGGCATCTGGGTGGCTCAGTCAGTTAATTGTCTGACTTGGGCTCAGGTCATTATCTCACGACTTGTGGGTTCAAGCCCCACGTTGGGCCCTCTGCTTACAGCTCAGAGTCTGGAGCCTGCTTCAGATTCTGTGTCTCCCTGTCTCTCTGCCCCTCCCATGCTCATGGTCTCTCTCTCTCTCTTTCTCTCTCTCTCAAAAATAAACATTAAAAGAAAAAAGTGGCTTAAGGAGTGTGGCTGCAGTTTTTCAAATGCTGACTCTACTACTAACTTGCTGTGTGATCTCAGGCAAGGTGTTTAGCCTCTCTTAGACTTATTTTCCTCATGACAAAAATCATTGCTACTGTATGGATTAAATGAGGTAACACATGTAAAGGAACAGAAGGCCTGAAATGTAGGGCTCAACAGATAGTATCATTGGATATTTAAGTACAGATAAAAACAAAGCCAATGTTATACCATATATAATATAGTAATTTATTTATAATTATTGCCTCTGAACCATCAGATCATTGTTGAACATTTTTGTTCTTTTTGTATACTTTTCTTTACACATTTTTTTTTCTGCAATTACCATGAATTGCTTTTATAACCAGAAGAAACACTATAAAAATGATTTGTGTTGAAGGAGAGCAAATGTTAACAACTGAAGTAGATGAGGTGTTATGTTTGGCTATGCAATAGTTCATGGGTCCTCATGGGTCTCCCTATACCCATGCCCTTCCATATAGCCAAGCATACCTTGCATTGGCTTCTGAGCATACATGGGTGAGTCTGATCATTCCCATGTAATCAGTCAGGAAGAACAACTTCTTAGGCCTCATTACCACAGGCATGGGCTTAAGATATCCATAAAACCATCAGGTGAATGAACCAGACTAGCCTAGTGGATCATGAGATAGATCTTCATGAGATAAGTCATCTTACCTAAGGCCATTCTAGACCAACTGGTTCCCAGCTGACGCACCAACAGTCCACAGAGTGAGCTCAACCAAGACTGAAAAACACTGCTCAACTGAACTCAGCTCATATTGTTGACTTGTAGAATCCTGAGCTAAATAAATGAATGCTGTTTGAAGCTACTACATTTGGGAAGTTGTTACCCGGTGAAAGCTAACTGATATACTGGGTATACCTCAAGAGTTGGCTATAGTGCCATCATCCTGTGCTGCCTTCCATACCCGGCAGCCAAACTTTTCACTCTTTTATGTTAGGAGCTTTACAGACAGTTGAACTATCAGTAAGAGTAAGCAGCAGGCAGCAAGTAGAGCAGAAATAAAGCATGCTTGGAAGGCACATCGGTAATGGAAGGTGCTGTCTTCACATCCTTTAATAAAAGAAAATAGGCCAAGAGGAAAGAAAGAAGCATGACTTAATATAAATTTTTCATATGGCATATCAGGAACAACCAGTAATTCTATTCTTAGTCTTTTCCTCTATTGATGCTGAAATTTATTTTCAGGTTAGTGTCTATATTGGTCTAAAAAGGAATACTGAAGTTGTGGGCCAGGACAGGAAGAATGTAGTTGGTAAAATAAAATGTTGTCATCCCATTTCATTTCAGGAGGCTAAAAAAAAAGTCGATGCAGGGCTGAACCCAGATGTCATTGTCAATCTGCCCAAGTGATTGTTGGTGGCACATCTTTATCGCTCTGCTGATAGCCATCAATTAATGAGTCATCAGGCACAGTAATCTGGGCAGAAGCAGGGTGTTCTCTGCAGCTTTAGGGAGTAAGAAAGCCCTTGCCTTAGCTGTTGAGACATTGCCTATGCTTTTCTACCTTTTAGGTCATATAGATTTTAATTGGATGAATTACTCCATCTTGAGTGCCTAGAAGCACCATAAATGACGCACCATTAACTTGCTGTGTCTAACCTCTTTGTGTGTGCGAATCCTTACAGCCTTATTATCATCACCCCTATTTTAGACACAAAGAAATTAGGAACAGAAAGAATAAAGAGCTTTCCCCTAGGTCTTAGGCCAGAGCACCTGCCATTAACCAGATCGGGACCAGAGGCCAGCACAGTGCATGGACGTGGCAGATGTTCGATAAATAACCATGTCTGACTTACCCTATAAGCCCTAATAGGGACATTACACCTGGGGGGGGGGGGATGGCTGCTGAGCACCCTTGGGGAATAAATATTAGTGATGAGTATTGATTTATTCTCCTCTTCTACCTGTGTATTTCCACTTGAAGGGCCACTCTCAGCACATCTATTCTTTCTGGAAATTCAGTTCAAAGAATTGAAATTCTTTAGAGCTCAAACAGTGGCAATTGGGTAGAAAGTTTAGTAGATTTGTCTGGAAAGTGACTTATCCCACCAAGCAAGCAGTTTGCACTCAGGTTCTATGTGTGGATGATGACAGAAGTACCTCCTTCACACACCCATCACTGTCAGGGTAGCTTTGCCTCTTTTCTCTCTTCTCTGTAAGAGGTGTTAGCCAAACATCAACACTTGCATCAACTCTGTAAGATGGGTTAGCCAAGCATCAACTCCTAGGTTCAGCATCTTTCAGTCTTTATTGATAAGAATCTTGCAAGTGTAATTTGTTCTCCTTCTCAATAAGTAGGTCAGCCCCTTTTATCTCTTTCCTTCCATCTTCTACTCCCACCTCACATACCCATACAGACGTGCACAGAACATGTACACCCACCATTCTTTCTTTTATTCCAAACCAGAAAAATTCAATGTGATACTGTTCTTTGAAATACAATGACTCAGAATCGGTTCAGAATCAGTATGTCCCCAGCAAAACCACCAGAATTCTGAGTTTTTCCAGCAGGCTTCAGACAGAAGTGGAATCAACATATTCAAGCATAAAGTGAATTCCAGTGAGCTCCACTAAATAACACCAGTGCTTGAGAACACTCTTTACCTGGGCTGAAAGACATGTTACTTTGAAGTCTCAGATGTCAGCAAAAGTATGTTAAAATTTTAATTATGATGTAAATGAACATACTTTTATTTCCTGCCGATTTTGGAAGCAGAAAGTCTATTTTATATGGGGACACGATGGGACAAAGGAAGTGACATAGCTTGTGATTTGCATATGCTCCTGAGGTTTCAAATCTAGATGCAGCTTCAAATACGGAAATAATAAGCAAGTCACAGTATCTTATCATGAGTCTATGTAATTATAAATCCACTTCAAAACACATATTGAGCATTTACTGTGTGGGAATTTTTAGTGTGTGGATGTGTAAAAGACAGATAAGATAGCATTCCCTTCACCAAGTTTGTAGTTGCATTCGGGTGCAAGAATATGGATCTGGGGACACCCCCAGGGTGAAGACCTAAATACTCTGAAACCCAGGGAACCAGTGTTTTTTTTTTATAGTCTCACAGATTCACATGAATAATAATTTTCACAAAACACATTTTGATAGCTAATCCAAGTTCTCACAATCAGGAATTTCCTTTGCATTACCAAACTCCTGACATAAAAATGAAGGAGGGCAGACTGAATTTTGTACGTGTGGAAGACAAGCATGATGGTGTGTATTGAATGGTCCAGATTCTTTTATGCCAACCATCAGTTCCAGTTATTGAAAGAGGTGTCCTATGCTCTCTATGTCCCTAATATCAAAGACATGTCAAATTTTCCCAAGTGCACATTAAAGAATTGAGAAAGCAAGTGAGAAGATGAGAGAGAGGAGACTTCTCAGGGAAAGAATACCTAACATCAGCTGCCTTTTGGGAGGAACCAGAATGTTCCTTAATCTTTCCAAACACCCCTGCTCTCCTTCCTCTACCCCACCCCACACTTGCCTGGTATATGATGACCTAAGATTTCATGGATATTTTCTCTGACTGGGCTCCCCTCCCTCACCAGGCCACGCCCCCCTTTAAATAGTCTCACAACACACAACGCTACTTATTTGTATCATTTGGTGTAGTGTAGCGGTTACCAACATGGACTTGAGAGTGAGGCTGCCTCAGTGCAAATGGCTATGCCACTCACTAGCCATGTGCCTAAGTTAGCCACGCTCCTTAACCTCACTGTACCTCAGTTTCCTTATCAGTAAAATGGGGATAATAGTAGGTGTCACCTCCTAGGCTTTTTATGAAGACTAAATGAGTGAATATTCATGAAGATGATCAGAACAGTGCCTGGCATATGGTAAATGCTAAATAAGTGTTCATTTAATAAGTAAACTTTGTGGAGTGAGTTGTTTAATATGTCCTCAAATGTAAGTTCCAACTTATTGGTTTGTGTCACTGAGGTATACTACATACCTGCACACAAGGTGGGAGGAGGGAAGGCATTACTAGTATTATTACCACTATTGGTAGTTAACAGTTATGGCAGGTTTGCTCTATGCCCAGCAGGACAGTCACAACTTTATATTCATTATGTAACTAATCTTTTCAATAACTCTTAGAAATAGATACTCTATTGACACCCATTTGTCAGATGAGGAAACTGAGGCAGGGGACTAATAACCTGCCCGAGGTAATACAGCCAGGGAGTGCTGGTTCATTCCCAGTGGGCTGGAGGAACACGGCAAGTCCTGGACCATCTGAGAAAGCTTGCACTGTAGTGACTGGGAACAAAGCAAAGAAATTAGGACAGTATGGTGGCCATGAAAATGTGCCCTTCAGATTTTTGCCTGCAGGTAGGGCTTGATTACCAATTCCCTTCATACACATACACACACATCTTGATGGTGGGCTAGACTCAGTGTCACGTTTCCAAAGATTAGAGTCTCATCCAAAGACGAGAAGGGAAAAATAGTAACTTCACAGTGGTGTCACCTGGCAAACACTACCTTGGGTGAACAGTCAAGTGTAACATCACCAGTGAGGTCATAGGGATTTGCTATACGTCCTGACATGAGGTGATGAGTAGGGCATTTCGCTTTTGCCATGTTCTTTCTCAAAACCCATAGCCCCAGTCTAATGATGAGAACAACAGACAAACCCAGATTGGGTACCTGGCCAATGCTCCTCAAGATTATCAAGGTCACAAAAAACAAAGAAAGAGGGAAAACTGTCACAGAAAGGAGACAGGGGAGACACAACTAAATGCAATCTGGTCCCTGGATTGGACCGTGGAATAGGAAGAGAACATTAATAGAAAATCTGGTGGGATCCACATACAATTTGGAGTTTAATAGTAATGGACTAAGGTCAATTTCCTAGTTGTGACAAATGTACCACAATAATGTAAGATGATAACCATGGGGGAGATTGGATGAGGGGTATAGATTCTGTGGGGGGAGACGTATGCTATCTTCACAACTTTTCTGCAAATCTAAAATTATTCCAAAATAAAAAGTTTATTTAAAAACACCCCCAGGAATTGTCATTACATTGGTTTAAGATATGGCCTGGGCTTTGGAATTTTTATAAGACCCTAGGCAATTCTGATGTGCAGAGAGGTTTTGGAAACCACTGATCTACATTCTTTTTTTTAAATTTTATTTTATTTTTAATGTTTGCTTATTTTTGAGAGACAGAGCACAAGCAGGGGAATGGCAGAGAGAGAGGGAGACACAGAATCCGAAGCAGGCTCCAGGCTCTGAGCTGTCAGCACAGAGACCAATGTGGGGCTCGAACTCATGAGCCATGAGATCATGACCTGAGCTGAAGTCTGATGCTTAACGGACTGAGCCACCCAGGTATCCCCCACTGATCTACATTCTCAAGAGCTACACAGTTGAGCGGTAAAGCCAGTTTTTAAGTAAAGTCACAAGAGACAGCTGTGTTAAGGTGGCCCTACTCCTGACCTACTGGTTCCTTCTCTGCTATCACAGTGCAGTGGTTCTTCCTAGAACCATACTCCTTGAGAATAGGCCACATATACTCTCATATTTACTCTCAGAAACACATTTAGATCTCTCTGGTGGGAGACTCTAAGGTACTGGTTAGGACCTAATCCTAATCTTCTTTTAGGTTAGCAAAACAGATATTCAGATATAACTTTGTAGAACCACAGTAAAATGGAGTTACTTATGTCAAGGACAAAATGGATATGGTTAATAGGTGCATTAAGGAAACATAACCTACCCTTATAGGAATTTACAGTTCTCCTCCAAAATCAGCAGAGGACCCAGCCAATCCCCAAAACTCCAAGTCTATCCATGCCATCTCTGGACTCATTGTTTCCCTGACTCAGCTACCCCAATCCAGACAAGAAAGAAGACCACTATGCAACCAATCAGCTGAAAAAACTAAATAACTTCTGTATTTATCCTACAAAAACCTCTTAGTCTGTGAGCAACTTGGAACTCACTGTGCCCACAGCCTTGGTTTTCCTGGTTTGCAAATTAAAAGCCTTGCAATACACTCATCTCTCTACTTTGTTTTATTTAGTATGCAGTTTGGTTTTTGACACCTTCCAGCATGCACTGAATTTATTCCTGAGAAGCTGGGTGAATAGAACACCAGTAAATCAATTCCTATTTTAAGTGTATAGTGGGAGCTGACTGCTTAAAGGTTTTTTGACGAGAACCTGTGGGCAATGAGAGCTTCCTCTTATAACAGACCTCCCATGTTAGCTCATTTAATTTATTTTAAAAATTGGGGGACTAGTGTTTTCTTGCAGCAGAGTGCTTCATAGCCTGGTCATGTCCCCTCCTCAGCCAAGAAAGTCATGGCTACTGTAATGGATGCTGGAGGTGCCTGTCCAGATCCTTGTTACTCTTTCCTGGCAGGTGCACTGGTTCCCCAGATGCACAAACACATCAGCTTTGCTCTTGTCTCAGGGCTTTGCACCAACGTTCTGAAATACTCTCCCCACCATGATGGGTCCCTTCTCATCTGCAGCTTAACTCCCATCTCCTAAGAGGGGTACCCCCTACCTCAGTCTCATGTTATCCCCACAACTCACTCCAACCTCCTGCTTAGCCTCTGGCCCCATCTGATACTGCAGTGTCTATCTGTTTGTTCACTGTTTGTCTCCTCCCACTAAAATGGTATTTCCACGAGAGGAGTTCTTGCCTGACATTCACCCCTGTTTTCCCAGTACCTATAGCAGCATGAGGTGTGTAATAGATGCTCAATATATATGTGGTGAATGACAGGAGGAGGCAGGGAGAATTGATGCCATGGGCTCTAATTCTGAGTGATGAGGATCCACAGGGTTCAACCCACCCAATGCCCTCTGAGGCCCAGGAGGCAGTTCCAGGCTACCTGTAGGTCACTGAATGAAGAGACCACCCTTGTCCTGATTGTACCTCCTCTGCCAGCCTGCCCCTTGAGGTCCATCTCGATCCCTGTCTTTCTGGCCAAGGCCCCCACTGCTCTTTCTGGCTCAAAGCAGTCTGGCTTTGGCAGGGTTCAATATGCTAAGGGCCCCACAGCCACACTGACCTCCCATGAGCGGGGTGGAAGAACTCTTGAGTGGCTCTGTGGAAGCTCAGCGAGGCTGCACGACATCCCTATTACCCCCAGCAGCTACTTCCCAGAGGCATTTACGTAGCTCATAGCTCATGCCAGGAACCTCCCCTCCCCAAAACCTGCAGTGATTGCTGGCCCCACAGAGTGATCGGAGCCACTGGCATCACTCTGCAGGACGCTAACAGCAAACACTGAAAGTCAAATCCTCTAGGGCCCCCTGCCTGCTCTTCCAGGACTCCGTAAGCCTCATCTCTTCTGGAACGATGATTGTGGATTGAGGCAATCAATGTCAGGAAAACGCACGCAGGCCCCAACACAGGCCAGCAGGCAGGTCTGTAAATATCAAAACTACCCAGTTCAGAACGAGGCCTGGCCGCTGAGAAATGGCCATTTGGGAGGCCCCTGACCGTGTGATGTGGATCCAGGTGCTCTCTAGAGTAGAAGTATGTGGATGGTTCAAGGAAGAATTGGGCATTCCCTAGAGTGGGAGGCAGAATTCTGAGATGACTGTCACAATTCCCATGCCTGGCACACAGGCTCTGTGTGGAATCTCCTCCCACTGAGTGTGGGTGGCATCTGTGAATATGACAAGATGTCACTCTGTAATTAGGTTATATTATATGGAAAAGGTAAAGGGATTCTACATGTGTAATTAAGGTCCCCAAACTGTTGATTTTGAGACTATTGAAAGGGAGATTATCTGGGCATGGGCCTGGCCTGATCAGGTGAGAGCCCTGAAAAGAAGGTGCTGGTCCCTCCCAAAAACATTCTGCTGCTGGCCTTGAAGAAGTAAACTGCAATGTTGTGAGAGGGGCTGTCAGGGGCAGTGCGGTAAGGAACTGAGGATGGTTCCTGTCTGAGAGCCCTCAGGTAACTAGGCTCTCAGCCCTAGGACGCAAGAAATTGAATTCTGCTGACAACCTGAACGAGCTTGGAAGGGGACCTCAGGCTCCAGATAAGAATGCAGCCAGAGGGTATTATGCTATGCGAAATTAGTCAGTCAGAGAAAGACAAACATCATATGACTTCACTCATGTGAGGACTTTAAGACACAGAACAGGTGAACATAAGGGAAGGGAAGGAAAAATAATATAAAAACAGGGAGGGGGACAAAACAGAAGAGACTCTTAAATATGAAGAACAAACAGAGGGTTACTGGAGGGGATGTGGGAGGGGGGATGGGCTAAATGGGTAGGGGCACTAAGGAATCTACTCCTGAAATCATTGTGGCACTATATGCTAACTAATTTTAAAAATTAAATTAAAAATTAATAATAATAATAATAATAATAATAATAAAGACTTGTAAATAAATAAATAAAAGAATGCAGCCCCAGTAGCTTGTAAGAACCTGAGCAGAGAGCTCTGCCACGTCATGCCCAGACTGATGACCCATGGAAACTGTGAGATAATAAATGTGTGCTGTTGCAGCCTCTGGTTTTGCAGTAATGGTGTTAACACAGCAATAAATAAGAAACGCATCTGGGTTCTAGAAAGGCCTTGGTGCATTCCCGGTGCTGCCTCCTGAAATCAGAGGGCTTCTACCTGCTCCAGTCTCCCTCTGCTCCTCCACTTAGGGAAGCCTCATGGGTATTGTGGTGTAGCGTGGGGACTCTACTTAACAAGGGTTAATTTAACAAAGTCGCAACAGTATCTTTACTTATGAGTGAGAGTTTGGGGTTGGATGCTTCCCAACATTTCTTCCATCTTGAGCTCCCCTGATGCTACGATGTAACCTACACACAGCACAGCACACTGCGGGGTTCCAAAGTGCCTCGAGAGGTAGGATCCAAGATGGGGTTCAAAACTAGGTCTTGAGTGACCAAAGGCCCCTACTCTTCCTTCTCTGCTAAAACACTTTGGGTTTTGTCATTTACATGGTCTAGTTGGACCCTTGGTATAACATTTGCACTCACTGATCTACAACATGCCATTTTCCATCACAGGCCTCAGCCCTGTTGTTTCACTTCTCACATTTCCAACTTGACTGTCTGGAGAGGTGGAGAGAACAGGCCACTCACCAATACTGGCTCTGAAGCACCAGACGTGGTATTGACACTGGTGCTCTACTGACACTGTTTTTCAAAATGATGGGATGTGTTCACGAAGCCAGACATATTATCCTGAAAATGGTGCTGTGCAGTGTTGTTCTGCACCTCACCTGCCCCCCTTTATATTTCTTTGCCACCTGGAAGTTGCAGCTCTGTGTTTACTGCAGGGTGTCCTCCAGAGACTGTGAGAGCTGATGCCTTCTTCCCACCCCCCGCTGGCAAGCTGGAATTAATTATTCCCTCTCCTGGTCCTCACCTCACGCCATTTTATTTTTAAAATATTAACAACAGTAAATTGGGACTTGCATTTTTGCTCAAAAACAAACCATTTGGTGCCCGTTTGCTTGGGGCCCACGGGTGAAATTAGCCCTAAAGTCACAAGATGTCACGAAGAGAGGGTTCTCTGATCCCTTCGGCAGGATACCAGAAGCAGCAAAACCTGCCAAAGTGCTTGACGGATGCTGGTTGGAGGAGGACAGATCATGAGTGGGTGTGACTTGGGTGTTTAAGGACCTAGAGAGTCAAAGATGTGATGAGGTTGGAGAAAGAAGTCATCGTGCCCAGGGTCAGGGGGCCTGGAGGATGGGAGGGACAGCCCACTGCCCTGAGAGAGGATTTGGAACACCAAAGAGGCAGGGGTTAATTCCCTGGAGCCAGCTTGAGAACAAGATATAAAAGAACAGGACAAAGAGGGGAGAGGGGAAGGATTCTGGAAAATGGTGGTACAGGGGCTGGGTGTGGTTGAGCCTTCTCTCAAATCAGCAGAATGGTCTCCTGACCTGACTGGGTGGGGGATATACTGGATGGAGCTGAGACCTGAAGGTGGACCAGGATGGGAATCTCAGCTCTGCCGTTTTCAAGCTGAGGGACTTAAGGTAATTTATTTAACCTCACTGCAACTCAGATTTCTCATCTGTAAAATGAAACTAATAATACCTCCTCGCAGGTTGTCATGGGAATCAAATGAGATGATGTATGCAAAAACCTTAGTTTACTGTGTAGCACATCGATGCCAAATAAATGGTACCCAGCAGGAGCCCAATGAATAGGTGTTGAACAAACACAGGACTAAACCATTAATGCGCTAAAGCTGGAGACAGGTATTGTGAAGCTTGGGGTGTCTGGAGATGACAGTCTGCAAAATTGGAGGAGCCATTCTTAATGCTCCACCTGTATCTCCTTGGCACCCACCTTTCCTGTACACCCTAAGGTTCTCTACTCAAGCTATGACTCACTGCCAGGGGGATTTCTCTAGTCTCTGGAGTAGGCTTGGTCTTCCACAGGGCTGGATGCAAGTTTATACCCCTGGGAATGGCCCTTAGCCACTGAAGGCTGGGAGCTGGTTCGCAAATACTCCAGATTCCTTGCCCTTCAAACGAAGCAGTTCAGGCCTGAGCTCCAACAGCTGGTAATCTGCTCACTAACGCTCCTTGCATTGGCTTCCTCCTCATTCTTCCTCCTCATCCCTGCTCACCTACCTGTGATCCCTAGGATCACCTCCCAAGTAAAATATGTGCACTCACATCCTTCCTCACCTTCTGCTTCTGGGAGGACCCAACCTAAGATAGTATTCTGACTGAAGAATTTAGATACCTTTAAATTTTTTTTTGGCAGGGGAGGGAGCTCAGTAAGGAAGCTGGTGCAGGATCTGAAAGAGTGAACAGTTCTTCTGCTCCAGGTCTGATCCTCAGGAGTCTGCCATCTGATACCTAAAGTGAGCTGAGAAAAGGACTGAGAGCAGGACTCAGAATGCTCTTTGAAGTGCCGGACTAGACAGCTGGGTGAGTCAGACATCCCCTGCTCATCTATGGAATGACTAAGACAAGGCTCTGGTGGGGCCTGCTGTGAGGCACCAAGGCAGGTGCCTGGCTTCTTTTCCATGACGCAGCAGCACAGTTGAAAAGCCTTCAGGGTTTTTTCCACTGCCTCCTCCCTTGGGTTCCCATTTCCAAATCTCTCATTGGGCAGAGGGCTGGGTGAGAATTGTTTCTACCATTATGGGGAGCTCTTGCAATTAGAGGAGAAAGTGGAGTTTGCTTAAATAAGGGAGGGTTTCTGGAAAGAAAAAGAAAAAAACTTCAAATACAACTGCCCTCGCCAAGGCAAGCCCAGGAGAAATTTCAGATAAAGAAATGTCATCGCAAAACAACAAAAAGGTGATGTGTTTTTTCCAGTTTGAATTCAGATCCTCAATGTTTAGAGAACATTTTCCTTTTGACTACCCCCTGAATTTACCAGACATCTGGGTCTGTGATTGTTTAGTTAACTTGGAGAGATGCAGCGAGATGTTTCCAAAACTTAACCCCAAGGGCTCTAACTTTGGCAGGAGAATAATAATCTATGCCTAAGTTCCCTGGTTTGTGGAAGGTAGTGGAAGTTATGTAGCTCCAGGATGGACAGGGAGAGCCTAGTGCCCAGCCTGTGACAGATGGAAGAGCTTTCTCTGACTCAGGCTCCCAAGTTTGGTGGGGGCTGTGGTAGACAATTTTGCAAAAATGGTTGTAATAATTCCTCTCTCAATATCCATAATTTTGGGTGGCCCCCACCCATACTGACTCTGTACTTAGCCATGAGACTTACTTTGGCCAATGGGACAATAGCAAATGTGGCCTAAATAGAGTTGAAAAGTGCTCACACATTGGTGCTCGTCCTTTCTCGCTGTTTTTGGATGATGAAAGATAAGTGGTCTAGTCACCCACCACCCTAATCAGCAGCCATTACCAACCACCATTCATAGAAGTGAGGACGTTACAGACCAACAAGACCCCAATCTATCAGCTGACTGAAGAATCACCTAATTAACCCAAAGGCCCATGAGCAATAAGAAATTGCTGTTTTAGGCCACTAAGTTTTGGGGTAATTTGTTACATAACAAGAAACAACTTCTTCAGAGAACCCCAGATAACACTTGTGCCCACATGACATGTAGATCTACCCTTCCTTTCTCTCCACTGGCTTCCTCCCACCCCCATACTAGGAGGGCTAAAGGGGGACCTGAGCCTGATGCAGCACCAGTAGAAATACCAGATGTTTTCATATCACTGCACAATTGTTACATCTTTCTCAAAATATGTATTCTCATCACCACTTTTAAATTGTGGTCATTATTAGACTCACCACCAAATACTGCTATTTAACGGTATAATATTTAGAAGACTATATATGACTATATCACAAATTTTAAAAATATTTTTGTAACTGTATTTCAATACAATTTGTTTCATATGAAATCTTATGTATTTTATTTTATACATTAAAAAATGTCACTCTGCAAAGGGATTCATAGGCATCACCAGACTGTCAGCAGGGTCAGTGAGAAAAACAAAAAGCTAATTCTATTCAGATGAAAAAAAAATTGGTTGGTCTTATTTATGTGCAATTTATTTGCCCAATCTCGTCTCTCAAAATATTGACATAAATTATGAAGACATCTGAAGGGAAAAACTACGGCAAAATAACTCAAGAAACGTCTACCTGTGGTTGATTGTGGCACAGTACAGAACCACAACAATGCCATAACTTTGGTATGCAGCAGATGCAAACTCAAATATCTACAGGGGTTGGGAAGATAATAAAACTATGTGGATTGAACTAGGTATATAAAGACATGTAGTGTTAGGCTCTATGGCAAATTGGAGAGGAAATACCCTGCTTTAAGGCATTCATGTTTAAGATATCTGCAAATCCAGCATTGGCCAAATAAAGTAAGTTTCTGGATAGTAGTAAGCCTAGGGGCCATTAGTTTGCCATCCACGAATTAAGAGCAGAACTAGACATCTGGCTAACCTTCATCCTTGAGCCGGCTCTGCCTTTGACTAATTTGACTGCCTTTTCCAGGGCAGTCAAATCCTTAGGCTCCAGTTTTTACATCTGAAAAATGGTTGGTTTTTTTTTTTTCTTTTACCATCTTTCCTTCCAGAGCTGCCATGAAGTTTTAAAAATTAGGTCATAGTGAACTGAGGGTTACTGGAGGGGTTGTGGGGGGGGAGGGACAGGCTAAATGGGTAAGGGGCACTAAGGAATCTACTCCTGAAATCATTGTTGCACTATATGCTAACTAATTTGGATGTAAATTTTAAAAAATAAAAAATAAAATTAAAAAAATTAGGTCATAGTGGGGGGAGCAATTTGAAAAAAAGAAACAAGTGTCATTAAACACTTAACAGGTTGAATTAATACAACTATTTGGTAAGTGACCTGATAAAGTATGCTTGTGTATATAGGACACATAATATGGGTTATTATGTCTGCTAAGAAACTGGTGCTTCGCCCAATCAAATTGTGTGGTCCCAGTATATAAGTCATACGCTTCCATAACACTCCACATTCACAACACATTGGTATAAGCTGGGCACCTGGCCCAAGCTAGACCAGAGTCTTTCCCTGAGATTTTTGAACAGGGGGTACAGAAAACAAATGGCAGTGCCTTTCCATAGTGGATGTGTAGGAAGCACAAACTGGGTGACGATATTTCTGGTATGTGGAAGGAGGAACTGGTGTTTTAACAAGAGAAAGTAAAGTCAATGTACAGAAAGAAGCAGTGACAGAAGGCAAAGCAAGAGCCTTGATAGTGTTTGAACACCTCTCTGTCCTTCCCATGGCTTGGCTGTTCAACATTTATTCACATTCTTTGAGCCAATTCATCTGCATTTTAGCCTAAACCATTTACCTTTGGGTTTTTGTCATGCGCAAAACCAAACGGACATAAGCAATATCGTCAACCTTTTCAGGAAGCTCTGTTGGCAGTTCGGAATCACAGGAATGTTCCTACTTTGCTTTTACAGTTGTTGGGTCACCATTTGAGGCCAAAGATCTCTGAGGGTAACAGCAGACGGAGAGATTTTCAGATTGGAGTGTGGACTTGTGCTGGAGAAGAAATTTGAAAGAGTTGGAGGCAGTAGCGTCAAGGCAGCCCAGGGCAAGAGCAGCAGCACTTATCTGTGAGTCAGGAGTCCCGGATGCAGCTCTCACCATGCGGCTTTGGTAAGTAATTTATCTCTGGGCCTGGTCATTTGTCATTTTTCAACAATGCCATTTGTAAGGTCTGCCCAAGAAACCCAAATGTGTGATTCTACATGAGAGGAGGGCAGAAAAGAAGGGGTGATATGAGCCATCAGGATCCTTTCTCCAAGGCAGTTCGTGCTGTGATCCAGAGGAGAAAATAAGAAATTGCATGGCTGTGTGGAAAGGAGACAGGCCCCCTCCCTGTACCAGGACAGTTCATGGTGGGGCCCAAAAGAGGAGCAATGGGAACTGCTTTATCCTTTGCAGAGTGGATACATTTTACTCTCTGGTATCCTTCAGAGGCTGCAGGCTGACACAGCAGAAAGAAGAAAGGGGCTGTCCTGTCATTTCGTGAGATTTTAAATTTTGCTAAGTTTTTGGAGGAAGATTCTTGGAGCCAGAGATTGAGCCATTGTTACAGGGGGAGAGAAGTATAACAAAGGAGCCCTCTGTCCGCCACCCAAGACCCCCATCCTCATGCTGTGAACACTCACCTTCCTCATCCTTCAAATTCATTCTCATGAATAACAGCATCTTTATTACTAAGTCAGAGGGTGAGTAGAGACTTTGGTCCAGTGGCCCAGGATAGTTCTTCTCTAAGTAACTGGTCACTGCTTTTGTGAGGTAGAGAACAGTGGAAACACCTCAGCCCCATCAGACCCAGTTTAAGATGAATGTGAACATTTGAAGGAGCTACTAAGATCTCTAGGACATTGGTTCTCAAACTTAAGCCTATCTCAGAATCACCTGGAGGTGATGAAAACACAGACTCTGTCCCTCCCCATTCCACTGGAGTTTCAGATTCTGCAGGTTTGGGGTACAGCCTGAGAACTGCATTTTTACCAGACTCTTAGGTGATGCTGATGCTACTGGTCTAATGTCCATAGTCTAAGAACCAATGTCCTAGAGTAATGAGTCACTGATTGTGGAAGATCAGTAATATTGCACTTAGGATCTTAAATTCAAATCCAAGTTCTCTCTCTTATTAGCTGTGTGGAAGAAGGAGGAATCATTTTCTGATGCTCAAAGATTCATCAATTCCTACCTTGTCCCTTAAAATGGGAGCCTCTACTCTTTGGGAAGACCAGTACTGGGAAGATAGCTTCTATCATCCCTTCCAACCCTTCCTTTATTTGCCCCTCCCACCCCAGCTTAAGTACTCGGCAAGATAACGAAATAAGCAGTGAGCAATCCTAGCTCCTAGCCTCCTCCTTGCCAACTTGTTTTTTGTTTTCTCTCAGATCTGCCTGCTCATAGCAAGATTGCATTTTCTGCTTCTCCAAGCTGCAAACCTCCTGAGAAAGGTTCTGTGCTTTGGGGTGGATGGGTGGAGGAGGGAGGGAGGATCTTAGGTACTCTAGCTGTTCTGTCTGACTTCGCATATCTCTGCAGCCCTTTCTCCTTTGGTGGGTCCCAATGCCTAGACTTGGAGCAGAACTAGTCTGATTCTGGCTGTTGGTCCCAACCATTTTTTCCCCAATCAGACTAAAACAAAAAGCACTGACTCCTGGTTATGTATCCACTGGTTCATGGAGAGGAAAGGGGCACTAAGCACCTTGATAGGACCTTGATCAAACAGTATCTTCTCTGAGTCAAGTATAGAAAATAACACCCACCACTTAGGAAGTTCCTGTACAAATTAAATACAATACTAGCTACAATAGACCATAATATAGTAACCACTACATAGTAGATCCTCAAAACACAATAATGGTTTTAAAAATTTTTCACAGAGACCTGTCCTATTCTGTATAGACCTAGATTTACAGGACTTCTCCCAAAAAGCAGAATCTGAGGTCACGGCCACAGTTAGTGTTGTTTTGAGGGGCTTTTCCAACTTTGAAAAGAAATTATTCTGTGAAGGCAACTCAGGAGCATACATTTTGCAGTTCATATAATTTGCTTGTGCAGGCTTTCTATTTATTGGTTTATGAATAAAACTAAAGGTTTTGAAATGAGGTGAGACACGTAGGAATCTTGTACACAAGGCTGGCTGCGAGAGTCTGTGTTTGCACCTCTCTGCCTGTATATCTTGTGTGCACATACAAAAACACACATGCAGACACACAGTATTCAGTAAGGAATGCAACCCTCCCCAACAAAAAATCTAACACAAAGCTGAATACAAAATGAAGCCAACAGATGTAGCTTTAAAAATGATTCGCTAAATAGCTTACAGCAAATTTCTTTTTCTTAAGCTAAAGAATAGTAGGAAATTTTGCATACCATCTCTTTTTAACTCCTTAAGGGCCTTAAATCCCAAGGCACTGAGCAAGAGGGGACTAGCATTTCGTTAAACCATAACTGAGCCTCTTTGGTCTCCAGACGTTATCCTGAGAATCACCAAGCCACTTTGAAAGCAGAGATGCTATTCAGAGGCATTTTTAAAAATCCTCCCCCAAACAGAAAAATCCGACTGTTGACACATTTTCCCAATTTATCACGCATGCTGCTCAAGCTAAAAAATAATGCGATACCAAGACCTGTTTCTTTAAGCAAACTCAACATTATAAAGAGGAAAAGAATGGCCTTCACATAACTTGCAAAAAAGAACCCTGGAAATCTGGTATGCTGAATGACGACTAACAGACAAGATAACAACAGTTCCTCCCCTGCTCCCAGACTAGTGGAGGGAATAGCACTTCACAAGCCTTAGCTCCTTTATGTGCCATGACAGCCACGTGACATATGCATGGCAGTTTATTGCTTGCTTTTTACAGATGTGAAAACTGAGGCTCAGTTCAGGTTATGTAAATTGGTCAGGGTCATAAAACTGAAGTGGCAGAAATGGGCCAGGTACGCAACCATCTCTCTCAATCCAGCACTCAGTGAGCTTCTCTGGATACTTAGTTTCTCCTGGTTACTCATACCAACATTTCTCACTTGACTTTGTAGCCCAGAGGGCTGAGTTCTTTGGATTTTGCTGACTCATGTTCTACATGTCAGGAGCATGCTTTCTGTTACAAGATCTCAATGGGTTACGTGCAACTCATGGGAAAACTCATAGGAAAATTCACAAGGTGTTGGTAAAAAAACATAGACTTTGAGGTCGGAGATAAGATTTCTAAACTCTTTTAGAATTTAGGCTGCCACAGAGATTCAATGAGATAATGGATGCCAAAGGTCTAGTGCACCACACCACAATCATTCAATAAGTCAGTTACTTTTTTCTTATTGTTATCAAGTGGTATCTGTGTTCCCAGCTGAAGGAAGTAGGGTGCAGGGTAACTGGCCAGAGGTTTTAGACTTGTTTCATGAGAAGGACTAGGAAAAAGAAATGCAAAATTCAATGCTTAGTTGATAACAGCTTTTTCTTAAAGACAAATGGGAGTGATTTACCATGTCATGCCTCAGTTTATTTTTCTCCCCTAGGCAAGAGAACACTGGATACGTGAAAGGAAAAGTTAGAAGCTGATGTGTCTGAGGACATTTTCTGGGAAGACAACTCAACATGGAGCTCTTGTATACCCTATGCCATCATTCTAACAGAGAAGCAGCAAATATGTGACCCTGAAAATAAGAGTTAGCTGAAGCCACCAATCTATCCCCCTGGTGACTCTGGTAGGAATGGACAGTGGCATCAAAACTCTCTTTTTTCAGGGCACCTGGGTGGCTCAGTTGGTTAAGCATCCGACTTCGGCTCAGGTCACGATCTCACGGTTTGTGAGTTCGAGCCCCACGTCAGGCTCTGTACTGACAGCTCAGAGCATGGAGCCTGCTTTGGATTCTGTGTTTCCCTCTCTCTCTGCCCCTCTCTCTTTTTTAACTGTGTATTTGATATATGTCAAATAGCTTGGCTCTGTATGTGAAACTGACTTAAATCACTCACAGGCAATGGTTTTTCATCTCTGAATATAAATCTGCTCCTGTCAATGCTTTGCTTGAGCATCACCTGATTCTTCATTAGCATTTTAACCCCTGATTCACAGGAGATAAAAAAGCAGGTCCGAAAAATAACTATTTGCTGAAATTTGGCAGCTAGTAGGGGGTGAACAAAAATGCTTCCTTGGGACATAACTTCATTCCAACATTTAGGGTGAATCAACCTTCCCGAGTTGTTTTAAGTGTAACATTTGGTCAATAAAATGAGGAATTACTTACAGTGGTAGAATTCTTTTCTCTGCAAAAGGGCAGTTGGTATTCCCATTCATTTCCTGTATACCTGGTGTGTGACAGGCACTGTTACAGGTACCAAGGGTTCAAAGATGGTTAACATATTGCCCTTGCTCTCAAAAACTTTTATAGTCTGTTAAGGAAGAGAAATGCATAAATATGTAATTACAAAGCACTGTGATAAATCATATAAGAGAGATGAGAGCATTGCTCATTGGCAAGAAGAGGCAACTTTCTAAAAGCAAGAGTTGGGGGACTAACACACACTTCTACTCAATCCTGAATCATTGAACCTTGTTTAACAAGACAGTTCTCAAAGGAGGGAAGTGAATTGGCTTGGGAAGTCCTGTCATCAAAAAGATGCTGCTGTTTCTCTGTCACCTTATTCTTGTACTGTTCCATGAACTTTATAGTCATGGCTAGGTTTTTTTCTGGCCTAGGAGGTACCATGTTCCTCAAAGCTTGACCTGTTTTCCCCATGAGTGGCGGGAATGATCTATATAGGAAGAGGTTCTAATAGATGGGGATACAGGAATACAGACACATATTTAAAGAAAATTTTAGTGATATCCTAGTTGATTGTCATGTCAATAGAGACAAATCTACATAAGGGAATATCTTAGATATTTACTAAATTCCTCGATGGCTGAGGCTGGTTCTTAATACATATTCTGTTTATGATGTAGCAATCTCTCTCTGGATACTGATCACTCAGTAAAAACCTTCAATCAATTGCATATACTGAATAGAGAACCAAGTTCTTTTCTAAGTTGGTTAATATCTTAGATTCAAAAAGGGATACCATGTGAAACAGGTCTTCTAAAATAATAATACCTCAAAAGGGGATGCCCAGAAAAATGCACTGAGGGCTGAAACATGCATTTTTAATTTACTGCTCTATAGTAATCAGTACAGTGTTTTCCTGGTAAATGACAGATGCTCAATAAATATTTGTTGAATTAATTAATTAATTAAGAGTGCCATAATGACAGCTGATTATGTTTGAGGAATACAGGGATAGTCATCTTGAAACAGGAAAAAGTGGATATGTTCAGCAATTTCTCTGGTCTAAATCAGGAATGCTATCTCTATTTCTAGTGTTATAGTGAAGTTACAATAGGCTTTCCCATTAAAATAAAAAATTCACTTGACAGGACTATTACATAGTCTTCCTGGCAGACTCACAGGCATTTACTTCCCTCTACTTTCTGTTTATTGATGGAGAAGCCTCAGTGTGAGTTACTTCTAGCTAGCTGTCAGACCAATCTCAGACTAGCTGCAGAGAAATTTAAGAAATAGACTGCTTTGCAATTTTTCAGTCATTATTTTTTGAAATTGTACAAAAGATGAATATGAAGAAAGGAAATCAGCAATTTTGTCTAAGATTCTCCATTGGAAAGGAATCTGCCCAACTTGCAGAATTCTCAGAGCTATACCGAGGTATTTCGAGGTATTCCTCAGAAATAGGGGTGAGGCCAGGGGGGTACCTATGAGGCTTTCATTTTCTGATGTGCTGCCATCAGTAAAGAATAGAAGCCACTCACTCAAGCCTGCAGGCATGAAAAGTCATCTCCCAAGTTCAAAATCTGTGACTGGTGTTATTTGGATACCGGAAGCGATGAGACCAGATGGTCATTTTGCAGAACCTCCCATTTTAGCAGGAATATAACCTTGCTCTTCAAGCATAAAAGGGACCATTTTGGAAGATGGATGAGGTGAGTCAGCAGAAAGTGCAAACAGTCTCAATTTCTGACAGGAGAATTAGCCATGTTTGGGTAATAGGAACCAAATCAGTTCAACAACAAGAACAACAAAAAAACCCAAAAGCAAAAGAAAAGATTAGTGAGTTGTTCTAGTTCCCCCTTCACATGGAACAGAATTTGGCTTCCTTTACCAACTAAGAGGATCATGTATATTTTTCCATGACCACAGAAAACAATCCATAAACCTAGTGCAGCTGTCATTCAGCATCAATCTGGTGCTGGCATTGCAATTCACTTTGACTTTCTCTAGAATGACTGTTAAGCATTTAAAAGGAAACATGAACCCTTACACAGGAGCATTTAAAAGGAAACATGAACCCTTACACAGGATTTCCCCATCTCCTTTTGGGGATACAGATTAATTCTTATCATCAGTTAATCACTGAGGCTAACCTCTGTGAGTCAGCAGCGGTAAGAAAAACAGTTAGGATCTCCTCTTGTAATATCATGCTTTACTTCAGTAAAAAGATGCTGAAATATTGCAGTAGGAATGGGATTGTAGCAGCAAGGAGAACATGGCTTTTCTGGAACACAGGACTTTAACTCACATGTGATTATGAGTTTAATTAATAAAAGTTGTACTGCCAGCTGCTAGCCTCTGAACTTTAAATCGCCTAGGCTTTAAAGCTTCCCCTTCTCCTGTCCCTTGACCTCAAAGCTTTTTGGAAATGTTACTCTACCTCCCCACCCCTAGACCATCCTTCAAATTTGATTAGTTTTTCAGCTAGCTACTAACATCATGTGATTCAGGTCGTATGGAATTGTTACTTTTTAAGTACAAGAGCTCACAGATCCCATTAAAGTGTCCATTTCTCTTTTTCTAAGTGGCAGAGGAAGAGAGAGGAGAAATGAAACAACAGTAGCTAATTGTTTTAAGTCAGACACAGGAGAGCATCAAAAGGGGGTCTAGAAAGGGGGGGGGGGGGCCCAGCTAATTAGATTGGAAAAAGAATTATGAAAAGTTTAAGCAGGTTGTAGGAAATAGACAGACAGCAATAAATCTGATTGAGATGGAAGAAGATCCCCACAACAGCAATGGCTCAGATCAGGGCTTTGGAGAAAAGGCCAGGATTACTGAAATCTGACCGGAAAGTCTTCAGAAAAATGGTGTCAAAGAAATTATTGGGGGAGAGAGAGAGAGAGAGGGAGGTTGAGGAGGAGCAAGGCTGTGGATGTAAATTAATCTTATAATGGGGGAGGGAGTCGAATCAGGTACTGAAGCAATATTAAGGCAGTGCCAGCTGAGACCAACAGGTCACTGGACCCAGATCTATTACCCAGAGTTTTCAGCACTGATTTCATTAACTTCTGAATGGTTGGGATATTGGAAAATATTATTCCAGTTCTGTCATTCTACAGATGAACAAACTGACTTTCAATGGTGGTTGAGTGACTTTTTTAAAGACAGTGTGATTCCAAAACAGGAAATTACAAGCAGACTTCAGGGCTAGAACCAGGTCTCCTGGCTCCTGATCAGCAAGCATCCTTGACATCATGCCCTGCAGCCCAACTGAGGGGGAAAAGATATTGGAAAAGAAATCATATACATTCTCTGTGCCTGATTTTACCAATATGAAAAATGTGGATGATGCAAGAGGTCGTATAATAGATAGTTAATAGCTTAGTCTCTGGACTCGGAGGGATTGCTTTTAAATCCTGGCTCTGCTCTGTGATCTTAGGCAAGTTTTTGACCCTTTCTTTGCCTCAGTTCCCTCATCTGTAAAATAGAAATAATAATGGTACCCTGGTTACGGGGGTGTTATGAAGATTCAGTGAACTAGTACAGGTAAAAGCTTTTAGAATTAGTGGCTCACTCTTCTCCCCGATAGGCGCATTCTGATGAATCACTGCTTTGGGTATCTCTGTTCTTCTTAATCAGATCTATGGCTTACTAAATGTTATCTAATATCATATATGAACTCATATTATAACTGTGGCTTGCATTATTCATTTAGAAATCAGAAACTGGTTATACTTTTACATTGGGTGAAATGCACTGAAATCCTTGTGAAGAAAATTATGCAGAAATGTGTAGCAATTATTGTTATAGCAATGATCATAATTCTGAAGCTGCAGCTAGAACTCTCTGGAAATTTCTCTGAAATCCCTTTCCCCCTTTACAACTAATTTTTTTTCAAAAGTCTTTCTCCACTCACCATGTCCTGTCTCCTCAATGCTACATGGTGTCTCCTCCCTCCCTCTTACTGGATACTTGGAAGGCCCTCTGCATTCAGTTTAAGAACTACCAGTTTGACCTCTGAAATGTCACTATTTCCAAATTTCCCCCAGGGAATCAGCTTGGAAATCAACATATTATCCTAAGGCTGTCGCTCCTGCCAGTGTTTTGGTGAAGAACAGATGAGGATAGTCCCTTGACACTTCAGAGCGAGAATTGAAATAGCGACAAGATCTATGTCTGCAACCACCACTTATTCCTCCACATGAAGCCACTGACAATTTCAATTCAGCAGTTCTGTCAGCATTTGGAATTCTGAAGCTCTGCTGTGCAAGTAGTAACCACAAGATTAAAAACGAAATAGGTATAGTTCAGACCTTGAGCCAGCCCTGGAGTGAGGGTACTCGGCCAAAGTCAGCAAGGATAGTAGGGAAAGAAATATTATATTCTGTCTACCTCACCTCAGTTTTCCACATTTTTACTACAGCTCTTTTGTTGTTGTTCAGTTTTAGCCACTTGGGGCTGGTTCTGTGCGTCATGCTGCCTGAAACATGCACAGAAAAACTGACACCTATTTTCATATAGCTAGCCAATGTATTTGACAATGCAGAATACTCAGAAGGTGTGAGAGGGTGTTCTGCAGGTTTATTATTCAAGTGTACTTTCTTGGTACCTCTAATTCCTGGATTCCCGACCTGCTTTTCAATCTCTCTGGTAGGTGCTCATCTTGTATAATTTGTTCTAGTCAATAATGAAAATTTTGAAACTTACAATTAACTTCTGGGCAGGACTCATAAGTCCATGCGTATCCTGAAAGCGATCTTAAAAGATGCCTCAATGAGGACTTCTTTTTTCTTTTCATTAATCATCCTTTATACCAATTTACTCCCCTCTATTTCTGGAAGAAATATATAATCCAATCTGTGAATAGAAATTCTCAGATGTTAAAAAGGACCTGATTACTTTATTATATCGGCTTCTGCTCTGAAATCAACTTTAGACGATAAAACACCAAATTACCAGCATGGTATATTCAAGGCCTTCCATAGAAGGCATCAAGTCTCTGTTCCAGTGTATTCCTCAATGTAAGCTCCCCACTACTCAAATGGATGGCATTTGTTGTCCATAACTTGGGCTTACCTTACCTGTAGTTCTGCCTACGCTGTAACTTTTACTGAGAAGATCTCTCCTCCAACCTCCAAAAGCCAACTGGAGTCCTGCCTCCTTGCTCAGATCATTTGAGTCCACTGCAACAATGTCCTCCTCAGAATTTACCTTCCTTATTTCTGGTCACATTCACTTGGCAAATAATTATATACTCCCTCATGATTTTTCTTCCACTGTTGTATTATATTTTCATTCTGGTATTATTTATTGATTTTATTATTTATTGTTTTTACTAAGATTACTACATGCTAAACTTATTGAGGTCAAAGACCATATAAACATGAGACTTTATATCCTCCATGGGGTTCATTTATGTATCTGGTACTCACTGATTGGTCAATATCTTCCTATTAGGTTGGTCCTTGCTGACAAGGGGTGACACTGCAGAAATGGATCTATGCTGAGGCTGACAACACCAATTTTCTTACCTTTATAGAATTGAAAAGCAGTTCCATGATGGGAGAAAAATGGTTTATTCATAGTGCATCATATAAAAAGCAGATTTATCTATTTTTATCCTTCATGTCTCCTTTTTCAACCTCTTTCTCAAGTTACCTCTCATTTCTACTAATCATCAAAACCTACATGTTCTGCTGAAGGCTGGCTACTATGAAAAGAGGTGCCACTGGCAGAAATATCAGTTTTCTGGTTGATAACATCACTCTGGGGTTAGCGCTTAGAGTTTAGGAATGTCTTTAGACAAGCTAATTAAGGGGCAATTTATTTTGTTTGTGTATGTGTGGTCGTACATGTTTAACAGAGTAGAAAAAAATTGTAAATTCTTGGGAGATTTTACCATGGAGAGGTTAAGGAGATTATAAATGGGTTCATATTCTGAATGCCAAGGTGATAATGCAGAAAATGCCAATGAACAAACAAGCAGGTAGCATCAGAGGGTCTGCATGAATGTTTCCTGGCACATCCTTGTGTCCATCTGTTCCTGCCTCTTCTTGCCGTATTGCCCTGGATGTTTAAAATTTTAAACTTAAAATAGAAAATCTCTTCATTTCCCCCCTGAAGCTTATCAATAATATAAATGTTAAATTCATGCTTAAATTATGTTTTTCTTTAATTTCTCAGTAAGGTGTTCTAGAATTAGCTCCATAATTGTGCACATCGCCACTTCTTCCCAAATATGTGCCCTTTGCCAGCTTCACTGCGGTCTTCTACCTCCACCCCCCATCCCCCCAGTCTTCCACTAGCAAACAAACCCAGCAGTAATTACTAATGTCCAAGCACGTAATTCTGGCAGCATTAGGCTTTTTCATTTGACGCAACTACGCAGAGCTGTCTGGACATGCAGCATGAAGTCAAAGCATTTTAAAAGCCTCCTACCCTTTTTTTCTCCCCTCCTCCCATCACTAAAACACAGTTGTTTATTTCGTTTGCGGATTGCAGAGTTAAAAAATTCCTCCACGCAGTTACATACCCCTGAAAATTAATTTTACATCCATATATAGTAATAGATCAACATATATTTATGTGGAAACACATGGTTATTTATAAAATTGAAAAACACTAGGAAATAAATAGCTGGGAATGAAAATATCTTATCTATGTGGACAGGGCATTTTAGCAGCTCTAGTATAGAAATAATCAGAGTTATGACGAACAAAAACAATCCAAGATCTTATTGTGAGGCTTTTCAAAGGATCATGACAGCGTTTCTTTAATGTGTTGCATAGATTCTTACATATGACGCTGTTACTCTTACTTAACAACTATTCAAATAGCACAGTTTTGCTCCTGGTCATTTTATGCCTATTTTATTTATATCAAACAGCAGGAAACATCCCTGTGGTAATTTGTGTTCACTCAGAGACCCCAAGCCTCAGAGTAGAAAATGGTTAAAGTACTTATCACTGCCTCAGCAAAATCCCGCAGTGCCATAATAGAAATTGCAGTAGATCTTTAGGTCAGAGTCCGGTTTCAATCTAACACCTGCATTACCCTGAAGGACAAAGTTGCATTTTCCTGAGGAAAACCAGTCTTAATGATGTCAAAATCAAAAACTATCAGCCTGAGATAACCAATGTCCATAGGAAGCACTTCCACTCACTCTGAAACCATGGCCAAGGAGATTAAATCTACACCCTACAGGACCAATAATATTTCTCAGAGATGTATTTGTGTGAGTGTGTGCTTATGTTCATGCCTAATTACAAGGATGGGGGAGAAGGAAGTGGTAGTGGGTTTCATTTTTAAAGTTGATTCTGCTTAAAGTTGATTCTACCCCCATATATTTTTTTATCAAATAGAAATATATATGGAAATATATCACTTTTGTAAACAGATCATGTTGGCATCTTCATATATACCTCATTCATGTGCACCCGCGGTCTGTAGGCAAATATACTCTGTGTTAAAAACAAAAACAAACAAAACCCTTGATATCCGACTGGAGGATGAATGCAGATTTTTTTAAAAAATTTGTTTGTTTCCTACCTAAAAAAAGGGGTAGAAGGTAACATGAAATTTTCCACAAGTAGACTTATTTTTTTGAAGCTATGCAGGAGCTGAGGATGGGAGCAGGTAACTACCTGCAAAGGAGTCCTGTGGGAAGGATTTTTTCCCCCTTTTTAAAAAATTTTAACCTACTATGCGTTCTCTATGAGGGAGTCTCTGTGAGACCAGGGTCTCACAGAGGCAATTTGGCCTCCAGCCCTGAATACCCAGCTCTGGCCAGGCATCTCTGCGGCAGGTAGATGCGGCGCTGCTGCCGACCGCTGTCCGCGGTGCTGAAAGGTCGCGGGCGCCTGTGCGGTCCCTCGGTATTGCTGTCCAGGGTGCTGACTGCGGGCCGCCGCAGTCCCCGAGGCGAGCCCACCCCCGCCAGCCCTCCGCAGAGCCCTCCCACACAGCACGACCCGCCCGCCTCCCGCCAGCCTGCAGTTGACGTGGAGCAGGCGGCATAAATCAAGTCCGCGGGGCATGGAGGCTGCTGCCGCTGCTGCAGCTCAGCTAGCCCGGGGCGGGAACTCCCCCTTCTCCTTTCGCCTCCCCAGCTCCCACAACCTGCCCTCTCCTTAATTCTTCCCTGGAAAATAGCGCCTTAACGACAATAGTCAAACTAACAGGGTCAGAACGGCAGGGTTTGTTTGTTTTGGTCTACAGAAAAAAAAAAAAAAAAACCAGCAGCCTAAAGACCTCTGAAAACTGCATCGCAAGATGGAAGAGAGAGAGTCCCACTACTGTTTCGAAAGAGTAAGTTATTATTCGGTACGTATCCTTGCGCTTCCTCCCCATCGCTCCATCTGCAGTGTCCCCATTCCTCCCTTCCCTAAGCAGCTCACCTCGAAAATACTTTATAAAGCCCCAGACAGGAGCTATCCCGACGCGCACACACGGAATACCGCACCCTAGGTGCACAAATACTTGTATTTGCTCAAGCTCACTTGGTCTCCGCGGCTGTGGTCCCCTCTGGGTATGCAGCCATCCAAAACCAGAACCACGACCTGAGGTGGAGGCTCCTTACCTTGGCTTCTTCAGAGGGTGGTGTTCGCCCGGCCCCTGCAGGTCGCAAGTGTGGAGGAGCCGCCGGGCTGGGAGGGAAGGAGAGACAGCGCCTGACCTCCCCGAGGTTTCGTCTTCAATGCAACGTGAGCTCTGCCCTCATCAAAGATGGCCGTCCCTTTTGACGTCAGCAGCTTTTAATAGCCCTCTTCAGGAGGGGCGGGGAGGAAGTGTGTTGAGGGGAGGGCGGAGGGAGGATGGAAGCTGGTGGTGGGAGGGGAGGAGCCGAGATGTGCGGACTGCTTGACTCAGCTCCCGGGGCGCTTTACTGCAAACCGTTGTATTGTAGTCTTTTATAAACACCTGAACGGGACGATTCTTATGACTCCATTTTAACACCCGAGCTCGGGCAAATACATTTATGTCGCGACTGGTTTTCTGATATTCTGCGTGTGTGCGTGTGTCTGTACATACGTATCTGTTTGTGCATATATTATATGTGTGTTATATATGCGATAAACATGTGATATATATAATTTTTCTCCCTGCTGAGTTGTCTTTGATTGAGTCATGGAAGGGGAGGGGAAGGCAGAGGAGTAGAAGGGGGCGGGGGAGGGAGTCGAGAAGATTTCAGTTGCAATTTGTTTTTTCTAAAGAAGCGGCTCGGAAGGGGCATCCCTGTCAACCCTTGCCAGCTCCATATATGGCCAGGCTACGTGGGCTGCTATTTTTATGAGTGAATTCTTCATTTTATCAAAGCAGCATCGAGTGCTTGGAGTTTGCATTAATGTGGTCAGTTGGGGAGACAGACTCGTACACGTTATTTTAAAGTACGTCAGAGCAATTATCTCTGGGAGATATAAAATGAATTGGGAGACGGGGGAGGGAAAAGTAGTTAACCCAACCAGCGTGGGTTTGCTGGAGTTCAAGCCTTGGAGTTGAGAGTTGTTTATAAAGGGCAAAATCGATGACGCTGGTTTTCGGTTGAATTTGCAACCGGAGCCTGGAGTTTTACGTTGGGGTTTCTTAGGAATAGTTCACAGAGTCGCATACGCGCCTTATAGGACCGCCCTGACCTCCAAGGGGAGTGTGGAGGACTGCGGATGGATTCAAGGATCTCTGGGACACTACAAAATTCTGGTTGTTCATTCAGTGCGCAAACCCAGGCTAGGTTGGGGGCCGCTCAAAACGGCGTGGGAGAGAAAAGCTACTTGTGCTGGTCATATGAGAGATTAACAATAATAATCACAAAGCAATAATCCTAACTGTCCTCCTTTGTTGTGTATTAGGCACTGAGGGAGGGCGGGTGGTGGGGTATGCAAATGGTTCCGCGGTGGCAGCCTCTCGGATGATTCACAGGTGTTGGGGAGGCTGTCGCGGGGCTCTCCGCAGGGAGGGAGAGCTGGGGAGCGCGTGGGAGGTGGGGGACCTCGGCTGAGGAACTGTTTGTACTTTTCCGGGAAGGATGCGATTAGAAGTCGTGCCTCGCAATGTTGAAACTTGATGGCCTCTTTCAGGCGATGGAAAATCCTGGTCTCGAGTCCGGAAAAACAACGCACTGCCCTCACCCCTGCCACCACACACACACACACACAAACTCCCCCCCCCCCCCCCCCCAGCACACCCGGCTCTCTGGCCTGAGAACCAAGCTCAAGTTTTTAATTGCAAGCTATTGTAGAGAGAATCCTAGGAAAAGAAAGAAGGAAAGCAGAGTTATAAGGGGGCGTTTAGAGCCAGCAGAGCTGTAAGAATTAAATAAAGGATGCCTTTAATTGAAATAAGTAGAAGTCATTGTTTCTTAAAGATTCCCTGACCCAAAGGGTATTTTGAAATATTAATGTTTTCAATAATAATTAACAAATACTGCTTGGATTTTTATTAAAGCTGGATTCCTAAAACAAGGCAAGTTGCTGAAATATTCATTAAACATTTAAGATTCTTATACAATAAAGAAGAAGAAAATCTGCACGGTCCTCAGATACTTAATTGGCAATAAAATTCCTAGTTACAGTTCTCACTTTCTTTATAAAGCAAGCTGGAATGGGCTCAGGGAAGTGGTGACAAATGCAATGTCACTACAAAATCCTTTAGAGTCAGGATTTGTTTCCAAAATGTGGCACTTATTTAGCACATAGAATCTTCCTGGGGAAAAGCCTGCAGTGAGGAGAAACAAAATATGTGTAAGGCCCTCAGACTGGAAGTCATTCATGCAGAAAGTTTTGTGAAAGAATGGAGGACTTGGGGGATATTCCAGATTTAAAAGGACAAATAAATAAAGGAAGTACGTCACTGACTAAGGCTCATCCTGCAGGCAAAAGTGATGTGGTAGTCACCAGGGAGGACCGGTTTGGTATTCTGAATTTTCAACTGCTGATGCCCCACACTGACATCTTTAAATATTACACATAAGAGGAAAGAGTGAGACTGATTCAAAGCTTCACAGAAAATACCACAGGCCCAAAGGATTATCTTGTGATGGTGGCAACATTTTCCACTCTCCTGTGCTTAGGCTGAAAACTATACAGGTTAGGATGTTTTTCATCTTTCTCTGGGAAAGGTAGCAGAGTCTGATTTGAGACATAAACACTGGATAAATATAAGTCTACTAAGGATGATCAGATAGCCCTAAATATATTTTTAATATGATAATAAGATTCCCACCCCACCTCTACCCCCAGGGTTTTCTCATTGCTTGATTAAAAAAAAATATATCAACAGTCATCCGTACCAGTAGGGAACCAACAGATTTAAGTTATTCAGGGTCTATAAAGGTCTAAACCACAGAAGAAAGGTGATGGAAAATTTGCTTTGAAATGATTCAGCTGCCTGTGAACCAACACAAAGAACCAACATGTAGAGTAACTAATGGTTAGGATCTCATTTGATGAGTAATGAAAATTACCTGCTCTGCTGGATGGATATTTACACTATGCTAATTCAGTCTCTGAAAGCTTTTTCTGGTACACCATGCCCCAAAGTATTCTAGTTTGTAATAGGTCCAGATCCAAGGTATTTAGCTTGTATTTCCCAGGTAAGGTACAAGATGTATGATTGATTAAAAAATTACTACTTCAAAAAGTATAATAATAAAAGTTTTAATAAAACTTTATATCATATGATCTTTCCAAAGTCGATTTGCAAATAGTTTAGTTACTTGCTCAGCTCAGAACCGCCCCTCTCCAAGGGCCACCTTTGGGATAGGCCTGGCATCCTGTGACTATATTTCAAAACACCATGAGGGCACAAGGCTTGGGCACAAGAATATACAATTTGACAGATCAACTGTTTTGATTCCTTGGTTTACTTTCCACATGGTGTGTTTACCGCATTTTCATTACATGTTCTTCCAGCCCTTACCCCAGCCCCCACCCCACCCAGTCACAGAAAGTGAATAAATAGTACCTGGTGAAAGCTTAAGGGCTGTAGCTCTAAACTCCCCAGGTTTTCCTTATTACCTAAAGCCATTGAGGTAGGGCCATAGTTTGTGAGAAGTAGAAAAAGAACCAGGAGTATTGGTTTCTGTTTCTGGCTTGCCATGTAGAGAAGAAATAAGATTGCACACCCAGAGTTTTAAATAATACTTTGGTTTTTACAAAGAACATCATTGTAGGAAAGGAGGAGAGTCCTCATCAGCCAGAAGAGGGTAGGTGCTTCCATGCTCCTATTCCTTAAAACATCTACATTGTAGGCTCTCTTTTGTACATGAATGCACCCTAGAACTCTCTCCAATGCCAAGATGTGCCTGTGGTCAAGGAGGGTGGAAGAACCTTGTGTCAACCAGGGATACAAGGAAGGAGAACATAATAGTCAAAATTAGTGAAACTTAAAAAGGCTATTTGAAAGAGATCACAGTATTCCTTCAGTAAATCTTTTAAGAATCTTATTATTCTGTCATCTCTCTGTTTTCTCATAGCTAAAATGGGGACAATAATTGTAATCAACTCACAAGGTAATTGTGAAGTACTTAGAATCATCATATCTGACACTATGAAGTATTGGTTAAATAAAATAAATCTATCAATTTGATGAGACTTTTAACTTTCTCTAAGTAATGACTCATAACTGCTGCTTTAATATGGAGGGTTGATTTTTTTTCATTAGCTAATGACTAGATATGTATCATTTAACTCATCTGGGCCCTGGTTTCTTCATCTGTTTGAATTCATTCATTTATTCAACATCTAAAACCTTCCATATGCTTGCCACATATTGGAGTTTAGGTAAAACAGAGGAAGGAACTGAAGACTAAATAACCTGACTAAAGGCACAGCTAATAAATGGTACAGCTGGAATTTGAACCCCATGGTTCAAGTTTATAATCATTATGCTTTAGTACAGACTCTTCCAGCCCCATCAGACTCCTTCCCTATGTATTAGGGTTCTCCAGGGAAAGAGAAACAGAACCAATAGAATGTATACACACACAAATACACACACGTGTATTCTCTTTTCCCTGCCCCTCTCTGTGTATGTATATGTATGTATATATATATATGTGTGTGCGTATGTGTGTGTGTGTGTGTGTGTGTGTGTATATATATATATATATATATATATATATATATACACACATATATATATATATATATATGCAAAAAGACATAAGGAATTGGCTTCCATGATTATGGAGGCTGATAAGCCTCAAGATCTGCAGTGTAAGTCAGAAGTTGGAGACCAAAGAGAGCCAATGGTGTAGTACCAGTCCAAAGGCCAGCAAACTTGAGCCTTGGATAGAGATGTTGTTTCAGTCCGAATATGAAGACAGAAAAAAGCCAGTATCCCAGTTTAAAGGCAATTAGGTAGAAGGAACTTTCTGTTGCTGAGCAGAGATTCAGACTTTTTATTCTATTTAGGTCTTTAGCTGATTGGATGAGGCTGACCACATTAGGGAGGGTAATCTGCTTTAGTCAGTCTACTGATTTAAATGTTTATCTTATCCAAAGATACCCTGACAGAAACACCCAGAATAATGTTTGACCAAATATCTGGGCACCTTGTGTCCCAGTCAAGTTGACCCATAAAATTAACTATCAGATCCTCCCTTTACAGCTAACCTCTCTGCCTCAACATATTTTGGTTTGTGTATGACTTTTTTCATTAACAGCTTTAGGGTTCCATTGCTAATGGGATGAGTCTATGGACACTGACCACAAGGTTTGGTTGGGATGAATTCCAAGAAATGGATCTAGGCTGGCAAGACGATTACTTGGAGTAAACAGAAACAACAGAGTTAAAGGAGAAGAGTGCCAAGTATAATCAAGGAAGGAATTTAGAGATCAATACCAAATAAGGAGCATAAATAAGAATTGGGTCAAGATGATGCAGTCAAAATGTACTTGAAAGAGTCAGTCGAGGAAGTCAGAACAGAACAGCAAGGTTGGCTACTGGTTTTGAGGGAACGATAGGAGATTTTAAATAAGAATTTAATAAATAAATAAATAAATAAATAAATAAATAAATAAATAAACAAACAAATAAATAAGTAAGAATTTATTCCAGGAGCCAGGAACTCAGGCAGTGAAAATCAGGGTGAGATGGGTTAAGGTGAATAATTCAGGATATGTCTGGGAATGTACAAAGGATATCTGAAACTATTCGATTGGTTTTGGCCATGAAAGACAGCACAATTCTGCTACCTAACACCAGAGCATTTATTCAGTTTAATATCTCAGCAGGTAATGTCAGTGATCTCCTGGTCATTTCCAATGGACTTCCCATCTTTCTTAACTTCTGCCTTCACTTGACACTCTGTACTGCTCATTCCATTTCTTAAAGTGCTCTATGAAGTGCCCCCATCTCTGTTTCTCTCCCTTGTTTGTTGACTCCTCATTTTCCATAGCAAATGAGTTGAAGCAGCAGAATTGTGGTGCCCAGCAGATTAAGCTGTACATTTTCCTGAGCTCCACACAAGCCCTCTGGGAGCTCCATTTGTCCATGTAATGTGTCCTGCCTCTCCACCATGAAAACTTTTGCACTCTAAGCCAAAGAGAAGAAAATTTAGCAGCTCACATTTGCAAAGGCCTGTACAAATTATAAAGCACTATCATACATGGTCTCATTTTATTCTCACAATTCTCTGCGATATATGTACAAGCAATTATTATCTCAATTCTAATTTTTTTTTAATTTTATTTATTTAGAGAGAACATGCACAAGTGGGGGAGGGGTAGTCAGGGAGGGAGAGAGAGAATCCTAAGCAGGCTCTACAATGTCAGCAAGAGCCTGAGGCAGAGCTTGATCTCATGGTTCGTGAGATCATGACCTGAGCCAAAATCAAGAGTCCAACACTTAACTGCTTAACTGACTGAGCCATTCTATTTTAATTCTAAATTAATACATGAGAATTCTGACTGAGTTTTTCGGACTCCTGTAGTCTTCATGGTAGGAAAATAGGAACCAATGTCCTATTCCTTCCTTCACATGTTATCTTAAAAGAATCTGATTCATGCCCCCTGAGTTTAAGCATTCTTTATGTATGTAGGACTGCTAATTTTATGTTATCAGTCCCATCTTCTCTCATGAGCTTGAGTCATATTCCTAGCTTCTTACTGAATACTCTCATCTGTAGGATCAAGGTATGTCAAACTGAACATATATATGCATCTGTTGGTTTCCTCCACTCTTCTTCATCTCTTACATTCTTAATTAACAATCTCAGTAGGTGTCCTGCTTACTAAATTAGCACTCAGAAGGATCTTAGTTTCGTTCTCCTTTTCTGGCTTTTCTTCATCTTCCCAGCTCTATAGGCTCAGTCATGTACCTTTTCTCCTATCTATGCACTCACTTCTTGGTGATTTTATCCAGTTCTAGAACCTTGAGTGGCATTTATGTGTTAATGTCCTCATATTTACGTATTCAGCCCTGATTTATCTTTTAAACTTCAGCTTGTCCATCTGACTTCCTACTCAATACCTGAACATAAATATAAAGCAAATATGGATATAAAACCTAGCATGTACCAAGTAGAATTTGAGATTTTTAACTCCAATATGGCTCTCTTCCCCATATTAGTAAATGGCATCTACATTCACCTATTTCTTTAGGATAAAATCTTGTCTTATTTCACTAATCTCTTTCCCGTGAACATCTCATGTGTGAGCAAATGTTGCTCTATTTTCAATACTTTTTCTGAATTCACCCACTTCTCAACCTCTACAGTTGAAGCCACCATCATCTTTCACTTAGGCTCTTACAGTAGCCTCCTAGTTTGTCTCCTAGCCCCTATTTTTTCATATAGTTATCACAATGGCACTTGCAAAAAAAAAAAAAAATCTTTCTCAAAAAACGTTTAATGGCTCCTATGACTTTTAGAAGTCCTTCTCCTAACCTACAAGATCAGGCTTCTGGCCACCTCTTGAAACTCATTTCCCAACACTCTCCTTATACTTATTTCCATTATAATCACACTGGCCTTCTTGTTGTTCATTGTACAATCAAATGAACTTCCACCTCAGGACCTTTGTATTTGCTATTACCTTTACCTGAAACATTCTTCCCCAGATCTTCTCATGTCTCACCTCCTCAAATGCTACTTTTCCAAAGGAGTCTTCTCTGACAATCCAAATTAGCTAATCATGCTAATCTCCAATTCACTATCATTCTTTATTCTCTTACCCTGAATTATTTTTCTTCATAGCACTTTTCTCCTCTTGACATTATATATGTGTTTATATATATTATGTATAATATATATAAGTCTATATCTCTATCTATCTATCTATCTATCTATCTATCTATCTCTATATAAAGGTAACAGTTTTTAATGACATTAGTGTTTCCTTTGGGTAAAGTATTTTTTGTTTCTAAATAATGTGCAGATATTGCTAATTCTTGACTCATAAAATAGACTATCATTGGGTTTATTGTTATGACCAATGATAATCAACCTCTCTTATATTACCCCTTTACCCTTTCCCCATCCTCTCAATGCCATGACTTTTTGTTAAATGATGACTCAGTTATTAATATGAATAGGTTAGCATTGTTAATCCCACACAATGAGTATGCTTCTTCTTTTGCATAATATCCCACTTTACTTGAAGAAGGTTTTAAGAGCTTCTATAGAGGAAATAAAGATGGTTGCTTACAAAGAAACACGAATTACATCAACACCAGACTTCTCATCAGCAAATCTGGATGATAGGAGGGCAATGGAATAAATCTTGAAGTGTTAGAAGAAAAATAAGTTGCAGTCTATAAATCTCTATTAAGCTAAAATGTTGATAAGGAATTAAGGTCAAAATAAAGACATTTCCAGAAATACACAGATTCAGGATGCTTACTTCCTGTGCACTCAGTCTGCAAATAAAAACATTTTCTGAGGATTGTACCCCAGAAAAACAATACACAAAAAAACACACAAAATGCAGAAGGCTAGGGATTTAGTAAATGTTAGAACTAATGCAGGATTTATTTCTCCTAGGATCAAAACTAGGAAGCAAGTACAGAAATAAAACAGTAAAAATTAGATAACAAATAGTGTAATTTAAAAGGTGTATTAGTCTGACAATGACATAGGTCTCTTTGAACAATAATAAAAATAAAAGTGTCCTATAAATGACAGGAAAAATGAAAGCTTACCATACATTTTTGGTCCAAATATGACACAATTTTGAGCAAATTTTTTAAAAATGTTTATTCATTTTGAGAGACAGATGGAGTGAGAGCAGGGGAGAGGCAAAGAGAGAAGGAACCACAGAATTTGAAGTAGGCTCCAGGCTCTGGGCTGTCAGCACAGAGCCTGACATGGGGCTCAAACCCACAAACTGTGAGACCATGACCTGATCCGAAGTCATATGCTTAACTAACTGAGCCACTCAGGGGCCCCCAGTTTTGAGCAATTTTTGATGGAGCTTAAGGAAAGAGCTTCTGTTTGTCCTTTTTGTTTGATTATTTTCTTTGTGTGAAGATTTGGTGTCATAGGAATATTTAAAGAGTCACTGCTTGGTTCTGCAGTGAATAGTATTTATATGATCATAATGCTATAAATGCTATTTATTGATTTTTAAAGTTTATAATCAAGTGGTAGATCAAGCACAAGAAACTTCACTATGTTTTCCTAACAGAATCTAAATGTTATGAGTCCTAAACTATAAAAGTGGTGATAGAACTGTCAGAATGTGGTAGTTAAAGGAGGGAGCTGAGGAGGGGATAAGGTGGAGAGGTGTCATTTAATATAAAAGCCCCAATTTACTAATTTTCTGTGGTAAAGGTTTACATGATTATATACAAAGTTATATATAAAATCAATCAACAGAAAACAAAAATTCAATGAAAGTAACAAAGTTTGGGTGTTTGAATAAGAGAGAAAGAGCCAGGGCACCTGGGTGGCTCAGTTGGTTAAGCATCTGACTTCAGCTGATGTCATGATCTCAGGGCTCGTGGATTTGAGTCCTACATCAGGCTTGTGCTGACAGCTCAGAGCATGGAGCCTGCTTTGGATTCTGTGTCTCCCTCTCTCTCTGCCCCTCCCCCACTCATGCTCTGTCTCTCTCTCAAAAATAAATAAACATTTTTAAAAAAAATTTTTAAAAGAGAGAAAGAGTCAATTAGGTGATGTTCTAATCTTTAAAAAGGAGAGTTAATACATACTATTCAAATTCCATGCATCAAGAATAGAAGTATGTAATTTAAAATTAAAGTTATAAACAACAAGAAGAACTTAAAATTGAAATATTTAAAGATAGTTTCTTTGGGAAAGAATAAAGACAAAGACTCATGATTTTATATTTTTTAATTTCTCATTTTTTAATGTGAATATATTAACTCTTAAAAAGAATAGAGATAGAGGTGCCTGAGTGTCTCGGTTGAGCGTTCAACTCTTGATTTCAGCTCAGGTCATGATCCTAGAGTAGTGAGCCCTCTATTGGGTTCCACATGCTGAATGTGGAACCTGCCTCAGATTCTCTCTCTCCCTCTGCTCCTCTTTCCCACTCACACACATGCTCTCTCGCTCTCTCAAATAAAAAAAAAAGTAAAAAAAAAAATAGAGATAACAAAATTATGAAATTATTTCAAAATGCTTTTAAAGAGGCACACTTGGTTTGTGTGGGCTGGAGTGTTCTCCCTAAATGACTATCTTATAATGCCTTGGCAATTCTAAAAGCTTATTTTCTCAGTCTGTTAAAATGCTATCCACTTTTATAGTGGAGAATAAAAATGAATATTGAAATGTGTTTTTAACCCTTTAGCTAAAGAGAGAGTCTGGATTAAAATTGAAAAGTGAGATGTGAGAGGTAATATCTGGGCAGAAGTCTGGTTGAGAGTCAACATCTCAATAATATAATTGTATTTATGGGAGAGCCAGTTTTGAATGGTGGAGTAAGGACCTCCAAAATATGTTACTCCATAAAAGCAATAAACTCACTGGCAAAAATTGTCAAAACCAAACAGACATTTTAGAACTCTGGAAATTAACTAAAGCTATGCAACAATTTGAAGACCATGTATTAAAAAAAAAAAAAAAGACAAAAAGCCTAGATCTAAGTAAGAACAGCAAATTTTTTACCATTTAACTTTCTCTATTCCCACCCCCCTCTCCTCAGTTCTGTGGTAGCCTTGAAAGCCTAGAAGCCTAGAAGACAATGAAGGTGGGGGACATAATTGATTCGGAGCTCCCCAGAAGCCCCATCCAAAGAGAATTGTCATTACTTTACTTGTTTGAAAGTTTCCTGGAAACTACCACTCTCAGTGCTTGTCTTTGAAATGACTCAGAACTCAGTGTGAACAGTGTTTTCCCCAGGGCATTTGTCAAAAACAGTCAGCAGCAAATGTTTAACATAGCAGCTGCCTGAGGCAGTAATAATAGTTGGGGCAAACAAGATGCTGACAAAGAAACTTAAAAGGAAATGCTGAGAAGTGAGATGCACATAGGGGCTTTGAAAAACTCCAATATATTCCTGGGAATCTAGATATTCATACAGATGTATAGGGCTGTGCACATGCCCTGAAAAGATCTGAGAAGGCCTTATGCTCTGCATGATCTTGAGATTCTGCAAAAGCAGGAAGTAAAGACTAAGGTAGTGTTGTAAACTGCCTGCTAGAGTGTTGAAACATTACCCTAACACACAGGTTCTCTGCAAAGACTGTGAGACCTATTGGTTCAAGGCATTTAAGGAAATCTGTCCATTCATTAGCTGACCACTAAGTTAGCTGAGCAGAGACTTTGGGCCACACACAATAAAGAATACAGATTTTACTGAAGTGGTTTAGGAAAATCACTAAACTAACAAACAGTGGCTGTAATAAATGCTAGGAGTAGTGGTGGTGACAGAATCTGATTTCCAGAGTTATCACATTATACTATTTTAAATGTACAGTTTTTAACTAAGTATTGAAGCATGTAAAGAAATATGGCCCATAAGCAGGAGGAAAATGATCAATAGAGACTTCCCATGAGGACACTTAGATACTGGACTAACTGGGCAAAAAATTAAGTTGGTGATTATCAGTATGTCAAGAACTAAAAGAACTAACTCATGTCTACAGAACTAAAGGAAACTATTAGAAAAATAACTCAACCAAATAGAGAATATCAATAAAGAGATAGATATTATTTTTAAAAAGAACCAAATAGAAATTCCAGAGCTTAAAAGTATAGTAACTAAAATGAAAAATTCATTAGAGAAGGACAGTAGTAGATTTGAGTTGGCCGAAGAAAGAACTAGCAAATTTAAAGATAGGTCAATTGAGGTACCTGGGTGGCTCAGTCGATTAAGCATCCGACTTTGGCTCAGGTCATGATCTCAAGGTTTGTGGGTTCAGGCCTGCATTGGGCTCTGTGCTGATAGCTCAGAGCCTTGAGCCTGCTTCAGGTTCTGTGTCTCCCTCTCTCTCTGCTACTCCCCCACTCAAGCTCTGTCTCTCTCTCTCAAAAATAAACTTTAAATTTTTTAAAAAAATAAATAAAGATAGGTCAATTAAGATTATTCAGCCTGAGAAACAGAAAGTAAAAAGAATTTTAAAAATTAATAGAACCTTGGAGACAAGTGGGACACCATCAAGTGTACCAAATATGCATAAAGGGAGTATAAGTGAGAAGAGAAAGGGATAGGAAGAATATTTGAAGGAATTATGGCCAAAACATCCCAAATTTGGAAAATTACATTAACCTAAATAATTAAGAAACTTACTGAACTTCAAGTAGGAAAACTCAAGGAGATACAAAGAAAAAATCTTGAAAACAGATACAGAAGTGATTCATCTCATGTAAGCCATCCTGAATAAGATTAACAGCTGATTTTTCATCAGAAATCATGAAGACAATGGTATGATATATTCAAAGTGTTGAAAGACTTCCAAGCAAGAATTTTGTATTAGCAAAACTATCACTCAAAAAAGAAATTAAGACCTTCCTAGATAACAAAAACACCTGAGAAATTTGTTGTAGCACAACTGCCTTACATGAAGTACTAAGCACTGGGCAACCACTAAGAAAATAACTAGAAAACATAGTAAAAGAAACAAAATGACAATGAAATTAAAATGGTACACTAGAAAATATCTAACACAAAAGAAGGCAGTTGGAGTAAAGGAAAAAGACATAAGGCATGTAGAAAACAAATAACAATAGGGCAGACATAAAGCCTACCTCATCAATTGTATTAAATGTAAATGGATAAAACACTTGAATCAAAAGACAGAAATTGGTTAAATTGTTCAAATATCCAACTATATGCTGGCTATAAGAGAACCAGTTTATAGTCAAAGATACAAATAGATTGAAAGTAAAAAAGACATAAAAAGATAATGCAAACAAATATAAGAGAACCAGACTGACCATACTAATAACAGACAAAATAGGTCTTCAGACACAAATTATTACTAGAGACAAAGAAGGACATTTTATAATAATAAAAGTGTCAATTGCTCAAGAAGACATAATAATATATACACCACAGCAAAACCACAAATATACTGAAGGGAAAAATAGATACTTCCAACAATAATAGTTGGAGACTTCAACACTCCGTTTTCAATGTATATAGAAGACCTTAATAGAAGATCAATAACGTTCAAAGACTTGAACAACACTAAAACACACTAGACCTAACAGACATCTATATAACATTCCACCCAACAACAGAATACACAATTTTCTTAAGTGCATATTGCCTTCTCTTCTGTGCTCATATGTCCAAATCTCTCCCTTTCATAAGGATACATGAAGCCTGATTTCATTTAAGCCTTACCCCAGAAAACCTAGGATAATCTCATCTCAAGGTCCCTAACTTAATCACATCTGCAAGACACTTTTTCTAAATGAAATAATGTTTATAGGTTCCAGAAATTAGAACCTGGTATCATTGGGAGACATCATTCAGCCTACTAGAGGGAGCTTTTTAAAAACACTCATGCTTGTGTACCATTTCCAGAAATTCTAATTTAATTAGGTTGAAGTAGCCCTGGACATTGATAATGTTTTTAAAGCCTCCCAAATGTATCCAGTATTTCAAACTATTGCTGTGGGTAAGCCGTTGATAAATTGGTGAATAGGAGTTACCTTGTTTATTTTCTTTTTGTTTCATTCTATTCACTCAATCTTTTAATTAAATCCCTTTTTCCTTTTAAGACCTTAGCAGAGCTAACCTGCTGCCTTGGTAGTTTCTATTAAAAATGGATCACCATTTATTAACTAATTAATATTAAATTCGTGTTAAATTAATTTATGTTCACCAAGCTAAAAAATACTAAAGTAATTTTAAAAAGAACTAAGGTAGGGTTTCAGACACATTGCCTGGTGGTTATAGAAATCTTGTGGGGAAAGAGAGGATATTTTTGGCATGGGAGAGCTGCAGTATACTATGGAAATCATTCTAGACTGGGATCAAGATTTATTTTTATTTCTTTAACAAACATATATCAAATGTTATATATTGCTGGCATAGTTTAAACACTTTACAGATGTAATTCCCTACAATATCATGAAGTCTGTACTATTATAATGTCCATTGGACAAATGAGTACACCGAGACACGAAACAGTTAAGTATCTTCCCAAGGACCCTGTAATAAGTGCCTAGGCAGCCCAGCACCAGAACAACCATGTGCAAACACTAACCCCTGTTCTTTTGTACCTTCTCAGCAATACTGTATCTTCCCATTTCTGCTCTGCTGTATCTGTGCTATGTGGTTTTTGAAAACCGGTTTACCTCTCTGGGCTTGTTTTCTCATTTTTAAAATAGAATATGTTTCTACTTGGAGGTTGATATCATTTTACACAAAGGGTCCAACCAATTGCTTTCTGACTGATAGAAGCATTCTTTTATTTTTCTGACTCCCACCCCCTGCCGTTTCTATTAATTTGCATGCTAGGCTGTCACAGTCTCAGTCAAGGGCTGAAAAACATGAGTATCATAGAAAGTCCAGGTTGGAGTAAATCTCTGAAATAGACTGGTCTGTTCATTTCACAGGTAAAAAAATACTGAGACAGAGGAAGATAGGACCAGTCTTCTAACTCCCAGACAGTGACTTGTGCCACTTGAGTACATGAATTACTGGGGATTAGTTAAGATGAAAATTATGATTCAGCAGATCCATGGTGGTGCCTGAAATTCTTCATCTCTAACAAGCTCCTAGATGATGCTGATGCTCCTGGTCCACATTTTGAATAATGAGGTTTTGATAGAACCCAAAACTTCAGGTCTATGTTATACTTGGGAAAAATAATGTCCACCCAAATCTCTGGGGTCATGACCAATATTATCTTATGAAACTCCATTTGGCTTGTGACCATGGAAACAAGTACAATTACAAACAATTTTGAAATTTGGAGTTTGGAAAATGACGAGTGATGAGGAACAGAAGAGAGAGTGGAAGCTGAGAGCTGAGTGAGGACTTGTGTGGGGTCAGCAAGCTTAGAACATGGGGTGGCTTTGTATATCAGGAATATGTTTCTCGCAAGTTATAGAAATCCAAATTTCAATAACTTAGGCAAAAAAGGCAACGTATTGACACAATTAAAACCTCTAGCGTTAGGTCTGGCTTCAAGCAAAGCTAGATTCAGGTGCTCAAACAATGTCATCAAAAATTAATCTCTTAACATCTGTGTGTTGACTTCATTCTCAGATAGACTCCACTAGCTGTGCTCAATAGCAGAAAAGAGCATGCTGCTTTTCTAATAGTTCCAACAAATATCCCTGACTATTCTTTTCATTGGCTAGTCCTGGGTTATGTGTTTCTTCCAGAACCAGTCACTGTGGTGGGTGGAAGGGTGTTTGTTGTGCTCTAATTCGGTACCCTGGGTCACATGTCCATTCCCATGATAAATCCCATCCAAAAGACATGGACTGGGAGTTGGGGAGGAGAATGGTCTCTGAGTGAGGTCAACAGGAAGGGGAATGGATGCTAAGTAAGCAAAAATAATAGATGCTCATTCTAGAGAGTGGGGCCAGTTGATCAACTGAAGGTATTAAAAGCTTGGCTGGGACGTCAGAGGCTCAGCAAGGTGCTGGGACTTGAAGGGTTAATTCACCTACTAGTGAAAATCTGGCTACAGATGCTATTTCAATGATATGAGTCTATTTTGATTCTTCCTAAAAAAGTGCTTCTGAGATTCTGACTCAGGAGGTCTAGGGTGGAGTCCCAAGAGTCCACACTTCTAACAAACTCCCAAGTGATGCTGATGCTGCTGGTTCATGGACCACATTTTGGTGTGGCATTGTGTTGAAGCATCAACTCCAATCATCTCTAGCTGTGGTGTATTCCCAAGCTTGATTGCCCTTCCCTTGAAATCCTTCCCTTCTAGTCCCTTCTAGGGGTTAGAAGCTTTTATATGCCCTTACTAGGCTCTGTCCTGCTGTCAGTCATCTCTCTCAGGGACTAAATGGAGATCGAGGCATCCTTTCTGTCAGAATCATTGGCTTCATCATTTCCCTACTCCAGGTCTGTACAGATTTAAGGCATTGGACCAAAGGAGGTCCCTGGCTTAGGGTCCAAGGAAGGTTAGTTTGCTGGCTCATGGTCAGCATTTCATTTAATGAAGAAGTCAGAGATTACTCCATTTCCTGCTGCTCACTTATTGTTCTTTGGTCATAGACTAGAGAGACTTGCCAAACCCCAAATGACTGCAGTTGCATGAGTGGACCCTGCTGAGGCAATTCAGATGAGCAGAACTTCCCAGTTGATCTACAGGTTGGCAAGCATACCAAATGGCTGTTTATAAGCCCCTGAATTTGAGGAATTTTGCAAGACTGCATTATTGTGGCATTAGATTACTAAAAAGGCTATCTATGTGAACTTGGGCAAATTTCTAACTCTCTATAAGCCTCTTCCTTTGTAAAAGGGGGAAAAACTTACAGAGAATTATGTGAATATTAAATAAGGAATGTGAAAAACTTTAAAACAATTTTTTAATTTATTATGAGAGAGAGAAAGAGAGAGAGAACCCAGCACAGAACCCCACACAGGGCTTCATCCCATGAACTGTGAGATCATTACCTGAGCTAAAATCAAGAGTTGAATGCTTAACTGACTGAGCTACCCAGGTGCCCCAGGAATGTGAAAAACTTAACACAGTATTCCAGTAAGCGGCAGAATTAGAACTACAGTTTGCCCTTCTAAAGCTGGTATTCAAAAAGCCTTATAGAGAAAGAAACTTTCTGGTAGAATAAAGAAGAGATAATGTGAGAGTCCAAAGAGAGAAAGAAACAGTGATCTCTGCTTGGTGTCATCCACTTTCCAATGTCCTTTACTGTATTTTATAGCATTCTATCTTTCCGACCAACGTATATGCTAAGTTTTTTTATTCTCTTTTTATAGACAAAGAAATCATGACTCAGAAAAGTTAGCTGACTTTTGTTAGTCAGACAGCTAATAGTGGAGGCACTGCACTTTAACATTAGGTTTTTCCCATTCTAATGGCCTTGCCCTTTTCCACTCTGAAAATCCGATTCAAACCTTAATCACAATACAGTTTTCATTAAAATATTGTATAAAGGGCTTCCACTACAGAGTAAGAAAACTGATGTCATAGCCAAATCTTTCAAATTTTATTTTTGCTTTTCCATTTGACTTAACAGATTTTTCTTCTTTTTTTCTAGAATCAATCTTTCTCCTTCTCTCCCTAAATTTCTCTCTTTCTCCATGTCTTCATCTCTGTCTCTGTGTCTCTTTCTCTCTCTCTCCTTGCTGCCTTCAGATCCCTGTAGTTAACATCAAGTAGAAAACAAATGACTCAGCAAGCTGGATGTTAATCTCAATGGTTTATTTTTTCTTCAAGGGGAAAAAAAAAAAAGATCTTAGCAGCATATCTAGAAAGAAGGGAATGAAAATTTTAAGCCTCTTGTAGGAAAAGCATCATAGATATACATAGCCTATATAGCATTTTTTAGTTCAACCATCCAAAAAAATGAGGCCCCGCCTCACAGCAGAGCTTAAATAAATCTCTACATACCATTTATGCTCACATGAACAAGCTATTTTTTCTTCCTATGTTTAATGCCTATAGGAAATCCAGGCTAGTACTGACTTTGTCAAATTTGATCCCTTGCCTCTGTCTAACTCTTGATCTGCATATATATGGCTTTTTTATTTTTATTCACAAAAACAAAGGGCTCAGAACTCATTGTTTCCATTTTGAGCCATATGACCTGAATTTGGATGATATTGGTCACAACAGGCTAGATTGTACTGCAGTAACAAACACCTTCATATTCATAATGGCTTAATATAATAAAAGTTGGTTCTTTTACTTGCTGTTTGTCTGATACAAATTAGCAGGGCCTTTCTTCATCATAATCACTAATGGATTTCCATGAATGGAAACTCCCATGTGGGCTTCCATGATTGTCATCATGAGGAGAAAGGAGGAATCGGCCAAGCACAGGAACTTAAATGCTAACACTGGAAGAGACATACATCACTCCTGCTCATATTTAACCACGCAAACAAGTTATCTGGCCTCTCTTTAGGGAGTGGTGAAGTGGATCTCCCATATTCCTGGAGATATAGAGTTGAAATTTTTATGAACATCTCTAATAACTAGCCCAGATGGCCTCTCTGATGATTAGGTAGGATTCTTGCCTCTCCTGGACCAATGACAAAATAGGTTCCTGGCCAATTCACTTTTCTTTTGGGTAAATTAACTTCTCTTGGGGAAAAAAAATGATGCCATATCTTATTATACAGCTTAGAGGTTAACATGTATGAGGAGTACAAATGTTTCACTGCTTTGAATATTTTAAAATAGAATTTTATTTTTCAAATGATGCGTGTTTGGAGATAATACCCAAAAGGTAGGCAAGGTTCCTTTTCAGTTCATTCTTGCTTCTACTGTTATCTGAAAAAGGTCTCACATTGCTTGTTCTCTCTCTCTGTCTCTCTTTCTGGAACATGTCAGGAGATATTAGATCTGTTGTTTTATTTAACCTCTAATCTATAACGATGGCTGAGTTCCAGGCAGTTAAAACTTCATTCATATTAGAGATGAGAAATTTAGCTTTCCAAGGTAGACTGACCCTTCAAATATGTAAATTTATTTTAAGAAACTGCATGTATATATCTAAATTTTAGCAAAACACAGGTCCTCTTTTGATATCCTAAAAGGAGTTTATTGTATCTTCTACCATATAGGCTTGAGATAACTTGATCCAGAAAACTGGACACACTATATGGAAACAGTTTCTAGAACAGTTCTGTCCAGCAGAATTTTCTGTGATGCCATAAAATATTCTATAGCTTCATTGTTCAGTTGGGGTAGCCACTAGCCACATGTAGCTATTTAGCACTTGATACGTGGTTAGTGTGACTGAGGAACTGCATTTTGAATTTTGTTTAATTTTAATTAATTTAAATTTGAATGTTAATAGCCACATGTGGCTAGTGACTGCTGTATTGAGTAGTACATTTCTAGAAGTTGGGCTTTCAACAAATGTTTATTATTGTTGAATTTTAAAAAAACATGAAAATGCATCCTTAACTTGAAACAAAAGAAACTCATGTGTGCATCTCTGGTCTGACTGCCACAGGGATAGTTTCTAATTCTGGGATATGGGCATCTTGAGATTCCATCAACCTGCAGAATCATTTCTTTGGGAGTGGACTCGGGGTTAGGCCATCCTGGGTGTCAGTGTTGGACCATGGGATGGGTGGAGGGAATGTCAGCAATTGTTCTAGAGCAGAACTATAATGCCAGTCATTGTGGTGGCCTTAATATCTTCTCCTGTTAAGGCCATGGGCTCAGTCCGCTTGTGCTGAAAAAGATCTGAGCTTCACAAACACACAATCATCTCTTTACCTACTCTCACTACCATCCTTCTGCAACACCAATGGGGTTCAAAGTTGATAGTTTTACCTCCTTCACCTCCATTTAATAAACCTTCCCCATCATTCTGTGAAATGACAAATGCTGTTTCTTAAAACTTTTCTAAAGCATTAAACAAACATAATTTTACCATTACCCTCCCCCCCCCCCATACAGACATAAAAATCAAACCATATAGATCATGCCTCCTCAATATAGATGTTTGGGAATGAGCACTGACCACCAACATCAAGACAAAGCAGTTGGGAATATATCCTCTTTTCTGATTTGTTCAGGATCTCCAATCCTTAGTAGGTGCCATCCACTGTGCTGAGCGCTGAGGGTATAGAGGGGAATTACACAAGGTCCCTCTTTCAGGGAGCTCCCAGCAACTGGTAAGACATAGACATATAAAGAGTTAATTCATGATGAAACATAGTGGTAGTATGAGGTACTAGGGAACACAGGATAAGCAGTGACACAACAGGAATATTCAAAGTGAGATTATTATTTCCCTTAGTTACTTGGAATTCAGAGAAAGAAATATACCCAAAAATGTTTATGGCTGACACTGGCTCAGTATTATTCAATCCTGTTCCCTCTTTATAGTCTCACAGATTACATTATCCAACCTCACTTTTATTTCGTCTGGGGCCATGCATTCTGGCCACAAGATTCTGGACAATGCATCTTCCAAGACTGACATGTCTGCTATAAAACCTCCTGTTTTATTATTCATGTTCTCTCTTATAGAAACCATGGAAGCCAAATGCAGGGGACACTAGCACCATAAAATGAATGAAGCTGAGTGCTTGAAACACTGCTAGGAGGAGACACCAGGAACACCTCATGAATCTAATTGGAGCATTATGTAAGAAATAAGCTTTTATGGTGTTAAGCCACTATAATTTCGGGCATTTTTTTGTTATAATATCAATTGTCCTTACCAATACATTATCCAATTGGCTTTAACTTGGATATCAGATATAATCACAGAATTTTAGAACCTAGAAAGCTCTCAGTCTATTTAATCTCTTTATTTCACAGAAGAAGAAATGAAGCAACTTGCCCAAGTTCATACAGCCAGTTTTGGAATATAGCAAGACTAGAATCCAATTCTCAGGCAAAGGCTGGTTCCACCAGGCCAAACTTGCCTCTATTAGTCTATACGTACTGTTCAGCATTCTTGTATGACTGCATGAAACATAAAGAGGTGGAATTTTATGGAAAATGAAAGTTGTCTCTATGAGGAAAGGAACATTGAGATTTGTCAAAAGGGATGTATTTTGATATTTGCATAAAGTGCTGAATTTAAAACATGACTAGATTTATTTATCAGGACAATTTTAGGTTTATCATCAGAAAAGTGCCTTATGATTTCATTTTGTTTGTTTGTTTGTTTCACTATGCCTGGTATTTGAATTTATCCATTGCCAAGAGGTGAAAGGTTGAAATTCTTTGAGTACAACATATGGGTTCATCAATTTCTGAGAAAAATAGGCTGTAACCTTGCTGACCTTCAATGTCATGAGATTGAACTCTGAGTTTCCTAGCCCATGGACTAAATCTATCGCACCTATAATTTCTAGGATAAAATGGGACAAAATAACACAGGATAATTGAATTGCTGTGACAGATGCTGTTGCTTACATGATCAATTTCTATTCTCCCCTTCTATCACAGGTACCAAATCTTGATACATTTGTGTGGCAACAAGCCTAGTCCAGGTGATGAATGGTGATGAATGCAGACCAGACGTGGCAGTTGTGGTCTCCTTAGCAAATGATTTGTCTAGAAGTAGGAGTAGAACCAAATTATGGCCAATGAAATATAACTAAAAATTTGCTGCAGGCTTTTGGGAAATATTTTGCTCTTTGCTAAGAAGGAGGTGCTAAGGAAAAACCATTATTTTATGACCCTTTCTTCCTACGTCTGGATTTATTTCCATGAGGACATGACTCTGGGAGCTGCAACCACAGTCCAAGGGTGGGAAACAACCAGATGTGAGTTGGGGCATGTTGTTTTTCATATCTCTTTACAACACTCCCTCCCAACAAGTGCACACTTGCTTGGTTATCAAGTCACTGGATTGAGGGATTAAGGATTAGGCCTTGTAAATGTTCCCAGTAGGTTAATTTTGTTCCAGTCCCCTACTGTTTTTTTTTAAACAAATTAGCCTAGCTATCATGTTTCCATCCCTTTATCTGCTCTGAAAAATAATTATACAGATAATATTTATCCTCAAGTTTCTTATTTACAAAATTGGGGTAATAAAAATCTATCTGACATTGTTATTGAAGGGATTGTATTAAATTCATTTATTCAACTAGTATTTCCTGAGTGCCTACTGTGGGAGAGAAACTGTGGTAAGCATTGATGATATTAAATGAACAAAGTAACCACAGTCTCCTGCCCTCGTGCAACTTCTGATCTGGTAGAAAAGACAGGCAAAAAAATAAGAAGAAAAAAGAGAAAATAAAGGAATTGTTAAGTAAATATACAAAGAATAAGAAATTGTAATAATTTCAATGAGTTGGACAGGATGGGCTGATGGAGGAAAATGAGTGGAGCAGGAATACCACTTGAGAGTGTCCACAGAAGACCTCCAAGAGGTGGTGAGATTTAACCTGAGAAGGATGTAATAGATCCTACCAGATTAAGAACAAAAAGCAAGGGAAGAGGTTTGTAGCAGACAGAACAGCAAGAATGGCAGTCTTGAGATGTGAGGGATTTGGTTGTTCAGGGAGAAGCAAGAAGGCCAATGGACTGGGATATGGTGAGTTAAAGGGAGAGGGGCAGGAGGTGAGATTGGAGAGAATGACAGGGGCTTGGTCATGTAGGATTTTACAGGCCATGATAAGAAATTTGGATTTGATTTTAATCATGATGGGAAGCCTTTGAAGAGTTTTAAGCAGGTTAGTGACATGATATCGTAGAATTTTTAAAGCCAAAATTAACTTTTGTGTGAAAAGGGGTTGGAGAAGTTTAGCAGTAGAGTGGGGAAGATCAGATAGGAACTTACTGTAGCGCTATAAGCAAGAGACAGCAGAGGCTTAGACAGGGAGAAGTGATGTTAGAGGTGCTGGAAAGAAGTGTAGATTCAAGACAAATTTAGAAAGTAGAGTCAACAAGATTTGCTGATGTATTGAGTGTGAGAGGTAAGGGAAAGGAAGAATTAAAGATAGCTTTCAGATTTTTTGTTTGAATATCTGGATGTATAGTGGAGCTGCTTTCCAAGAGGAAAAGATTGAAAAGGGGAGGTTTTGTATGTGGGGGTAAAAATCGACAGTATAGTGTAGATTTTTTTTTTTAGGATGGCTGTGGACCATTTATATGGAGATGCCAGGCTGGTAGTTGAATGTATGTCTATATATAAGTCTAAACTGGTATATCAGCTAATGCTGTGTAACAAACCACTCCAAAAGTCAGCAGCTTAAACAATAACTATTTCTTCAGGTTGGCAACTTACCCTGGGTTGAGCTGGGTGTCTTATTTGGTCTCACTTGGGTTCCTTAATGGATTGGTGGTCAGCTGCAAGTTGGCTAGGTGGTTTGCTTCTAGGGGTTGGTTGATTGTCAGTTGGTGTAATGATCTCCATGGTTTTTCATTCTTTAATGGGCTGCCTTGGGCTTATTCATATAATAGAGAGAAGGTTCCAAGAGTAAGAAAAGCCTTAGGGGCACCTGGCTGGCTCAGTCGGTTAAGCATCCAACTTCAGTTCAGGTCATGATCTCACCATTTGTGGGTTCAAGCCCTGCATTGGGCTCTGTGCTGGAGTCTGCTTGGATTCTGTGTCTCCCTCTCTCTCTGTTCCTCCATCACTCACGTTCTGTTTCTCTGTCTCTCTCTCAAACATATATAAAGAATAAAAAAAAAAAAAAAGAAGAGACTTAAACTCACAATTGGTATACCATCACTTCCCCAGTATTCTATTTACCAAGGAGAGATACAAGGCCAGCCCAATTCAGTGGGTGGAAAAAAAGACTCTACCTCATGATGGGAGCAGTTGCAAAGTCACATTGCAAAGGGGTAGGGCTTCCAAGAGGCTATTAACTGGGCCATCACTGCCATTAATTGACTATATTATAGGTTATAATTTGAGAGTCTTCAGCACATAGATATTAGTTAAAAACGTGGAAACAGTTGAGTTCAGAGTGAAAGAATAGATGAAGAAGAGTCTCAAGAAATTCCATTTGGCCGATGAGGTTGGGGCCAGCAAAAAGACTCAGAAGGTCAGTGATCTAGAAGGTGAAGTAGGAAATAGAAGCATATAAAGAAGAAATTGGTTTGTATTAATGTTTAATAAACTGAGTCTGAATATAGCTCATATTCATTTATTGAAGGTGTCCTCAGTTCAGGGCATTTAGCTAGCTCTGTGGTAGAAAAAATGAGGTATAAACTATGGTCCCACTGTAGAAACCATGTTGAATGTATAATTTAGTTGGAGGGAAGAGCCTCATGCTTACATAAAGTTAATAACAATGTAGGACAATTATACGGGAGTTTCTCAAGAGCCCACCACTGAGAATCCTTTAGCAAGATAAAAGTCTATCCTTTGGCTGGTTACATGGATGTTTTTAGTTTGTGAAAAGTTCCTCAAATCATACACTTATTATTTGTGTAATCTTCCATGTATATGTTATACCGCAATAAAAAGTTTTTTTTAAGCTACCTCAACCCTCTTGAACCTGATAGCTATTTAGTTTGACTAAACATACTAAATGTCTTTTCATAAGAACTTACTTTTGTTACATTTATTTACGTATATGTGATATATTCATGTATATTTCAGAACCAAAATTTAGAAAAAGAGGCTTGAGGATAAAGAAAATAAATATTTTCTCCTTATATGTAATTCAATCACAATGGATTTTAAAAACTTTCATCTGAATAATGCTGCAAAAAAAATATTTTGTTTTTTACCCTGGCTTAAATGAACCCCCAAATGTAAAAGTAAATTAGTTCTCTGTTTCAACATGCATTGTACTTTTCATACAAGAGCAAAACAAATACAAATAGAGGAGAAAATATTTTTTGTTATGAATTTATGGTAACAAAAAGAAGCCTCGTCTGAATAAGACAACTGAAGAAAAAACTTAGAGCAGTTAGAAAGAAAAGACTGCAGGAAAAAAAAAGGCCAAATCAGATAGGGGCTTGCTGGGAAAACCAGAATGGGAACAAATTGGCTGGGGCAAAAAGAGAAAGTAGTTTTTATAAAATTGCCTATAGAAATCATCATACTATCTAGAGTTGGTTTGAATGATTTAGGGATGCTACGGAGGAAGGATGGCAAGACAGCCCAAATCCTCAGAAGACTTGCATCATGTTCCATGATCAAAAGATGAAATGATCTCTTATAATTAGTGCAACTAAAAACTTATGATTAGCTACATATCCATAGTCTGTGAGCATGGTCAGTGACTAAACTCTAACTTTGTTGGCTGAATTGCAAAGCACTTAGAGATGATGAGATATAAGGACCCTTAATTCATGAGGAAACGGAGACCTACAGAGACTAAATAATTTGCCAAAGACTAACTGAAGAGCTAATAACACAGAGGTAAGGGGCTACTCGGAATTAACCACCTCAAAGTCTAAACAGATAGGCTTGCTGAGTTCTTGTAGGTAGGTAAACCATGCAAAAAAAAAAACTGACTTTGTGGAAAGATGCCATTGGTGTGGACTTTTTTCATATTGGGCAAGGCCTGTGACCAGAAGCAGTGGAAATGCCAAAGGAAGTACTTTACAAGGGGTACCAATTTCTGTAAGAGTCAGTGTGGCAGTTAAAAAAAATGGCCACAAATTCTTTGACACCCCTTTCACTGATTGCTTAATGGTCCATGTTACCTTGGATCTAGGTTGGCTTGTGATTGCCACCTGAACAACAAATTGGGAAGCAAGAATAAAAGCCAAGACACCTGCTCAAAGGCTCTTGCTGCCATACGGAATGATGGCAGCTTAGACTAAAGGGGAATGATTTTAGAGATGGAAAAAGTAAAGAACTTCTAAATACATTTTGGAAGTAGAATTAACTAGATTTGATGACAGAATGGATATTGGAGGGTATGGCTTAAGCAATTAAATAGTGCTAATTTCCCTAGGTGAGAAAAAAACTACATATAGAACCCAAGAGTTCTATTGTTGCCATGTTCCATTTGGGATGACCATGAGATTTTTTTTTCTATTGGTTGTTGTATACCAAGTGGGCAATTGGATCTATAAGCCTGGGGCCAGGGGAGAGATCGGAGCTAGATATAGAATTTCTTTTATTACACAAAAATGAGGGTTTTTTTTTTTAACTTGAATTATTCTTTTGACACAGCTATGTTAATCTTTCCCCAAACTTATGAATCTCAATATCCTCCTCCATGCTTTTGCACACAGCACTGGGGTCATCTTCCTCCATATTTGTTTTTGTACCTATAAAGATTTTCTTTAGTCCTTTTCTTTTGTGAAGTAAAGCAAAGCCTAACCAGATTTCTGGGTTTTTAGCCATGGCATTAAAAAAACATCAAGCAAGATCTGTAGTGTAAATGGTTCCATGCCATACATTTGTAATTTCACAGCACTCTCTGGAATTTCAAAAGAAATCCTGGAGACTCAAAGTCTGAGAAAAAGGTGGTGCTCCTCATCAGTTTTGCCTATAAATTCTGTAACCCAATGCAGCAGATTACATCAATTTTTCAGTCTATAAAAGCCTCAAGTGATGGCTGCTCTTCCAGGTCTAATAACTCCCCATGGGACTGTAGTGCTGGTTGGTCCCCTGCTCCAAAATCCACACTGTCCTTCTCTCAGAATTACCTTTGTTTTCCCACTAGGTCATTTCTATTTCCTCAAGCTTGTTAGCCTGACCCCATTAAGTCATAGCTTTAGAAAGAAACACCTGTTTAACTCCTTTCCTCAGAAATAATTTCCACCATTTCTGCAATCTTTGTAATTTATCCTTATCAGAGAAGATCAAAATACTAAAAAGAGTAGAAAAGGATGCTTTCCTCCAAGATATCACATGTCTATGTCTATGGATTCCCACCCGTAGGAACCTAACTGGGGAATGCCACATTCATAACATGACGAGATAGGTTCTATACAATAAGTCAGGAAAAGGGCAGTGAGTCAGTGGCAATAATTTTGCCCCTTTAGAAGACTAGGGCCATATTATCACCAGAGGGAAAAGCATCATTTCTCACAAATGGTTAAGATCACAGACTCTGGGGGCTGACAAATGTGAGTGTATAATCCCAGTCTGACTCTTGAGTGACTGTCTGACGTTGAGTACAATCATTTAATATTCCTATAAAATGTTCCACTCATCAAGATTGTTGTGCTTCTAGTTCGTATTTACCCTTCAAATCTTAACTCAAATGTCCCTCCTCTTGGAAGCCTCCTCTGCCTGCTTTCTCATTTAAGGAAACTACCCCAATCTCTTGGCCTCATTCATTACTGCATATATGTTTTTCCTTGTACTCAAGAGAATTATTTGTAATTATATTATTTACAGTGTTTGTTTATATGCTCATTTGTGATTCAGTTGCTCCATTGTCCCTAGCTCAGAATAGGTGCTCAATTAATGAAATATCTGACCAAGGCCAAGATCACCAGCCACTCTGGTAGGAAAACTCAATCTAATTATTTGCTGTCCTCTGCCAAGCACGATCCAATAGAAATATAATGCAAGTCATTTATGCAGTTTTAAATTTTTTTCTTAAACTCTTTTTAAAAATTAAAAAAAAATCTTTATTCGTTTTTGAGAGACAGACAGAGTGTGAGTGGGGGAGGAAGAGAGAGAGAATCCAAAGTAGGCTCCAGACTCCAAGCTGTCAGCACAGAGCCCAATGCAGGGCTTGAACTCACGAACTGTGAGATCATCACCTGAGCTGAAGTCAGACACTTAACCGACTGAGCCACCCAGGTGCCCCTAAACTCTTTTTTAAGTTTATTTATTTTTGAGAGAGAGCGAGCACAAGTGGGGGAGGGCCAGAGAGAGAGAGAAGGAGACACAGAAGCTGAAGCAGGCTCCCGGCTGTGATATGTCAACACAGAGCCTGACGCGGGGCTTGAACTCAGGAACCGTGAGAATATGACCTGAGTCAAAGTTGAACGCTTAACTGACTGAGTCACCCACGTGCCCCAGTTTTAAATTTTCTAGTCACTACATTAAAGAAGTAAAAAGAAACAGATAAAAAAAATTATAATGTATTCTGTTTACCCAACATATCCAAATATCATTTAAACTTGTAATCAATATAAATATAAAAATTACTAATGTAAAAATTATTAATGAAATAGTTTACATTCTCTCTTTTTTTGTAGTAAGTCTTTAAAATATGCTAAGTATTTGACACAGCATATCTTAATTCAAGTGTTAAATTCTCACAGGAAATCCTTGATGTGTATTTCAATTTCATACTTTGTGGTCGACAAAGGAATTCACATGCCCAAGTTGCTCCAAATATGCATAAGCATTTTCCAATACTTGAATCAAGTATCAGATTTTAAATGTAAGCTTAAATAAATTAAAATGAAATAAAATAAAGAATTCAGTTTCTAATTATAGTAGACACATTTCAAGTGCTTAATAGCCACAAATGGCTAGTGGCTACCATATTATAGCTCTAGACCGTTTGCCAAATTTATCTTGTAGAAAAGTATCCTTACTAATCAATTAGATTATATTATTCCAAAAGGAAGAAGAGAAAGGAACTTAAACATATTAAGTGGAGGTGTTTGTCAGGAATTTGGGCAAGTATTTCCCAAATAACCTTTCTAATAAGCCTATGAGGCTGATTTCATTGTCCCTATTTTATATATTGGGAAAATGAAAGCTGAGAGAGAGTGAGAACTTGCTATAAGTGCAAGGCATCTTTCTCTCTGGTGCCTTCCAAATGATAAAAGTATGCAAAGGCGTTCTCACCCTCAGCTTTCTGTCCTCTTCCCCGTGTCTTTCTGTGCACTCCACCAAACATTCAAGAGCACTCTCAGCCTGTTTTGCTCAGTACAAAACAGGCTTTCTTTTTCCCACTCCTTGTAGAGCCTGGGGAAGACTGGTCACAGGTGAGGCTCTATGCCCAAGGAATAGACTGAACTTCCCCCCTCCCCTGTTGAAGGGTAATTAAAGGTAGTATTCCTCCTTGAAGGTAAGGAAAAAGCTACCAACTTCATAGCCACAAACTCTCTAGAGAATAATTGAGGTCATTGCCCACTGTTCTATGGGAAAGACTTTGGGCTGGGATGACCTCTGGGGTTGTGGAAACCAAGTGGACTGCGATGATTTTCAATCTTCTGCCTTCTTTAACTTGGACAATGTTCCTTCTATCCTCCTTTGGAAAAAAAAAAGCAAACTGTATATTTAAAATGAGTTTGAGGTGCCCAAACATCATCCGCGTTTATGTACTCAGTTTCTCAATAAGGTTCAGGGGGAAATTTTTTGATGACTTTATATGTCTGAGATTACTATTTGCTCCTCCATATCCCTTTGCCTTTCATACTTAGTGATAAAACACCTTATTTTTAGCTGGGCACAGATCCTTCCCTAGAGAACAAACACTATATTTCTCAGCTTTCCTTGCAGCTAGCCATGGTCATGAGACTACATTTTGGCCAATGCAGTATAAAAGGACGTGTTGTGTGAAGTTTCCTTAAAGAAATAGTCTCAACCCTTCTTCACTGCCTTCCTCCAACTGTGCAGGTTGGAATGCAAAGTTGATGGCTGGAATTTTAGAAGCTATGTTGGACCATGAGGTGGAGGCCATGTTAAAAGGATAATAGATCAACAAGACAAAAGAACTTGGGTCTTCGGCATCACAGAGTGCCAAATCTGCCCCAGACATCTAAATCTATATTTGCCTTATGTGAGGGGGATACAACTTTTATCTATCTTAAGGCACTGTTGTTTTACATTTTCTGTCACACGTATCTACATCCAAATCCAATGCAAACTGACACATATGCTTTTCAAGTAGAAGGTTCTGGTAGAAGTGGGACTTCTGTAACTGAAATGGTCCATTTTATAACACTAAAAATGGTAAACATTAAGTGGGATATGTGAGGCCCCTCTTGGCCTGTTCATTATTAAGATGTACCTAATCTCTAGGCTAATCACCCATATTCATTCAGGATGTGATGTACTTCCATTAGGTCCTGAGATCAAATATCAGCCCAGAGGATCTCCACAGCATTTTCCAGATTTTTCCACTTTAACATTTTTTTTTCCTGATATTTCTTGATTTTTTTTTCTTTTGTTTCTCTCTCATCTTCTTCTACCTCTCCCCTGCCCCAACATTTCTACATTACATTTTCCAGTGTTAATCCTTAATAAACATGCAGACTGGCACTGATTTCCAGGGGGAGCATTTTTGTGGTTAGAGAAGGATGGCACAAGGGTTGGACAAGAAAGAGGAAAAGCCTGGCTTTCTGGACTGTCAGAGTGATGCTTAGAATGTTGGCCTCATTCCCCCAGTCTTGGTCAATAATGCATGAAAGTCACATGCAGAAAAGTATGTGTAGAAAAAAGACTAGAAGGATATGTCCTAATTAAAAGCAATGGTTACTCCTGAGAAATGAGGTAGAAACCACACCATAGTTTTCTCGTCTTATGTACTTTTGAATTATTTGCTGTTTTTTTTTCCTTAGAGGAGTATCCCTTACCCTATAATTTAAGACATAGAAATAACAGTATGTTCACAGTCAAGGGGTGGTAGTGATTAAAAGTCACAGACGCCATGCAATGTTCATCTGTAGCTCTATCCAAAGGTATTCAAGGCCCAAGACTGTATTCTGGAAAACCTTAGCTCCTCCTGGATCTGCCTTTGTGCCTTCTAGGAAATTTTCTTCTCAGGAAATACTGTGGAGTTGTTGCTGGGTAGATAGTAGGAGGAACTCTGGGCCAGGCTGGGGCCATCTGTAGATAGGATCTCCATAGACTTCTGCCCAAGTACTTATTGCAGGTACTTATGAATGAACTCACTTTTATCTAGTTATCACATTGTTTTCTGAGATTTCTGAAATATCTTGATTCCTCTTATGACAGGCATTTTGCTATTCTCCTTCCAAGAACCCATTTCTCTGTCCAGCTTCATGGTTATTGACTTGTTGTTGAATACTGATTGCATTAATAGACAGATTCCCATGTCTCTCTTTATCCACGGCATAGTTAGTGACCTTCCACACTGATTCTGGGCCTGGCCATGAGATGTGTTCGATTAATGAGATAGCAACCATCTTACTGAAAAGTGCATGTGCATCTTTGCTTCCTCTCTTGGACCCTTGCACCCTCAAAAAGACATGCCTGAGCTAGCCTGCTGGAGGTATGTGAGAGATACTTGGAGCACAGCCAAGTCATCCCAGCTGAGGCCATCCTCGACCAGCTAGCTGACAGCCAGCCTGGCAGAAGATAGTTGATACCTGTCAAGACCAGTCAAGACTGATCCAGGATGCAGAGCTTCCTAGTCAAATCACAGGCTAATAAGAGATAACAAATGGTTGTTGTTTTATGACACTTTATTTTGGGGTAGCTTATTGCATAGCAATAGCTAATTGATTCAGTAACACACTTCCTTCGCTACGTGTTCCCTCCCACCACCTTACCACAATCCGCTCTGCCATTTACCATCTATGTGACTATATCAGTTAATTTTTTTGGTGTAACAAGCCACCCATATTTATTCATGATTATTCATGAATCTATGTATGGGTCAGGTATGGGTTCTAGTGATTTGGGTGGAACTTGCCTGATCTTGGTGGGGCTTGCTTATGCATCTGTGGTCAGCTGGAGGTCTGGTAGGTGCTGGCTGATTTATTGTGGTGACACTGGGATGATTAGAGTCCCTCTCCATATGGTCACTCATCATCTAGCAGGCTAGCTTGAGCTTATTCACATGATGGCCACAGAGCTCCGAGTGTATGCAAGAGTGACAAGTCCTAATGTGAAAGCATTTTTTAAGCCTCTGCTTATATCATATTTGCTCTATCCCATTGTCTGAAGCAAGTCACATGGCCAAGCCCAGAGTCAGTGTGGGAAGGTAATACCAAAAGATGTAGATACAGAGAGGCATGGAAAAAATTGGGGTCACTGGGCAACTGATTCACCATAGTGACATCACACAATTCCTTTGGTTTTTCTGGGCCTAAGCTTCCTCCTCTAACAAATGAGGATAGTAATACTAGCCTGTTATAAGTTGAATTGTGTCCCACCAGCAGATGTAGAAGTTCTAACTCCTGGTACCTGTGAATGGGAGGAACCTAATTTGGAAATAGGATCTTTGTAGATGAAATCAGGTGATGATGAAGTTATCAAGATGGGCCCTAATCCAAGTATAATCAGCATTTTTATAAAAAGAGGAAAGCACCATATGAAGACAGAGACACAGGGAGAACACCATGGAAGGATGAAGGTAGATATTAGCACGATACAGCTGTAAGCTCACGAATGCCAAGGATTCAAGGATTGGCATCCATCACTGGTAGCTAGAAAGAGGCAAGGAAAAATTCTACCTAGAGTCTCAGAGGGAATATGATCCTGCCAACACCTTGGTTTTGGCCTTCTAACCTCCCGGAACTGTGAGGCAATATATCTCTGCTGTTTGAAGCCACCTTGTTTGTAGTGCTTTTTTACAGCAGCTCTAGAAAACTAACACAGATCCCAACTCCCCTGGCACAGCTTTTATCGAGGGTCAATGAGAACAGCAGCTGCCGAAGGATGGACTCTAGTTCTACCAATGGTTATTCTGAGATAATGCTTATCCTATCTTATGCTGGGAGGAAGCTGGTCAAGTAGGTATGAGCCTGTACAGCTGCTGCAGCATCAGAGCTGCCTCAGGCCTCTGGTTTTAGAGGCCTCGTGATTTCCAAGGGAGGAAAAGGCCAGCGTTGCTTGTCCTGTCAGCCTCCCTCCTGGTTTCGTGTCAGCTCCCCAGGCTCCTGACAGACACCTGGCCTGGCCAACCCTTCAGCATGCAATGGGGCATGCCTGCAGAGCCTGGGATGTTTCCCTTTGCTGAAGGAGAAGCCCTGTGCTCTGATTGCTGGCCTTGTTCCCAAGTAGCTTAAGTTCCGGGAACATTCCAGGAAGACAGGGGCTAAATTTAATCTCCCTTGCCTTGTGACTCCTATTCTGTGTCCTCCCTTCTGACTCTTATTATTCAGGGAACTTGGTTCTCTGCACTGCTAGAGGCAGTAGTAGTGACTTTTGCAGCCAAACACAGGCAGGAAAAAGCTCCCCTCTCCTGTGGGAAGTCTTGCAACTCCCTAGGCATTTTATGGGGCCGGGGACATGAAAGTGCTCCAAGAATGCACCACATTTCTTCCAGAATGCTCCCTGAGGCCTCCTACCACCCTAACGTTGCTCATGCTGTTCTCTTCAACTAGAGGGGGCTTTCTTCCTATGTACCTGTTGAAGTGGTTCATAAGCTTTGAGAACTTAAAGCATGGGTCAGAATGGAGAGAACATAGAATTTGAGACAAAAGGCCTGAGTTTGAGATTTATATTCAACACTTACTGTGTTTCTTTGAGCAAATCACTTAACATCTCTGTACCCAGGTATTGCTATCATCATTATTACCTGGTGAAGAGAGTAACTTTATTCTGAGAATCCACTAAGATAATGGATCTGAATATGTTAAATTGAATAGGAATTATTCAGTTTAGAAAGAGAAAATTCACTCATTCATTCATCCAACTAATTATTATTGGAAGTCTATGTTTGTGCTAGGTCCTCTGGTGGATGTTGGAGATAAAGTTCTGAACAATACAGCTGAACTTTCTACCTGCATCATTCTTACATTCTAGCGCAGGATGTGGGAAATCAACCAGCAAAACAACTCAAATAGGCATAATTACAAATCAATAGATAAAATTATAATAATTTCTAAGAAGGAAACCAATATAATAGGAAACCAGAGAATTACTGGGGAAAAGCCATTTGGACTGGATGTTAAGCAACATGGACAGATTTGACATCATCTGAAATTTGAATGGTTTTCATCTTCTTCTCCTGGAGGAAAAATCAGGCAAGCAGTCTGGGGTGTGTGTGTGTGTGTGTGTGTGTGTGTGTGTGTGTGATTTTCCTATACTGCATTCTGAATTTTGTGTAGATCTGTTTGCCTTGCTGCCCCTGTACTCTCTATTCATTGACTCGCTGGCATTTATATCTTCACAGGGATGGCAGATACCCCCTAGACAAATGTTGAATGTCATTGTTATAAAGGAGACTCTCTCTAGTCTAGTAAGTAACTGTTTAAAAAGCTAGTTCTTGTTGACAAAGAAAAAAGGAATTTTAAAATTTCAAATCTTTCCTTTACACGTTAGGAGCAAGTAGAGTCTGAACAGAAGGTTTCACAATAAATAAGAGGTAGAGAGAATTTGGTGTATATTTAAAGAGAAGTTTCAATGAGACAGAAAGGACTAGGAAGTTTCTCATTACTAAAAGAGGGAGGGAGAGAGAGAAATTGAAGGAGCAGAAGTCAGATATAAATGTACTGGTTATTACTAGTAGATGTAAAAAATGTTGAAGTATGTTTTTAGGGGACATTATTGTTCAACAGCAAACACCCATCATTGCTTACTTTCTTATTGGTAGAATGAACATTTTGTTAGGTGTCCATCTTTACTTCACGCGGTCTGTGTGACTAGAGAAAGTGAATTCAGCTCCAGTTACAGGGTGGAGCTTAGTCAAAGCAAATGATGATAATCTCAACCCTCTTCATGGAAATTGGTTCAGAAATGCATGCTTTAGCCAATCAGCACAAGCCATTCCTCTGCCCATTCTTATTTGTTTTGAGCTGATCCAATGAAAAAGAAAAACCTTTTAATACAAAATCACAGGGAAGTTTTCTTCCTCTCTCTTCCATTGGTGCTGGAGGAAGTGGGCTCCCAGTATGATTTATAACTAACTTCTGAGCTAGCAGGAAACCAGTTTTAGAATGAGGCCAACAGTGTGGTTCTCAGAGTGAAGAGACAGAAAGAATGCACACGCCAGCTGATGTGATATTGCTGAGGTCTTCAGCCAAACAATCCTAATGCTAGACTTCCTTTTTTGTGCTATAATAATTTTATTTCTCAGGGCACCTGGTTGGCTCAGTCACTTAAACGTCTGACTCTTGATTTTGGCTCAGGACATGGTCTCACGATTTGTGAGTTCAAGCCCCACATCAGGCTCTGTCTCCCTCTCTCTCTCCCCCTTACCCACTCGTGCTGTTTCTCTCTCAAAATAAATAAATAAACTTAAAAAAAAAACAAAGAAACAAGGCCAGCATTAAAAAAAATAACAATAATTGTATTTCTCTAATCTGAGTCAGACTTTCTATTATTAAGAGCCAAAAGCATCTGATTTAACACAGTGGGAAAAATAACCATCCTGTTTTGGAACAGTGCCCGAGTGGGGGGAATTATTTCTCAATTTTAATGAGCAGATGCTAGGAAAATTTCAAGATTACTGGAAGAGTCCTATGCCAACAAGAAGAGGTGAAAGCAGAATAGAAAAGGACACATGGCATTATGTGGTTAATCATCAAGAAAGCTTATACCACCTCCTTTAGCCTGAGAATGCTTTATAAGGAATTCAGAATTTCCTGCATACCCCAGGGAATGTGGGACAGAGGGGCAGGTAAGACAGTTGAAGATGTGCCTTGTGACCTGAATCAAGGGGATCCTTGTGCTAAAGGATGTGGTGATTTGTAGTAGAGGGCAGCAGGGTGGGCCACTCAAGATAAAGTTTGAATGGGAATCATTGCCATGTCCCAGAGGAGGAGGATCACCAGTAAGACCCCAAAAGAAGAACAATTCAGCCAGAGCACACCAGGAATTACACAAGACCCATCAGCATTGGATGCAATATGACTAGAGTTTGCCAGGTAAGGTGAGGTCACTAAAAATCAACAGAGAACCACAAGTAGGGAAGAATGTGAACTTCTACCTACACCCAACCTTTGTATTAGAAGGGAAGATCAGGCTATGAGACCAACTGAGAAAAAAGAGATATGATTTTGGTAGAGCATCTGGAGTTAGAAATACTTAATCATTTTCCCAAATGAGACTGCTTAATTCATTATGACAGATTGCATCATTTGCCCTATCTGGTATCCATGTCCTTTATCATGTGACTTCACAACTCTTCTTTCTAACAAGGCAGAGTCTAGGGCAGCATCTATTTCCACACCCCTGGATCTGGAGTTGCCCATGTGACTTGTTTTAGTGAATAGAATGAAGCTGAAAGGCTATGTCCCAGTTCTATGTCTAGGTCTGAAAAGGCCTTCTGTGTTTCCATTTGCTTGTACTTTTGTGTCTGCCACCATCATGAAAACATGCCTAGGCTTAAAAGTTATGTGGAGGGGAGCTGAGTCACCCTGGTCATCCCAGCTGAAGTCATCTTAGATCACGTCTGACAGCCAGACATCCCCAAATGTATTAGCTCTCTATTGCCACTGTAACAAATTACCATAATTTTAGCAGCTTAAAACAACACAAATTTATTATTATAGATCTGGAGGTCAGAAGCCTAAAATGAGTACACAGAGCAGCATTCCTTCTGCAGGCTATAGAGAAGAATTTATTTCCTTGTCTTTTCCAGCTTTTAGAGGTTGCCTATGTTTTTTTGGCTCATGAATGCCTCCTTCACCTTCCAAACTAGCAGCATAGCATCTTCTCTCCTTTGTGACATCCTGGTGATCTCCTATAAGAACACTTGTGTTTATTTATATCGGGCCCTCCCAGATACTCAAAGATCTCTTCATCTCAAGATCCTTGACTTGATCATATCTGCAACGTCCCTCTTGTATGTAAGATAATACATTCACAGGTTCTGGGGATGTACAACTTTGGAAACCATTATTCTACCATACCAGTTATAGGAGCAAGCCAGACCAAGATCAGCAGGTACAGATTGGTGAGAAGTAAATGTTCATTGTTTTGTGTTATTAGGGTTTTTGAGATCCTTTGTTCAGTGGCATTATTGTGCCAGTCAATAACTGATACATGGTGGCAATTGAGCTATCCTTTTCTGGCAAGTTTACAATTATAACCTGCCATTAGTTACAGTGAAAACCAAAGAGGGGGTGCCTGGCTGGCTCAGTAGCTGAAGTGTGTGACTCTTTATCTCAGGGTTGTGATTTTGAGTCCCATATTGGATGCAGAGATTTCTTAAAAGCAAAATCTTTAAAAACAAAATGAAAACCATAGTTCAAATTGGGGACAAAACAGTAAATAAAGTTACTTTCTTTCATTCTTTTGGGTTTTTTTTCTCTTTTCTCTCTCTCTTTTTTTTACTTTTTCATTATGGAAAAAAAGAGAACATGTAGAAAAACAAAATCATAGAAAAGAATTAAAAGGCACTTCCAATCCTACCATTTTGAGATCATTATTACCAATATTTTGGTGCATATCTATGCAGAATTTTTCAAATATTTAATACTTGAAAATTCTCTTCTATGACATCCAGTGGAAGTTTGACCTGACCCAGGAAAGTTCTCCTTCCATCTCAAACACACAGAAATGCCAGAGCAAATCTACTAGAAAATAACAGCACGAGTGAGAGAAGGTCAGAGTTACTGCATTACAAAGACTTATAAGGTTGGGAAGAAGGAAGAAGAAAGATGCAGATTAACCTGAGATTTCTCAAGTATACATCTTAAATCTTTCAGGTTAACCACTAAAATGTGGCATCTCAACCAATGGAAGAAGCCAAAGGAGATGGACCCAACAAAATTCAGGGGCAGGGAGAAGCAGCAAAGAAAAATCTCCCAAATGGAATGCACAAAATAGGATGACAGAGAGAAATCCAAACATACCAGTAATTATGATAATACAAAGAGATTATACACAAGGTACAGACAATCAAATTGGTTTTAAAAAATCCACATTTGCTACTTTCCAGAGATGCACTTAAAGTAACAAGACTCAGAAAGGCTGGAAACCAGGAGATGGGAAAGGCATTTGATATATATCAGGCAAATGCTAAAGACTGCTGGCCTTGCACACGGCAGAGATATGAACACAGTCACGTAAAAACTGCAGCACTGTTTATACTAGAGAAAATGTGGAAATAACCCAAAGAGCTGTGAAAAATGGAATGGGTAAATAGGTTATGTACTCGCATGATAGAATGCTACATAGCAGTTACAGTGACTGAACTAGAATCCTATGAATCAACATAGACAGATATTTTAAATGTTGAATGGAAAAAGAAATAGAAAAATATTACATTCAGTCTGATAACATTTATCCATATGAAAAAGCAACTCTATATATTTCTCATATGTATGTGGCAAAAATATAAACATCTGGACTGGGTGATATACATCACATCTATGACAGTTTGAACAGGGAAAAGATGAGGTAAATAGAATAAACAAGACTTTAGCTTTATATTCTAGTTATTTTAACTAAAAATTCTGAAGGAGAGATAATTAATTAATGTTTGTTTCATCATTTCATCTAATTTGCTGTACTTTTAAAAACATTTCAAGGTACAGTTCCTTAAAATAGAGTGAGGGATATTTTCTCTAAGGCTTTGTTCAGTGCCAAAGTTCTGATTCTACTATCATACCTAATATATAAAGGAAAGTATGAAAAAAAGAGAAAATCGTAGTGCTTTGGAATCTGTAAACAAATATTAAGCATTATTTACTATAGAAGAAAAGGGAAACCCCTAAATGTCTCAAAATAATAAAATTGACATGTACCTTTGGGGGAAGTATTAAATAGCTGTTAAACTCATGTTCTTAAAAAATATTTCATGACATGACAAATGTTCACAATTAACTATGGAATTGATTATATAGGGTAAAAAACTGCATATACATATATATTTACATATTCACATAAAAAATTGAACTGCTCCATGGCTGCTGGCATTATGGGTAACATTAGCTATATTTTCCACAATAAGTAGTATTATATGCATTACTTTTAAGTTAAAAAAATTAATTAAAGGGGGCTAGTTTCACCAAAATCGTAAATGGATAAGAGTCATATAGTTTAAAACATGAGAAGTTTTTTGTTTTTTGGGTTTTTTTTTCGTAACTAAGTGACAAGTGTAAATACACTGGTTCATTAGAAATGATGCAGATTATAGTGTTATTTAGTTAACTTCTGCCTCTCCCTTCCCACCTAAGGGCCGATTTGTTGTGGATTCAGGACAGAAAAAGATCAACAGGCTGATTGGGACAGTTGATGAAGCCAAATGTGGCAAGCACGATCCATACTGCACTCACCCCTATCACCAGGAGTATAAGGGGATGGGTCAATAGAGACATTTTTATCTGATAGAGATTTAGATTCTCTCTAAGACTGAGACATCCTGGTCTCACAGAGCATGGTCATCCATACCACTGGGTCTGCATGGCATTTGCCTCAAGGAGTGCCTCCTCCTGGCTAAGAACCTGATTGCTTCTGGCCTTGGAACAGGCTTTTCACAAGGATGGTCTTTTTCTCGGTTTATATCCCACCCCCACTCTGGATTTTGATATTGAAACAAAGAATTCTATTTTTTTTCCTGTGGAGTGCCATTTCTTTACTTTTTTAACACAAAAGAAGCAAGCTTGGTGAGTTTGATCACTTCTCAACAGTCTTAAAAAGCTAACCTGGAGGGCTGAGGACCTAGGAATTACCACGTTGGAGGCCTCTGTGAAGTACAGATTTAGGTGACCAACATATTTCAGACAAAAACTCAAATGAGCATCCATGCTAACAATTTTGCTCCTTCTCAAAGCAGAGAGACTCAGAAACCAGCGAAAACAGAGATGGAAGAAGAAAGGACACCTGTCTTTGGGCACACAGATGGCAAACACTAAATGGTTTGCTCCATTGTCACTGATAACATTACTGATATTAGTAGATAACAAACAACATTAAATGTCTTCACTCTAATAAACTCACAAAAAAGAAGAAAGGAAGGAAATAGGGAAGGAAGGAAAGAAGAAAGAAAGAAAGAAAGAAAGAAAGAAAGAAAGAAAGAGCTGCACCTGACACCACAATGTCACTTGGAACCTAGCCTCGGTTTAATAAGTGTAACTGAATCACTGAGAATGTTTTCTTGTCCCAGGCTTACCACTAGGACTGGTTCTTTAAAAACTATGGGCATTTCTTTTCTTCATGATCTGAATTTCCTTGCTTTTATCAGTACACAGAAGACTCTGCGATGAAACAAAACTTAGTTGAACTACTGCACTGCCTACTGCTGCAGCTTGGGTTGGAAATTAGACTTTGTGCCCAGGAATGGTGGAAAGGGGCAGCTGTTCGGGGTCCTGCTTCTGCCCCTCAGCCAAGGAGCTCTGTGGATACCTACCAGACTGTTCATTTAGTTGGAATCCATGGATGGACCAGCAGCACACACCCTGGAGCTCTGCCAATTCCCAAGAGAGGACCTATTTACCACACACTTCGTTTGCTGACTGCAATATTCTTGTTAGAACATATTTATTGCTTCCCTAAACACTCAAATCATAGTCCTAGGGGAAGCTTGCTATCCTTTATGGAAACACATGTATCCCATGTTGAATTTCTTGCAACATGCTGAACTGCTGAGTAGAAGTTACAGAGGCTTTATCTTTTGACACAGATGTATGTTGTGAAAAGAGCAACCACAAGGCAACCACCCAGACACTGTTGAGTAGGGAACAATCTTTCTCTCTGTGGTAGAAACATATATAAGAAGACAATTAGGGGATACATGTGTGTATCTATATGTAATTTTTGGTAAAAAGCAATGATCAAAGAATACAGGTGTCACAATGGAATACGATGTAAGTAAAAAGCAATAATCAAGGAATACAAGATTCACAAAAGAGTCCAATCTTTGGACAGTGCAAAGATGTCACCATCAGCCACTCTACCATTTTCATGTCCAGTTAAATAATGGGGAGTAGCTGTGGGAGGAATGCCATTGCAAAAACTTACTTCCATAAGACTATTTTTAAAACTTCCGTGAGGTTCTGGGTGCCTGGGTGGCTCAGTTGGTTAAGCATTCAACTTCAGCTCAGGTCATGATCTTATGATTCGTGAGTTCAAGCCCCATGTCAGGCTTTATTTATGTGGACAGCTCAGAGTCTGGAGCTTACTTCAGATTCTGTGTCTCCCTCTCTCTCTGCCCTCCTCCCCTCACCCTCTGTCTCTCTCTCTCAAAAATAAACATTAAAAAAAAACTTCCATGAGGTTCAAGAAATTAAACAATACACTTGATCTAGCCTTTGGACTATGTATTTCCCACTTCAGAGTCAGACCTAGCCTGATTAATCATTTGCTAATACAACCCAAATATGATAGAACTCTGTTGTGGACCATTCTTGGTCTGGAAGAGGTACCAGTGTGGCTTCTGATGCCTTGAAAACTAATGTAAATCTTTACTGTAAGTTTCCTTAAAGATGTAATATAGGGGCTGGCCACAGTGAGTGGCCCATAAAACATTGGTAATATCCTCTACCAGGTACCACTCTCCAATGTCTTCCAGAAAGAACAACTGCTAAACTTTCTCCCTGCCTCTCCATACATCCCTTTCAGTATCATGGGGATTCTTTTTTTTTTTTTTTTAATTTTTTTTTCAACGTTTATTTATTTTTTTTGGGACAGAGAGAGACAGAGCATGAACGGGGGAGGGGCAGAGAGAGAGGGAGACACAGAATCAGAAACAGGCTCCAGGCTCTGAGCCATCAGCCCAGAGCCCGACGCGGGGCTCGAACTCACAGACCGCGAGATCGTGACCTGGCTGAAGTCGGACGCTTAACCGACTGTGCCACCCAGGCGCCCCAGTATCATGGGGATTCTTACCATTCCCTCATTTCAGACTCTCTGTAATGCCTGCCCACTGTGCTGGATGTGGGAATTCCTAGCACATTACACTTTATAGCACTCTTATTCTTTGGAGAATTATCTCCTTTTCCATTCCCAACTTTAAGTGAAATTCTAGTAAATCAAATTGTTTTACTATGGTAAAAGGCAGAACTTTCTACCTCTAAAGGGTGGGCTATACTTAAGCTTGTTTCTAAAGAATACAGTTATGGAAGGAGAAAGAAGTAACTTAATAGCTGAGAACTCTGGCAAACATTACCTTAGCCAGGTGATCAAGGTTAACATCATCAGTAATAAGTCATATTGATTATATGGGCCCTTGATAGAATGTGTTTTAAAAATTCCACTTTGCCTCTGTGGTCATCCTCTGTAACCCATAACCCCCATCTAACCATGGAAAAACAAAACAAAACAAACGGAAAGATATTCTACAAAATACTTGACCAGTACTCTTCAAAACCGTCAAGGTCATCCCAAAAAAGCAGTCTGAGAAAGTGTCATAATCCAGAGAAGACATGAAAACTAAATGAATTAGGATTCAAATGAATCCTAATTGGGTCTTGGAACAAAAAAAAGATCATTAAGGAAACACCAATGAAATCAGAATGAAATATGGGGATTGAGCGGCTTTATTTTGTCTTTGTTGGTTTTTTTAAAATTTTTTAAATGTTTATTTACTTCTTGAGACAGAGAGAGACAGAGCACGAGTGGGGGAGGGGCCAAGAGAGAGGGAGACACAGAATCCAAAGCAGGCTCCAGGCTCCAAGCTGTCAGCACAGAGCCCAACGCGGGGCTCAAACTCACAAACCGTGAGATCACGACCTGAGCCGAAGTCTGTCGCTCAACCGACTGAGCCATCCAGGCGCCCCTGTCTTTGTGTTGTTAAGAAAAGGATGACCAATCTTTTGATCTGGACCAGATATCTAGTGAAGGCACAAATTTTAGTTGTCCTGCCAGGGGACATAATGACTGTTAATTAAATTTGCCCCAGATAAATTTCCAGTTTTCATGTCTTGACTTGCCAAATTATTACATTAAAAAAAAAAACACAACAAAGTTAGTAGTCAAACATTATCAAAATAAAAGGTAAAGCAAACTTTACTAGCATATCTGGAAGAAAAACAAAAGAGATCCACTTTCTAACTCAGCACATTTATTTATTTATTTATTTTTATTATTACAATTTTTTTAACATATATTTATTCTTGAGGGAGAGAGACAGAGTATGAGTGGGGGAGGGGCAGAGAGGGAGGAATACACAGACTCTGAAGCAAGCTCCAGGCTCTGAGCTGTCAGCACAGAGCCCGACGTGGGGCTCAAACCCAGGAGCCGTGAGATCATGACCTGAGCTGAAGTCAGATTCTTAACCGATCGAGCCACCCAGGCACCCCAGCATAACGTTTAAAGAAAGCCTTTCTTCTCTCTAATTTTCATATATCCTGTAGCTTTTCTGGCCTTTCTTGTTCTCTAAATCCTTTTCTTTCTATTCCCTACTTCTGCTCTTTCTGAAACCCCATCGCACATTTTCCTCTTGCTTCTTCCAAACTTGCTCTACCCACTTTTCAGATTCATCTGTCTCTGAAAGCCTGGGAGTCTACCCAGTGAAGACAGAGTTCCCCAGGGGAGAGGAGACAAACTTAGTAATAAAAGAAAAAATTCCCCTTAGAAGGGGTAGGAAGGGAATGAGGGTAGGCTGACAACTCCATGAATTAATATGAATTGCTCCCATCACAAATATAAACAGTTGGCTTTGATATACAGACCAGCATTAAAGAACCATAGCAAAGACTGAGGATGAAAAATACATCCAGAGGAAGAATTAGGATAGTGTTGGTTCAGAACAGTCTTGGACCTGGCATTTAAGTGGTAAATCCTATGTTTTGTGCAGAGAGAGTCTACGTCTGCCCTATTTTCCGTTGTGTCTCAGTGCCTGGTCCAGAGACAGAATCCCAATATATTTGATGGGTGACTTTGAGAATAAGAGTATCCATTTCTTTCACTGTAAAGCAGCAAATGTAGACAATGTCTGCCTTAGTTACTTCACAGAGATTTTGCCAGGAGTCAAGCAAACTTGCATCATGTGGGAAATAACTAAAAAAAGAAGTGTAGTAAACAAAACATCAGTGTGGACACAGCATCAATGTGGAGGCCAGAATAGGCCTCCATCATCAGAGGGGGCTTAAATGAGCCCACTGGCTGCCCATCAGATGGGAAAGTTTGGGTCAAAACATCTCTGAGTTCTCATTGGCTCACTGCCATGCAACTTTGAACGCCTCCTGTCAAAAAGTGAAGTTGTGACTTGCTTTGAAAAATAGAATGTGATGGAATGAATGCCAGTGTGCAAGTTCTGAGCCCAGATCTCAAGATTCCTTGTGTCATTTTCCTCTCATTCTTGGAATCCTGCCTCCACCATGTGAATAAGCCCAGGCTAGGCTGCTGAAGGATGAGAGACACAGGCCTAGTCACCCCCACGGCCCCAGCCAACAGCCAGCCCAGTTCAGAAACAGAGCCACTTAGCTTGAACAGAAACTGACTGCAGATGCGGGAGTGAGCCCAGCTGAGACCAGAACAGTCCAGCTAATCTCACTCAAAATGCTGGCCTGTAGATTAATGAGCCAGATAAATCATGTTTTTAAGCTACCAAGGTTGGGGTGGTTTGTTCTGCCATGACTGCTACCTGACACAACTCTCAAATCGAAACTTCCGTGAGTCAATTACTCTTCTCTCACTTGTACCTTCAGACAGAGGGCACATTTTCCAGGAAGGTGCCCCTGACCAAGAAAGCATCCAATGCCTTGTCTTGATGGTATGTTGACTGCTGGTTTGGGCCATATAACCTCCTGTATCATTATCACATTGGCTAATTTTAAAAAGCTCTAATGGACATGGTTAAAATTTACTTCACACATTATCCCTCAGACCTATTTACTTTGGCCTCAAGCTTTTTCTTATTGACTTAAGAGTGAGATACTCATGACTTTTGATGTGCACGAAAGAACAAACTGGACTGGAACACGTCTGTTTTTGGTTTCAGCACCCCTCTCTTTTGAGAACTACCATCCTTGAAGGTGTATGGCTTCATCTTGTTTTCTTTAGGTGCTTGGGACCATTCACTGTGAATATGCAAGCTCATTTATTTATGACCCTTCAGATCACAACTCTGTTCTCTGCATTTCAAGGTAATATCTAGTTATATAACAGATTAATTCTGCTATGATGTGGCACATCATAGAAAACTCAGCTCAAATTGGCTTCAGTGAAAAGGGGAATTTATTTGTTTCTGTTATGGAAGGGTATCTGGCTTCGGGCATGGTTTTTTAGGTTTCAGTCTTTCTCATACCATCAATAATCTCTCTTTTCTTCTGTGTTGCCTTCATTTACAGGCAGGCTTTCTCCATGTGGTGACAAAAATGGCTGCAGTGAGCCCAAGACTCCTCTGTTTTCTGCTGAATAATTGCAGCCCAAAGAGACCATCCCCTTCTATTTCAGCAAAGTCTTGAGGTTGATTCTCATTGGACCTCTTTGGGTCACATGTCACGCCTCAACCACTGAACCACTTACTTTCTACAGGGGAATGGACCATGCTAACTGGTCAAACTGGTGGGCTCTTATCCCCTAGAAAAACATGGTGTGGAAGGTGATGGTGGGAGGTGATCCATCAACTCATGTGGTTCAAGAGAGAGTGGGGGGCAGGGCTTCCAGAGGAATATCAGGTGCTGTTATTAGAAAGGAGAACAGTTATGGGCAGGCAAAACCAGCAGTTACCATTACAACAGCGTTTTTCAATCCCACAGTACACTGCAGTCACCTGGGGGAACTTTTAGACAAGACCACCACCAGTAGTGATCTACTTGGTCTGAGGTGTGGCCTGGGCATCAGTAGTGGTTTAAACTCTCCAGGTCATTCTAACAAACAGCTAAGTCAAAGATTGCTGCAGTAGGGCTATTAATAGCTAATTAAGCCTTAACCCTGGGGAATTCCTTGAAGTGCTATCCATCACTCTAAAGGACTGCATCTCTCAGGGTAGAGTTTTCAACACTGGAGCAAGTCAGGAGTCTGTGTGGTGCAGTAGATGTGGGAGTGAACTGGGGTAGACGTACAGGAAGCTCTGATTGCCCCCAATTCGAACTACATTAGCAACCATCTGCTCTGTACACAAGCTGCCTGCTGTGATCACGGCAAAAATTAAATTTTGAGAAACCTTTTGGTCTCCAAAGCCAAAGAACCCATTTTATGAAACACCCCGAATTACAGAATGAAAGGTACAAGGTTAGCTACCCTGTCAGATGCCACCACTCCTGTGGTCAAGTGTAAAGACTATTGGGGGGTCCCTGGCATCATTCAACCTGTTGAGTCGTGCCTGACTCCCCTGTCCCCCATCAGAGGGAGGTGGAACAGCCATCACATCTATGCTTCTGCAGAGTGTTTTCTTCCAGCTGGTTGGAGGAGGCAGATTCTCCTCATCTTTCTAGCGAGGAAAAGTTCTGGCCAATCACAAGAAGCCAACTTGAGACTGCAAATGTGGGGATGAGATGGCAAAATCTGTTTTTGGAGCTGCAAGAGACACTCCTCTCCATGCGCAGAGCTGCCCCAGAAAGCTTGTTTGTCAGGCGGGAGCTGGCAGCTGCTCGCTGCCCCGGGGTGGGGGCAGGGTGGGGGTTTCAGAGGCTTCTCGATGCCTGGGTATCTGCACCCAGAATTCCACATTTGCCTTTACCAGGGTCCAGGCCCTGAACAAATCACAATGTGGGGCTTCCCCCCAGAACTTCTATTTTGGAGAAACCAGGAATGGAGAATGCTCAGGGGTGGGCAGTGGAATGCAGTAGGCAAGGTAATGGATTGGTAAAACAAGCCCCAACACATGGATTTCTGTTCTGTCTTCCTCTACTTGGGCATATGACAGAGCCTCCCTGAACCTCAGTTTCCTCATCTGTAAGATGGAAGGTTGGGTTTGAGAATCCCCCAGACTCTGCAAATTCTGAGGTTATGATGGTAAAGAAGGGAGGGGCCACCAATCTGCTTTGCTTTGGGGGCAACTGATGGTGTGAAGCTAGTGGAGTGCTTATGGCCTCTGCCAATTTTAAGAGTGAGACAACCCCTTTCCTCCCCATCTTTTTCTTCCCCCTTTGTCCTTTTCTTCCCCTCTGATCATCGTCACTATCCTTCAAGGAGCAAAAACACTGGGGATGATGCCCCAGGTGTGTGAGGGGCAGCTAAGCCAAATCTTCACATATACCCACGGCTTTAATTCCTGTATCACACAGGGCGATGGTTTGCACTTCTGCAGACACGGAGGCTCTAGTCGGCTTCCTCTCTGTTCTTCTCTCCTGCCCTGACTCCCTCCTCCCTCCTCCCTCTCCCTTCCCTCCTCCCTCTCCCTTCCCTCCTCCCTCTCCCTTCCCTCCTCGGCTGTTTACTGATCCCCCCAAGTCCTGATGACGTGCCAGGCACTGTGCCAAGTGCGAGGGCCCCGAATTCATCAGGGGGTGGATTAGAAAGCTCTGCCCTAACGGAGTCTCCTGGGGGCAGATGTGGAAATAAACAAACAGTGACTGTACAGCGACAATACTGCGCCCCGAGGGCTCCGGCGGAAATGAGCACAGGCTCTTCGGAAAGCCCACAGGACGACCCCTGACCCAGGGGATGCCTCGCCTGCGCCCCTGGCCTCCCAAGCAGACAGCAGGGGCGCGGGGGAGGCGCGGCCCCAGCCCGGCCCGCCGCCAGCCCCGCCTGTGCCGCAGTGAGTCAGGAACCCCGCCTCCCAGCCTGCTCCCGCGAACGAATCACCACCACCCAAGTCACTGCGGCACAGCCCGCCAGAGCCCTCCCGCCCACGCCCTCGCGGCGTCTCTCCTCCTCCACCCCCCCACCCCCACCCCCACCCCCACCCCCACCCCCGCCACCCCGGGCCTGCTCGCGCCTCGCCTCCCGCGCCCTCGCCTTATGCTCGCCCAGCGGAGCTGGCTCCCCGACCTTCCGCCCGCAGCCCCAGCCGCGGCTGCTGGAAGGAGGCCAAGGGGGTGCGGGTGGCTGCCTGCTGGAGGGAGGCGCTCGCAGAGCTGCAGTGTTCTTTGCATCAGGAACGTGGCCGGGGGAAAGGAGAGAAACAGAAATGGTGAAATGACTCAGGATTCTTGAAGGAGCTAAGCACAGCGGGTGCGGAGGGCTGGCTCCAGAAGGAGGGCTGGGACGAGAGGGGCCTTGCCAATCTCTTGAGTCTCAAACGCGGGGGCTCTGCCCCAGCCCCGAGCTCGAATTTCTGCGGGAGGGTAGAAATGCAGTAATAATGTATAACTCTAAAAATATCAAACTGATGTATTTGGATGAATTCACACCAAGCAGGTGACCCAGAAAAAGGAAATAAGATCTGAAAGTCTTGAGCATCCACAGAATAATTGCTCTGTTGGGCAAAGGCCAAGTGCCTTAACCCTACTGGCCTTTCCAGATGACTTTTTTGGGAAGAAAGGCTGGTAGCAGGAAGTGAAAAGCAGCAAACAGAGTCTTTTGTGTCTGAAACCACTTAAAGGACTCTTCTGGAAAATCCACCCTGATATGGGGGGCTCCAAGTGGGGTCACCAGGTTTTGCAGGATCTCCTGCAGTGGCTGGAATCTGTCTTTCCCTAGTCAACTAGTAGCCTAATGGCAGGGGAATGGCACAGCCTTGGGCCTCTGGGACGAAAGAGCTACTGCAGTTCTAGACGTGCCTCACCCAGATGGGCTGTGACCTGCTCAGCAAAGTATATAAGGGGATCTCAGCTCAGAGAGGGGGGCCGTGCAAAGCCTAGTTTGTTTCTCTAGTCCCTACCAGCTGGTTTCCAGATAAGGAAAAGCCTGGCCTGCCTTCATAGAGCAGGCAAAGTTATGTTCCTGGAAACCAAGTTGGATCATAATGTCACCCGCTCAGATGCCACCACTGGCTTCCCTCCCAAGTTACTACCAACCCTAAAGGTCCCTCCATGATGGCAGTTACCTCTCATCTCCTCCCTTTCCACTCTCTTCCCTTCCTCCCTCCGCTCCAGCTATACTGGCTCCCTCTCTGTTCTCTGAACACACCAGTCTCCCCCTACTTCAGGGCCTTCCCACATGCTATGACCTTCATCAAGAATTCTCTCCCCCCAGGTATTTTATCTCAAAAGACCATCTATCCAAAATAGCATCCTGTCCACTGCACCTCTGCTCTCCATCTCTGCCAATCTCCTTACTGTTTTCATGTCCTCCTTATATGTTTATTTATTCGTCATCGATCTCCCCTAGCATGTGAGTTCCCTGAGGGCAAAAACTTTGTCTTGTGGACTGTTCTAATTCCCAGTGCCTGGCAAGTTGTAGGTGCTCAATAATTATTTTTGGAAAGAATGGGGTTGGGATAGGTCAAGGAATTTGCTCAGCTTCACACAGTTAGTAGAACAGCCAGGAGCTGAACTCGCATCACCTCCTCCTGACCTAGAACTTTTCTACTCCATTATGCTTAAGCTGGTTATTTGGAAATGATCTCGAAGTGGAATCAGGTTGGACAGTGGCTGCTGAGGAAGCTGCATACCTTCTCAAGATGCAGTTTTTAGGGACTTCCAAATATTCTATCACTCTGTAATGTAAATATTTATAGATGCAGTAAGTTCCAGTAGATGTTGAGCGGTTCATGATGTGGTGCCAACCTTGGGTTTCTCCCGACATTTCTTCTTTAATCACCTTTGAAGGCATGACTGAAAGTTGAGATTTATAGAGTTTAGGGCTTTTGCACTGAAGTTCATCTTACCCACTAAGGCTGGAGCTATTTTTTGGAAGAGTGAATCCTGCTAACTGAGCCCAGAATGATAAGATCTGTATCAATGTGATGGAATATCACTGACAGTTATTTGGGCGATTATGGGCATTCTAAGTGGATCAGTTTCCTTGTGGCCATTTTTTTTTTGAGCCATAACAACTATTTTCTTAGCAATTATCTATTTTCTAAGTTTGAAAATTGTAAAGGATGTCCAAGAGTTTCAGCAGTGCTAGGACTTTTTAAAATAGCACAATCCAAAGAAATAACTTCCAGAGTTGGAGATAGGAAAACTGGGTTTGCATCTGCCTGGTCTGTACACCAGCTCTGTGACCCTCTTTGTATTCTAAGTGGTCATTTGAAAAGGAGGGCTTGTGCTATCTGCCTGAGATCACTGTGGTAAGGGTCAGGTGAATGAGTGTACAATAAAGTGCTTTACAAGCAGTACAACACTGGGTACAACACTCAGTGCCTTGTATGACACTGTTAGAAAGAATATTAAAAAGAAAACTAAGAATTAAAGTCCAGCCTTCTAGAGCTGCAGCCAGAGTGGGGGGCTATGTACAAAATACAGTGCACTGGGGCACTTTAAAAATGGGGCTGAGAACCCAAATGGAAAACCTGCGGATATCAAGACTCAAGTCTGAAACAAGCACTGTGCCAGAGACTGGGGCGGGGAGGTGGGGTGGGAGGGAGAGTGTGATCAGTGAACAAATTTGGAGATTTGCAATGGCTGAATCATAGGGCTGGAACCAGTGGGAGTTGGAGGGAGCAGACAAATGGATGACTTTTGATCAAACAGAGATGAAACAGAGTGGAAGGATGGAAGGCTGGGTAGGGCAGATGCTAGTTCCTATCTTCTTCCCCTCTTTCATTTGGCAAACATTGTTGAGTGCTGGCCAGGTGTGAGACATAGTTTTTCCATCATCTCCAGGAAACTGTCCTCAGATAACTGATGAATAGCCAAGTCCTTCTTCTGTAAGCGGGCTGGTATTGATACACCCTCCCCCAACCACCCCAGCTTGGAACAGCTGATGAAGGAATAGGGGATTTGAATCTCTTAAACACCTAGAAAAGCATATAACTTTCTATAGATGGAAGCCTGCTGCAGCTTTCTAAGGAGACAGAAGAACTGGAGATTATGATGCATCCAACAAAGCTAAAATGGCAGAATCAGGCCAAATAAAGTATCCAATCTTACCCTTGATTTATATATTTATCCATTACCTATACTATGTTTTCTACCAGTTGCCTGCTTTTGTGCTGTCTGTTTTAGTCAATAAGCCACTAGGGGATAGGCAGTCTGTCTTCCTAGAACATTCAGCACCAGGTCACTATGTAAAGAAGCCTATAGGAAATATTGTCTAATGACAATGTGTTTTCTCTAACATGCTAATTATAAAATAGCCTTCAAATGCCCAGATTTTTCATTCATTCATTAAATATTTATTTGGCTCTTACAGTGTTCTCTTTAGTGGGTGTAACTGCACCTACCTTGTTTTTACTACCATTGGGGTCCGTATTAGTAGCTTTTCATAATCCTATGATGATACAATCCTGATATCGAAACTCTTGCTAATCTAAGAGTTAAGAAGAGGTGGTGATTCACTGACTGGAAAAAAACAGAGTAAAGATAACAAAGGGCAGGCCCTATTTGCACTGTATCGGAGATGGGAAGATGAAAGAAAGGTAAAGGATTGGTTATTGCTATATAACATATCAGCCCAGAACTCAGTAGTTTCAAACATTTTTTTTTTCTTGCTTATGTGTCACTGGTTGGATGGAAGTTGGTTGATCTAGGCTGAGTTTCAGATGGGCTCAGCTTAGAGCTGCAGATTGGGTCTATATCTGTACACATGTCTTTTTCCTTGGTTCAGTGAGCAGCTTTGGGCAGGTAATAGGAATATGAGAGGGCAAACCCAACTACAGAAGTTCATTTCAAGTCTTTGCTTGCATTATGCTTGCTAACGTTTCATTTGGTAAAGCAAATCATATTGCTACATCCATCATCAGTGAAGCAAGGAAATGTATTTTGCCTCTAGTTGGAGGAATTGTGAAAGGTTGTGGGGACAAGGAGAGGTGAAGCACTAGTATCGATAATGCATAATTAGAATCTAGTTTCTGTATTTGGAATGTTTCCAGAATATGGGAATATCGCTTTATTCCACCCCCTGTTGTTCTAACTCATTAAAGCAGTTAATCCATGGATTAGGCTGTTCTAGCAGCAGTTGGAATTCTTCCCCAGTGAAGGCTCTTTTGGCTGTTGATTCGTTGGCAAATGCCAGATCAGATGCATCACTAGACACAGAATCAAAAAGTCTTGGGTTCAAGTCCCAGTGGCACCACTTACCATCTGTGCATCCCCAAGTGGTCATTTAACCTCACTGAGCCTCCATTTCCTCATCTGTAAAATGAGGGTAAGAATTCATGTTCAATTTATCTCATATGGTTGTTATAAAATCCAATCAAATGAAATCATAAGTATGAAAGTGTTCTGTAACTGGAAATGACTTCGCTTACAAGATAGTATTATTGTGGGGCAAAGAGATCAGGACCTTCTGCTGGGTACTGTTTGTGTTAGAGATTTCTAGAAGTCCATCTTCTTAACTAGTTCCACTGATTGAATGATTTGCATTACTGTTGTGCCCTTCAGGCCTTGTTGCTGGGGCAGCCAGATTGAAGTATGAGTACTTTGAGTTGAGGTGGGAGAGTCAAGGTTGACTTCTTGAGGAAGGGCCACAGAAAGAGGTGGTGAAGCCAAGGAGAAATCAGCCCACTTCTTGTTCTACTGAATGTTAATTCTGCCATCATTGGCCTTTTTGGGGTCTCATGGCACGGAAATGTTAAGTCCATGTCCTTTGTTGCAATTTTGACTTCTCTCTTCCTGGTTATTTTCCAGTGGTTTCTCTGGAGGTTGGAACATGCTATGGAGGCCAACACCACAAATACGAAATAATGCACGGTTTTGGAAAGTGTCTTGTAGTTTCCTTTGCTTGGCTTTCATTTCAGTTATAAAATTCTTGATTTTCATGAATCCACCAAAAAACACATACTTATTTAACAACCTTAGCAGCCTAAATTATACATATTCATATCTGGAATGCCATCTGTTCTATCTCTTGGAATGAGTTGGTTCCTAGGTGTGTGCCACCAACCTCATCCAGGAGGTGGCCTGGGGAGTCCATATGGCTTCTGGCATTTTCCTGGCCACACCGGTACCTGGGCTCAGGCCCAGGAAGTGGTTTGGGATTAGGGATAAGCAACAAACCAAATGGACTAAGGCTGGATCTGCAGTATAACCTGACTTTTCAGGCTCTTTCTGAAGGGAGAAGGAAAGGTCATATGATTTTTTTCTTTTACATCATGTGACAAAACTCACTGTGTGAGAGGGTTCCTCTCCAGGGTAACTATTTAGGCAAGGCCACTAAATGCAGTGGTATAATCTCAGGTTCTCTAAGAAGAAACACCCTACACCACATCCAGGATAAGTTATAGGGTAGAAATGTGAGCAGGTGAAACAAAAAGTCAGTTAAACCAAAATTAATGAGAGTGGTCTGATGGATGTACAGTGTATGAAATCAAGATTCCTTAGTTCTATCCCCAATTTTGTCCCTAACTAGCTGTGGAGTCTTGAGTGATGCATTTCACTGATCTGTGCCTCAGTTTCTTCAACTGTCACAGGAGTGAACTGACCCTTAAAGTCCTGTCCAGCTTTGTCATCTAAGACTTTCATGCCTTCCCTGTCCTTATTGGTAACATGAGGAGATTGTGCCATGTTACCTGGAAGGTGCTGACTCCTTTATCCCATGATTGCACTTTCTAATAGCAGTAAAATGGAATTACACTGGACTCAATGCAAGCCCTGTTGGCCATATGTGCTCTTTGGCAAGAATTTACTATTGGAAGACAGAAAGGAACACAAAAGAGAAGTGGACCTTTTCCCATTGGCATGAAAGTGAATATTTTGTTTAAAATATCACAAATAAAAATAAAACAAAGAAGGCTGCATTTTAACACTTGTCATGTAAATAGTGGACGACATCCCATTAGTGAGACTAGTCAGAAAGTGCACTCTTTAAAAGAGCTTGTTTCATCTGACAGGTACTTTTAGGAGTGTAAATGCATGTTTTTGGCAAAGCCCCATGCCTGGTGATGTTTTTCTTAGCATGGAGGGTTTAGGAACTGGAAGAGAGACTATGCAGAGAGAGAGGAGTATATCCAGAGATTAAAAATGTCTGTGTTGCTCATCTTTTAGGACCACCAGATTAATAACCTTGGTGACCATGGTTCTTCCAATGAAGAATCTAGACAACTTATGGCCACTGCTGGAGCCTGAGGATTAATGAGCATCCTGCACACCTTGGCTGTTCATGCTTTTACTTCTCTTTCTGAAATCTTCCATCTAGTACGTCACCTTCTGTTTGGCTGGCACTGACAGAAAAAAAAATGCATCGTTTTACTGGGTTTTGAATTCATGGCTCCTTTCTAGGCTGAGTCTCTGTCAAAATGGCCTGTGTATATATCAGTCTATTTGGGGGTGGAAAGAGGAAAATTGTGTAAGCCAAACAGTTGGGGTGCATTTTTAAAGTTATAAGTAGATGTTACTTTTTATAAATTCCTGTAGACCACTCTAGCTTTAGTTTGCTGCTCTGTTAAACAGTGTCTTGGCTTGCAAGGACCCAAGTGCAAATAATTTAGTTAGAAGGTGATGCCAACAAGCCCATAGAGAAGTGCGGAAGTGAGACAGAGAAAGGAAGGCAGCCAATGCAGGGTGCATTTGCAAACAAATTAGGCTCAGTCCTGCTGGGGAACTCTAAAAGCCCACATGAAACATGTATCTCAGAGCTATTCCAAGGGAGCAAAGCAACTAGGGTATTTACCCACCAGCCTCTCCCAGTCATTGGTTGAGGGCTGCCTCAGAGGGGTGTTAATTACCCAGCACTTTTGGCCCATCTTGTGCTAAGGCAGAAAGAAGCACAAGAGTACACCCTCCGGAGTAGAAATTCAGCTAGAAGAGCATTACAATGGTAAGATCTCAAGGGATATGGGCAGGGCTCCACCTGCACTTGATACAAATAGACATACAAAGGATATCACATATAACAAACAGATATATGTAAATGAAAGTGTTAGAATTCCCCACTCAAACTTAAATAATAAAGGAGGCATAAGGATTCAAAACTGAAATGTCCAAAGGTAAAGCTTGGTCCAGTCTCTCTTTTTTTTTTTTTTAACATTTATTCATTTTTGAGAGACAGAGAGAGACAGAGCATGAGTGGGGAAGGGGCACAGAGAGAGGGAGACACAGAATCTGAAGCAGGCTCTAGGCTGTCAATGCAGAGCCTGATGTGGGGCTCGAACTCATGAACTGCAAGATCGTGACCTGAGCCAAAGCCAGAAGCTCAACTGACTGAGCCACCCAGGCGCCCCACTTGGTCCAGTCTCTTAAATGGTTTGACAGGCATGAGCTTCTTTATTTCTTTGCACCACTCACTATGTGTTGGCTCCATTCTTGGTAGTTTCTACTTTATGATTATAAAATAGCTTATAGTAGCTCCTTAGGGCTCTATTTTCTAGATTCAACATCCAGCCAAGAAGAGAAAGTATGTTTTTCAAATAGTTTAAAGAAGTCCTGGAATTAAGTCTTTGGGGGCTATGATTTTCCTGATTAGGGTCAAGTTCCCACCTTCCCATCCCAATCATTGCAGCCCGAGTTGTTGGTGGGTGGGGGAAGGGTGACTCTAACTCGAAACACATGGCTGAGAAATTCAGGCTGTTGGGACAGGAATAAGAGGTAATTAATACTAAGGCCCTTAACAGCATAGGTGTTTGATAACCTTAAGGAAAGCAGCTAAATCAATGATATTATATTTCAACTCCCTGATGTCAGAATCCAGTTGAATGTCCAGACAAGAGAGAAAGAGATTGATGGTGGTATGGTAAGGGAGGGCCAGGAAGAAAATGTAATGGTGAAAGCATGGGTACCAACAGCCACTCCAGGGAGCTGAATTCAGACTGTATCTTTGACAACACTAATGCTGGGTAATATTTATTTAGCCGAGCCTAATAAGCAGTGTAAAGAGTCTCATCTCTCAAATTGGCACAGCAAGGGGCCACAGCAGCCAGGCTGCTGATAATTAACAGTGAAATGCCTGGCCTGTTCTCTCCCTGCAACATTCGAAGGGATGCCTGGGACTGCTGGGCAAATTCATTTTCCTCTTGATGGCTGGGATAAGGATGGAGCTTGCTACAGAAAATTACTGGAGAGGCAGCTAGCGAAGGGCAGAACAAAATGACTATTCTGAGCAAGCAGGCTGGGCTGAGGAGGGCAACCTACCTCTTTGCTTGTGGAAGGTCACATACACACTGCATTTTCAGTACCCATAAGCATAGAACTATACAGGCAGATGTGTTGGTTTTAGCTCACAAGTGCTACAGTTGAAACAATAGTTGCAGAATCAAAGGCTGTTAGAATTCAAATGACCCTTGGAGACTGTGTAGTTCAATTGTATTCACTGATGAAAAAACAGAAACCTATACAGATGCGTGGCATCACAGTGAGCTCATTGTAGAGTTGAAACGAGGGAATGCATCACCCCTATTTGACAATCCACTGTTAATAATAACCATGTCTGTGATCTACATTCTTGAGGTTCACTCTGGACCTAGATCTTGTTCCCCTTTTATAGTTGAACCATTTGGTGGAATTCATACAGCAAATCAGTCGAAAACAGAACACTCCAATCCCAATTGACATTGTCCATAAATAATTCTGGAAGACCTCTCTGATTAATAATAGTGATGATGGGAATGATAGATGATTATTTATCTATTAAAATATACCATGCACTGTGATAAACAATTAACATGCATTATTGTGAATTATAATCTTCATAATAATTCTTTGATGTGAATACTACTCTCCTTGTATGGTGGAGAAAATTGAGGTTTACAGGGTTTATGAATTTACCCAAGCACACAATTTGTAAATGGTAGAACTGGGTTCTGATCTCATGTGTTCTCATTCAAGAGTCAAACCTGTACCTGTAACCACTACAAGCCTTAACTTTTCTTCTCAGCCCTGCCAGAGTTTCAATGACTTTCACTGGATTTTCCTTCAAGAAGAAATTCTATATTCTAGAAATATGGCATCATTTCTTTTATCTCTAAAAAAAGATCATAAATTTACTGTACTTTTTAGAATTGCTATTAATGATTTTTGAGATTTGGTACTCTTTTTTTTTTTTTTTTGGAGGATCACAGTGAAACGCTACATTTGCATATTTAAAGACAGTTTTCCTAAATGTCAGTTCAAAATATAGATTTATCAGAATTTGGAAATGAAAGGACTTTTTTTCTTACCGCTGACTCTACTGGATGTCAAGACTGTGCAAATTGCATCCCAGAATTAGAGCACTGTGGGGGCATCTGACCCCGCCCAAGTATTCCTGCCAAGTAACCCATCTTTCTTCTCGTTTCCCCACCCCTGATCTGCATGGCTTCCAATTCTCCTTCCTCCAGTTTCTCCAGATGGCAGACATCTTTCAGCCTCCTGGCTCCTGCAACTTCTTCCTACTGAATTGGAGCCAATTCCTGTAATCCAACTTCCTCCTCTTCAAAGGGATGTGCATAGCTTCTACAAGGACGAGGCCATCTGACTCCAATGCCTGTTGCCTTCTCTTGCCAGTGTCCTTATCTGACCTCAGTTTTCCCCACTTGGTCTCCATGGAGAGATGACCATTGGCTCAATTTGCATCAAGTTTTCCTCTTGGTCACCTTCTCATCCTAATTCTTTTCTCTCATCTTCACCATGAATATCCCACTGTTCTCTACTTTGGGGCTGTTTCTTCCCCACTATAATAGTATTATTATAACTTAGGACAGATGTATTAATGCTGATATTTAAAAATTTTGAGGAGTTTTCCAATTCCATCACCAAAGAGCTGGCTTGAGGATGACCAAAGAATTTACCCTTCATCAGTAGGGGTATGAGAGGAATGCTTAGCATGCAGAACACCCACTCCAGAACAGGTGATTGAGGCAGAGACAAGAATCAAAAGAACATACCTATGAGTCTTACTTTTCTCTTTTTCTCTCTTAGCTGTTAAGACCTGAATTTGCCTCTTTTTCCTATCTTTAGGCAACTACTATCTTACATAGGTAGTCTATTCCTATATTATCAATAAAAAATTAGCTTTCTCCTGTTTTCTAGAAATGTTTAGTCTACCTGAATGTTTATAATATGTACAATTGAGCATTTTCTAAAAGTATGAAGATTAAATTAAAGGGAACTTATACTTCTCATTGGGATCACCTTAAAAAAAAAAAAAGCAAATATTTCTTCCACTGGATCATCCCTTTATCTTCAGCATGGGTACTTTCCCTCGACACCAATGTTTATATTTTATTGTTTTATTTTTCATTTATTTTATGTTGAGCTTTGATGAAAGCTGTGAGTTCTCTCTCCCCAGAACAGTGTCCAAATATCACATTCATACATACACACACACACATGCACAGGATTTTGGCCACAACTTCAAAGTGTTCATTGATGCTCATACAGAAATCCATTCATCATACTGCTGTCAGACTAATAGTTCTATAGGATGAGTGAGGTCATCTCATCTTACTTTCCTAATCCCTGTCACCCCCAGAATATAGAATAAAGTGAAAAGCCTTCCTCGACTATTACTCAAGTTACTCTTCTTTTCCATTCATCCTCTGCTGTATTTTTATTTCTTCATGCCTTTGCTCAAGCTATTCACTTCACCTAGAATATCTTTTTCATTCTCTACCTTGAAAAACTATATGCAACTTTCCCTATCCCACTAATGGCACCTTCTATCACCCCAACCAATGTAGACGCCATAAATGTACTCAGGATTCATCTCATCTTTCTTTACATTACAACTCCCTGAGGGTTTTATCTCTTTGGCAGCATTTAGGAGCATGTAAATCTTAAGCCTAAACAGAACCTTAACAATCATTTTATAAAGCCCCTTTTTGTTTGCCTCATATTATTCATTCATTTATAAATAATAACATTTAAAAATTCTTTTTTTATTTTTTAAGGTTTATTTTTGAGAGAGAGACAGACAGAGCATGAGCAGAGGGGGGCAGAGAGAGAGGGAGACACAGAATCTGAAGCAGGCTCCAGGCTCTGAGCTGTCAGCACAGAGCCCCATGCGGGGCTCGAACCCACGAACCGTGAGATCATAATGTGAGCTGAAGTCGGGCTCTCAACTGACTGAGCCACCCAGGTGCCCCTAACATTTAAAAATTCTTAATGTGCAACTGTTATGTGCCAGACACTGATCCAGTCACTGGAACATAGTAGTGGACAAGGTAGATAGAGCCTCTGCTTTCATGGAACTTTCTTTGTATTGGGAGAAGAAAGACTAGAAATAAGTTTAGAAAAAAACAGGTACTTACAAATATTGAGTATTTGGAAGACCATTACTTTGAGAAATGCTATAGAAAATGACTGAGGAGAAGGAGAGGAAGAACATTATGTTTATTAATTGGTAGGTCAAGGAAAGCATCTCAGATATTTGAGTTGAAACCTGAATGGTAAGGAGCTAGCCAGGTAACAATGGGGGGGAAGGGCACAGCAAGTGCAAAGACCCTGAGGTGAAAGCTTACTGAAGCAAAGACAGAAGGCAGTGGGGGACAGGGGAGAGATGTTCTTAGATAAAGTCAGAGAGGAGAAAGGAGTTTGGAATCTACTCTAAATGACATAGAGGCTATTAAGTCTACAAGCTTCTTGAGAGCAGACCTATCTTATGTGGCCCAGCACAGCACTTAGCAAAAGAGATAAATGCTGTAAAGAAAAAAGTTTTACAACCAAGTCATTTTGAGCATGTTAAGATGCTCCTCATTGTAAACTCAAAGAAAGTTGTTTCCTAGGCTATGCACTATATGTCCATGGTCACATTTGGCTAAGAGGAAATGTAGCCATTAAGTAACAACCCTTGGATTTTAATTTCCTCAAGGACCATTGTGGGGACTTTTATGAGCTGGTAACAGTCCTACATGCCCTGCAAGTTCCCATTCATTCCACTTGCTTCGATTCTATCTTATCACTGAAATGGTTTGAAGCCTTAGGAGTTTTACAAGCTTCAATCCGCTCTTGGCTTTTTGCCTCGACATTCAATTTTCACACCTACTTTTATGAATTCAAGAATGGTACTAGACTGGCTTCCTCTGATAGGATTTTTTTCCCTCTCAACACATTTTCAAACATTACTGATTTAGAAGGTTGTATAAAACATATATGTTCAGCTTAAAGAATAATTAAAAGCAAATACTTGTGTAACCACTACCTAGGTTAAGAAATAGAATGTTGTATTTTACAAAGTGGGGTTTTAGAACTGAAACCAACTTTCAGAACCAAAATCATCTGGTTTGCTCTCTTTTTACACGAGAAGTCTAAGGCTTAGAATTGGCAAATGGTTTTTTTTTTAAGTTTATTTATTTTGAGGGGGTGGGGGGAAGGAGAGAGAGGGAGAGAGAGAATCCCAAGCAGGCTCCCCGTTATCAGGGCAGAGCCTGATGCAGGGCTTGAACCCATGAATTGTGAGATCATGACCTAATCCAAAATCAAGAGTCAGATGCTTAACTGACTGAGCCACCCAGGTCCCTTGGGCAAGTGGTTTTATGCAAGCCACACTGCAGGCCACACTGATGCAGCTAACAGAATCGTAACTCTAAACCAAAAGGCCCATAGAGATTAGGGGATCAGTTTCTCAGATCAGGTTATCTGGGCTCCTATATGAACATTTTCAGTCAGAGCTGAGGGGGTAAGAGCTAAATTTCTCATGAAGGGACTGTTGTTTTTCTTTCCAAAAGCTCTCTATGAAAGTAACACTGATTGATGATCCACCCTCAGGGTGCTTGCTAATTTCCTGGTGGTTGGATTTTTAGCGTGGAGTTCTTTCTTTTTCTTTTTTCTTTTTTTTTTTTAATCACCTACTTGGCTCATGTTTAGAGTTGACATTTTCTGAGTATCATAAGATTTCTGGTGAGTTGTGGAATCAGAAGTGGTTTGGAGTTCTACCTCAGCGGCTTTTTATTCCAAAGACAGTTTTAGTTGGAGGTGTGGAGTGTTGTAATCATATCTGGTCATTTCCCTAGTAGGGTTGAGATCTAGGCTGGGTAATTCTGTCATTAGTATTATTTATTTTCTCTCTCTATCTCTCACCTTGCCACACACACACACTCACTCACATCAATAAACCAATTAACATTCGTACCTTGGAAACACCAAAAGATGGGGGGAAATAGTTACACAAACATCTGTATATCTCCATGTGACTTTTTGCTCCCCAAAGACTTTCTTGACTTCCATAGTCAAGAGGGGAAGGGCAGCATTTTTGGATTCCTAAGAATTTATTTGAAGGTAGAAAACTCAAATGTCTTCTATTCCAGGTAGAAAATGAGTGTAGTGTGCAAGGAGTACTGGGGGACCATGTTAACTGGAGACAATTTGCCCATTTGTGATACTGTAATATCAAAAGAAATACATATTTAGTCCTTGTCCCAAGTTCTCAGCACAGAGCTCCTAAAACTCTTGGCATTTCTGAGTGATAGGCATAAAAAAAGTATCGTTTTTTTTAAGTTTAATTTATGTATTTTGAGAGAGAGAGAGAGCACGAAGGAGGGGCAGAGAGAGGGAGAGAGAATCCCAAGCAGGCTCCACACTGTCAGCAAGGGGCCTGATGTGGGGCTTGAACTCACAAACCAAACTGACCTGAGCCAAATCAAGAGTCAGATGCTTAACTTATTGAGCCATCCAGGTGCCCCAGAGGAGCATCTTTTGTTATTCATAATAAGACCCTTTAATCATACCTGAGCTTATGCTATGACTCTGGAAGGATGAGGGCTGCTTGCCAGAGGAACTACCCATGTGAATTGAAGGCTGAACTTGAAGCCCCACTCTCCAAACTCTGGGGAAAGGAGAAGGGCTGGAGGTTGGGTTAATCCCTAATGGCCAATGATTTAATCAGTCATGCCTACTTAATGAAATCCCTATAAAAATCCTAACTGAAGGGGTTTGGAGAGCTTCCTGGTTGCTGAGCACATTGAGGTACTGGTTGTGGGTAGCATGCCCAGAGAGGGCATGGAAGCTCCATGCTCCTTCCCTCCCATTCCTCACCCTATGCATCTTTTCCTTTTTGTTGTTTCTTTGTTGCATCCTGTATAATAAATGGATAATAGTAAGTGAAGTGCTTTCCTGAATTCTGTGAGCCATTGTAGCAAGTTATCAAACCTGAAGAGAGGTTATGGGAACATCTAATATATAGCTGGCTGGTCAGAAATGCAGTGACAACCTGAGACTTTTGATTGGCATCTGAAGTAGAGAGCACTCTTGTGGAACTGAGCCCTTAATCTGTGGGGTCTGTGTTAACTGAGTAGTTTGTGTCATAATTAAGTTATATCATAGAGATACTCAGTCAATGTCTGCTGAGAATAGAGAATTGATTAGGTGGGGGGAAAGCCACACGTTTGGTGTTAGAAGTAAGTAGTGCAATGAAGTAGGGTTTTTTTCCCCTTTAGAAGTCTAAAGACATTTAAATTCAAACACTTAAAAAATATTCTGTGAAGACCCCCCAAAATAAATTATCTGTAGGTGAAATGAAGCCTATAGCCACTTCTTTCCAAATTTGTCATCTTTGAATCTTTTCACACTAGTCAAATCAAATTAAAACTGCCATACAGTGCGGTGTCAGTGAGGGAAAAAGTTACCAAGTGATAGGATATTGGTTCAGAGTTCTGGTGGTGATGATGGTAGAGAAGGATGTGGTGCAGAGAATGGGGCAATGTGGAGGATTGTCCTACAAAGCAGCCTGTCTCTTGGTAGATGAGTGTGATTTATCATTTCACTCTCCCCATGCTTCATTTGGGTTATTTTTTCCCCACACTGTTTTCCAGATCATAAATTCTTTCTTCAGCTCTTTCAATTCTACTGTTACGATCATCCACTAGTTTTTCCTTCAGCTACTGTAACTTTCAGTTCTAGAATTTCATTTATTCTTTTAAAAATATTTACAATTCGTTGCAAAATTGTTCAGTCTTAATTTTTATTTGTTTCAATAAAGCAAAAAGTTATTTTAAAGTCTGTTTCTTATATTCACACATAAGGGAGTCTCCATGGTTTTCTTTCTGTTGTCTGAAGTTTCTGATGCTTCTTTTTAAAGATTTTCTATTTTTACCTGATTTGATTTAATATAAGACATTATATTTGAAAAAAAAACATTTATGGGAGTTATTTCAACATAGGTTGATGTTATCTTCCTCCTAGAAGGGAATTTTATTTCTTACCGTCGTGTTCCTGGGACACTAGCAGTTTGAGGGCACCTTAATCCAAGTTAGGGTTTTAGATTATTTGGGCAACCTGGATAATTCAAAGCTAAACTATGTATGAGAGCTGGGTGACTTTGATTCCAAGTTTTGTCTTCTTGATACAGTGAGACTGACAAAAACTGTTTATATGCTCTCAGATGCATCTTCCATATGGGCAAAAAGTGGTACCAAATAATAGTTCACCTCTCTGGATTTTCAACTCCACTGGCTTTGGGTGGTAATTCCTCACTATCTTATTTTATGCTCTTTTATGCTTTCAAGCTGACTTTTATTGTTAATTTTAAAAATACATTGCCCCAGCTCTTTTTAGTTGTCTTCAGTGATAAGACTAATCCAAATTACCTAGTGTTCCATTACTAGAGGCAGAAGTCTCAAGCTAGCAAGATTTATAGACTAGTCACCTGTTTAAACTTTAGAGGCTGGTTATACACTGGTTAGGAGAACAATATCTGAACTTCCCTCTTTCTCAGATACTGCTCTATTACCTGTTTGGTTTTTCTTTTTCTTTCTTTTCTTTCTTTCTTTTTTTTTTCTTTCTTTTTTTTTTTGTGATTACTGCATTTCACGCTGACAACCACTTCCTGCCTTCCTTTTCCTAACTCCCTACAGAGCCACATTATGATGTAGAACTCTTAGCAGAAGGGAAGATGTCTACCCACCAATAGCCTTCTCCTTCAGTTAAATATACATATATATTTTATAATAAAAATATACATTTTTCTCTATCTCTATCTATCTATCAATCGATTGATTTTGGTGATTGGCCAGGAGAAAAAGTATGAGATTTTAGAAATGTATAACTTGGATCTGGAAAAACAAGCCATTTTCTTTTGAAAAACTCAGGATATGTGGCATCTTCAGATTCAATTGTATTCTTTTTGTGAGATGCAGCTAAAGATTCAACTTCTTTTCAACACATGCTTCTGATGGGTCTGAAAGTTGGCATATCAATCTGCGAGTACTTGCAAAAGAGGCTTTCTTAATTTTCTTGGCTTAAAATTCCTTTAAACATGAAGAAGTTTTTTTAGTGAACTTTTATTGAAATATAGGATAAATACAGGAACATGCACATATAAATGCACAGCTAAATGAATTTTGGTAAAGTTAACAAATCCATGTAACCTGGACCCAAAAATAGAACTAGATCATTACCAGCACACAGATGCCTCTTTCTCATCTCCCTTCTAGTCACTAACCACTCAAGGGTAACCACTCTTCTAATATTATACTGTAGATTAATTCTGTTTATTTTTGAACTTTACATATAGAATCATTTAGTGTATACTTTTATGGCTGGTTGTTTGGTTTTTCTCTCTTGACATTGTGTTTGTAGGGTATATTAATATTATTGCATGTAGTTGTAAATCATTCCTTCTTGTATTCTGTATAGTAATCCACTTCATGAATATACCATGATTTGTTTATCATTTCTACTTTTGATGGACAGTGGGGAGTCTCATCATTTTACAAACAGCGCTGTTAAAAAAATTATTGTGCATTCTCATTACCTGTTAGTAAATATAGATAGCAGGAAGATTCTTGAACTTCATCTTCTAAATTTTATCCTGCTCACCAGGATTGTGACCCAGATTCTGGTCCTTGATCTTTTAATTTGGGCCAAATACAGGGGAAGAAGAGATGATTTCCATGAACTACTTCCTAGATAAGCTGGGAGCACGTCGTCTGGCTGATGTGGTCTTTTGCCTGAGCTGTATATCCAGAATGCAGTGTTGAACTGGATGAGCTTGTTAAAATGGTGGAAAAATCTCTTTGGTAGAGTGCCTCAGTTTGAGTTAAACCCTGGGTCTATACCCTGAACATTGCTTTGTAGTTTCATCTGATGAACCAAATTACATCTACTAACCATTATGAAGTTTTAGAAGTTTTTTTTTTTTTTTTTTTTTTTTTTTAATTTTTTTTTCAATGTTTATTTATTTTTGGGACAGAGAGAGACAGAGCATGAACGGGGGAGGGGCAGAGAGAGAGGGAGACACAGAATCGGAAGCAGGCTCCAGGCTCCGAGCCATCAGCCCAGAGCCTGACGCGGGGCTCGAACTCACGCACCGCGAGATCGTGACCTGGCTGAAGTCGGACGCCCAACCGACTGCGCCACCCAGGCGCCCCGAAGTTTTAGAAGTTTTTATGCTTCTAGTCGAATCTTTTAACAATGTGAGAAGGCTCAGTTAACAATGTGGCTCAGTCAGCTGGGTGCCTGACTTCAGCTCAGGTCATGATCTCATGGTTCGTGAGTTTGGCCCTGCATCAGTCTCTGTGCTAACAGCTCAGAGCTTGTAGCCTGTTTTGAATTCTGTGTCTCCCTCACTCTCTGCCCCTCCCCTGCTTGCACTCTATCTCTTTCAAAAATATGTAAAGATTTTAAAAATTAACAATGTGAGAAAAACCTGTTTTTTTAAATAAAATATCCAGTTTCTTATGTAAATATTACTACAATCCCATTAGCTAATGACGTTCTGTGAGAATTCACAAAAGAAAGGATATCTGCTTGCGAGGCCTTCAAATTCCTCAAAATTTGCGTGGATAGAAAAACTGCCCATAGAGCAATAGGTGCTTAAAACAGGATATTATAACCAATGCAAGTTATTGTCATATATGCCTCAAAGCTAAACAGATGGCTAATTGAGAATTAGAGTAGAATTATTCATTCATTCCACAAAAAACAAATGAGCCTCTACTATTTGCTCCTCTCTATGCTAATATAATTTACATTAAATTATATTAAATTAAATGTTAATTATATAACATAGTACCGTCATAACATGATCTACTATAATTCCAGGGAGTGATAAGCTAGAGAGAAAATAAATCAGCATAAGATGGGGAGCTGGATGTTATTTTAGATGGATAGTAGGAGGAGGAGTCAGGAAATCACTGAATAAGTGACACATGCAAAGACCAAAGTGAAGTGAGGGAGCATGGCCTTGATCTGGGGGAAAGTATTCCAGGAAGAGAGATTTGCAAAACCAAAGGCTATGAGAGGGAAACAAGAATAGAAGATTCAAGGGGGAGCAAACAGGACAGGATGGCTGGAATATAGTGAGCAATGGCAAGGAGGAAAGGAGGTCAGGTAAAAGAGGAAAAGGAAGACAAGGGCCACTTGAATTTGGCAACTCAAATTTTATTTGAGGGCAATTTGAATTTTATTCCAAGGTGATAGCATTCCACTGGATCTTAAGTAGGTGTTGCTAAGAATGTGGTTTGATTTGACATACGGTTGGGAAAGGTCAATTTGGTTGCTGCATAGAGAATGGATTGTAGGTATTAAGAATGGAAAAAGAATGGAAGTTTTCTGAGAAACTCATTTGATTCCCTAGGGTTGGGAGATGAGAGAGACATGGATAGGGAAGGCTGCTGCAGGGCAGAGGACATTAGTCCCAAGGAAGAAAGGGATTTAAATAAGTTAGCTAATTGCCAGAATTAGATGAGCCACTACATTTCACTCTTTATTTTACAGGTGTGAAAACTAAGGCTCAGAAAGCCTAAGTAACTTTCTAAAGGAAAAAAATGTGATAACCACATTGAAAACAGGAAGGAGTTTGGGGAAAGGTGACTTCTGTCACTAAGTCAATCTATTCGTATGCAATAAAGTAAGATTATTGGTAAGAGTTACAAACATTTTGAAATTGACTTCTGAATCTCTCTCTTTCTCTCTTTTCTTTTTGAGAACTGAAATTTTGGTGGTGCAAAGTGGCCAGCTTATCATCTTGAGTTGCATTTTAGAAAAAGCAATACTGACTCTGAACTTTTTAATGGCAAGTCCAAGCCGTATTAACTTTCCTAAAACTGTTGGGGACAGTGTCTGGCAATGGTAGGTGCATAATAAATATTTGCTGAATGATTATATGATGAAACTGAGAGTCAGAAGAATTCTAAGAAATTATAGAAAAAATGAGAAAAATTACCCCCTCTGTATACTTAAAGTGTACTGTATAATATTAGTAGTGTACTAATATTGAGAAAGGACAATTAAAGCATTAGTCACATGCTTTGGATTGTGACGAAAACTAAATTCAAATTGATTTAAACACTAAGGAACATTCATTGGCCCATGTAATTAAGTCTAGGAGGGTAGTTCTAAGTTCAGGTATGGCTGGATCTAGGGTTTGTATGGCATTTAAATAATTCTCTCTATCTTTGTGTCTTTCTTTCTCTTTCCACTTATTTGTTTGTCTTTCCTTCACACTGGCTTCATGCCAGGCTGGCTGTCTTCACATGGAGATCCTCCTATGGTTATAAGCTTACATCTTTCAGTTTATTAATAGCAACAGGAAGAGTTCCCTTTCCCAAATGGTTCTATGAAAAGTCTTCAGGGGCCAGGCCAGTCAGTCCATGTGAACATGGGCTGAGAGTAGGTGGGGAGTGGTTTCCAAAGGAAGAGTTAGGAATGATTAGCAGAAGTTAGAGTGGACAGTGGCAGGAGAAGCAACAAAGATCTACTACCAAAGTGAAAGAAAAGGGAAATCTTGTAGCCGAAGAGGCAATTTCTGCTTATAAAATCCCCCTAAAACCTAGGGCACCTCAACTCCAGGTCAAGGTTGGGCAGGTCAGTATTCAAAAGACTCCTCTGCTTGTAGTACTGACACTGTAGATATTTGTAGATCTTTCCAAAAGCTCTTTCAGGCTTCCCGAGGCAGCTAGATTTTCCCAAGGCCCCTGAGAAACTCAACAGACTTCTTGGGTGTATAAGAGCTCACAGAACCAGCAGTCACTGCCATGTTTCTGTCCTCACAGACTCTCCAGTTATTGGTATGAAGCCCCAAATGCCCATGGTTCATCCGTAGCTTTTTTTTTTAATGTTTATTTATTTGTGTGTGAGAGAGAGAGACAGAGTGCAAGCAGGGGAAGTGCAGGGAGAGGGGGAGACACAGAATCTGAAGCAGGCTCCAGGTTCTGAGCTGTCAGCATACAGCCGGATGTGGGCCTCAAATTTGTGAACCATGAGATCAAGACCTGAGCCGAAGTTGGATGCTTAACTGACTGAGCAACCCAGTCGCCCACATCCATAGTTTTAAAAGTCATTCTTCATGTTTCTTAAAGGAACCATGAGCCCAATGTGTGCTTTCCTCTGAAGCTCAAATGCTATAAAGTGAAATAGTAAGCCAAATGGGGTGGCGACTTCAGACAAGTGTGTAGATTCTACTCCATGATGAAGGTAATCAAAGAAACCAACTGCCTTCTTACACTCCACAAAAATGCCTTCCAAACAGATATTCCCCAGCCAGTTGAAAAGTGAGTCAGCTAAAGAACTCCAAAACAATTAAATTAATTGAAAATACATTTCATAAGAGAAATTGGATGGATTATTTGAGGTCACGAGCATCCGCCAACGAATATTTACCTCAGCATTTGCAGCTTTACTTTGCTTCCCCACTTGTAGCATTTCTGAAATCCACTTATTTCTCCTTTGTGTGTAAATTCTGAGAATGTGTGTTTCTAGTTATGGCTCCATAAGACCACTATTTACCCCCTTCACAATTTTTGTCATATGTGCTATATCGTCAGGGTTCAGTGAAGGAAGGAGAAATGTCTCTAGGTATTTCAAGCAGAAGATGATTTAATACAGGGAAATAAGTGCTCACAAAATGGTGAGAAGAATGGAAGTCAGAGGTACCACTGGGATCTTGGTTTCAATGTCAAAGTCAAAAAACTATGGTCATCACATTTCCACTCTTGCTGCCTCCATAATTCTGTCACTCCTGTGAGGTTGCTAACTGGAAAGTAGAACCCTGAGTCTGACTCCTGCATGCGCTCAAAATGTTCAAAGCTTACTATAACTGCCTTTACTGCAGCAAGTCTGCCTGCACTTTATTTCTGCCTTACAAAACTCAGGCAACTGCATCTAACTGGCACAGCATAATTCATATCCAGAGCCCTAACAGCAAGGGCATCTGGAAAGTGTAATTTTAAGACTTCCCTCCTTAGAGAGAAAAGAAGAGGTTGAGAGAATGAATCCAAGAATATGTCACTCACTTTACAAATTAAAGTTGTTTTTTTTTTTTAAAGAAGACCTTATATTTATACTGTAAATGAAAATCCAGGATCATTTTCCATTAACAGAAGGTATTTGTCAAAATAAATGCAAGGAATTTTTTTGCCTTACATTTACCAAAAATATTTTTCCTCCCTGAGAGAACAGAGTAATTATAAAAGGCTCTTTTTCCCCAGGCTTTCCCCAAACTGCACTATTCCCCTATGCTACCCTCATTTATATACTTTGTGTGAGCCAAAAGCCAATATTTGCAATTAAATGACAGGTCATGTGTGAATTAAGGCAGACTTCTATGCCAAGTCATGTTCAAACTTGCCTCTTTTTTCCTGGTTCGGGAATGGAGAGGATCACACAAAACTGGTCCCATCAGCAATGTGCATCAGTGTACTTTGGGAAATGCTTTATTAGATTGTAATCAGTTTGAAAGTGCTTTTATCTCCTCCTCTGCCTTAAGTTCTAGAATAGACCTCACATTTTTTTCATCCAACCTGGAGTTACAAATATGAGAAGGAAAAATATCAGGAATGGTGACTCAGGGAATTTGGGGGAGTGAAACAAAGACCAACAGTCAGTTTAAAGCAGGGTCTTATTGTCTTTGCCTAAAGTGGGAGGTGGGGGACTGGGATTCACTCCTACAGGTTGAGCTGTAAGTTCTGGACAAGAGTTGTCCACTTAACCAACTCCTTTCCTGGTGCTTTGAGTCTACCCTTCATGCTACCAGCTGACCAAACCCATCTCTGCCATAAGGACCATTGTTTTCTCCTTTCTTTCCACCACTTCCCCTTGGTCAGCCCACCCCTTATCCTCCCATCCCCACTCTACTTCATTCCCCCCCCCCCACCCCCCCCCCCGACAGCTTCAGTACACCTCATTGTCTGCCTTTCAAGAGCTCCATGAGTGTCTGTTTTGTTCAAAGCAGAATCTATAGCATCTAAAAACTGCTTGTGATAGACATTCAATTCCCACTAGTTGAAAGAATAACAAATGGGTGAGTGAGCAGTCAGTCTGCTTGGCTCAGCCAGGCTAACCCAGAAAGAAACCTGAACTATCTCAGACTCATTCTGGACTTTACTGTGTTTCACAGAACATTAGATTGATCAAAACTATTTATAATGGAATGCACTCCAGGCTCTAGACTACATGAATCAAATATAGGCCTTCAAGTCGTTATAAACTGAATTTTGAGATAACGTTGGTAGTTTCCCCTTTTGTCTTAGAGAATGAAGAATTGGATTGAGCTTTGACTCCACTATCTCCTGGATGGCAAGTCACTTTCATTTTCTGAGCCCCAGTTTCCTCACCTGTAAATTGGGGGAGGATTTACTCTCTGCTTAATTCACTACCTGCTGCATGGGTCATGTGAAATTAGGCACTTACCCATGTATTTTATCATTGAAGAAGTAGTTTTCTGAGTGCCTACTGTGTGCAAGTCTTTTAAATGTCATCTTCTTAGTGTGGCATTTTATTTTATTTTAAAATTTGTTAATGTTTTCTTTATTTATGAGAGAGAGAGAGAGAGAGAGAGAGAGAGAGAGAGAGACAGCATGAGTGGGAGTGAGAGAGAGGGAGACACAGAATGTGAAACAGGCTCCAGGCTCTGAGCTGTCAGCACAGAGCCTGACACAGGATTTGAACTCGCAAACTGTGAGATCATGACCCGAGCCAAAGTCGGATACTTAACCGACTGAGCCAACCAGGTGCTTCTAGTGTGCATTTTATAATCAACTTATGTAACATTTCAGTCCTACTTTTCAACACTGCTAGTCCTCCCTTCTGCTTTATTTTTCTAATAAGTGCTTTCATTTTTAAACTTAATATATGTTTTATTGATTTAATCATATACTATAATTATCTATTTAATTTGTATTGTGTATCTCCCCCCTGCTAGGTTTTAGGCTCCATGAGAGGGGATGATGATTGATTGATTGATTGATTGATTTTGCTATTGTCTTTCCAGAGCCTGTCCCCTAGTGGGCACTTAATAAATAATGTTGAATGAATAAACAAATATCCCATGCTCAGAGTACAAGTGCTGATATAAACCAGCCTACCATATGAAACTCAAATGTATTCTTTTATTAGAGAAAACTCACTAAAGAATGCGTATTCTATACAGAGGGCTGGAGTTACATTGAAGGAACAATTAGGAGGCCAGTATATAATCCAGACAAGAAATGACAAAGAAAATAAGGAGACAATTAGAAAATATTGAGGAAATAGAATTGTAGCGCGTGGCTCCTTGGATATGAGGTGTGGTGGGGAATAGTGAAATCTACATTGAATTCCTAGTCTCTGGGCTGGGCAACTGAGTGGATGAAAATGATGCTCACTGATACGAGGATACCAGTGAAGGAAATGGTTGTTTGAGGACATGCATGAGGAGAGAATTTATGCCGGGTGCCAATGGGCCAACAGATGTTCACTGAGAGGTTGAATACATGGCTCTGGGCTTAGAAGAGAAATTTAGGCTGGGGATAAAGATTTGAAAGCCATAATCCTAGGCTCTAAGGACAGCATGCAGAGTAAGGATAGGGAAGGGTCAAGGGGACACAATCATTTGGGATAAATATTCTTATCCCACCTCTCCATAGATGAGACCACTGGGAAGTGCCCAATTATCTTCAAAGATTAGCTTTTTATCTATTCCATTTGAGACCCCAGAGTTCTGCACCATGGATAATGGAAAAGACTTTCGTGTACTTAAAATCCAAGACTACTATAGCCTTTTTCAGGCCAAATACCCACAATTATTTTACTTTCTTAACAAAAACGATATGCTAGATAGTTCTGGGGTTGGGGGCCAGAAAACTTGGGGGGCTGATATAGCTTAAGATCTCCCATGGCTAATGGGTGACCTTGAACGACACATGGATTTTTCTGTCAGTTCATTTCCTCATCTGCGAAATTATGGTGTTGACCTCCATGAGGTTCTTGGAAAGATGTATCAGGAACATTTGAGTGATTAAATAATGAAATCTAGAGTAGATATTTAAAAAAAAATTTTTTTTTCAACGTTTATTTATTTTTGGGACAGAGAGAGACAGAGCATGAACGGGGGAGGGGCAGAGAGTGAGGGAGAGACAGAATCGGAAACAGGCTCCAGGCTCTGAGCCATCAGCCCAGAGCCCGACGCAGGGCTCGAACTCACGGACCGCAAGATCGTGACCTGGCTGAAGTCAGACGCTTAACTGACTGCACCACCCAGGCGCCCCTAGAGTAGATATTCATTAAAGATCTTACAAGAATCCAGTTTCTATTCCATTCCAATAATACTTTGTTGTTGGACCCATTCCAGTTCCTGTATATTTTCTTTAAAGCATATAGATGCCTAAACAGTACACAGAGCTCTCTAGTGTGGTCATGACTAATGCAGCAGAGTACATAAAAAGGTAGAAGAAAATACAGACTCTATACCCCTGTTGTAGGCTGCTGGCTATTGTCAAGCTGCTAGTGATTTATTTAGCAGTCTGGTTGCAAAAAAACAGGACTAGGGGCGCCTGGGTGGCGCAGTCGGTTAGGCGTCCGACTTCAGCCAGGTCACGATCTCGCGGTCCGGGAGTTCGAGCCCCACGTCAGGCTCTGGGCTGATGGCTCAGAGCCTGGAGCCTGTTTCCGATTCTGTGTCTCCCTCTCTCTCTGCCCCTCCCCCGTTCATGCTCTGTCTCTCTCTGTCCCAAAAATAAATAAACGTTGAAAAAAAAAATTTTTTTTTTAAAAAAAAAATAAATAAAAAAAAAAACAGGACTAAACCATTTGCATTGATACTTTAGGTTTTCTTTAAAAGCAATTAACCCAAATTAAGACAATATTCACCAAAGGTTCTGAAAACAAAACAAAACAAAACAAAGCAAAGCAAAACATAACAACAAAATCACCCATCTACTGATTTAATAGAAGATTTCTTAAAAGTAGCTAAAAAAAATTGGGTATTTATGTTGTGTGCTTTCCCAACTAAGATCTTAATATGCTTTGCAAACTTGACTCAAATGCCAATGGTACTTTCCCCTCTGTGTCTTTCAAAAAAATGGAGCTAATGAGAACTGAAGAAACATGGCGGTATTGAAAATGTAGTCTTTGAAGTTCATGTGTGTAACTGTAGTATATTATTGTTTAGCTGATTTCCTATCCTTCCTCTCCCCCCCACCCCCCCAACCTCCAAGGGAAGTGTGTACTTTCCTGTCCAATTTATATTGACCTTGACCATGTGCTTGTTTAGACCAATGGAATATGTAAGTGACAGTGTTACTGCTGCTTGATATCTTTCTGATATTTGATACTTTCAGCTTCTCCCTCTTTGAAATGGGGTCTTATCCTGAGTTTGAGATACTGCATGGTTCTGCTAATGCTTCTGGACACTTTTTCCTCTATCATGAAAAAGGTTTCTCCCTAGTAGCTGCTCTGTTTTCAGCCTGAATCTCAAAATGAGATTCATGGAGCAAAAATGCCCCAGTGTACCTACAGATGCAACATGGTCCTAGCCAACTGGTAGACTCTCAAGCATAAGAATAAGTGATTGTTGTTTGAAATCTCTGAATTCTACATCAGTGTGTTAAGCAATATTATTGTGTCAATAGTTACTGAGTATTATTTGGCATAACAACCCCCCGTGAGATCTCTTGTCTCTGTAACTACTCTGTACAGGGCCTAATTGACTTGGAGCAGGTATCAAGACAAAGTTGTACTTAGCAAAAAATTGGTTTACAATTTCTTAAAGCTCAGAAATCAATTTTACCTTTCTAACAGTTGACCATTTTTAAGGTCTAGTTCTCAGCCAAAGGCAATTTTTCCTCTAAGGGATATTTAGCAATGTCAGGATGCATTTTGACTGTCATGACTCAGGGTGGGGGTGCCACTGGCATCTAGTGAGTAAAGGCCAGGGATGCTGTTAATATATAGCTCCTCACAACAAAGAATTATCCAGTCACAAATGTTAACAGTGTCAAGGTTGAGAAAAGCTGGCTCAACCCTATATTTCTTTCTCTTGGGGCATATCAAATTTATCTTTGGGCAGCACAGCATTAAAACTGATATCACTCATTAGGAACAAATAAGAAAACTCGGCCAAGTATATGATATCATTCCAGATAGCCTCTTAAAGAAAGACAAGAATTCTTTTATTGTTTGTTAACCCACTGAAAAACAGAGCAAAAGTAATTATTTGCTCCCTTTTTGAGATTTAAAAATCTTTAATTGGATTAAAAAAGGATTTCCTTTCTTACCAGCACTTCAGGATATTTCTGTATTGCTCAGAAATCAGAGGCCTCATGATTTAGTTATACTCTCTCATCCATTCAAATTATTTATGGAGCACCTACCTTGTGCCAGGCAATCTTAGGATTTCTCGTTCCAAGATGTCAGGTTTAATTCTGTTTGTTTTGTTTTGATTGAAAAGGAGTATATAAGAGTGTGTGTTAAAGTTCACATTTATTTTAAAACACCCCAAGAGTAAATATAATCTTTCTGTTCACCCTGCACCTTTGAGCACCCCTTCCTATGTTATGAACTTCAAAAAGAAGTGGAGCCTGCCTTTTGCTAGAGATATATAAGATGTATTGTTTCATCTTCCCTTATGAACAACTTAATACAACTGTGTAGAACTTTGTATTAGATTCTAGTGGGTCCTGGTAATGCCAGAGGTAGTTGCAAAAGTTTTAGTGGCAGCAATATAAGCACAGCTTCACTTTACAGACATATTTCTTAGTGTGTTTTATGTTGGTTTATTTAATAAGCAAATATTTCATATGCTTTGTTAGTAAGAGGCATCCAGCAGAATCTGATACTACTGGTGAATGAAGACAATTTTTAAGCTGAAGAACAATGGCAACACCAAGAGAGAATTGCTGGGCAACAGGCTTTTATCTACCTGAAACAGAAGGAATTTTCTGGCAAATCCACAGATCCATTTGGGTCCTTGAAAATGTCTAATGTAGCAAAAATATCCTCACCTCCAATTGCAGGCTCCAGAAGAAGTCTTTGTTATGAAATGTCCTGTTCCAGCCCTCTAAGCTCTGCCATTTTGAAGCCACAGTGAGCTATATCCCAGTGAGCCAGGGGTTGGAGAGCTAAGGACTCAAGCAGGAAGATAGTGCAGAACCTGACCCAGAGATGAAGGTGAAGACAACACACAAATGTTGTACTTTTCCGGCCTCAGTGAACTGAAATCATGTCCTTTTTTTTTTTTTTTTTTTTGTTAATTTGATTTTGCTGTTTGGATTCAAACCCAGTATCTTCTTCCAATAATGCTCTTTTCTGTACCCAGTCACAGAAAGAGTAGAAGACAGCTAGCAGGAAAACAATGGTCTGACACTTAAAGAGAAAATCAATGGCAGATGTCTTCCTTTATGTTTTCTCAGCTAATCTACAAAAACCATGTGGGAAGGCTTAGTTCCTATTTTTCAGGTAAGAAAACTGAAGCTCCCAGAGGGCAACTAACTTGAATTTTAATTGAGGCATGTCTGATTTTCAGGTCTATATTCTTTTTCATTAACTACAAAAGCTAATGTTGACTCTCTTTTATGACCTGTTAATATTCAAATCAATATGATTTTTTGTCATGGAAAAATCCAAGCTCTAGCAGAAGGGAGGAAGCAGGGAACATAAATTCAGCCCCTTCAAATCACATGGAGAGGCAAGGAATCTGCTCTGAGTTTGCAAATTTGATTTTGAGGACTCCAGGCATGGGAGCTGTGTCAGACTCAATATATCTGCTCATGGACCAATTAGGACCAGGTGACTGCCAAGCTGTTTACTGTCCTCTTCTGACCCACCTGCTCCACTCACAATCATTTTGCAGCCAGAAGATCAGTGAGGTAAAGGTGGCCTTGTGCCCTCTGACTTTTGCCCTCTGCCTTCTCTCTGGGTTTTTTGACACCACATTGGTGGCAACCAGTGGCCACCTGCTTATAGGCACAAGTCATCTAAAGTAATAAAACAAGAGGTAACTGGCCAGAGCCAGCCATTGAATTTTTAAGGTTTAAGCCTTTCTTCAAGAAAACATGGTTTCTTCAAAGAATCAGATGGAGTATAGCAGGTACATGTGGGGACTCTGGAACCACATTATTCAAACCCTTGAGCAATCATTGGCTATTCTATTTACTCACTGTGTGATGTTGGAGATTTTACTTCACCTCTTCAATGCCTCAATTTCCTGATCTGTAGAACAGACTCATTTATTCGTTTCGCATATGTTCTGCCATGTACCACAACCTTGATTCCATGTGCTGGGGATGGAGCATACACAAAACCAACCAAGTCCTTCTGTTCTCATAGAGGAGACAGAAGATAATAGATTTGTTTGTAACATAACTTCACATAGTGCTAAATGCCATAAAATCAAATAAAACAGAGGAAGGGATGGAGAGTTGAGGGAAGGGATGGCAATGTTACAAAGAGCAGAGATGGAAGGCTCTTGGAGGAGATAAAACACAGACAATATCAGAATGATGTGAAGGGAGGGAGCCACACAGTATCTGAGGCAAGAGTATCCCAAGAAGATGGAGGAGGAATATAAAACAAAATATAACAATTGTACCCACTTTATGGGAGTCCATGCAAGTTAAATGGGATAATACATATAAAATGACACCATAGCAACTACTCTGTGAAGGTTAGCTCTGCATACATCTTAGAATCTGAGTTGAAAGAATGGTAAAGTTCTATTCCAATCTTTCCCTTGTAATGCAGGTGTTTCCTCAAAGGAGCTTTCTTCAAAGGAGCTTCAGCTTAAGTACCTGTCATGATGAGGAGCTCCTAACTCAAGAAGAAAGGTCTTGCCTCCATTGTTGGGTAGCTTTTCCTTGTGAGGAAGTGCCTCCTTCCACTGAACTTACACCCTATCCAGGGAATCACAAAAACTTACTGGCTCTCTGTTTCACAGGACAACATCTCCAAATTTCGAAAATAGATTTCCTCTGAGCTCGATCAGTGCCTTCAACCTTTATTTACCTGTATGGCTTTTGGATTTCTCACACTTTCACTTGATCATCTCAAAAACACAGTAAAATAGGCTCAGTCTCTGAAAAGATGGAGGCAAATGATGAGATTAGCATTTGAGGCTCAAACCTCTCCACTCGAAAGCTCTTCCCTAAAAACACAGCCCCCAGATAAAGAGGAATATGTCTACTTAGTGGTGTGTGCCTGCCCCTACCTGCCATCTTGCTCAGGCATAAATCCAGCCTGCACCAATTTGAAATCACATCCATGATAATGGTTAAGAGAAGTAGTTGACTGACCAGTGTTTCTGGTGTCCTGGAGATTAGAGCAGAGAAGAGAGAAGAGGGTGGCCATGAGCAGTGGTGGGTTTAGGACAGATGATATTGCCATGTTATTAATTAAGCATCAGATCAAAGGGATCAGAATAGAGCTGATGAGTCAAAGATCTTAGGTTCCATTTCCTGTGAGCCAGCCAGCTGGGTCCTGCTACTCAGCATCTGCTCATTTCCTTACCCTGCCGGCTGCCTCATAAAACAAGCCATGGCTGCAAAGCTTAGAGGGTATGGACGACTCACCACTCAGCACAAACCCATCCCTGCTGCTAGAAAATAATCTCAAGGAGAAATCTGCCTGATGGTAGATGACTTGGGCCAGGTTGTCTTTAGAACTTACCTACTTTCAAGGAGATTCTCCTTGGCATGACTTCTGAAAGGATGGACAGGTTTTATCACTATGGAGTGCGGGCCTGAATTTTAAGCAATGCATTCAATGGCATTGTGAAGTTCTGTATCATTTTTTTTCTGATAAAATTAATGGACAAACATAGACATTGGGACAGTAAGTAGAAACAGGAGATAACACTAACAGCAGTCATGTTTTGATCTGTTTATTTGTTTCAGTTTTTATATTTAGAACAAAAATCTTAATTCTTAAATTGGACGTAGGAAGGGTGAGTGCAAGAAAATTGAGGCACCCATATTAAGCAATAGTCACAGTACAGACGGCCTCTAACTGCAACTTCACAGTGATTTATCTGCTCTCCTGAACTGGCTTGATAAAGCAGCCACCCCACTGATGTTCAGATGATGCCACTCCAGGACTCAATTTGCTGGGAGCTGCCAACTGGCTGAGTAACTGCTGGAAAATAATGAGCCAGTTTCTCATTGGTCATCTATTTGACTAGCAGGCAGGTTGGGCAAGGCCAGGGATCTTGTGGGGGCAGATCCATTCCAGGATACAAGGCCATCTGACCTTCAAGTGGTTCAAACTGGGCAAGTTGCCATTTGGGGATCCTGACACTGGCAACCACAAAAATTTGCCGAGTCATCCTACCTGACTCAAAGCTTTTGCTATTGTGGAAAATGTGTCCGCAAGATTTTACTGCCTTCTGGAGCTTGAAGATTTTTTTTTTTTTAACTTGGCAGAAGTGGGAAATTACTATTCCCTGAGCCCTCTGTACCCAGCTAAAGTCCAGTCATTCTTGAGAGCCAAACTCATGCATGGGTATGTTTTGGATCACTGAAGTACACGATAATCTCTCTCACCCCTAAACTCCTACAGCTTCCACATCAGGGAGTCCATATCAGTGGTCTCAAATTTTACTTGGAAAAAGTAAAAAGTAAAAGTGCTTGAGGGATTCAGTTAAAAAACAGGTTCTTATTCAGCAAGTCTGGGGTGTGGGACATGGGGGGTAGTCTGAGACTCTGCATCTCACACAAGTTTCCAGGGAATCCACACTTCTGTAGCAAGGACCCGCTTCTTTGACAAGAGAAATGGGTTGTGTGTGATCTTGCACAAGTCTCCAGATGTGTCTGAATCTTCACGAGGGCTTGTATTCTCTTCCTTCTTACCCTCTCTAGCACCTCACACATTGCTATGTGAGCACGCAGTGCTGATACATATCTGTAGAATAAAGAAACTCCTATATGGTAGAAACTCTATTTCTCATTAGCACAATGACTCATGCACAAGTGCTTAATAATTATTAATTGAATGAATGGATGTCCTCTATGGGGACAGTGAGAGACTAACAAAAAAGAGAAGACAGAATCTAAGGTCTGGCTTAGATTTTAAGCGTTGGCTGCTTGAATCAAACAGGTAGAAAAATATGGATGCAAATTCAGGAAACAGGGTGTCTGGAATTAACTGATTTACACCCTAGTCATGGGGCATCTCACACATCAATAGACCAATTTCTGTCATGGAGATTTAAAATTTTGTTTTAATGTTTATGTATTTTTGAGACAGAGCATGAACGGGGGAGGGTCAAAGAGAGAGGGATACACAGAATCTGAAGCAAGCTCCAGGCTCTGAGCTGTCAGCACAGAGCCCGACGCGGGGCTCGAACTCACGGACCGTGAGATCATGACCTGAGCCGAAGTCGGATGCTCAACTGACTGAGCCACCCAGGCGCCCCTGTCATGGAGATTTTTAAAAGCATCTCCACTGTCATGAGAAGGTTTGATCTGTACCGTCTGGGGAACTGTGTAGAGGCCCATAGTCATGACAGCGAAAGAGCATTTACTCAGTAGAGCTTAGTGGGAAAGAAGCCCTATGCTGCCTAAGAAACTGTTCATCCTCAAACAGTGACCTCTGTCTCCTTCTTTCTCTACTTCTGACCACCTACCAACACATACAACACACAGACTAGTTTTTGACCATGGCCTGGAAACTGATCCTCATTCTTGCATAGCTTTATCTGCTAGGAGGTTGGATCAGTGTCCTTGCCACACAACTGGACCCTGACTGAATAAACAGGCCACAGCTGTTCATAGAAAGGGGCAACCATCTCCCAACATGGGAGAAAGAAAGCCACTGAGGGTTGAAGGATGAAAGTTATGGAAATTGGGCAGTAGGAAGAACCCAGGTTAAGGCAATGGTTCTACTCTTTAGACTTAAGGAGAAGTTTGGGCCCCTACTCCAACTCCCTACAAGCTTCTTCACCTGTCCTAAGTAGCTCTCTCTAACCTATGGTAACTCCCTCCCTTTGTCTGTTCTAGAACCTCTGCCATTAGAGCCATCCTTTGGAGTTAGGAAAAATCAGACATTGGCTTTGGAAGGCCACTGTTAACTGTACCTTTGACAACTGGCATCTGTAGAGGTGGTGAGGGGGGAGGCTGTAGTTTTCCTTGGAGTATTCCTATGTCAGCATCCAAATAGACAGAGCCCTGGGTATTTTCCAGCTCCCTCCAGCTGGATTTGAGGGAAGGCTATAGAGTCTCAGTATGTGACACTGATCTGAACTCTGAGCCTTACTGAGCCAGAATCATCCTGGCTGTCAGACAGTCACAGGGCTCAGGGTCAAGGGGGAATACCCAGATGTCTCTAGGCCAGACGAAGCAAGTCTGCAGCTTGGAGCTGCTTTTAGGCAGAGCAGAATAGATGGTGAAACCGTAGGGTCCTCAGAACCTACAGATGTATACAAGAATACCCTGAGCTGCACCCGTCTCGAGTTACTGCACCCAGCCTTCCAGCGAGCTCTGCAGTCTGGCTGGCTTTGTTTGCTGCAGAGCTGTGTCCCCTCTGGCTCAGGTGGTGTCAGTCCTCTGCAGGGGCCCAGCAAAGGTGCACCGGGCAGCCTCCAGTCTCCCTGCATAGCTGAGAGCACTGCAGTAAGGGCACAGTCCAGCTCTGGGCTGGCTGCCAACAGCCTCTTGCAGACTGCGTCACAGCAGAGACCTCTTGCTTGCCGGCAAGGAAGGAATAAGAGCGATGGCAGGAACTTGTAGTGTGTCTCTGATGCTGCTTCAAATGCTTTCCATGCCTCTCTGCTGTTTCATGTGTTTCCTCATTCCCTTTCCTTTCCTCCATCCCCACCCCCACCATGCCACCACATCTGTGTCCTTCTGATGACTGTTTAGGCTAACGTCCAAAGAGAGTGACCCAGACTATAATGCAGCCTGTCGGGACAGTGCTTTCCAGGGAGAAACAGGCTGGTTGACCTGATGACACGCTAGGCATGTCAGTGAGTACCAGTGTGAAATAACGGAAAACTAGCAGTTTTCATCTAGAGAACTTACCCCAGCACGGAAAGAGCAGGGTGCCCTTGGTACATCAAGTACATCTTTCTGTGTCTTGATTTCCCCATCTGTAAAATGAGAACAACTTCTTCTCCCATATCTGTTTTATGGGGTCTTGTGAGTATCAAGAGGGATACTAGAGGGCTTCATAAACTTTAATGTACATGAGAATTACATGGGGATGTTGTTAAAATACAGATCTTGATTCCATAGTTCTGGGGTAGGGAGACTGCATTTCTAACAAACTCCCACATCAGTGGATGCTGCTGGTCTGGAGATCACTCTGAGTAGGAGGGGCTAGCAAATAAGAGGACAATTTAAGCATTACAAAGCACCAGGAAACTGTAACAATTTAATTATTTTATGTATTTGCCCTTCTAAAAAGCAAATTTGCATCTTAAAAGAAGTCTTCACATCTTTAATTCAAATGAATGTCATTATTTTAGGCATCTCAGATGGCTACCAGAGAGAAAATGTAAAGTTAAGAGGGACTGATTAACATTTCTGTTGTCACTGAAGCTGTCTCTTCCCTTCCTTTCCCTTTTCCTTCTCTTTCCCTCCTCCCAGAAAGAAGATTGAATCTGGATTCAAATGCAGTTTCTTACATAAGCCTGTGGCCAACAGGTGAACAAGGATGCTGAGACATTACCTGGGCCAGGTAATGGACAAAAGAGAGGTTGATTGAAAGCCACTGTTTTCTCAAAAGAAAGAGAATGGGTGTGCACCAAAAGGCATGTACAAGACTTTGATAGCAGCACTATTCATAAAGTCAAAGCTGGAAAGAGCCCAAATGTCTAATAGCAGTAGAATAAATAAATCATGGTATATTTATACAATGGAATACTACATTGACAAAAAAAGAACAAAATACTGTATCATGTACCCTCATATATGAATCTTACAAATGAAATGCTGAGCAGCAAAAGTCAGACATAAGAGCATATGCCATATGATTCCATTTATATGAAGTCCAAAAACAAGTAAAACTAAGAATAGGGTTACTTCTGTATGGAGTTGACTGGGAATGGGCATAAGGGAGCCTTCTGGGTGCTGGAAAGATCCTTCATACTGGCCTGGGTGCTTGTAGTACCAATTCACTGCTATGGATTCTTCAGATTTGTACAAATTACTATATGGTTGCTACATTCTAATATAGACATTTTAGAGCTACAAAAAGAGAAAACCTGTTTCTAATTTTACCCCCGATTTTCACATTTCTGGGTTCTGTTCTCCTTCTCTTCTTCCATCCCACATCTTTCATAAAATGGAAGCCCCTGTTGGCCAAATCAGTCAACTTCCCTGATTTGCTCCCTGCTGGCTTCACAGGTACTTTTGCTAGACCTTGAAACAAAAATAAAACTTGCTTTCTCATCACTTCCCCTGTGACTGCACAAGAGGCCTCAGGCCGTGTAGTTTGCTGCTCACAGGTTCCCCTCTGAGCTCAAAACCTGTTCCTGCCTCAAGTGCTGTGCTCTGGCCACCAGAACCCCTGCTCTCTCTGTGGCTGTCAGTTGCAAACCTGTCTCCTCAAGACCAGAATCAGACATGCAGAGCTGTTTAGTTTGTAGTTTAATGCATGTGTCCCATGTTTGGGTTTCTCCAAGAAGGGTCTGAAAGCTGTGGGGTATCAATTAACTGTTATCACAGTGCTGCCTAATAGGTCACCCCAAAACTCAGTGTCTTCAAACTACAACCATAATTAGGTCTCAAGGTTATGAGTCAACTGGGTTGTCTTTCGGTTCAGAGCCAGGCTCTGCTGATCTCAGCTGGGGTTGCTTGTGAGTCAGTGGTCAGTTGGAGGATGAGTGCTCTAGGATAACCTCACCCCCATGTTTGGTGGTCAGCTGGCTGCTGTCTGGGGAAATGACATGGCTGGGTCATGTGTCTTCCATCCTCCAGGAGGCTAGCCTGGGCATTGCCGTATGGTGGTGGGTGGGGGTCCAAAAGAGAAAGGAGAGGTGCTCAAGGGCTCTGGATGTCAGGCCTGGAACTGGCAAAACTATTTGTTTTCCTTGACTCTATTGGTCCAAACAAGTCCAGCCAAGGTTCAAGCAGCAAACATGCTCTACCTCTAAATTGGAGGAACTGCAAAATCACATTGCAATGAGAATGCATACAGAGATGGGAAGAAAATAAGGGCCATTTTTTTTTTTTTGTAATCAATCTGCTACATGTGGCTGGGGCATCAAGACAGTAGCATCGAGAATGGACTTTTTCTTATTGCAAAGCATCTATTGGGTAGCAGCTGCTACCCAGGCTTCCCAGGCTACACCCTTGACCCTGGCCCCATAAAAACAGTCAAACCTGTCCTTGAGCTCTCTTTTATGCTTAATTCCTTTGGGGCTCAGCAGGCTGTTTTAATCCTGACTGGTCAAACAAATGTGTGGCAATGTGGGTGATCACATAAAAGGAGCAGTCTTAAATATTTGCACTCATTGGAAGCTGTTTTAGTTCAAGTTCCCTAGAAAAGCCTGAAATGGGGATTCTTGTCAAGTGATTTGTTGGGGGAAGATTCTCAGGAAAAGGGGAGGGGACTAGGCATGGATATGGTCAGCCCTGGAGATCAGAATTGTCCTACCCTTGAGACAGGGAAACTGGGCTTTCTTGTCCTCATGTCAGTCAGCCACTGGCTATGGCTGGCCTAGGTGAGGGGTGGCACACATCTACACTGTTGTGGTGTCCATCAGCTTCAGGCAGTTTTCTAGAGAATATAGCTGTGAGCTCTCAGAGCAGGTGGGAATGGGCATGTAGCCTGGGGAAGAGGGTCCAGAGTAGACCCCAACAATATCTACTACAGAGAGATACTATTTAAAAATTAAATTCTGAACCCAAAGAAGAAATAGACAAAAATCAGAGGTGGCTTACACGTTCTGATACCAATTCCAATATGGGGAAAGGGGCTCAGGTTCCCACACTATGAAACTATTCTTGGACACCAACTTGGTGTTCAACATTCAATTCAATTTCGAAACTATCTACTTGAGATAGTGTCAGATACCACAGGTTTTGGGCTCAGTCCTATGAGACTGCCCTCTACTTCACGAGCCAGCCAATCACAAGTCCAGGTTATTACCTGTACTTTGGGCCAAATAGCTATACTTTGCAGGTTCTAATGACTCCCTCCTTGTGTTTGAGTAATTTACTAGCATGGTTCACAAAATTTACAGAAACATTTTACTAGGTTATGAGTTTATTATAAAAGGATATAACTCGGAAGCAGCCAGATGGAAGATAGGCACAGGGCAAGATACGGGGAAAGGACAAGTAGCTTCCATGTCCTCTCTGAGTATGCCACTCTACCCCAAATCTCCATGTGTTCACAAACTCAGAATCTCTCCCAACCCTGTCCTTTTGGTTTTTGTTTGTTTGTTTGTTTGTTTTTAATGTAGGCTTCATTACATAGATATGATTGATTGAATCATTGGCCATTAGCAATTGATTCAACCTCCAGCCCTTCCTCCCTCCCCAGAGGTTAGGGGGATGGGACTGAAAGCTCCAACCCTCTAATCACCTCATTGATTCTCCTGGCAAGCAGCCCCCATCCTTAGGTGCACTCCAAAAGTCATCTATTAACATAAAGACACTTTTATTGTTCCCATCACTTAGGAAATTCCAAGGGTTTCAGGAGCTCTGTGCCAGCAAAAAGGACAAAGACCAAGTATATATTTCTTATTATAAATCACAATATCACAAGGTTTGACAAATGTCTAAATGTTTGATGAGTTGTAATGTCATGTAAAGAAACCTATTCTATAGGCAGATCTAGGATCCATCATTGGGCCCTCCATAAAAACAGATTTGTACTTAAATAAGGGGAGAACTTGCACAATTAGAGTCATATATGAACATGAAAAGGTCTATTCTAGGAATAGAGAGTTTCCCAAGAAGAGACTGGACACAATTTGGCAGGAAGATAGTATAGAACATTAGTTATGTTCCTCAAAGAAAGAAAGAGATGTTAGCTAGGAGTTCTTGACCAGAGATTTAAGAAAAGGTGTACAATGGAGACAGTTGTTCAGGACAAATACACTTCTTCTACTTATACAGGGCTTTGACCTGTTTATTATGAATGAATCCTCTGTTCATTACCCCCATGGGCCACATGCCTAGTGAGAAGTGGATAGAAGGGATCTTGCAATCAGAATGAGCCCTGGTGCATATATGGCACCAGCCACAAAGGAGAAGAGAAAGGTGGACCCTAAAAGAATGATCGAGATAGAACCTAAGAAGAAAGATCACTGGGTATTTCCCTCTCAAAGGGACACAGTACTGGTCCACCGTCCAGTACTGGCTCTGAGTCTTATTGGAAATACACTCTCAAATATGTAGGTTTTCTGCTTGGTGGAATTCTCTCATGCCTCTAAAATGGCTGCACAAGAAACCTACTTGGGGACCCTTTAATAATCCTACTGTCCAGCTGCTCCCTAGACCAATAAAATCAGAATTTCTGAAGGTGGGAGACATAATAATTTTTAAGTCATTTTAAACCCACCAGGTGATTTCATTGTGTAATTAAGGTTGAAGACCATTGGTCTAGGGATAGCAATTCTCAGACCTTAGTTTGCAGCAGAATCACCTGGAGGGCTTGTTAAAACACATGTTACTAGAGTGTCAGATTCAACAGATCTGGGATGAGCCTGAGACTCTGCATCTCTAACAGGCTCCCAGGTGATGGTGCTGCTGCTGCTGGTGGGAACACCATATTTTGAGTATAGGTTTCTGGATTTAGAAACCTCCCATCCCATCCCATCAGTGCTCATTGGAGGTTTTAACTTTCTCCTGGCTAGGTCCTAGGGGCTGGGGGTGGATAGAGGAGTACAAATTCACTGGGATGCATGATAGGCAGTGATGAGCATTAAATGACTTCATCTGGGACTAGAAAAAGAGCTGGCTAGGAGGGGGTGCTTTTGTACCTGTGAATAAGATATTTTCTCAATTAGATTTAAACCTCAGCTGCCAGGGGGAAAAATCACTTATGAAAGTTGTATACTTCAGAGCAAATGGATTTAAGAATACTTATCTGTGATAAAGATATTTTTTTTGGCTTGCTTGCAAAGTAAAAAATTGTGACCAAGAAGTAACACTATGATATGAAACAGATTCCACAAATAAGTGAAATGAAGTCAGTCAAGAAAAGGCAACATAAGCCATCTTGCTCAATTACAGTGGCCCAGCATCATAGGCAAATGTTACCGTTGATGCTAACCATTCAACTTCTGAAATTTCTCCAAGAATGAAAATCATCCAGTGTTGAAGAAATAATCAAGGAAATCTCAACTACAGTCACCAATGTTGCATTTTCTGATCTTAAGAAGTTTTCACAATAAAATCAAGCATTTTATAATCATTTTTCCAGAACTGGATCTTTATTCTAAAGTTTTTGACCACTTGTTTCAAACTTTTTGTGCTTTTTTATTGTCTCTTTCAGCCCTGATGATTCAATGTCTACCATTAGTATCTATATTGACCTGAATCATTAAACCGTTCTTTATTAAGCCCACTTAGCACTTTGCTAATTGCCTACCCAAGTCCTTTCTCCACTTCTGCCTCACTAACTGAACCCTGATTCTTTTTCAGAGCAGCAAAGTACCCAGCTAAAAATGTTCACCACTCCACCTTCCTTTGCAGCTGCCAGTCATGGCCAGTGAAATGTGAGTGGAGGTCACTAGCTACAGCTTCCAGGAAACCTTTCAGAAGGAGAGAGAGACCCCACTTGCTTGTACCTATTAACTCCTTCTCCTCATCATCCTTCTCACCTCATCTTTCCCAACATGGATCAGAGGACATCCTGTGGCCTTGAAGTGTTGTGCCTGAGGACAAAACCCACTTACCAAGGCTGACAGAATGTGAAGTTAGAAGGAAACTAGGATGTTGATAACAGCATGGGTTTTGCAGCATCAGCCCAGGGTTGCTGACTTCCAGTCTTCTTGTGACAAAAAAGAAATCCTCGCTTAGAGAGACCATGATGGGCCACTCCCTGTGTCTTATAGTGCCAAACAATGCCACTCTATTCTTTGTTGTTTTTTTTTAAGGTTTATTTATTTTCGAGAGAGAGAGAGAGAGAGAACACAGAAGGGGAGGAGGAGAGAGAGGGGGACAGAGGATCTGAAATGGTTCTGCGCTGATAGCAGCAAGCCCCACGTGGGCTCAAACCCACAAACTGTGAGATTATGACCTGAGCCAAAGTCACACTCAACCGACTGAGCCACCCAGGTACGCCTCCACTCTCTTCTTTAAAGTAGCTCTGTTACTGGTAATACTATAGCAGTAATTTGCAGACTTGAGTGTGCATCAGAATCACCTGGAGGGCTGGAAATACAAATATCTGAGTCCCAGCCCCAGATATTCTGATCTAGTAAATCTGGGGATAGGCCTAAGAATATGCATTTGTAACATGTTCCCAGGTGATGCTGATGCTGCTGGTCTGGGAACTGCACTTTAGGAACTCACTGATAGAGATGTATAGTAAGGAGGCAAACCTATCTGTGATGCTTTCAGTGTAACCCTGCCTTAGGAGAGAAGCCGAAGTGGGTGACATTTCAATGTCCATTTCTTGAATCCCCTATTTCTGTGACTCTGTTTACACTGGCCAAAAGACCCAAATACTCTCCATTTTCAGCTGTTGGGTGCTGGTAGTCAAACTCTCAAAGTGGCTGGCTAAATATTTTCAAGACATCCTAGGTATTAGCAGGCTAAAAAACAATATTGGGTCAAACAGCTTCATGAAATCTTATCTTTCCCTTTAACATACCAGGGTATTTCTTGAGACCTGGTTCACATATGTAGTCAGTTTCAGGCACCAACAACTTCTTTTTGCTGTATCTGCCTGTGGGGACCACTCCCATCCAAAGCTTATTTGAGGGAACAACTTTTTTTCTAATATCAGTGAGTTTAGAAGAAACGCAAGGTGACATTGTCTCACCATTCCTCTTTTGAAGACTCTCTTTCATACCAGCAACTAATAATTGCTAACTTTCCAAAGGAGTCAGGGGAGATTAATTTTCTACAAAAGCTGATTTATGGCCAGTCAACTCTGAGAAGATGGCCTGAGTCACCGTCCTGGACTCATGCGCACTGCCGAACATTCAGCGATAAAAACCTTCCCTTTAAACACAGAAAATTTATGGGCAAACTTCAAGGTCCTCCCCTAAACTCAGAAATTAATCTTGAGGCTAGATAGGCAAAACAAATAAAGACCATTTGCAAAGCGGCAAAAAGGGATGCCCCAAATTTGGCTTTTTAGGCACTGTCCCCAGGTTGTGAATATTGAGCCTTCGCCCTTTACATTCTTTGTATTTCCCCCAATTAGGGATGAAGCTGACTCTGCTCCAATTGTACAGCAAAGTAGTTTAAAATTTAAGATGTTTTTGAGAATGTGCAGAACAGAATAGCTATAAAAATGCTATTACTATCATTTATTGAGCATAAATCCCTGTTCTAATGACTGAACCCTGAATTTTTAGGAAGTCATTTAGGCCTCCTAGTGACCTCATGTATGAATTGAATTATTTCTCCCATTTGACAGACGGGGCAAAGAGAGGGATCTAACTTAATCTAAACCACAGCCATTAAAGTGGTGAAGTCGGGATTAGAGGACCAGCAGGCTGACCTCAGAACTCTTAAACACATGATTTATTGCACCAAACAAAACAAGCAAAAAACAAAACAAAACAAACAAAAAAAAACCCAATCTGACACAGGGATGTACTGATCTCAAAGTTGTTTTTCACTCTCAGACCTGTGGAGAAAGTTGGGGTGGCATATTTATGTTTTGTGGGGGCTCAAAAGAACTTAGGTGTCTTCAAAACCAGACCAGGAGAGGTACAGAGCTCATGAACAATTATAATATGCCCACTTATTTATTATAATTGTATAAGCTATAATTACATATGAGTTTATATAACATATAACTAATAATATATAATATAGATGAGATGCTATTAATACACACCATATTGATTATAATGTCTTATATAATAGGTGTTATTTACCATGTATAGCTTTTGAAACAGTCTTATTAAGATATTATTCACATACCATAACATTCAGTAATTTAAAGTATACATTTCAATAGTTTGTAGTGTAGTCACAGAGTTGTGCAACCATCACCACTAATTCCAGCATATTTTCATTATCCCAAAAGAAACTCCATCCCCTTTAGCAGTCACTCCCCTCCTATCCATTAGGTACTTCCCCTCCCTTCAGTGTCTGGCAACAACTAATTCACCTTCTGACTTTACGGAGTCGTCCATTTTGGGTAGTCCAATAAATGAAATCACACAATATGTGATCTTTTGTAATGGGCTTCTTTCACTGAGCATCATGTTTTCAAGTTTCCTCCATGTTGTAGAATGTGTCAGTGTGTTATTCTTTTTTATGGCCAAATAACATTCCATTGTATGGGTACACAACATTTTGTTTATCTGTTAATCAGTTGATGGACTTCCCCTTTTGGTGATTACTTATAAGTAACGGTGCTATTAGCATTCAGGTACAAGTTTTCATATGAATATGTTTTCAGTTCTCTTGGATATATACCTAGGCATGGAACTGCTGAATCATATTGTAACTCTATGTTTAGCTTTTAGGGATCTGCCAGACTGTTTTTCAGATGTGGCTGCACTGCTTTACAATCCCATTAGCAATGTGTGAGGGTTCCAATTTCTCTACCCTCATCAACATTTATTGTCTGTCTTTTTTATTTTAGTCATCTTAGTGGGTGTGAAGAGCTATCTCGTTGTAGTTTTGATTTGCATTTAGGTAATGACTAATGATGTCAAGCATCTTTTCCTGTGCTATGGGCCTTCTGTACATCTTCTTTGGAGAATGTCCCTTCAGATCCTTTGCCTATTTTTAAGTTAATTTGTTTGTCTTTTTGTTGTTGACTTGTAACTGTTCTTTATACAGTCTAGTTCCTTATCAGATATGTGATTTGCAAGTATTTCCTCCCTTCTATGGGTTGTCTTCTCACTTTCTTTGTGGTTTTCTTTGAAACACAATTTTTAAAAATTTTGATGAAGTCCAATTTATTTACTTTTTCTTTTGTCACTTGTGCTTTGGGTGTCATATCTAAGAAGTCATTGCCTAATACAACATCACAAATATTTATGGTTAGGTTCTCTACCAAGATTTGTATAATTTTAGCTCTTCCATTTAGATATTGGGTCTATTTTTAGTTAATTTTTGCATTTGATATGAAGCACACATCCAACAATTTTCTGTTGCATGTGGATATCCAGTTGTCCCAGCATCATTTGTTAAAAACATTATTCTTCCTCCATTGAATTGTGTTGGCACTCTTGCCAAAAATCAATTGACCATAAATGTAAGAATTTATTTCTGGACTCTAAATTGGATTCTATTGATCTATATCTCTGTCCTTATGCCCGTATTCATGACAATTACTGCAGCTTTGCAGCAAGTTTTAAAATGAGAAAGTGTAAGTTCCCCAGCTTTACTCCTCCTTTTTTAGGATTGTTTTGACTCTTCTTTATTCCTTGAATTTCCATGTGAATTTTAGAATAAGCTCATCAGTCTATTTCTGCAAAAATGCAGCTGGGATTTTGAATAGGACTGGTTTTTAGTCTATAGATCAATTTGGGTATTGCTATCTAAACAGTATTAAGCCCTCCAGTACATAAACATGAGATGTCTTTCTATTTAGTTAGGTACTTTCAATTCTTCCAGCAAAACTTTGTTATTTTCAGTGTTCAAGTCTTATGCTTTTATTTGCTTAGATTTTCCCCTATATGTTTTATTCTCTTTGATGTTATTATAAATGGCATATTATGCTTAATTTCATTTTTGGATTGTTAATTGCCAGTGTATAGAAATACAATTGATTTACATGTATTGATCTATCTAGCAACCTCATGAATTTCTTTATTTTTTTATTAGTTCTAATAGTGTTTTTGTGGATTCTTCAGGATTTTCTACATATATGATCTTGTCATCTGTGAATAGAGGTAGTCTAAATTCTTTCTTTCCTGTCTGAATGCCATTTGTAATTAATTAATTAATGCCTAATTGCTTTGGCTGGAATCTCCAGTAAAATGTTGAATAGAGGTGGTGAGAGTAGACCATCTTGTTCCTGACCTTGTGGGAAAATTTTTCAATCTTATGTTGGTATGATGTTAACTGTGGGCTTTTTATAGATGGCCTTGTCAGATTAAGGAAGTTCCCTTCTTTACTAGTTTATTGAATATTTTTATCATGAAAGGGTGTTGAATTTTGTCAATGTGTATTTTGTGTCTATTGAGATACTCATGTAGTTTGTGTCCTTTGTTCTATTAATTTGGAACATTACATTGTTTGATTTGGGTGTTAAGCCAACCTTGCATTACTGGGATAAATCCCAGTAGATCATGGTGTATATTCCTTTCTATATATTGCTTGATTCAGCTTTCTAGAACATATGATATTTTCATTATGAAGTGTAATTAAGTCTTAGAAGTTATACAGACCTGGCTAGATATAAATATAGCCTCTGGCATCTATACTAGCTGTGTGACCATGGGCAAATTATCCCCCCAGTTGTTGCCTCAACTCTAAAATGGAAATAATAGAATATACCTCTATTCCCTTGGGTTGTTGTGAAGATTGAATGACACGTCTAGAAAATTTTAGTATCTGGCACATAGTAAGTACCCAGTAAATAGTAATCATTATGGTAATTATTTTAATACAAATTATGACCATTTCTCTAGCAGCCAATTGGTGCTTATTAGTGGAGTTATATCCTCTCTTTATTAAACTTTATTAAACTTTATTTCCATCCAATCAGTATTTGCTATACAATTGTGAACTCCTATACAACTAAGTGATTTGGAAGGTTACCTCATAAAGGTAATTTTAATTATCTATTTCTGCAGAAGGCAGAAATATGCTCACAAGATAGCTAAATAACAGCCCCTTATGATGCAGGATCAGCACCCTGGGGACATGGGAGATGTGTGATCTAGAGTCAGAGAAGGAAGAAACCTGGGGGAGAGTGGGCTGAAGGCAAGAGAAATTCAGAAAGATGCTTCCACATGGCAGAGCCAGTACTGAACCTAACAGGATTAGAAGAAGGTTTGCCCCACGCAGAACTAAGTATGCCAACACAAGGATAACGTCGAACAGTCATGTAGTGATGGGAATGGGAATGGTGAGGGGTTGGCAGAACTAGTGTAGGGACTTCCTCCCATAGACCAGTGAGGGACATCTTCTCTATAGACAGAGGGTTCTCTCTGGGAGAAGGCTAGAGGGGGCTTGTGGCACTGGCTCTGGCCTCTAAGATGTAGAGACTGGTACACCTGAATTTAAAGGTAAGATAGCTTCAACATCTTCCTCACCCATAGTTTTGAACATTGCCTGTTATGTTCTTGTAAAACAAAGATCTAATTTTGACACTGTTCTGCTTACAGCCCTTCAAGGCTTCTCTTTATCACCAGCGTAAACCCCAAATTCCTTAAAATAGTTTGCAACATCTTTTGCATATTCTCTCTCTCTCCTTGCCATTCTGTCATATTCAATGACTGCTTCCTTCTTGAATATACCTTTTTACCACTGAGTTTTTGCAAATGCTGTCTCCTCCTCAGTGAACCCTCCCTCTTCCCCTCTTCCCCAACTCCCAGTTGCCTTCACATGACAAGAATTCCTCTTCAATCTAAAGTTGTCAGTTTAGCCTGAAATTTCTCTCAGGAAACCTGACTCCCAAATTTTTAGATAGAGGCCCTTCCATGTGCTTCCATAGCCCCCTGTTCCCCTATATACCTGTTGCATGTGAGCTAAATTAATTATTGCCTGTTGGTGGCTGTAGGCTCAGAGAAGGTCATTCATCACTCAAAATGGGGTTCTCACCCAGCAGAAGGAGCTGAGAGCATGTTAGAAATGCAAACTCTCGGGCCTTACCTCAGACTTACTATGTCAGAACCTCTGGAAGGTGGGACCTAGGAACCTGGGTCTCACAAACCTTCCAGGTGATTCTGATGAATGCTAAATTTTGAGAAGCACTCATACAGTCAGGTGCCTGGCTACTGGTAGATGGTCAGTCAATGAATAAGTGCATTAGTCCTAACTATACTACAAATCATGTAATCATCACCAGATCACTTAGCCTTGTGATTCTCATCTGTAATATGCAGACCTCTTCTCCCTTCATGGAGGAGAAGATGTGATGGCTTATGAAGAATCTCCTGCACACTGCCACATAATAGGTTCCTTCTCTCTTGTTTCTTCATTCTTATTTGTAATTCAATTGACTTCCTGCCAGGGTGGCCTTCCAACCCTTAACCTGTTTTCAGATCTTGGGCAAGTTTGTAGCATCACTATTTCTGTTCACAACTCCAAAAACGGAATAAGTAAAATGCAGCTGATAGAGAAGGGTGTTGTTGGGAGTTTGCAGATGGTCCATCTGATCAGGAGTTTGTCTGGTTCCGTGGGTTGATCAACATATGTCACAGATGACAGGATATTGAAATGTTTTCTTTCCTAGCTTCAAGCCTACAGGCTAGGTGAGAACCATCACTTTTATTTTTAAAAGATAAAATTTTGGTTATCAATATTTTTTGATGCCAACAATAACTGCATTCTAATTCTTTATTAAATGGTTTCAAAATTTGAGGTAATATCTCTCCTATTTTTGTGGTTTTAAAGGTTTTCTTAAAAGCATAATAAGATAAGATTTAAAAGATCCTAGGCTGTTTTCTTTGACCACATCAAACTACATCCGAGTCTGGTTCCTAAGTTCCTAATGGTTTCAGTCGAGGTCTCCTTCTCCTTAAATTGTCATTGAGCCATTGAAGGGGTTATAATTTCCTCCACATTTATTTGAATTGAATGGTCAATTAAAATACACAGTAACTAACCCCTAAATTGACTGGATTTCTAAGAGATTTTTCAAAAGGTAGTTAAGGAGATATTAAAATAAATGATGCTTGAATGGTTAAATGCCCCACAATTCTTTTAAAGGCCTGCTTTAATTTAGGTGGAAGCCCATGCGATATGGAAAGTGCTACAAAGAATGGAGTGGGGGCAGTTTGTGTTCTTCACCAAGGGGAAGGGATCGGCGGAAATTGATGGAGGCAAAGAAAGGCTTCTGATCTTGTGCCCTAGCATTAAATGGAATTAAATGGATGCGAGGCCCACAATGGGAAGCTTGACACTGTGCTCTGGGAAAACAGTCTCAGCAAAGTGTCCTGTATCCAAGAATGACAGACAACTGTCAGAACCACCTTTCTTCCAAGGACTGACTGCACAAATCTGAACAGTGAGGATAGAGGGTGACCGAATACCGAATACCAGGGAGAATCCTTCCCCGCACCGATTCTATTCTGCATAGTTTCCTGAACCTCTCTGTGAGCTGAGGGATGGGGAGAGAAGAATGAATATACTCACTGAGACTGAGTCCTCCTTAGCCCAAGTGAAATGAGGACTTGGAGTCAGCTATAATTTGATATTTTTTTCCTAATGAAGAATAAAGCAGCATGCCATATTTTTAAACATGAGAATTTTCAGAAGCAGAAGCACGTTGACAGCTTAAGTTAAAATTCTCTTTCATCTCTGCATCTTCTCACCTCTGGTAAAGATGTCAGAACCAAGTAGACATAGATAAGGCAGGTACTTCGTGGCACATAAGATGAAGGGCCCAGAACTTTTGGTTGACCAAAAGGCACTCCACCTTGTCAGAGGTGGTAGACAGTATAGCTAAGAGAACAAGCTGGGTTCAATCCAAGCTGCACTACATACTAGCTGTGTGATCTCAGGAATGTTCCTTATCTTCTCTGTGCCTCAATTCTGTCATTTGCATAAGGGGATAATAATGGGGTATTCTATAATATTATTGATGGTTAAATGAGTTAATATATTCATAGCACCTGGAACATTGTCAAGCCCAGGATTAGGGCTCAGTGAATGTTAGTATCACCATCGTCATCATGATTATTATTCTATGGGGCTGTGTCAGGTGACCAGGGTACGAATTTGACTTGACTCCTTTCCTTTTGCAAAACAAAAAGTACTAGATAAGCTAGATTAAGATCAGCTGTTTCTAAATACATTTTTGGCACCAGAAATAATTTTCAAACATAAAATTCAAAAGGATATTAGCATATATATATTCATTGATGTTCTTTGATTCTAGTTGCTTAAATCAACAAGAAAAATAAGAGAAATCTGTGTGCTCACATTACAAAATAGCTCAGGAAGAATAGCTTCAAGAATAGCCAGATACACAGGTACAAACAAAATTATCGGGATCAGTTTTCTTTGTGTGCTTCTGTCTCCTCTCCCCTCTTTCTCTTTCTGCTTCCCTCTGCTTTCTCTCTTTCTGCTCCATTCCCAGGATCATCTGCCCCTCCTCATCACAGGACAGCTGCCAGCAGCTCCCAGAATAATATCCTTCTAAATTCTAATACACTGAAAAAGAGAGAGCATCTTTTCTCTAGCATTCTCTGTGAATGTCCTTTCATTTTGATTGGCCTGGCATGTATGGAGCATATACCGATTATAAGGGCCAGAGGAATGTGTTGCACTGATTGGCTACTTGGGTCACATGTTCCACCAGTGAGGTTGGGAAGAAGGAAGAAGCCCTGCCCCTGAGGACAAAGGGAATAAGTTGTACTCACCAGGCTTGCTTTGCACCCTATCTCCTTGGTCGTCCCTTTTCAAAATCCCAAGTGTTCCTAGTCTGGATCCCATTGGATGTGGGAATCTCCAACATTTTGCAAGTTTGCCACATTGCAAGTCCTATTGGAGCAATTACCATGGGAGCAGTCAGGGGCCTGAGCAGTTCCCTGAGGGAGGTTCCACTGAGTCTCCCTCAAATCATAGCAGGCTGACAGCTACCAGCTCTGCTGTCCCATGAGGCATTGCCTTGTCTCTGTGCTGTCTATCATAGACTTGTATACAGCAGCAGGCAGGAGCATCATTTGGGTTGAGTTCTGCACCACACTGCATGCCATCCACCTACTGTTCCAATTATTTGTTGCAGCTTAAGACAATAATAATTAGTATTTCGTATGATTCTGGGGATAACTAGGCTCCTCTGGGAGTTTCTGGTTTCCAGCCCTTGGTGGTTACAAACAGCAGCTAGGGCTGAGTCCTCTTGAAGGCTTCTTCCTTCATATGTTCTGTGTTCCCTAGGCTGAGAAGATCAAATGGCAGGAGCTAGAACATCTGGGGCTCATTGTTCATGTCTCTCACACACACACTCTCTCTCTCTTTTCATCTCAGTGGCCTCTCCACATGGTGTCCCCAGCAGGGCAGCCTCCAGGTTGTTATGTTTCTTAAAGGGCAGATGAAGACACCAAGAGAGGGGGTTCCTAGAGAACAAGGAGAAATCTGTATTCCCCTTTTCACACCTGGCCTTGGAGTTATACAGTGTTACTTCTATTGCACTCTTTCTATTGAGGCAATAACAAAGCCCATCCAGTTGCAAGGGTTTGGGAACACAGATTCTATCTCTTTGAGGGAGATGTGTCAAAGAATGTACAGCCCTCTTAAAACCATCTTACCGCTGGGGATGGCTTTGGGTTAACCTAAACAATGTGTACTTTCCAGGTCTCTGAAAAACCACTTCACATTTCTCCACTTGAAATCACATTTTAGGGATTATCTTTGGACATGCTGTTCTGATTCTGTCCTTTTCTTGATGGAAATGAGGTGAGATTATCAGGGTATATAACAAGAAAAGTAGTTTCTTATACAACCATGTAGCAGAAAAGAGACTTAGACATCACATGCAAATGCGGTGGTCTCCATCTGGGCACATGGACATATTTTTGATAGTTGGGATTCTTTTCAACACTTGTGAAAATATTGCAATATCTCACCCCAGTAGTTTGGGCTTTTGCTATAGAATAGAGCTAAAGTCAAAAACAATATTGAGGAACTCTGGAGGGATTGTAATACAATCTTATTACCTGGAGTTTGATCATTTTCAGGAAAAAATCCCAATGTTATATTTAAGGTGAGCTCTAGCATTAATTGCAAACTTTGTCATGTCTTCATATTCAGAGTAAAAGGGAAAAGACACCAACATCTGACTGAACCAATGCCCAATTCCCTGCTTTTTGCAACCAACCCGTCCTGGAGGTGTTTACCCAGCATGTACTTAAAATCAGAAGGCAGGGAGAAATCAATATGAGAATGCATCTACCTAACCCTTCAGAAGAAACCACTTAAAAGTGGATTGGGGAATCCTCATTCTCGCATGTTTGTAAGGGTCTTTAAGAAAGGGTTGCATAGTGGAAAGACATGCAAATGATGTCTTCCTTTTAATTTCTGACACCCAGCCCAGGCCTAACCCCTTTTATTTTACCTTACATGCCTTCAAAATAGTGTAAGGATAAAATCCCCCATTATAGAACTGACTTATTATTAGGAGCTAAGCTCTGCTGAAGAAATAGTACTAGGTAAAATTATGAAACCAGCACAGATGGTCTTTAGTTTTCTACTTCTTAGTGTGCTAACATTTGGGTGTGCAAAATCTATTCTCTTACTAGTGACTCTGGCAGTACTAACTTGGAGATGCTACGGCCAACTCCTTTCTTCCCTAGGCTTAGGACTATCTAGTTAACTGGTAAACGTTTATGATGCTGGCTCCTGGGTTCATTCACAGGCATTCAGTGTGCATTTATTGAGCACCAACTGCATGCCAACGGTTGTTCTAGGCATTTAGTTTATGGAAATGAACAAGACAGTCATAGTTTTGATGTATGGAACTTAGTTTAATGCCATATCTTTCTGGAAAAGCAACAGTGAGGGGGGAAGTTCTATACATTGTTCATTTCTACTGTAAAGCCAAGAGGGAGACCAAAAGGAAGTTTTCTGAGCTTTACAGTTGAGTAATGTTTTTCCTTTTCCCCCCAGTCCTATAATACTTTCTACATAAAGTACAGAGAGCCCCAGAGGTGGCTGAAATAAATAGCAAATGTTTTCTGGAAGACTTAATCTATTAGTTAAATTTCCCCAAGATAGAAAATTACAAATATTTGCTCAAAGTGCATGCTTGTCATTCTCTATCAATGTGAAATTTTGTTTTTTGGGACAGACTGGACTGGACTCGTTAACTTGGGGCTAAGCTGAAAGGAAAAGACTAAGATGCTGTTGCTGGGGAAAAAAAGTCAATGGGCAGGTAGAATACAGTATCCATTTAATCAACAAATATATATTAATTTCCCATAGGCTCTAGGGTTATTGTAAACAGGACAAAGTGACTCTCCTGTGAATTTTGTATTCTAGTAGGGGAGACAGAAAATAAATGAGTGCAAATAAATAAATTCTATAATCACAGAGTAAAGTCAAAGAGAATGACAGAGGTAGGCTGTGTTTGAGATAAATTAACCACAGCATGGTACTCCAAGGAGTTGAGATTTAAGCCAGATCTGAAGAGTGTGCAGGAGTGACTCATGCAAGGATCTACAGGAGGGTTTCAGGTAAACAGAGTAGCATGGGAGAAAGTAAGAGATCCAGTAGGACAGGACAGAGAGAGGAACTTATAGTAGCATATACCTAGTTGGTGCTGAGCCATCTGGTAGCGGGCTGTCTCTGGAAAGAAATGATCCAATTATTTAAACAGGATTATGGACAGCTCAGAGCCAGAGCACTGAGGAAAAACTGATAACCATGAAAACTAGGTAAATTCTATCTTCAGAGGTAAGGATTGACCTTTGAGATTTGGGTAAAACTGAGCTGAGGTTTAGCAGCTGCTGAGAAGAGTTTTGAAGACCCTGAAGCAGAAAGGCTCTGATAAGTTTAACTTAGGAGTCTACCAATTTTCAGAATTGAGGGTCAGGGGACCTCATTCTATGGGTGAAGGTGGATGGTGATTGCTTCCTTTTTGGCTTATTCTGCCATCCTGGAAATGTACTGGATGACCGGACTTTTTACAACGTTTAACTACAGTGTGTCTGAATGGAATTAAACTTTAAAAAGAAAAAAAAAAAGGAAAAGATATCCCATGTTTTCTGTGTTGCAGTAGGCAGGTGAGAATAACCCAAAGTCTACTGGGGCCCTATAATACACAGAAACCCACAAATCACATAATTTATACCCCTTCCTGCATTGTGAGGCTGAGATCTTCTCACTCTTGGCTCCTGAGATTGGTCTAGGGCTTGGTGATTCTGCTGGAGAAAATTTCTGTACATCCTCACATGATGGAGACTATTTACCCAGAGTAAGGCCTGCTTATTGCTTTTTATAGATGTGGAATGCTTTCATAGATTTCCTACTTTTCTAGGATGCTATTACCAAAGGATAGAGTTGACCCTCTGTTTTCCACTGTGGGTGCTGCCATCTTCCCTGTCCAAGATTATGATGTTTTTTGCTTCCTCTCTGATACTCTGGTCTATTCTCCAAAACTGTGGACTTTTCCTTGAGCATAAATTGCTTTATATCTCTCAGGGGTGGGGACTATTCTTCATCCTTTGCCCCTATCTTCAGCTGGCATGGTCTGGTCCAGGGTCTTCTCCCAGTACTTCAGCAGACCCCCTGCTCTTCTTGGACATCCTAGAAGTAGAGAGGATCTTCCTTGATCTTCCCATGGACTGTGTCTTTCAGTAGCCTCAAGAGAAGGTCAACAAAACTGTTTTTAACTGAACTTTGAAACCATAGACCTGCTTCTCATGATTCCCTTTTATTTCCTGTGTTTCCTATAACTCTTGTCTACTCAGTCTATGGACAGTACTCTTCCCATTATCAGCCTCTGATAAAATACTTCAGCCTTGAGGCCCTTGGTCAAGCTGAGAGGAAAATTGGTTTGGCAAAGATGAAATTGGCTCACCAAATCCATTTCCCTTTCTTCGTGGCTACATAGCTAGACTACATTGGCTAGACTAGACTAGTGGCTACATTTCCTAGACTACTCTACAGTTAGTTATAGCCATGTACTTGAGTTCTATTCAGCAGAATGTGGCCCATGAAATTTTCATGAGCTCTCTTCCATTTTCTGTTTTTCCTATCTACCAACTGAATGGAGAGAATTCTAACAAACTAAGATGAGGAATCATGAGATGAAGGAGTCTGAGTCTTACCAAACCAGGAAAATCTGGTGGACTTTACATGAATAAGAAATACATTTTTATATTACTGGATTACTGAAATTACAGAGGTTGGTTGTTATAGCAGCTAACATTATTTACCCTAAGTAATAGTTGGTCACATCCCTTTCCAAAGGTACTGTCCATACAGACACACATACATTCTCCTAAACTCCTCCTACATCCCAAACCACCTGGACAGATCTTCAGCTCACTCCCAAGAGGCACTGAATCTAACCAGGAACACATGTATAAGAAGCAGAGGCTCCTCTTTCCCACACCAAATCCATGATAGTTAACATTTAGTGAGCACTGGCTGAATGCCAGTCATTGTGTTAAGCAAATGCAGATTTACCGTAAAGCTGATGAAGCTGAAGTTTGGGGCCCCTCACATGCAGGGCCCTTCCCAAGGGCCTGGAAGGGGATTTAGCATGTTCGCATGGTCATGTTTTTATAAAAATCTGCAAATGTAAAATGTCTTCATTTTTTTTTTAATTTGTGGGAGAGTATATTTATGTAAACTTCAGGCCCCACCAAATCTAGATACAGCCATGAAGCAAAGTGTTTAATATGTATTTTCAAATGTCATCCTCATAGCAATTGTGTCATAGTTTCTATTATTATACAGAGAAGAAATTTGATGCATGAAACTTTTAAGTCACTTGCCCCAGCTCACCCAGCTCTGATGTGTTGGATCCAGGATTCAAGCATAGACTCTCAAGACCAACCTTGTTGTGGCCTTCATGATGCCTCCTGCCCCTGGGTCACATGCATATAGCTCAGGAAAGCCAAAGCAGAATTGGCAATGGTTAATATATTTCTCCAGGCCCCTCTGCATGACTTCCTTTAGACCCATCCTAATATCTTGAGTCCCAGATAAAACAGACTGAAGAGTTTTTTCAGGGCTACATTAAAGTGTTAATTTCACACAAGGAAGCACCTAGGATTTAGCATCAGAAGGCATGAGTTTTAGAATACGGAAACAATGGGGGGTAATGGCACACATTTTGCCAAGAGATTGCCGGAGGTAGCAGTAAGTGATTGGATCAAATGACTGTCATGGGCTGTCAAAGGCAGTGGAACAGCTTCAAAGCTCATTATTGCCTCAGCTTCCTGAGGTTCACACGGTGCCAAGGAACTGGAAGATGTGGAGGATAAACAGGCTGGCTTAGAAAAGGGGATTAAAACATGCAACTCCAGATGAGCCTTCAGGGCCAGCAGTGCCCCAGGGTTTGTGGGCACATTCCCAGCTGTTACCTGTGTGGTGGTTTTATCCCCAACTAATACGCCAGCTGGTGGAGTTTTATTTCCTTGTTGACTTTTTTGCTGCCACCTGGGGAGTCTTGGTGACTGTAAACAAAGATTTAGAACACTAATAAAGTGTCGGGCGCCAATGCAGTTGACTCTGTGCAGATACTAAAATCAAGTAAGCTATGGGTAAGCAGCTGGCATGGAGTACCCCAGTCACTTGGGCTGGTGGGGAGCAACAGGGAGGTGGGGTGAGAGAGAAAGGGGTTTGATTACTGAAGCTCCATGTTCAGGGCCCATGGCTTAGGCACTTGCAGTAGATGCTGTTGGATGGGTAGGAAATCTCAGGCCCTGGCTGCTATGAGTATTGGCTGCTAAGGGCTCACAAAGACCCACTTCCCCAAGAATTGCCCTCAATTGATGCCTAGGAGGTTACATCTCTCTACCCCTACCAGGAGAAGCCTATAGTAATGACTGATACAGGAGGTACACAAGGCCAGCCCCCTTTGTCTTAAGGAGGGGACAATCATGTCAACATTGTGATTTATGCTCCCGCGGCTTTGATAGATCAGGCCAAGTTTAGATTTTACTTGAGCACAAATCTCTGACTGGCTTCTTCCTCTATCCTGTCTGCTTTCCTTCCTTAGATTCTTCTCCGGAAGATCCTTTCTCAATACACTACAGGCATATGATTTTCCCTGTCTTGAGCCCTGTTTCTGGGGATCACCTAACATGATTTTTGGGCCCTCATTGCCGCAGCTAAGTTTGATAGGAGGCGAGCAGGGATTTGAAACAGGCAATCCCCAGAGTTGTGTATTCAGGCAAATCCTCCAGATATGTGTATACGGAGGAGATGGCAGGTAGAGATTGAGGATATATTTTGAGGAGCAGGTGTCAGCTCCCAGGGAAAGAAAACAAGTGGGCCAATGATGGATGTCAGGGTTTTAACTAGGAAAATACAAGTAGAACACTTAGCAAGAAAACGAGAGACAAACCCAGCGCTAGGGCTCAGGTCAGCAAAACCAGGGGTGAGAAATGCTATGACTTGTAGTATACATGAAAGTTTAGGGATCATATCACCAAATCCTTAGTTTGTTGTTGGTAAGACCTAACTACATATTAGCCATGTGAATCTGGCAAGTTAGTATTCCTTTCTAAACCTCAATTTCTTCATTTGTAAAAAGGCATATAGCATACATTCAGGAAATAGAAATTATTTTATTATATAAATATTATTCTAAGCCACAGTGGGTAATGGAATTTTTGCCTGCTATGCAATGGACCTGGGCCCACATGTAGATCCAGACTTGGAAAGTAAGGAAATGCAAAACTATGTGATGCAAAGTAGGGTCTAAAATAATGGCCAGGCCAAACTTCAAGGTGATAATGATATTCGTAAGGCTACCAATGGTTTTGCATCTTAAAGCCCAGAGGGGTGCCTGGATGGCTCAGTTGGTTAAACATGTGACTCCTGATTTTGGGTCAGATCATAATCTCATGGTTCGTGAGATCAAGCCCCACATCAGGATCTGTGCTGAGTCTACTTGGGATTATCTCTCTCCCTCTTTCTTTGCCCCTCCCCACCTCAAAATAAATAAATAAACTTAAAAAAATTTAGAGCCCTGAGTTTCCACTTTTGCATTTTCAGACCCAGTCTTGGAGAGGAAGAGGGAAAGGAGGAGGAAGAGGGCCAGGAATCCTTTAGATTTGACCATCATTCATCTAGAATTGGACTCAAGAGGGTCTATTAGAGAAAGCTGGCCAGTCAATAGTTATGGACCCCAAGTCTGAAATTGCAAGAGAGTTTTTCTGTACTTTGGCAGACACTACATTCACAATGCCAGATTTCCAGTGCCTAAATAAAACTGGAAATTCTAAAAGACAAAAACAGGAACCCCAAGCCACTCAAATGTTCTTTCTTTAAAATTTTTTTTTCTTAATGTTTAATTAATTATTTTTGAGAAAGAGAGAGAGAGAGAGAGAATGAGTGGGGGAAGGGCAGAGAGAGAGGGAGACACAGAACTAAAAGCAGGCTCCAGGCTCCATGCTGTCAGCACAGAGCCCGATGTGGGGATTGATCTTGTGAACTGTGAGATCATGACCTGAGCTGAAGTCAGATGCTTAACTGATTGAGCCACCCAGGTGCCCCTCAAATGTTCTTTCACTAAGACCACTCTCTACTCTCTTTACATTTCTCGTACAGAGTTGTATGGTCCTTATTTTAGGAAAGGGTTCCAAGGAGCAGAACATGAGATGATAATTCTTGTGCAGTTTGATTTGTTGAGGAGATTCTCTTGGGAAAAACTGGGTATGGGAAGCAGGACAGAAAAGGGAAGAAGCAAATCTTGCCACTTGCAACAATGTGGATGGAATTAGAGGGTATTATGCTAAGTGAAAAAAGTCAGCCAGAGAAAGACAAATACCATATGATTTCACTCATATGTGGAATTTAAGAAACAAAACAGATGAACATAGGGGAAGGGGGAAAAAGGAGAGAGAGGGAAGCAAACTATAAGAGACTCTTAACTATTGAGAACTGAGGGTTGATGGAGGGAGGTGGGTGGGAGATGGGGTAAATGGGAGATGGGTATTAAGGAGGGGACTTGTGATGAGCACTGGGTGTTATATGTAAGTAATGAATCATTAAATTCTGTACCTGAAACCAATTTTACCATATATGTTAACTAACTAGAATTTAAGTAAAAACTTGAAATCAAGAAAGAAAGAAAGAAAGAAAGAGAGAAAGAGAGAAAGAAAAAGAAAAAGAAAGAAACAAAAAGGGAAGAAGCACAGAAGAGTTCCAGCCTCAGCTTCATCCCACAGGGGAGGTTAGAATAGTAAATTAAGCCTCAGATTTTGGCCTAACCCCAAGGCAAAGGAGCTGGGCTTTCATTTTTCACCCTAGCCCATTATTGGATAAGGATTACTCTTGAAGGCATAAAATCCCAGGAACTTGTTTCTCTCAGTGGTGACCCCAGTGACCCAAGGGTGGTTCTTTATAGAGTACCACAGAGATGGACAATTAGAACTAAAGCACTTAGAAGGCAAAGGAATGAAAACTGAAAAGGTCAAAGGGACCCAAGGGAATGAGAATAGAACACCAACGTATATGCTAACTTAAAATGTGGTAACAGATATGCTAACTTATGCATACTTAAGATTATTTTAAGGGTCTGGGAAAGGCTAGTCAGTTCTGCAAATATGCAGTTTATTCTATACGTTTTAGTGTTATAAAATGGGTAAGGCATAGGATTTAGCATTAGAATATGTTTAAGTCCTGGCTCTGACTCCTATAAACTGTGATCTTGGGGAAGTCACTTAGCTTCCCTGGGCCTCAGTTCCTACAGCTATGAAATGGGTTATTTGTTATTTTTTATTTTTTATTTAATTTTCTAAAGTAGGCTCTATACCCAACATGGGGCTTGAACCCACAATCCTGAGATCAAGAGTCATGCACTCTATCAACTGAGCCAACCAGGTGCTCCAAAAATCAGTTACTTTTTAGCTTTTTAAATATACATTGGTATTTTCTGCTGGCTCCACAGGTTTGTTTTTCATTTTTTTTTATTAGAGAGAGAGAGAGAGAGAGAGCATGAGTAGGGGAGAGGGGCAGAGGGAAAGGGAGAGAGAATCTTAAACAGACTTCACACTCAGCGACTCAGCACAGAGCCCGACATGTGAGATCATGACCTGAGCTGAAATCATGAATCAGACACTTAACCAACTGAGCCACTAGGCACCTCCTTTTTTTAAATTTTAGCAGGTTTTTGATATATATGTTTTAAAACCTTGAACAAGATATTTCTATTTTGTCTTGTAAATTAGTCAGTGTTTCCCCTCCCCCTCCCCCCCCCCCCCCCCCCTGCTTTATATTTCAAGCCATAGTGTTATCCATTCAAATATAGGATTGTTTCTTATCACTATATTTCCTTTTATGCTTTTTGGACTGTGTTCAATTTCATCTGATATTAATATTGCTATACAGCTTTCTTTTAGTTAGTAATTGCCTTTTTGGTTTTTTCCATTTTTTTTTCAACCTTTCTGGATGATTATATTTTAGGTGTTTCTACCATAAACCACATATGGGTGGATTTTTAAAAATCTGGTCTGATAATTTTGTTCTTATAGAAACTTAAGGTGTAAAAATTTTTTAACAAAGCTTAAGTTATTCAGTATCTCTATCCTCCTCCCAAATAACCCAAGAACTTGGTATGCTTTAATCATTCACTGAATACCTTCCCCATCTATATTTTCCTTGGTAGTGTTTGAATTACACCCAGTTATGTAAAAAAATATCATTCTCTTTCTGAGTCAACAGCAAACTAAATTTATATTTCACCAAATTCTGTACTAACTATTGTTTGTGTCCTCTGTTTCATTTCTCTCTGTCTCTTAGGGTGTTTTCTCCTTCTGCCTCAAATATATTCTTTAGTAGTTATTTCAGTGAAGATCTGTGAGCAACCATCACATGTTATTTCCATTTCATCTTGAGTAAATTTATTTGCAGTTGTTGATTTTGTTGCTGTCTTAGTATTATTTCCTCATATGTTTTGGAATTTTATTATTAAATGGAGGTTCTCCCTCTCCCCCCTGCCCTCCACTCCCCCACCTCAACCCCTATGTCTCACAGTCTTGCAGATTTATATTTGGTCTCTTCTTCCACCACCTTCTAAGAACATTCAGTCCCAAACCAGATCTTATATTGGTAGCTCAGGGTTCCCAAACTTCACTGATATTGGAGTTATTACATATTCAGCAACTGAGGATAAAAGATTATTTCTTAAAGCTTCCCTGCTACACAGCTTTATATAAATGGTAGTTGGGATGTGGTTTCAAGAGTTTATTTCATCATCCTTTAGTGGGTAAGGAAAACTCAAACTTGCTTCTGATTTTGAAGAGTCAGTCTCTTACATCCCATGGGACACTTTTATTCTTGTTACCCCACAGGAACTCAGATTTCTCTATTTGCTTCTGGATCTGGAGTTAAGTGAGTCTGAAAACTCAATCCCAGTTATTCCTCTGTGTTCGCTTCCATTTCTGGTCTTTAGAGTGGTTTATCTCAGTTTCTAGAATGGCTGTGTTGTCTTAAACTTTTCTTTCCAGGTGTCATATTTTCTATCAGCCCCTGCTGCATAACACACTACCCTTGAAAATTGAATGGTTTACTACAATCATTTATTCCCACTCATGTGTGTGGGCTTTGGCTTGGCTTTGGTTAATCTGGGATGAGCTCAGCTGGGCAACTCTACTTCACTCTACAGGAAGTAAAGGAAGACAAATCCTGACTTTTTTACCACTTGCTATCCAGTCTCCAATTGGTTACTTGCCCCCCAGTAGCCAAGCTCAATGGTCGCCAAATGACTGGGGTACCATTGATGAATCCATAAATGTCAGTCCCTGGGGCACAGAGATGGTAGAGAAGATGAGAAGGGCAACAGAGAATATCCTAGCACATGGCACAAGGACAGCCAGAGGGAGTTGGAAAAACACTGGGCAACATAGGGCAATGCTCAAACAGAAAACCAAGTTGCAAGTCTTGGAAGGGTGTGATTACACAAGACACATTTTAGAAAATCATTCTTTTTGGGTTTTAGGAAACTGGTAACTTCTGGTTCAGATGGGGGATACAGAGACAGAGGGGACCCAATATCTCTAAGTGGGAAAATCCTGTCACCTTTGAAAGTGTGTCTTACACTCAAAGTAATATTGCAGCCTTTGGCTTTTTATTACTTAGATCCCATTAATGTAGTCTTTTGTATTGGAAAAAAGGAGAAGGCAAATTTTTCTATGCAGTTGACACAGGAATGGTAGTCAGGAAAGCTATGGGATTCCAGCACTGCCATTGTCAAGTTCTGTGCCTTGAACAGTTCTTGTGGCTTCCTGAGCCTCTGGTTTCCTCCTGCAGGAAATTAGAAGGTTGAAACAAAAGCCTTTACAACTCTGAAAAGTCAGCATATATGGCTTATAGATGGGATGAATGGCACTATCTTATTAATCAGAAAATATTTAGTACTGATTGTCCATGTTCTGGTCTCTTTACTGAATCACTGGAAATCCTGAGAAGGAATTTTATATTTTCCATGTTCCCTCCCCTAATTTTTGAATTTATTATTTTCTTCCACACCTCCCAGGCAAAGGAGAGTCAGCCCTGACAGCCAACCTGACAGGCAAAACGTGGTTTGAAAGTGGTAAAATGAAAAAGCTTGAAGCTTGTAAATTTAGATTTCCAGCATGTATACTCATTTCCTGGCCTCATGGACACCCCGGTAATTATCTAGAATTATGCATAATTTACCTCCTTCCATTTTCTAAGAGATTGTCGGTTTTAAGGTCAGAGTTTGACAATTTATTGGTTTGCCCTGCAGAAATAAATTGGGGGCATCTGGGGCTGGAGTCTATAATGTGTGCAGTTGGGGCCATAGATGTGAAGCTGCCTCCTATTTATAGCTGAGCAAGCTTAATTGTTGCTTTTCAATCTAAATAGAAAGGCTCTGTTTACTGCTGCTTTTAATTGTAGCAAGCTGGTGAAAAAGCATGCAGGGCCTCTTCAGTAAAGGCAATTCAATAAGAGCATTTTGTCAATAAATTATTATTGCCATCATGAAAACCACGCACAGCATTCAAATATAAAGCAAGCAACATCCCAGCTTCTGCCTTTGACGGACCTAGCCTAATGCTTTTCAATTTTCTTAATACATTCTCTTTCTCCCCTGTTTTCATAGAATGTTGGAGCTGATAAGGGGATTGTGGATCTTCTTAATCCCTACCCTTCATTTTACAGAGGGAAATCTGATTTCCCTGTCCCCTCCATATCATCCCTCATCATGATTGGTTAATCCAGGAACGGACATCTGCCCCAAGGGTAGCCACGTATAGATTTTGGCTGAGCTAATAAATTTTCTTCCTTTGGGAATTTGCACTATACACACACACACACACACACACACACACACTGTTGCAATCAGTTAGCAGTGGAGGGCAGAGATATAAATTCTTTTAGTCTTAGGAGTGTGGCTGCCAGTAAGGACCATGAGGAAACTTGCAGGTAAATGGAGAGGTTCTGCAGGGCAAGGAAAGTAGAGCAGATGAGCAGAAAGAAGAGACAGATACTTCAGTCCCTGAGATGTGAGAAAGCCCGACTCAGATTACAGAGCTGCCTGCCAGACCTGTCACTGACCCCACACACGTGAAAGCCCAACTGAGACCACACCTTCCCAGCTGAGCTCAGTCCCCATTGCTAGCCTCAGAACCATTAGCTGAATGAATAGTGTTTCAAGTCACTAAGCTTTGGGGTGGTTTATTATGCAGCACTGTTATGGTTACAGGTAACTGATACAGAATGGTTGGGAAGTACTGTACACACACACACACACACACACACACCACCCCTCCTGGGGGCCCTGGAGTGTGGAGAAAACTGAGATTATTTGTAATCCTTGCATGGAACAAGCCCATCCCAAAGGCTCTTGGCTCTACCTTCTCAGTTTTTTTTTGTAGGGACAATCTCTTCCAGATTCAGAGAGTCTCAGATAAAACGAGACCTTGGGGAATTTTCTTTTCCTTTCTGAGGCTACCCTAGGCTTCCCTGGCAGGAATGGAAAAAGGCCAGAGATGCTCTCTCTCTCCTAGAGGTCAGGCTCTTAATTCCTTCATTCAATGGACTTCATTCCATACCTCCCACTCTTAAAGGCCCCTTATCCCCCCTGCCTCTTATCCTCACAGCATTTTGTGCTGTCAGGGCTAGCCATGGGCTTTCTCTAATTTGTATAAGGAAGCAAGACCTCTCATTTACACTCAGAGAAAGGCAGTATCTCTTTCACAAGCCATACAGGAGTACCTACGTCTGTTCTGCAAAAGGTTAGTGCCCCTTCAAGATAGAAAGTCCTAAATCCTTGAGAAAAGTTAGGGGGTAGTTATTGATAAATTCCAGAATCCCCTTTTTACACAAGTGGGGGATGTCTCTCTAGCCATATTTCCAAGAAACATTTTATTTTTTAAGACCAACTGTGGATCCAGAGGAGTCAGGATAGGCTTGAATTAAGATTTTTCTGTTTCTAGCCACATCTAGACAACCAGTCGATAGTATGGTTTGACTCAGTGTGGCAGAGATGCCTAACCCTTGTACCCTTAGTGGTAAGGGTACAATAAGAGTCTGGGAGAGGAGCAAAGGAAGCAGCGAGGATTTTTGGAAGGATCATCTTGCTTTGAGCACTGTACTGTGCTGTACTGTGGGTACATTACCTCATTTGAGGCTTGTGACAATCCCCTGACATGGCTACTATTAGTGTCTTCCTTTTATAGATAATGAAATGGAGGCTCAGTGAGGGAAAGTATGTGGCAAAGCTCAAGAAACATCAGTGTTCCTTCTTGAACCCTGCCGGACCTTGCTAATTACAGAATATCATATCTACCTTGCAAAACACGCTGTTTTCAAATTTAAGAAAAAGTAGATATACTAATATGACCACCACCTAACATCTATTATGAAGAATTGATCGTTCCTGACATTTTGTCTCATTTGTTTTAAATATTTTAAATAAAATGTTAAATATCTTTGGCCCTTACTTTCAACCTCAACCTCACCTTCTTTCCACTCTTGCCCCCAAGAATAAATCTTTATTGTAAGTCTCATGTTTTTCCTTCTAGCCCATTTTTTATACACTTCAGAGACCTTTCTGGGGGTAGACAGTGTCATTCTCCGTACTGATTCCTTCCAGGGGTTTTATGAATCCCATGCCTTAGAAAGTGGCAGCAACCTCTGCCTGCCCCTCTGTGCTTTGCCTGCTCCCCACTCTCCCCCACTGGTTTGGGAAGTTGCTGGTGAGGGTGAGTTGAGACAGAGCCCACGGGACCACCGCTGCTACCTACGGCAGGCCCATCCTTTGCTCTCAGCTCATGCTGGTATTGTTTGATCCCAAGGACAACTAGGAACACTGCCTGGCATTTGTTTCCTGAGCTGCAAGACAACTAGATATGATGCCATCTAGTGTCCCAACCTTTGCCAGCAAGAGAAATGGGGCATCACCCCAAATAAAGCAAATAGACTAAAAAACATCGACCAACATAAAACTGAAGCTTGAGGGTTTTTTCTCCTGCACTGCAGGACACATTGTAGGGGTCCTATCTGTACACCCCTACCCTTCCTTCTTCAGTGGCCAGTGGCCAGACCACCAGCTGCCAGGACCTGCACACATCTGGGGCCAACCGCCCAGCGTAGGAATCTGAAATGATGGAGAATTAGTGTTGCCTGACAACCCTCAACAAGGGATGGCTGTGAATTGATGTATAAATATTCTAGTTCCCTTTCTCAAGTAGGATAACAAAAAAGCCTGCATCCAACACTTTCAGAGTTTTCCAATGGAATTAAGCTCCAGCTGTCCAGAACACTAGCCGGCCCGGTTATGTACCCTTTACTAGCTGTTTTGCTCTGTGTCTCAATCCCCTACTCCCCTGCCAGTATTCCTTCACTTCCCAAGTAACCAAGTTAACCATTTGCTTCGAATCTTTGTCTCAGGATCTCCTAAACAAACAAAAGGTCTCTGTGGTAGATTGCAAAAATGGCCACCAACCTTTCCCCCTCTCTATTTCTTTACATGCTGATGTTACAAGCCCTTCCCATTAAACAGCGGGCTGGCTGTGGGTTTTGCTTTTCACCAATAGAACATGGCAGAAATGATAGCATGCCAGGCCCCTAGGTCTAGGCCTCAAGGAAACTTGCATACCTCTTTTTCCTCAAAGACTAGTAAGCAATAATAAATGGTTGGGGCTTTTTTAGGCCACTGAGTATTGGGTGATTGGTCACATAGCAGAAACTAACTGTTCCAGGCCTCACCCCAAGTCTACATATGAAGTGCTCTCTTGTGTGTGTGGTTTTGAATGAGAGTATTGTTTTCCCTTAAAAAAAAAGCAATTTCTTGGGCACAGAGAAGTCAAATGACCTTCTCAGAGCTGCCCAGCAGAATGTGGCTGGCAGTTGCCATCTGTATCCAGTCCATTACTTTGCTCCAGGGCTTCTGTGCTGAATCACCTTGTCTGTCTGGGTTTGCCTGCACACTGCTGCATTTTCTCTCTACCACGGCTGCCATCCTGGCTGCTGGTTTTTTCCAAAGCTCTCTTTTCACAGAACTGTGAAGTAGGAGGCCACTGTGTTTTCACGGATTGTGCCGATGACATATGTGTCTGATAGGGACTCGAGCGCCTGCAAAGCTGGCCCAAGATGGAGAGCTCACCAAAAATACTGCAGTTGCTGGACGCTGGAGAATTTATGGAGCTTCAGAGCCAGCAGGAAGCAGAGTAAACAACACTGAATAGAGAGAGTCAGGATGCTTAATCCTGGCTTTGCCTCTGGTCTCTGAAGTCTCTTTCAGCTCTAAAATGACAGGATTTGGAGACTGAGTAGGGCTCATGCAAATGCCTAGCCAGAAAGCATGAAGTTAGTTGTCTATTTAAGGAAGGTCTGGTAGGCTAGAACAGTGGTTCTCAAACTGGGGTCCCCAGGTGATGCTGCAGAATCAGCATCACCTGGGAAGTTTTTAGAAATGCACATTCTTGGGCTTCATCCCAGACCTTGAGAATCAGATTCTCTTGGGATGGGGCCCAACAATCTGTGTGTTAACCAGCCCTCCACGTGATTTGAATGCAGACTCAAATTTGAGAATAGCTGGTGTAGAGCCATGTTATTCCAAGTGTGGTTCAGGGCATTGGCAACATCTGGGAGCTAGTTAGGGAAGCTGAAGGGCAGCACTATCTCCTTCTCCCTCCTGACTGAGAATCTGCATTTAACAAGCTCCCCAGGTGATCTCAATGCATAGCAAAGTTGAGAAGTCCTGGGTATAGATTCCTCATCTCCAGCTTTGAAGACTGTGATTCACTAGACCTGGGGTGGTGTCCCAACATTTACATTTCTAAGAAGTTCCCAGGAATTGCTGACCCTTCAGGTCAGGGATCTACTTTGAGTAGCAAAACCAGGCTTAGAATCTTCACCTTGGGATGGTCTCAAGCCAGTCAAAGTTGGTTTGTCACTCTACAGTTGTGCAGGCTGTGCACTGCCCAACTCCAGGAGGTGTCATTCACATGGAGTATGGGTCAAAGAACCCGAAACCCAAAGTTAGTACAAGAAGTGGTAGGCGCCATCTACAGAGTGGGTTTTGGAGGGAGACCTGAGTTTGAATCCTAACCCTGCCGCTTACATAGTTGTGTGATCTTGGGAAATATATTGAACTCTGAGTTTCAATTTCATCATCTATAAAGTGGAGATATATTAAGAGGTCAGATTAATCTTGATGGTGTCAGAAACTAAACATACCTGTTTTCTTTTGGCATTTTAGGAGAAGCAAAAGAAAACAAATTTCTTCCTTCTTTACTTCCTTTTCTTCCTTCTTTCTTCCTTTCCTTCCTTCCTTCTTTCCTTCCTTCCTCTCTTTCTGTTTTTTTTTCTCTCTCTCTCCAGACCAGCCAAATTTTTAGGAGAAGGTGGGAAGGGCAGCTGTTAGGCAGGATTTCATCCTAAAACAGCCACTAGAGGGCCTCAGAGATCCAAGAAAACTTTCCATTGGTTCCAAGGAGGGGCCCTGAGCTAGCTGACAGGTCTGGTCTGGTGGGGTGTTGAGGGTGAATCTGATTCCTGAGAACCTTCTCAGCAGATGCTCACCTTCCCATGAGAAAGAAGTAGCCAGCTCTGTTAGTTAAGTTAGATAATTATTAAAACAGATAATTAAAACAGATAAAACAGATAATTAAAGTGACCAATTTATTCACGATAAATGATGTCTGCATGCAAAACCCTGTTCTGTCCTTGGAGTGAAAGTAAAGATGAAGGTGTAGGACTTTTCTAGGAAGAGTCTCTAGCTGGAAAGAACCCTAGGTTTAGGGTTCAGTACTGGTATCAAGGACAGGGTTGGAAGGAGCGAACTTTAGTACCCTATTATTTCCATGTGCTGCCCCAATAAGTAAGATCAAAATAAAAACATTTTGCTATGCAAAGAGAGCCTCAAGTGAAGTCCCATTGGGTAACTAGATTGCCACACATTGGTCCCTCCTGTATAGAAATTCTAGCACTGTCCTGATCAGCACTTTGCAAAGTACTTTGAAGCACAGATGAAGCTATCTTCTCTATTACTGCTTAAAAGCCCTTAAAGTGTACAGTAAGAACACCAAAGAAGCTTAGAAACTCATCTTTCCTGGAGAGATCTAGGAAACAGGACAGGCTAACTAACTAGGGGGACATGCTAGAAGATGATCTACCAACATATGTTCGTGGGAACCAGGAGGACAGAGCGTAGAGCAAAATCTGCGTTGCTATGTCTGCTGGCATCTGCTGGGGGAGAGATTTCTCTCCCTCAGCCTTTTGACTCTACAGCCCTCCCAGCAGGTCATTTTGGCTAAGAAGGCCCTATACCAGCATAACCTACACCTGCCACCCTCACCCCTACTCCACCACAGCAGCAGCAACTTTTGGGAGTAGGAAAGAGGGGTTCCTGAAAGTTGGAGAAGGGTCTTCCAGTCTATAGGTTTGCTCTGACACGGTTGAGTCCTAGATAACTTGCAAATACAGTCTCCTCTGTGCAGAGACCTTCTGGAAAAGGAAACAAATTGGTTGGGTTTCAGTATATTTCCTTGGTTATATGAGACAGATGGATAAAACGAGATGAATCAGATTATATTCAACAATATAATTATGTTTCCCCTTTAATAGAAATTTCCTTTTCAGAGGCTAAAAATCCAGTGAACCTCTTATATCCCAGTTTCCCATGGATAAAAAGAAGAACATTTTCCTTAGGAGACTCTCTATTGCTATCTGGATCACCATGGCCAGCTGGTCTTACTCCTCTCTCCAGGAGGCATAGTCAGCCACTGTACATACTACCTTTGTCTTGTTGCTCTTTGCTCCCTAGTTCCCACCACATTAAGTCAAGCATCCTTACCTGGTTTCCAAGGACAGGCCATCCCTTTCACATAATACCCATCCTCTACTTTAACCCTACTGGTCATCTCGCTGTCCAATTAAAGGATCCTTGGGGCACCTGGGTGGCTCAGTTGGTTGGGTGTCCAACTTCGGCTCAGGTCATAGTCTTGCTGTCCGTTGAGTTCAAGCCTCACATTGGGCTCTGTGCTGACAGCTAGGAGCCTGCAGCCTGTTCGTATTCTGTGTCTCCCTCCCTCTCTGCCCTTCCCCCGCTCTCACTGTCTCTCAAAAATAAATAAACATTACAATTTTTTTTTTAAATTTTTTTAATGTTTATTTTTGAGACAGAGACAGACAGAGCATGAACGGGGGAGGGTCAGAGAGAGAGGGAGACACAGAATCCAAAGCAGGCTCCAGGCTCTGAGCTATCGGCAGAGAGCCCGACATGGGGCTCGAACTCATGAACCGTGAGATCATGACATGAACCGAAGTCGGAGGCTCAACCGACTGAGCCACCCAGGCGCCCCTAAAAAATATTTTTTAAAAAAGGATCCTTCACATCAACCCTTCTGAGCGTTTATGCATGCTATTCCCCTTTCTTGGACACCCTTCCTTCTTTCTGGCATAGAAGATGAACCCAAGCTATATTTCCTTCAAAGAGTCTTTCTTGATAACTTAATCCTTACTGATTGCCTCTTCCTTTGAACTCCCATATTTTCCTATAGAGTGGGGAACTTAATACAATATTGTTGTTGTTGTTTTTCCTCTGCGTTATTTTAGGAAACTTGAGTGTGGTCTGACAATTAGATGGCTAGGTTTTTGAGGGCAGAGGTTTGAATATAGCATCACCCCAGCATGGTGACCCCATGCATACATTAGAAACCCAATTAACATTTGCCTGGTTAACTCCTATGCATCCTTGGGATCTTAGGTTGAATGTCACTTCCTAAAGACAGCCTCTCCCATTAGATCTAAATCTCCTAAAGCTTTCCAGAGAACCATGTATCTCTTCTGCATAGCACTCTTCAAAGATAGAACTTTTTATTTATTTGTTTTATTGCATTACTCACTTCCCTCCATGAAGGCTGGGTCCATGTCTGGTTTTGCCTGATACACAGTGGGTACTCTGTAAATATTTATCTAAATGAATGAATATATGTTGGCTGGATGGCTGAACTGGAATGCAACATGGACTTCTGGGGGAACAAGGAGAACACAGTGGAGGATGTTAATCTCCTGGGAGCTTGTACCCTTGAGCACAGTCCTAAAAAGAATCTAACATCAGAGGCTCAGACGGGCCAAATCAGCAAAATGATTTTAGGGTCATTATTGACAATGAGTAATGTAATATTTTGTCAAAGATTTTATGATCAAGTTATAAAAGTAATACATGCCTATTGTGGAAAATATGTAAAGATTAAAAAACTATAAGGAAGCAAAGAAAAGGAACTACAATTCCACCCCTCAAAGTCTTTTTAAAAAATAATATATTCTTCCAACATTGAATCAGTACTTTTTTTTTTAACATACTGGAAACCCTACTGAATATACAATTTGGATCTTGCTTTCTTTTTAATCATTTAACATTAAATGATAAGTATTTTTCTTTGTTTTTGAAAACTCTTTGGATTTTAATAGGTCATAGAATAGAATTGTAATTTTAAATAGTTCCAGAATGTTCCACTGCATAAATGTACTCTGTCATTCCCCCTACTTAGGACATGAAGGTTGATAAATATGAGTTTTGGCCCTTATGATTTTGAAGGCATTCTAAAATCTAAAGACAATAGAGATAAATGGGAGATGTAGGACAGATTTCCCCAGGTATTTCAGTGTGATATATACCTTCATTCATTGGCAAACCACCCTGGCTATCCAGATCTCAGCCGCAGGCAAGTGAGCGCTCCTCATCCCTGGTGCCTTCAACCCCATCCCCCTGCTCCTCCTCCATCTTCTACTTCTCTCTGTGTAGCAGACACTATTGATGCTCTGCCTGTATACTATCAACACTCAGCATTCCAGTACATGCCAATGGCTTCTTACTTCACGCACTGCAGATTCTCTGCTTAAGGATTTTCTTGGCTGCAGGAGCACACTCAGTCATGAGTGAGGCAGGCTGAGAGTGCCAAAGTATTAATGCCCCCAAACATCCCTCAACCAATGATAAATGGGAATTACTGGATAAATATCCCAGTTTCTCATCCCCCATGAGGAACCATTTCGAGGTGTGTTTTATACAGAGTTCCCCACCAGCGCTGAGTTGCATTTACCCACAGGCATAATTTACTCATTAACACACCTGTCTTAGCTTCTTTTTCTTCACTACCTCATTTCTATATTCTCCTACTGTGTTTCCTGGGATCACCTCACAAATAAACCCCTTGGATTCAAATCCTTGTTCCAAGGCCCACTTCTGGGGGACCCATTCTAAGATACCCCACTTCTTAATTATGAGTTCTAGCACTTTCCAGCTTAAAGATTCTCTCTTCTTTTTGACTAAAGTGGAAGCTGAAAGTCGAAATGATCCAACACATATTTTAAGGAACAGGGTAAAAATGCAAAACCATGCCAGATGGTTGACTCTTTATCATCAGAACGTCTGATAGGAATGCTCCCAAGAGGGAATAAATTATACAGAGACTCTGGTCTCTTTGGAGGTGACTTTGGATTGTTCTTTCTTTCTCCTCTTGTTACCTCTCTCATTTCTCTCTTAATCTGCTTCCTCTGCAGTAGAAGGCATCCTAAGCTGAACTATTTTTGTTGCCAATCCCTAATTAGGTTCCCAGATGCAGCCATAAACCTGGATGTGATGCTAGGTATGCTATAAAGCAAGTTCATATTCATTTTATTTAATTCATAATTACTACTCGTTACTACAGGCCTGATGTGTGCTGAGCAACTCTACTAGGGTCTGAAAGAGATTCTGCAGGGACTATTAAAACACTACCCTTGTAGAGAAGATAAGACATAAACAGCTAGACTCCTGGAGAGCTGAGTGTGATCTGTCAATTGAGGGGCAACACACAGAACAAGACCAACAACTCTAGGAATTCAGAGAAAATAGTGATTCACTCTGGCTGGATTTTGAGAAAGCTTCTTGGATCAAGCAATGGTGGGTGGATTGGTCTTATTAAGCCAAATAGGTCAAGACAGAGATAGAAGTGATCCAGACTTCCCCATCTCAGTTCCTAGGAGACTTCTATTTGATGCTAAAAGGTAAAACTGCTGCTTCCCTCCACCTCCTCACAAGATGTTAGGACACCTTCAGAGTGTCCTTCTATCTCAGCTCGTTCAATATACACTGAGGAAACTATAACATCTTTCTGATATAAAGATTGGGCCAGACCCAAGTCAAAGTGTCATAGAGTCAAATAGGCATATCCGTAAGGAATGCATTTCATTTTAGATATCAGAACCCCATCACACGGGGGTTTAAACAATATAGACACTGATTCTATCTCATGTTAAGATTGGAAATAGGCATTTTCTGGTGCTGGTTTAGCTACGCAGCAACATCATCAAGGACCCAGGTTTTTTCCATCTTCCCACTCTGCCCTTCTTACACTGATGACTTTTCAACCTCACCTACTCACCTCCTGGTTGCAAGTTGGCTGCTATGGACTCAGGCATCACCAGTGCCTTCAAAGCAAGCAGAAGGGCAGTAACAGAAGTTCCTTTTCTTCTGAGCAAGACAGCAAAAGTTTTCTTAGGAGTCCCTTGCAAAACTATACTTATGGATCATTGGCTAGGACTGAATCATATGGCCACCCCTAGCTGTAAAAAATTCTGGGAATGTAGGGATTTCACTTTTTAGAAAGTAAGGAAAAGAGGATAGGGAATGGCGCAATAAAGTTCCTACAAATTCTGGCTTTTCTAAACAGGAAACTTCACCTGCTGTGGCCGGAACTCTCAGCACTTTGCTCCCTCTGGGAGGTGATCAAGCATAAGGATATAGATCAAGGATAATAGCCAACTATTATCACACATCGTTCATTCTTCTTCTTCAGCAGAAACACAAAAGCAAGCAGAAAAATGAGACAGTTAGGGACCATGGAAACAAGCCCCAAGTGAAATAAATATATTATGCATCTGGGGCGCTCTCCATTTGCTGTTGTTAAACAGCTCCTCTCACAAAGCAGAGCAAGGATGTAGCCAGGACAAAGCTCCATCTACAAGCCCGACTTAGAATACAAGACCCTGGCTCCCCAAAGCACGAGTTAGCTGCCTGAATTACCTGCCAATATCGACCAATCAGCATGAAGCCCTTCTGGCCAATCAGTATGCGGCACTTCCAACCAATCAGGAGGAGGCTTTTTTTTTCTTTCCCTCATTAGCATGTTGGGCCAGAGTGAACCTGAGCCGGAACTTTCTCTACATAAGCAGGGTCTCCCGGCGTTTGGAGAGGTTAGTCTTACTCCTTTCTGTTGGTGGTGTGTGTCTTTTCAGCTTAAGTTGTAGCGTAGTCTCGTCCGTCCCTTTGCTCTTTAGGTCGGGCCTCCTTTTTCTTGTCTGGCTCAGGAACTCGTAGTCCAGAATAAAGAAGGGCTGTCTCCTTATATGCAGACTAAGAACTAGCACACCACCACTTTTGTCTATGTTCCTGCCAAAGAAATCCTCACGGGTCCCAAGTGACTTTTCTGGAAGGAAATGCAGAGTTATCTGGGCAAGGGTGTGGGTATGGGGAGGAAGGAGGAATGGAGAAAGTTCCCATACCCTAGCTGAGTAACTTACCTTATCTGTGTTAAGCAAGTGGTGGTACCACGGTAGGATGGTAATGTGTGTCCCTGCAGGTGGTAAGCGTGCCTGTGAAGGGCTCGGGCCTCCTGAAGGCAGTAGATCCTACGTGTGTAATTTTAGACCCGGTATGAGGGAACGGATGGATTCAGCGAGCACACTAGTCCTTCAGAAAAAGCAGAGCGTTTTGTACCTTGAATCACCTTTCCTAGGCGACTCTTTCCTTTTATTGAATATAATCTCTCCAACAAAAAAGGGTTCTGAAGTTCAGCTTCCCAGCATGTATCAATTTGGCATTTTCCGGAGCAGGCGATTCCTCTGGGTTGAATGAATCTTGCTTTCCCCACTAGGCGCACCTAGAGCTGTTACCTTCACTCCTTAAGGAATTTTTTCCCCAAATAAACTCCTTTTACTGTGGTTACTGTAACTTAAACCAAATATTGTGGCAACAAGGGTAGAATAAAGATGGAGGTATCCCCTGCAATGGTCCTGATACCTATATTTTGTTGGTGCTGTTGCATTTTGGAGCACACGTGACATAGGGCTGTGTTGGGGTTTAAAAAAATTTTTTAATGTTTGTTTGAGAGAGCGAAAGCAGAAGCAAGGGAGGGGGAGAGAGGGAGATACAGAATCCGAAGCAGGCTCCAGGGTCTGAGTGGTCAGCACAGAGTCTGATGCAGGGATTGAACTCTCGAACTAGGAGATCGTGACCTGAGCTGCAGTCAGAAGCTTAACCAACTGAGCCAGCTGGGAGCCTCAGGGGTTTAATTCTGATGCATGCTCACAGAAAAAAATGACAATACAAGCAAACTATTTAAGGACAGAGGTGTCTCTCCGAGAGAAAAAAAAAGCATATTCTTTGAAAATGGAATTCACTCGTTCAGTAAACCTCTTCAGCAATTTCTCATCTTTCTGGAGGCCACCTTTTAGGGAAGAAGTCTATATTAGCTTATGTGGGAAATCAATCTTTTCTAAGAAAAAAATATACCACGTTCTTGCAGATTTATTTAGTGGTTTTTTTTTTTTTTTGTTTTGTTTTTTTTTTTTTTTAAGTACTGGTAGTCTGCTGGACGCTACTGGTAGCACTTCACAAGCATTAGCTTAATCTTGGATTACCAATGTATGAGGTAGGTCCTATTCTTGATCCTATTTAACAGTTGGAAACCCTAAGGCACAGTGAGGTTTAAACAGTTTCTTCAAGGTTGGGTAGCTTGAAAAAGGTATGGATTTCCACATGATCAATGGCAAAAGGGGATGAGGCATTTGGCAGATGATACTGGTTTGTTTTTGTTTTTGTTTTTTTTCCTGAAGCCATATGAACTCCATAACCACATTTTTTGAGAACCAAAAAGCCTTATTGTCAAGAGTCTTGATTTGACACACAAGGGATTTTTCCTGCCCAACATCCTTTCCCTCCCTTCCCCTCCTAAATATAGCAACCTGGTTTTCCCTTGGGAGGATCACTGTTGCCTGTAGAGCATATGGTTTGGGCAGATCTGACCCTTTCTCTCCTAGGCTGGGAAATAGATCAGGCCTGGGGGATTAGTTGAAGAATGAGCATGTGATCCGAGTAGAGGTTAAGGAGTATCCATTCTAGGACTTCTGCTCAGGCTTTTAGGAAGGAAGCACCTCTTTCTGGTAGGGATGTTAAGGGTGGGACATAACGCTGGGATACCTAGTGACCATCTTGCCATGTTTGGAGAAATTCTGAGATTTAAAGAAACCCATGGGCACTGATGGTAGAAAATAAATTCCTAATGATCTTATTTGAGTCCCTGAATTTAGCCGTGCCTGAGCTTCTTGTTAAGGAGCCTGCAGATTTTTTAGTTACTTGAGTCAATAGAGAACCTTTACTGCCAAAGCCAGGTTTTTTAATATTTATTTTTGAGAGTGCAAGCGGGGGAGGGGCAGAGAAGAGAACAGACATCAGAAGCAGGCTCCGTGCAGACAGTGGCGAGCTCCACACAGGGCTCCAATCCACAAACCGCGACATCATGACCTGAGCACGAGATCATGACCTGAGCCCAAGACAGCCACTCAACTGACTGAGCCAGCCACCCACGTGCCCCAGTTTTTTTTAAAACTTCATTTATATTGAGGGAAAGCGAGAGAGAGAGAGAGAGAGAGAGAGAGTGGGGGAGGGGCAGAGATAGAAAAATCTAATCCCAAGCAGGCCCATGCCCAGTGCAGAGCCCGATGAGTGGCTCAGTCCCACAAACTGTGAGATCGTGATCGTGACCTGAGCCTAAACCAAGCGTCAGACACTTAACCAACCAAGCAACCCAGGTATCCCACAAAATCAGTTTGAATCAGATTTCTGTCATTTGTACCAATAGGCCATGTCTGAAAGTGTACAGGACCACTTTCCAGGCTCCTCCTGGGCCCCATTCTTCCTGTTACAGATCTTGGACAGTTAGGCTGACTTCCTTTCTTTGAAGCTTCCACCGACATCCACCCATTGTTACATGGAGCTTTGCTCCTCTAATCTTTACTTCCTTATTGACCCCAACAAGAACACAGGTTCTTTGCATAAAGGCTTCAGACTCATCATTATGAAAACAGGTCACATAGAAAATTAGCATACAAAAGTTTTAAAGTGGAAAAAAAATCTCACGTGTTCTGACAGTCATGGTCTCTGATCTAGTGTTTTGCTGTTCAGTGTAGTAGCCATGAACCACCAGTGTCTGCTGAGCATAGCAAATGTGGCCACTGTGAGTGGGAAACTGAATTTTTAATTTAATTTTTTAAAGATTATTTATTTTGAGAGAGCTAGAGAGAGCATGCAAGCAGGGGAGGGGGGCAGGCAGAGAGAGAGAGAGAGAGAATATCCTAAGCAGGCTCCTCCACGTGAAGCTGGGTGCAGGGCTCAATCCCACAAACTGTGAGATCGTGACCTGAGCCGCAACCAAGAGACGCTTAATCAACTGAGCTGCACGGGTGCCTTTAATTTTAATTTAAAAATTTGTACTAGATTAGTCATTGGAAAAATTTTTTTACATGCTTGGAGCAACTCAAGCATATGAATTTTTCTTACCAACTGTACGGTTTATAAATCTACATATAGATCAAGTATTTCTAATGATTTTTTTAAAGTGTATTCATTTATTATTTCTGAGAGAGAGAGAGTGAGCACAAGTGGGGGAAGGGCAGAGAGAGAGAGGGAGACACAGAATCTGAAGCTGACTCCAGGCTCTGAGCTGTCAGCACAGAGCCCAATGCAGGGTTTGAACTCACAAACCATGAGACCATGACCTGAGCTGAAGTCAGATGCTCAACCAACTGAGCCACCCAGGCACCCCCAGACCAAGCATTTCTGATAAAAATTGTCACATGGTATAAGCATAAAATACACATAAGATTTCAAAGATTCAATGTGAAAAACAAAAATAGTTTATTTTTATATTGATCACATGTCAAAATATTGATATATTGAGTTGGAAGTATTAAAATTAATTTTACCTGTTTCACTTTTTCAAACATGGCTCACATTGTGTTTCTGTTGGATAGTGCTAGTCTATAGTTTCTGTCTAACCAGTGATTTGAAGACCCTACTGCTACCCTATAGGGTGGAGTTCACCAAACCTATGTTTGTGGCCTTTTGTTCTGACAGTATTCGTGATTTGAGCTTTCACTCTGGAAAAAAGCATGGAAGAAATGTGTCAGCAACCTCAACCTCTCTTATGTTAGTCATACAACAGTCTGGAACAATCTAAGTACTTTTGCTTGTTCTCTATATGATACTCCTCCAGTTAAGGGTATAAAACATAAGTTCCTGAAAAATTTTTAAAAATGGGGAAATAGGGGCGCCTGGGTGGCGCAGTCGGTTAAGCGTCCGACTTCAGCCAGGTCACGATCTCGCGGTCCGTGAGTTCGAGCCCCGCGTCAGGCTCTGGGCTGATGGCTCGGAGCCTGGAGCCTGTTTCCGATTCTGTGTCTCCCTCTCTCTCTGCCCCTCCCCTGTTCATGCTCTGTCTCTCTCTGTCCCCCCCCCAAAAAAAAAAAAAAAAACGTTGAAAAAAAAATTTAAAAAAAAAATAAAAATGGGGAAATATTCTATTTAATGTAAAATATTAGATGTTGGTGTAGATTATTTCCAGAGATCTCCCCATATTGCATTTCTTTGGTTGCTCTTTTGTTAATTTTTTACTCCTACACATCTGATATTATTGAAATCATCTGGCAACCCTGGAAAAATTGCACTTTGCTTCATTTCTTCCACTTTCCAGCAATCATGATTCTAGAGTGCTTCTTCCCACTCAGAAGCCAGAAGGTAACAGTTACAGCAGAATGGTGAACGAGGGCTCAAGCTGCAAGGGACTTGCCAACTGGGGGGCAGCTCCTGTCCCAGTAGGTCCCTCCCCCATAGTAGGGACTCCCTTCATATTTTCCTTTTAAGCATTCAAAGGTCCCTTGGCACAAACAACAAAACAAAGATACGGAAAGCTGAAAATCAAAAGGTTTTTTGTAAAGGACTTTTTAAAGGACTTTACTGTAAATCCAGAATATATGCTGCAGAGCATGGGCCAGACATTTGCCTGCTTGCTCTCAAATCCCTTCTCCACACTTCCCCTGCTCTCCTCTGCATTGCAGAAGGCTCATCCTGCAAGCTACAATTCTCAGACTTTTCAGCCCATTGGCTTCTGCCCTGGTTCAGACCATGGGAGGCATGGGTAGGAGATGGGAGATAGGACAGCAAAGGGAAGACAGGAAGAAGTCCAGAAGCTCATCTCTACTCCCTCTCTTTCTTTCTAAAGATGTGTCCTCTTTGGTTGTGGCTTTGTGTCCTTTGTTTTCCAGCTCTTGTCAAACAGTCCTTCATTCTCTGAACTTTATATGTAAAAAGTTAGTGCACACAAAATAATGCTGTAAATGGATTATGAATTTATAATTAATATTTTTAAAATGGATAACCATACATGCTGAAATAGGATTGTGGTTGAGGGAATGGATGAGGGAAAGCCACAGGGGGTTAAGATGACAGGGGACCTGATGTTCACTTGTAATGAATATTTTATTCTTCTACAAAAGGAATGGAAGGTGATGATGTGAAGAAAAAAAGAAAAATCACACTTCTAGACCTTTCGGGGGGGGGGGGAAGAAATAAACTTTATCATAATATTTTTTCTTATATATTTTTCAGGAATTACTGAAATATACCTGTATTAGTTTTCGGTTGCTACTGCAACACATCACCGTGACCTTGGTGGCTTCAAACAACACAAATTTATTATAGTTCTGGAGGTCAGAAGTCTGACCCAGGTCTTGTGGGGCTAAAATTAAGGTTTCAGCAGTACAGGAGTCCTTTCTGGAGACTCTGGAGATCATCTGTTTTTTCTGTCTTTCCCAGCTTCTAGAAGCCAGCCACATTCCTCCTGGCCCCTTTCTCCATTTTCAAAGCCAGCAAGATTATACCGCTTTGACCATTCTTCCATAGTCACGTCTTCCTCTGACTGTAGCTGGGAAAGGTTGTATGATTTTAAGGATCCTTGTAATTACATTGGGCCTACTCAGCTAATTCAGGATAATGCCATGTCTCAATATTCTTTTTTTTTTTTTTAATGTTTCTTTATTTTTGAGAGAGAGCACAAGCAGGGGAGGGGCAGAAGGGAGGGAGACAGAATAGAAGCAGGCTCTAGGCTCTGAGCTGTTAGCACAGAGTCCGACACAGGGCTCCAACCCACGAACCGCGAGATCATGACCTGAGCTGAAGTTGGCTGCTCAACCAACTGAGCCACCCAGACACCACCACCCCCTTTTTTTAAATTTTTTTAACATTTGTTCATTTTTGAGAGTCAAGGTTCTTAATCACATCTGTAGACTCCCCTTTTGCTATGTAAAGTAACATATTCGTAAGTTCCGGAGATTAGGATGTGGACATTTTCTGGGAAGGGCCCATTATTCTGGCTACTACGATAATTTACAGGAGGAAGATAGCTTTCATCTGTTAAACTAAAGGTTTTCTCCCTCTATCTAGCCTGGATGTAAATCCCTCCTATGTTTAGCATGCTACTTTTCTGAGAAGACAAAATTTTTGTTCAAGTCCACAGCAGTCAGGATATTCCTCTTCTGATTATGCATAGCTGAGCAGGAAACTTGCTATACATTTTTACAATGGAAGACAATGAGAATTTTATAAGGTCGTTAAGATGGTTCTCATCAGGACAGCCAGGCAGATCTCAAATTGAAGTTATGACAGAGCTGTCTTATAGATATCTCCAAATAAAGAGACAAGCATCATTTGCTTTAATTGTTGCTTTGCTATAGCAAATCATTTTGGCTATAATGACAAATTAACACAGTTCTATGAGATTTTACATTTTGCACTGGTTGCAGAGCTCTGCTGAAAATAGGTCAATTTCTTATGAAGTAAGATTTTGCTGAACTGGTTAGTTGTCTAGAAACTGGGGCGTGGAACTAATTATTAGAAAGTGCTAATGTTCACTGACCTATGATGAGCAAGCCTTCCTTCCCAAGCACATTGACTTCTCTTTAAAGAAAGAGGTAATGAAATTCAGAACCTTGCAAAGAGATCACAAGTAAACATTTGATTAAGCAAACAAGTTAAAGCAAGAACTTGGTAGATAATCATGAAAACAGTTCTTGTCAAGTCTTTTCACATTTCATTGAGCAATTGCATTCCTCCAGTAAACAAAGGAATAACACATTAAATGTTCAAGAAGTTGAATTATGCAATCAACCATCAGAAATACTCAAGCTGTTCTTCAAGTTCATCAGAGGTTAACTATTTTTTTTCCCCGCCATCCTTTTGTAGGGCTTTTGTCTGCTTTGTTTCTGAAAAACTATTCCAGCAGCTAGAAATTGTTCCAAAATTTAAGATACAAGAAAAGGGACCTGTTTTTCTCTGATTTCGTAGCTCAAGTCAAATGTTGTCTGTGAAATTTAACAAAAAGTCTAAAGTCTAATCATTGTCATTTTTTTTTCCTGGCTGCTTCTTTCCTTTCCTGTCCTTTCCTTCTCCCTTCCTTCCTAATGGAAACCCTGACAAGTGGGGGTATGGCTACTGGGCTGCCAAGATATATTAACCATCCCAAATTAGGCCAGAAAATTGTGGGCAGCTGTACTGTCAGCGCCTGCCTTTTCTGGGTCTAGCTGGATGCTGTGAACTTCACAGCTGCCCCCAGGAGGCAGCGTTTTTTGTTTTAAATGGATTCTCGTGCAGCCTCCCTTTTATGGAAGCTTCCACTTTTGAGCTAAGGAATGGGAGTTGAGTCTTCTATTCTCCCAGCCTTGAGAAATCCAACCCTGTACCTAGCCTGGCTGCTCTGCCTCTGAGGGGAAAGTGAAAATTCCCTCTTCATTCATTCCCTAAGAATTCAATGTTGGCTTAGCTTAGGTTCCCTCAAAAGAAGACCCTGAGGTAAGATAAGGTAAGCAGTTTATTTGGGAGGTGATCCCCAGGAAACACTAAAAGGGAAGTGGGGAGTGAGACAGGAAGGGAAGGCAACCATAAAGAGTGCCTTACCAAGTTAAGTTACCCCTGTGGTCAACTGGAGCTCAAGCCCCCCGGGGGAACCCTGGGGAGCCATGTAGAAGACCCAGAGTTGATCTGTGGAGGGCAGGGGTGCTGGGTTGTATATCCACCAGTCCCTAAGGATCGTTGGTGGAGGGCGACCAGTAGTTAATTTCCCAGACTGTCCAGTAAGTATACTGTGCTGAGGCCAGAGTGGCTTTCTGCTGTTTGGAAGAAAGCCATCTGGCAAGGAGATGCAGATCCTTGCAGCTGGAAGTGGAGCAAGCTCACACTGGAGTGGTGAGGCCCAAGGGGCAATGATATAAACTTGGTGTTTCAGCCTATGAGGAAGGCATTGAAAAGTGTAATCTACTCCAGTTGGCACATTAAGCAGAAGCAGCTCTGTTTTGCTGGCTGTGTGCTCAGAATGGTGCCAGATTCTGAGAGGAAGCAACCGAAGTAGGAGGCATGGTCTCTTCCTGATTTTGAGTGCTTACTAAGTAGGGAAGATAGCCCTGACTTTATCATGCAACTTGGACAAACAAACAAAATATAATAGTGCTATAGGAGTTAGGGGAGGATGAGGAAAGCTTCATGGAGAAAGTAGGAAATAAAGGAAGGAAAGTATTTGTAGAAACAGAGACTAAAGGCTGCATGGCTGGAGGAACTGTAAAAAAAAGTTAGCATGGAGGGGCGCCTGGGTGGCTCAGTCAGTTGAGAGGCCGAATCTTGATTTTAGCTCAGGTCATGATCTCACCTTGTGAGTTAGAGCCCTGCATCGGGCTCCGTGCCCACAGCACGGAGCCTGCTTCAGATCTTCTGTCTCCCTCTCTCTCTCTGTCCCTCCCCCACCTGCTCTCTCTCTCTCTCTCAAAAATAAATGTTAAAATTTAGCATGGAGACAAAGTTAGCCCAGCATGTTGGTAGACAGTGAACAAGCCCATGAGATTGGAATAGATGAAAACTGTTCAAGAGGGAGAATCTTCCTCCTGGATTGGGTAGGGTAGTGCCAATACTGAGGTTTGAAGGCAGAACAAAAAAGTCTTGGTTTATTATTCTCCTAGAGATGTCAGTCATTGCCTTGATCCTATAATCCCCTTTGAAAAAATACACACATGCCACAGTACTGCTGAAGGGGCCGAGTCTCAAAAGAGGACCTTGCTTCCACAGCTGCATCTGAATGGGATGGGGAAGACACCTGACCTAAGATGGGCTAATCAGATTCTGATGTTTGTTTCTTTTGTTGTTTTTTGTTTGTTTGTTTTTTACTGGCATTCAGCATTTGGACCTCGGACACTAAGATTTGAATAAGCTGGTTTTCTGTACCAGGGAAAGTGTTTTAGTTCCTTAGTAAGCCATAGCCATGTGCAAGCAATTACGTTAGAGTAAAGCATCACAGGAAATATTGAATTGCAGCAAAATAGATGAGTTCATGTGCTGAGAGCATCAGAGAAGGGAGACTGTGTGGCCCCAGCAAGTTACAGGTAACTTTCTAACTCCCGCAAGTCATGGTATACTTCTGTAAGGTTCCCATTCAAGCTAATTTGAGTGGATTTCTCCTCCTTGATTTCCGAGAACCCTTAACTAGGACCAAATGGTAGCCATTAATTTGCATATTGCCAGTGCTCCAGTTTTTAGTCCTGTGGCTGGTGATCCATAGAAGAAAACCTTGAGATGAGAATCATGTGCAAATGGTTTATTAAGGAAGGGTTTCAGGAAGACAGTGAAGGAATTGGGGAAACAAGACAGAAGGAAAGGAAGTCAAGCAGGGGGTCCATTCAGATTAAGTCAGTGGAGCCTACAGGGGGCACTACAGGGGAAGTCTGGCCTCAGGTTTGCTCTTTCCCCCTTAACCCCAGGCAAGGGAGTAGGGCTTTCACTCTCTGCACTGTCCCAGGTATGCGGAGGTAATTCAGGCAAGATCCTTGCCCTTAACTCCTTCATAGCCTTGTAGGGGAAGGTGAACTTGCAAAACATACAGGTAACCAGAGCAATAGCTTCTAAGTGGTAGTGAAAATCTAGACCCAAAGGAAGTTCTTTGCAAACAGTGGATGCTTTAACATTTATGTGCCATGTGTTACCCTCACCCTCTACCCCCAACCCCCAAACAGAGAACCACTGAACAGCATAAAGATGGCTGATTTCCTCCCAGGTACTTTCTTCTTCTTCTTCTTCTTCTTCTTCTTCTTCTTCTTCTTCTTCTTCTTCTCTCTCTCTCTCTCTCTCTCTCTCTCTCTCTCAAACAGGACTTCCTGGAGAATTACTGTTGAAAGACTGTGCTAAGAACCTGGCAGGAGCCCAGTTTACACCCTGCAGCCTTGACCCAAGAAACAGAAGAGTAAATATCAGACCCAACATCGATAAGACTGCTGTATGCTTTTCTTTTCCTCTTTTCCCTAAAGACATGTTTGCTCTTTCAAGGACTAGGAACACACTGTTTAAAGTATTTTTGGCCCAAGAGTCAGGCTGCCAAGAAAGTAGTGGGGTTTTTACCCAATGTGACCTCTTTTTAGGACAGGAGTTGTCAAAGTGTGAATCAGCATTCACAAGGCTTTCAGGAGTCTTAAGGTCTGGAACTGCTAAAACACTGAGAGTTTTTTCTTTATTATGAGCAAATAATATGCCATGTATCATTTTATTTTTTATAGATAAACAAGTGCTACATACTAGTAAGCTACTATATGAAGAATTCACTGTTACTAAAATTTGGTATTCATACATTTTAGATCACACGATTTTGGAGTTTACTAGGAACAGTAATTCAGGATTCCAATGAAAGCTTCCACTAAACATTTCACAGCTGCACACAAACAGATACTAGGCATTCCTAGGCTTGGGGAAAACCTGATCAGTGCATCCCTGGTGGTGTTATCTATAGTTTTTACCTGCAGCTATTCTTCTTAATCATCAGCCATTGTTGGTTCATGCTCCTCTTAATATAGTTTCTTTTATATTGGGTTCATTTTTTTTTTTTAATTTTTTTTTTCAACGTTTATTTATTTTTGGGACAGAAGGAGACAGAGCATGAATGGGGGAGGGGCAGAGAGAGAGGGAGACACAGAATCGGAAACAGGCTCCAGGCTCTGAGCCATCAGCCCAGAGCCCGACGCGGGGCTCGAACTCACGGACCGCGAGATCGTGACCTGGCTGAAGTCGGACGCTTAACCGACTGCGCCACCCAGGCGCCCCGAGTTCATTTTCTCATGTGGGAAAATGCTGTTTTAGCTTGGGTCTCCCCAGAAGTAGACTGTGAGATAAGGGTGTGAGTACAAGTAGTTCATCTGGAGGGTGATCCTAGGAACCACTCAAAGGTGAGTAAGGAAGTGAGACAAGGAAGGGAGGAAAATTTATCAAAGATATGCTAATGAGCAGAATTACCACTGTGGTAGTCAGTGGGAACTCAGGACTTTGGGGACCCTGGGGAGACTTTGCATAACATGCCTCAGTGTTGCCCCATGGGAGACATGAGGTTATTTATCCAAAACTTCCCACTGGATGGGTATTGAGGGCTGCTTCTGGAGGCATCAACTCACAGATATTTCCAGCCTTCCCTGCACCCTGTGTCATGCTCCTGCAGCCAGAGAAATCCCCGGGGAGAGTTGCAGGTGCTTTATAAGAGGCTATTCAGTGAGGAAAAGAATCAGAAGACTGGGACAGCAGAAGCTAGGAAGGGCACAGGTGCTCTGACAGCATTTACTATGGAGGCATATTTCCATGAACAGTATTTGGGGCCCATAGTTTTCTAATCACTTGACTTTGAAATACTCATGTGTTGCATTCCAATGAACTACATAGGCCCAAATTGCTTAACAGTCATGGAGAACTTTATGTAAGAATATGAGCTTAATGTTGAATTTGGGAGATGGGAAGAAGCCAGACATATGAAGAAGGGAGAGTGGTCTGAAAGTCTTCTGCATTCATTTGCCCATTTAAATTCTGAGTCCAGAACATGGAGATGTGAATCCTAGATTGCTCCAAGAGTGACGTTTAGCAATCTTGTTCTCATTCAGAATGAAATTGTTTTATTTCTAGCCATCTCCTGCAGGAAAAAATTTCAGATTTAACATTAGATCCCATTATAACATCATGCTTCTTATTTCTCTGTGCCCACTCATTAGTCACCTTTCCCAATTCCATTTTTATCAATCACTGCTTTTATAGTTCCCATCTTCAGTCCTAGGTTTCTCTAATCTAGTTCCTTAGGGGAAAAAATCTCATTGGAGACACAGAAACCCTCAGTCCCCTCTAAACGTGGTGAGGATGACAATTAAGATGCCTGGGACTGGAATGGCTCCAATTTGTCCGGTTGCAGATTTTCCCACTTTGTCTTGCCCCTCAGCCTAAAGGCAATTCCCTACCTCTCAGACACTAATCATGAAGCTTGTCTTATGTTCTTGACATTCTATGAGTAACTGTGGAGCATTGAAAAGGACTTAATGACTATGAGAAGGGATGTCTTCCCTGAAGGCTTTGCATCACCGATTTTTTTTTTCTTGCAGTGGAGCCACTGTCAAAACTGCCTCAGTCATACATTTCTTCTTTCCAGTGTAGTACACTCCCAAGGGACATGTGGCTTCATCCTGAACAAGTTCAGTCAGTAGTGTTAGAATACTAAAAACTTTAAAGAATTATGAAGCCAGCTCAGACCTCATTTCTTAAAAGATTTCCTGAAATGTTCCAGGTAGAGATAGCATCACCTACCATCAGCCAATGGCAGTGTCCCCTTCTGTCATATTACACCATTGATGTCATTTCCCTTCATTGGGCTTTCTCTGATATTTCTGACTTTGAAAAATCATTATCTCCCGTGTGTGTGTGGACTTGTTACCTTCTCTGCACCCAAAGGTTGCAGAGTCTTCATAGTTTTTGTTCCTTTGATGGAAAATTTTGTTTTTATGTACTATTATGGATTGTTTTTGTCAACTTTTCTTTCATTAAAATGGCTTTGCAATGGGACTAGACACCTGTACTCTGTCATTTGATTCAATTTTCAATAACCCTTTTGTATGACTTATTTTTTCCATATCTAGCAACACAAAGTTCTCAAGGCTGAATGAATAAAATGTTTAAATTGTTGCTTTATAAAAAGATCCAACCTAGTCAAGCCATATGCAGACTTCAAATATATGTGTTAAAGGAATTCTAGGTATCTGGGTTTCTGACCTTGTATCTGAAATCTCACACCAACTTCTGAATCTGATTATGTGGTGCTGGATAGCAAGAAAGAAAAAAGTAATACATAAGCATATCTTTACATAACTACAACAGGAAAAAAAAAATCCTCACCTCAAAGCTATAAGCCAGTGTTTTATTTTTTTATGTTATTTATTTGAGAGAGAGAGAGTGGCAGGGGGAGGCACAGTGAGAGAATCCCAAGCTGACAGCAAAGAACCCAGTGTGGAGTTTGAGCCTACCAACTCTGAGATCATGATCTGAGCCAAGATCGAGTGTCAGACACTCACCCAAAACAAGTATTTTAATCTCATTATCCCCTCACAAAGCAATTCAAATGAGTTTCAGAAACTTCTAATTGTTAAAGAAAAAAAATATTCAGGGGCCACATTTTGGAAGTTGTAAGTGCTGTGCTAAAAATTTTGGATAGCTTTCTGTGTCAATCATCTTGATTAAGGAAACTGCAAAATAAACCATGTTACCAGCCCAAGTGGAAAAAGAAAATAATTGATACTGAATCTCAATGTCCCCTGACATCTAGAAAGTCCTCATCTCCTAAGCAACATATCTGTTTCTCCAGCAGATGTGTACCCATTTGGGTAACTGTCTCATTGACATACTATGAATGACTATGATTCAGTAACTATATTGTTCAGAATAGATTTACTCTTCTTTCAACTTATAGCTCAGATAAAATCATCATGACCCAAATGAGTATATTTGTAGTTCTGCATGGTCATGTTGCCCTAGAAGGGTTTTTAAAGTAACCAACCTCAGCTATCTGCTCTCTATATGTGATTTAGCATAGTTCCCTATGTCCTGACTTCAATTATAGTGCCAGAATCTTATCTAGTCTTACATGGTGATCCCTTTGGAGTGGTACCCAAAACATATTCTTTTTTTCTTTTTTTTTTTAGAGAGAGAGAGAGTGAGCTGGGGAGGGACAGAGATAGAAGGAGACTTAGAATCTGAAGCAGTCTCCAAGTCTGAGCTGTCAGCACAGAGCCTGATGTGGGGCTCAAACCCACCAACCATGAGATCATGACCTAAGCCAAAGTCGGACAGTTAACCAACTGAGCCAGCCAGGTGCCCGCAAAACATATTTGCCTTGTTTTACCTCCTAAAACCGAAAGGAGATTATCAAAGAAAGTCTTGAGATAGTGCCTTATTAGTAATGTGGCAGGCATGATCAACATTTAAGGTTGATCCCCGAGTGGCATGTGAAAGGGTAAAGCATATTCTAAGCCTCCTTGAGATTCTCTAACACTCATTGTCACAGCTATCTTCACACAGGCCCTCTCGGTTTCTAGTCTGGATGTTGCCCTAGTTTATTGTCCCCCTCAGCCTCAGCCTTGCCAGGTCTCTCATTCCTTCCTTCCTGCTAGAGTACTCTCTCTTACATGCACACCTAATCATGTCGCTCTGATGCTTAATTGTCTCATGACTGCATAAAATTCAGACTCCTTGCTATGAAAACACAAAGGCTATGCTGACTTCTCCCACCTCATCTCGTCTTACCTTTCTATCTTCCAACCATGTGGACTTACCTTTGTTCTTGGGTAGCATAAGCTCCCTGCTGATTCTCTTCCTCCCAGCCTTTGGCTACACTCACCCTCAGAGCAAAGCCCTACTGCATAGCTTCCAGAAAGCTGGTTTCCCCTTATAAGTTCTTCCCCAGCAGGATAGATTTGTGCTCCACTGCATCTAGAGTTTCTCTCAAATGCTAGCACGAATCACTCTGCATTGTAGTTATTTTGTACTCTACATCCTGCCCAAATCTGGAGCTCTTGGTGAGAACAGGCTGGGTTTTTATCATAGGACATCAGGATGTAATGTAGGGTAGTTACCACCTGTTGCAAATGCATGATGAATGCAGGTGCTCCAACTCAGAAGTGAATAAATATTCAGTGCTCTGGAAAATCTAACCATGCTGCTGAAGACCATTCTACACCTTTTGAGGGAACTCTGAAGTTGCTAAGTAATGATTGCCTTTAATGGAAGGACAAAAATATTAGTAACAGTGATCTCTGGTGGTTTTCATTGGTTTCATGTTTTTGTATTTTTATATTTTCAATATTCTCTTTAAAGAGCCATATGGATTACATTTATACTCAGGAACAAAGGTTAAAAACGTTATATATATTTTGAATTTGCATTTACCTTTATGGCCAATGTGCGCAGAACAAAAGGACTGGGATAAAGTCCTCAAGGGGTTAACCGTGGTTTTCTTTAGAATTAGAATAATAGGTGGCTTTTTTCTTTTTTCTTCTATTTTTCATTTTTCCTGTATGATTATGCATTCCTTTTATAAGGAAAAAATGTATTTAAGTATTTAGAAACTAAATAAATAACATGATTAATGATTGGGGTAGTCCAATAATTGAACCATCTCCTATCAAGAGATGAATGAATTTAACTAAATCATACTTATGGTGAAACCATTTAGCTTTTATTTTGAGAATGCATGGAAAACAATATCAGTATTAGAATCTATCATTTAAAATGGAGAGGGGCGCCTGGGTGGCTCAATCAGTTAAGTATCTGACTTTAGCTCATGTTGTAGTCTCCCCACTTGTGAGTTTGAACCTTGCATTGGTCTCTCTGCTGTCAGCGCAGAGCCCCCCTTTGGATCCTCGGTCTCCCCCTCTCTCTCCCCCTTCCTTGCTTATACTCTGTCTCTCTCAAAAATAAAAATAAAGCATTAAAAAAATTAAAATGGAGAAAAATATGACTCTGCAAATTATAAAACTAAAACATTTGTTGTAGACCATTTGGCAGATAAGTGTATTATTGGACTGGGAAGAGAACCCAAGTCCAGTTGTGAATTATAGAGTTGGTTTTTAACAGAATGTAGCTATCTATGTCTGTTGCCAAATCTATTGTCCTTTGGTACATAATACACCGGAGATTAAGGTTCCATATATTCAGCAAAAGATTTATGTGAAATGGTAAAAATAGCTTTAGTCATAATTTATACAGGTGCATATTTATAAGTCGAGAACAAATATTTGAAAAAAAGGCAAAGAGAAAGGAACCAACATTATTTTAGAATTTCTTTTTACTTCTTTAAACCCATATACTTTGCATTTATTATGATTTAAAACTAAACACTCCTTCAATATTTATCAGTTAAGACTTGCCTCAATTGTATTTGGCAAGAGTTGAGTAAATCAGTTGCTTATGGTTATTTATTGAAAAGGAGATTAGATGTTAGTTTTTAGCCATTAGGAGTTGTTCTTAAAGTTCTCGTATATTCTCAATTATCATGAACAGAAAATATGATTTACAAACTTGATGATCAATAATTTTCATGTATAATTAAATGCTAAAGTAGACACTTCTGAAGTGCCATTCAATCATAGGCCTGAAAATTATATTCTGACAACTACATAAATGCTAATAGACCTGGAAGTCCAGCAATGCCTGAATGATGGAAACATATGCAACTTAGCACTTTATCGTGTGATAGATAATAAATAGAGTAATTGCCTAGTATATATCATCCCACTGTGTCTTCAACACAAATCTATGAAGTCAGTCTATTAGAGTAATAAACGACCTGTAAACTTAGTTGCTTATAACCTACCATGTCCTTTGATGGGTAGCTCTGGAACCTGCTCTGTAGCTCCTGGGCTGACAGAATTGCCAGCAGCAGAGGGAAGTGGGGCTCAGAGACTCTCCGATCTGCAATTTAAAGCTCCAGCCTGGAAATGACAATCATCACTTCTCAGAATTCCTTGTTCGCAACTAGTTGCCTGGAACCACCCAACCATAATGGGTCAGGACAGAGAGTACAACCCTATGGTGTGTGGGGACAGGCAGGAAATATCTGGTCGGTAATACAAATTACTACTACACTGAGTGAATGCCCCTATTTTACACATGAGGAAACAGAATCTGAGAGAGGTCAGTTTGCCAAGTCACATAGCTGGTAAGTGAAAGAGCTAAGATGCTAATAAAGAATTAAGTATGAATTAACATTTTTATTGCAAATTCTGAGCCTGCCAATTCAATGCCACCTAGAAAAACACTGGAATATTAGAAACTGAACAGATATTCACAGGGGTCTCTTGTCTCGCTTTTGTGAACTCTGAAATCCTTTAGCTGTACTTCTAGCTGCCTACCTCAAAAGCTAGAGACTAAAAATAACGAATCTCTGTTACCAGAGCTGAATTCCTTTTAAAAAATATTCTGGGGGTGCCTGGGTGGCTCAGTCAATTAAGCATTCAACTCTTGGTTTCAGCTCAGGTCATGATCTCACAGTTTGTGAGATTGAGCCCTACATCAGGCTCCACACTGACAGCACCAGGCCTGCTTGGGATTCTCTCTCTCCTTCTCTCCCTCTCTCTCTTTCTCTACACCTCCACTGCTCACACTTTCTCTCTATTAAAAGTTATTTCGGTTGAGCATCCAACTCTTGATTTCCACTCAGGTCATAATCTTGACGTTCTTGAATTCGAGCTTCACATCAGGCTCTGTGCTGACATTGTGGAGCCTGCCTGGGAGTCTCTCCCCCTCTCTTTGCCCCTCCCCTGGTCACTCTCTCTCTAAATAAACATTAAAAAAAATTAGTGCCTTAATACAATGAACGTTATATATCTCACACAGTATCTGTGGGTCAAGAATATGGGAGTGGCTTAGCTGGATGATTCTGGCCAGGGGTCTCTCATGAGGTTGCATTAGATGTTGGCCAGGGCTGTGGTGATCTGAAAGCTTGACTGGCACTGGAAGATCTGCTTCCAATGGTGGCACTCACATGGCTGGGGAGATTTGTGCTAGCTGTTGGTAAGAGGCTTCCTCCCCACATGGAAATCTCCATAGGATTGCTTGAGTGTTCTCAGGACATGGCAGCTGGATGCCTCCAAAGTGAGTGATCCGTGAGAGAACAAACAGGAGGCTGCAATGTCTCTTTTAGCTGACTTTTGGTAGTCACACACCATCATTTTTGTATGGTCATTAAATTACCCAGATCAGCCCTGTTTAATGTTCGAAAGAACCACACCAGGATGTGAAAACCAGGAGGAGAAGATCCTCAGGGCTGATATGGAGTCTGAGCTGTGCTACAGTCATTTCTCACCCAGACTGTTAAAATAGCTACCTGATCACTTCTAACTTTGTCTTCATTTTTGTCTTTTCTATAAAGCAGCCACAATGCTCTATTTTTTTTCCACAATGAGCTTTTAATAAACAGAATTGGATCATGCCATTTGTCTGCTTGCCTCCTTTAAATGCCCTTATACCGAACTTAAAAAGTCACATTCCTTATTCTTCCCTGCAAGGTCCTCCACATCTGGCTCCAGCCTCCCTTTCAACCACACCCTCAGCTATCTCCCCCTCACCACTTTCTTGGTTTAGGCCTTTCTGGTCTTCCTCAGAACATGCTCCTCACCAAGCCAGGCACTTTCTGACTTCAGAGTCTTTGAGGTAGTTTGTGTGTATATTGTCCCCCCACACCAACCTGGCAGCTTCCATTCATTCTTTAGGTCTCAGATTAGATACATACTCACAGAAGCCCTCTCTGCCTCCCAACCTAAAACTTCACCCAGTAACATTCATCACTGTTTATTTTTTAAATGTTTATTTTTGAGAGAGAAATCCCAAGTGCATGAGCAGGGAGGAGCAGAGTGAGAGAGGGGAACAAAGGATCTGATGCAGGCTCTGTGCTGACAGCAGAGAGCCCGATGCAGGGCTCAAACTTACAAACCATGAGATCATGACCTGAGCTGAAGTTGGACACTTAACCTACTGAGCCACTCAAGTGCCCCCATCACAATTTATAATGACACTTTGTGTTTATTTGCTACCGTCTCTGCTCTCCCACCCCCACCATGGCAGCAAGAGCCAAGGGAGCCATGACTGTGCTTGGTTCCAGTTCTACACCAGGCGCCTAGGATGCTGATGGGGAAAGTAGGAGATCCTTAGGAGATGTTTAATATTTACTGCAAGAAATGAATGGAGGTATGAATGAATGACTTATAGTCTTTAAGTGAGGATTTCATTTGACTCCCCCAATTTCAATTTAGGTTTCTCTTCTTTTAAGCTTTGCCAACAATACCAATGCTGGAAGTGAGAAAACAGAGATGGGAAAACCAGACACAACTTCAGAAAAGTTTAGCTGAAAGTGAAAACAGCTCTCTCTTTATTCTGGTCATTCTTTTTCCCCTGAAGCCTAAAAAGGATGAACCTTTTGGACTATAGATTTTTTTAGAATGAAAAAATCTATATATATAGATTTTTATATAAAAGATTTGTATATCTTTTATATTTATACAAAAAAATCTTTTGTATAAAAGATTTAAGAACATTTTGCTCTATTCAAGATGGTTTCTATAAGTGGAAAGGGAGATACAGAAAAGCAGCAAAACCATAACGACATTTGAATCAATAAGTACATTTTACATTTTTTGTCAAATTCTTACCAAATGGCTTAGATAATATCATCTGTTCTTGTTTTGTGTGCGTGCGTGTGTGTGTGTGTGTGTGTGTGTGTGCGCATTCCTACTCACACATATCAAATGAAGAAAAGCCTAAGACGAGGTGCTCACATTTGCATCATAAAACACGTGGCACATTTGGAAATTGGCACCACAGAGTAAGTTGAATGCTGCAGAACACATTTATCTGCTGATGTGTGGTCTAGGAAGTGTTTTTATTCCACCAGTTCCACCTCCCACCCGACCCTCCAAAAAAAGAAACGCTCTTGCAAAGTCCTCTGTAAAGAGTTTTTGAGACCACTTGCTCCCTGCTTATGGGTAATCCCTTCACTTTTTCAGAATGATTGACAATTCTTATGCATACTGGAGCCTGGGCTGCAGTTGAGACTCAAATAAGAAGGCGGTGGAGTAAGGGGGAGCCCCTGACCAGTGGGCACTGATTAGAAGCAGCCCTTTAGAAGCAGACTTGCTTCAGACAAATAGCTGTGTTATGAGTGGCAAAAGGGAGAGTGAATATAGTCCAGTGGAAGGAAACAAGCACTAAGGAACAGATGCAGAAACTCAGGAGTATAACAGTCGGGATCGATTAGCATAAGAACAAACCTCTCTACATGTGACGAGGCGCTGAGGAAGTATATGTGTGATTTTCAGTTGCTTACCACGACTAATTTTAAAATAATTTAAGTGTAGACTACCTTGCATTTTCAATGTGGCAGGAAAATCCCTTCAGGGATTTACAAGGCAACCATATGGATTTGGGGAAGTAATTGCTTTCTATTTAAGTCTACTGATACTTCCCTCACCCTAGGAATTTCTTTGACTTTGGTAACACCACAGTTCCTGGTGCTTTTCAGCAACCTTTGAAGGGCGGTCCTCTTTGTATTGGGGCTCTCAATACGAACCAATTTAATAGAAAGAGAAGGTAATGGCCTGTGAAGTTTAGAATTTCCAGGGATGGACTGAATGTAAGGGATGGACTCATGTAAGACTTGAAAAGTGTGTCTCTTTCCTGGGCTTGGGGGCACTTGCTCCCTTGCTCCTTCAGCCTTGCTTAAATTGGTGTGAGCTCCAATCTCAGCCAGAATATCCCTGCAATGTGGCACGGATGTCCACCAGCAGCTCCAGGTTCACATCCTGTTAGAGTTCCAAGTGCAAAGAAGTACCTTTTCCCAATCAGCTCAGCAAAAAACCCAATTGTGCTCTCAGTGGATCTGGGTTGGGCCTTTTCCCCCACCCAGTTTCTGTTTCTCTTCGTGTCACGCTGCCTTCATTTTATTTATTGGAACGGATCCCTCCTGCATAATGCTGTTCCTTCTGTCAGACTCTTCCCTTCCATCAGGGCCAACATAACTCCTTACTCATCCTTCCAATCTCCATTAATATGCCTTTTCGTTAGTGTGAATTTCCCTGATTCCCTAGTGCACTCTGTAAGTTTACATGTTGCCATAGGACAGGGTACCTTGCAGCTATACTGGGGTAGCATTATGCTTATCTCCTGGGATGCCTGGAGGTCTGGTTAAGATAAGGAGAACATGTGCCAGCTAAGACTATTTATTAATGTGCTATTTAAAGTTCAAAATTCCCCTGTAAGCAACCTGAATTAGCTTGACTAGACTTTTTAAGATGTGTAGATTGATACTTTGCACCTGTTTTAACAGGTCATACAGCATGCCTGGGTTTTTACATGGCTAATGATATAAAAGAACCCTCAATAAATGTGTGTCTGCACCCAGTTAAGTATCTTGATAGTGTATAATCTGAAGATGAAGCATGTCCTGTCCTGAGTAACTAAGAAAGACCTCAGGGGTGGAGGGGTGGTGGTATGCCTGGGATCTTGGAGCCAAATATGATTGCCTATCCTTTGTCCTGATGTATTGTATTCTCTACCCATATTAAAACCTTACATGAGCATTGGCAAGGATGTGGAGAAAGGGGAACCCTCTGTACCTATGATCCATCAATCATACTACTATTTACCTGAAGAATACAAAAATACTAATTCAAAGGGATATGTTTATGTTTATAGCAGCATTATCTACAATAGCCAAATTATGGAAACATCTCATGTTCATCAATTGATGAATGGATAAAGATGTGATATATAGATAGATGTTCTATATACTCAACCATAAAAAAAGAATGAAAACTTGCTGTTTGCGATGACATAGATGGATCTAGAAACTATTATGCCAAGAAAAGTAAGTCAGAGAAGGACAAATACCATGTGATTTCACTCCTATGTGGAATTAAAGAAGGAAAGCAAATGAGCAAAGGGAAAAAAATATATAAGCAAACCAAGAAACAGACTCTTAACTGCAAAGAACAAGTTGATGGTTACCAAAAGGGAGGAGGTAAGGGATGGATGAAATAGATGTTGAGGTTAAGGAGTGCACTTGTGATGAGCACCAGGTGATGTATGGAGATGTTGAAACACTTGTATACACCTGAAACTAATATTACACTGTATGTTAACTGGAACTTAAGTGAAAACTTAAAAAAAAAGCCCTTAAATGAGTATACCCTATGGAATCTTGTCTTATGATAATCATTAATTATCCAAACTTGTGTGATTGTCACATATGTATTTTGTGGTTATTCTATGAAAATATGTCTCTGCTACCAAACTGGAAGCTTTATAAGGGCAGGGACCCTGCCTGATCTTGCATTTTATTTTCTCCTGACATGCCATCATGGTAAGTTGGTATCCAACCAGGGAAACAGAAAGCACTCTGAGTTCTTACAGAAGGGAAGTTAATGCAAGGATTTAGTGGCACAGCTGATAGAAGAGGCTGAATGATCAACTAGGGCACAGCTCCAGAATCGTCCGTATCAGTGCTCCCTAAATACATGCTGAATGAATGAATACACCCAAATTGTGTGCAGAAAAAGTGTTGCTGATTGATTCAAAATTCTAGTGGTAACAGTCTTGAAATGTCTGTATCTACAACAAAAATGCACGTGTTGTATAGAATAGAGGTCCCTGTGTAGGGACTGGAGACACAAAGTCTACCTGTGCTGTTATTTCATGATAATTTCTTCTTAATTTTTTAATGTTTATTTTTGTGAGAGAGAGCAAGAGAGAGAGAGAGAGAGAGAGAGTGGGAGCGCACGTAGGCATGCACAAATGGGGGAGGGGCAGAGAGAGAGGGAGACAGAATCTGAAGCAGGCTCCAGGCTCTGAGCTCTCAGCACAGAGCCTGGCACAGAGCTCAAACTCACAAACAGCGAGATCATGACCTGAGCCAAAGTCGGATACTTAACCAACTGAGCCACCCAGGTGCCCACATTTCGTGATAATTCTATTGCTGACAAATCCATCTCTTGGCTGACACTCTTATTTCTTTGGCTATGTAATATATTGCTTTAGCTTGAGACCCATTCAGACTTATCAGAAAGACTGTCTATTCATTTCATTCTTTCTGTCTTGATTTTATTCATGTTTGTGAGGGAACACTTATTTCTCTTATTTCTAGCTTTCTTAGGAGAGGAGCCTGCATGTCCCAACAACAAAGAACATAATAATCTACCAGGTTCAGAAAAGGCATGGATATTTCAAATCATCTTTAAAAAAAAAGTCACTAAACCTATGGAAATCAAATCATCTTTTATGTATTAGTTCCTCAAAGTCTTATTTACTGAAGGTAAAAGGGAAAGTCTATCATTATTAATCCTGAATAAAATATGCACACACATATGCATCACATAATACTCAACTATTTATCTAGGATAAAAAAAAATCCCCAGTGAGTTCCAGAATATTAACAGAATATTCAGTTTTCTTTATTGCCCAGATAAAATTCATGATGTAGTAACAATTACCTAAGGATCTAAGAATGCGAGCATGAGCTTATTTGATGTGTAAATGCCTCATCTGCCTTCATTTATAAATTCCCCCCAGGGTTCTTTGTTAAAGAAACACAAATCCAGAGAAAATATATAGCCTGTGTAAATATTTAGAAAATAATAACACTGTTCAGATGCCTATTTACTTCAAATTTATATCTGTGTGTAGAAGGCATCTAAATTCTTCTTTTCCTCCCTTGTCATATCACCTTCCTCAAAAACAAACTACAGGCTGAGTGGTTCTCTTGGGTACCTTCATGGCTACATAAGGAATTTGCTCAATTGTGAATTCAACAAAAATTACTAAATTAACTGTACGGGGGGCGGGGGTGTGATTCACTTGTACCAATTAGACATGACCTTATCCTGATCATAGTGTTGAATGCATCTATCTGTCTCTCATAGTTATAATTTTTAGTGATTGATGATGCTCAACTCAAGCTTGAAGAAGCAGAAACAACTTTCTCCTTTTAAGTGGCTTCTGAATTGGTTCTCATTGCTGTCTTGCTCATTCTTTATCCTTAAGAATGGTTTAGACAAATCTGGAAGTTTGTAAAAGTTACATTTTTTTTAAAAGAGAAAGCTTGTTATAGAAAATGAACCCCAAGAAGTCACTGTTGAAAACTTTACACCCAAAGTTGCACACAAAAACATGTTATTTGTAGCAGATCTTACGGGATTCCCCTTCCCAGCTGGCACACCCATTGCTCAATGGCTGTGACTGGTGGCTCAGAGCTACTCGCTTCTCTGGAGGATTGCCTTTGGCTGATCAGAGCCACCTTGCCTCTGTGAGGTCTCTGTCTCTGTCTCCACAAGAGGCTGGCCGATGACTGACTGACGCAGGTTATAACAGCCAGCCTCCTTCCCTCTGGGCAGGGCAACCCCTGTGGTACAATTCATCCTCCATATCTCCCATGGAATCCATCTGAATCTAACTTTATCTCACGCCCTGAAAAGTTTCTCCTGGGAGCAGGCCTGCAATGAAGCATTTACACAGGAGTTTCCATCTCTGGCTCTGTTTCTAGGCAGCTTGACCTAAGACTCTGTTTTAATTACCTATTTTGATTCCAGAAGTTGGTTAGGCTCTAGAAACAAAACAAAGTAAACATTTGGGCCACTAGACTTACTATGGCTGGAATTAGTAACTGTTTCTGTAGCTAATGGGTAACGCTCATCTTTCTCTGATTATCAGTAACTAGATAAAGAAAATATCTACGTATTTAAATCACTTCAACAGACCGAACGTGAATCTGCTTCAACAAACTGTTACTCTTCTGATCATCCAGGTCTGGGTCTTCATCCCTGTGCCTTCTTTTGGTTTACCTTGCCTCTAGAGACTAAAAGAAGGTTAAATCCCTTATTGAGCACTGACTGTGTAGACACAAAGCTAGAAACCTTACGGATGTAATGCCGTTAGATTCTCAAGATGGTGTATTGAGGGGCAGATACATATCCCTACTTTATAGAGGATGAAATTAAGATTCAAAGACAATTTATGACTTGATCCATGGACATGCAGCTAGTAAACTGAGGTTCAGAAACAATTTGTAACTTGATCCGTAGACGTGCAGCTAGTAAATGGCAAAGTTCGGATTCAAATCCAGGTCTGCTGACTACAAAAACCACATTCTTAACCAATTTACACAGTGTCAATTTGAAGATAAGGACATGAATAGAGGAGAGTATTTCCTTCTAGACTTAAGAGCCTACATCTACATTTCTGCAGCACTATTGGTATCCCTTTTCCCACACCATCCCCACCCCCAGCTTCTGTATGCTTTTCCAGCAAGCTCCCCCATGACCCATGATTCAATTCATTGAATTGCCTTTGAGCTCTGGAATAGCCTTACCAGCAACCCCTAGGCTATAATTATTAACAGATGCAGGAATCCAAAAGCCTAGTACTTTTTGCCTGTTCTCTACAGCTCCCTGTGGGTTAAATTGAAGCTGGGGCTTCACCAGAAAACTCAGGCTTGTCTGTCTTCCTTCACTTTCCAAACACTAGTCCCCCCAGGAGCGTTTTCTCAACAAATCACCTGTTCCTGAATTCTTGGCTCAGTGTCTCCTTCTGAGAGAATCATAACTAAATCAATATACATAAAGGATGAAGCAGACAAATACTAATAAAATCACTTTGGCATTCTGGAATGGTGGGTGAACTTGTTTTATTTTTTCAAAGAAATAATTCTGTTGCTTATTGAAAAGTCATACATGCTCATTGCTAAAGAAAGAAAATATAAATTAAAATAAGACAATAAAAGTTAATTCATAATACTAAAACCCAGAAAAATTACTATTTGAGTGTTGCATATTTACATGTCTAAGATTATACATACCATTTATAATGTTTATTTTTAATGTAACTTTGATATGCTATTTTTTACGCCAGTAAAATGTCCTCTACAAAATATTTTTTTAATGTTTACTTTTGAGAGAGAGAGAGTGAGAGCAGGGGAGGGACAGAGAGAGACGGTGACACAGAATCTGAGGTAGGCTCCAGGCTCCAAGCTGTCGGCACAGAGCCTGATGTGGGGCTCAGACTTACAAACTGTGAGATCATGACCTGAGTTGAAGTCAGACTTTTAACCGACTAAGCCACCCAGGCACCCCCCCTACAATATATTTTTTAAGCTTGTATAATGTTCTCTACTATAATTTTTGGGAGTGAAACCAAGTCCTCAGTTGATGCTGCTGGTCCATGGGCCACTCTTTGGTTGGTACTTTTAGGGCCATCAAAGAACTCTGGCTTTGTGCTGTTAGGGTTTAGACTTAAACTTGAAATAAACTTAGTCACTCAAATGTTCCTTCACACAGTTCCCATTCAAACATGTTGTTGAGCCACTCAAATGAACATAAAACACTTCGTATATGGGGAAGAGGATTAATAGGACTTGACACTGGCACTTTCAGCATACATTGCAAATGGCTGAAGGTGATCACAGAACACCACTGTATATGAAACTAGCACTGAGGAAGTGTGGTATTTGCTGGGGTGAGAGCAGAAAGTGAGATGCTCTGAAAGTCTGCTATTGCAGACTCATTTTCCTTATACCTGAATAAAACCATGGTGGGCATTTCTCCCCCCAACATATTCAAGAAATAAAACATCCTCTAATTATTGGAGGAAACAACATGTCTTGTTCTCAGGAGCCATGTTGAAGGGACTTCTACTGGCAAAATCAGGGGCAATTTGAACATCAAAATTATGTTAGTAAAGGATTATAAACTCATTAAATGAAAAAGGAATGCACAGGTCCATATGGATTTAAATCCATAAGAAGAAGATATCGCTCTGTCCCAAAATAGAAAGCTAACTAGGAAATGTAGAAAGAATGATGAAATAAGTAACTCGTCTTATGACAGCCATCCTCGTAGTAACTATTTCAGGCAAGAATCCTCATGAGTACTAAAACTAGTGGGTGACAATTATGGGAGTAATCAGAAATTTATATAGTTTCATAGGTACTATTTGCAAGATACTTATTAAGTACAAAGGAAAAAATAATTACAGTAGAGATACTGGATAGATACCACTTTAACCAAGAGATTAACATTCACAAAGTTTGCATCACATGTCAACATCACATACCTCCTGATATGATGTACTGAGAAGGGTACAATATCACATCTGTGGTATTCCTGCCTAGCACGTGTCACTTGAATCTATCCTGAGGAAATAGAAGACCTCAAAATTGAAGGGCATTTTCAAAATAACTGGCATGTATTCTTCTAATATATCAATGTCATAAAGAAAAAATGAAGATTGAGGAACTTTTTTAAACAAAAGAGATGACAGAGTTGGGACAACAAAACACAACTTGTGATCTGGGATTTTCTTTTGGTATAAAGGATATTATTGGGACAAATAGCAAAATCTGAATAAGGTCTGTAGACATGACTAGTTAATTCAAATATTAAATTCCTAATTTTGACAGGTATAATATGATTACATAAAAGAAAGTTTTGTTTTTTGGAGATACATACTGAAGTATTTAAGGGTAAGGGATATTATGTCTTCAACAGACACGCAAATAGTCCAGGAAAAAATAATTACACACACACACACATGCGCGTGCACACACACACATACATATATGGAGAGAGAAGGAGAAAGAAGCCATGTGGTTAACATGTGGGTAATCTGGGCAAAGAATATATAGGGATTCTTTGTAAAATTCTTGTAACTTTTCTGTAAATTAGACATTAACTCAAAACTTTAAAATTATTAAAAATAGACACATGAAAAACCTCATGAACAAACAAAATTTAGTTCTAAGAGCAAATGTCCAGGCTCCCTAACACAAATCTTGTAAGGAATTCCAGCTCAAGCCTGCCTCAAGGGAAAGTGGGCCTGGTTAGCTACTTGCTCACTCATCCAGCTTCCTATCTTCACAGATAGAAAGTGAGGGAGGGGATAAAGCAAAGGGCCTTCATTGTATATGGCTGACCGAGTTGTAATCTGGAGTTGGTAGCCTTTGGTAAGGCAGATCCCAAAGTAGACTCTTTTTGTCAGTGGGGCTTTTGTGGATGTTTTTGGAGCTTCTGCCCAGCACTCACTGCATTTCCTGGTGTGGGTGATGCCTCCCCCAGCTTTTTACTCAGTAGTACACCTCTAGTGATGGCCAGTTTTATGTCCCAATTTGGCTAGGCTAGGTTATAGTACCCAGTTACTTAGTCAAACATTAATTGTAGGTGTTGCTGTAAAAGTATAGGTGTAGGTGTGGGTGCAATTAACATCTACAATTAATTGGCTTTATATAAAGGAGATTATCCTCCATCATCTAGGTGGGCCCAATCCTTTCAGTTGAAAGAACAGAACTGAGGTTTCCCTGAAGAAAAAATTCCACTTGTGAACTGTATGGAGAGCTCTCACCCAAGACTTTCTAGCCTGGACTTCCTGATGACCTGCCTGCCAGCCCCCATAGTCATGTAAGTCAGCTCCTTGCAATACATCCCTTTCTCTATCTATCTATCTATCCATCCATCCATCTATTATTATCATCTATCACCTATCTATACTACTGGTTCTATCTCTCTGGTAGAATCCTTTTCCAAGTATCATCTTCTGGCTCAAATACCACTTGTAAGTATTCTTGGTAGATCTCTTAAATTCCCCACTTCTCTCTTGCCCACCCTGCCCATGCCTTGAGAAAAAAAAAATCACATGCGATACCTAGTCCTTCTTTATCATATGTATATTTTTTTGGCATCTGGAAATTTCGCTCCAAGTTTCAACTATTGTATGAATACTAGTTGAACTGTTTCTCAATTGCACAGGACCCTGGGGGCACATCCTCCTTGCTGGGGAAATGTTTATTTTGTAGTAAACAGAAGATAAGGGAATGCACTTTTAAAGTTTTTGCTTGGGGGACTCAGAATCATAACTAATACTGTAGTTGTTATCTTAGTTTGGGTCCTTCCAGAAGCAACCTCGAGACAAGGGTAGGTGTACATATTTCAGAGGTGACCTTGACAAAGATCTGAAGGTATGGGAGAAATGTGGCAGGACAGGGAAGGGAAGGCTACCAATGAAGGGTGTGTTATCAAATTACCACTGCTGGCAATGTGATCTTAACCTCTTGGGGGAACTTGAGCAGTCAATAGGAATGCTCACTTCCAAACATTCCAACCAGAGCGGTGAGGGAGCAGGGGTGTTAATACACTGCATCTGTTCACTCGCTGGTTGACAGCTGCTTCTCAGAGGCTCTTGTTCTCGTGTATTTGGGCCCTACTCTACAAATTTAAGTGTCAGAGTCCGCCTTCCAGCATCTGAATATTAGGCCTGCTTCAATCAAGGAGAAAGGGATGGAGTGCTGACAGTGTCTGCTATAAGTGCCAAAGCTTATTTGACCCAGGTATCTAATATATACCATGTACGATGGTGTGTAGGAAACAAACTCCTTCCTTAACGGGTTAGAACTACTTCTCTTCCCTACTATTAAATTGTTTTCATCAATTTCCACTGGATTATATATTTAGCAAACATAATGGGTGTACATTTTGTAAATTTTTTGACAATAATGTTATATTTATAACCAAAATGCCATTTATTCTACTACATCCTTAAAGAAGATTAAGGGGTTTATCCAGAATGACATGTAATTCATTGCAAAATAAAATACACCTTCTCTAGATAGCTCAGAATATTTATAGCTGTTAAAGCAAAAACAATTATTTGGTTACAAATTCTTCATTTGTGGATTGCTTTGACTTTGATGGAAATACCGACTTTCTCCCTGGGCCTCAAAATGTTGACCCCAAGAAGCAACTGCTATGATCTAGGTCTTGAAGGCAGCTTCCAAGGCTTGAGCTTTCTCTGTGATGTTCTTCTGAAAGGGCATCATGAAGTCTTCAAAGTCTACCTCGTAAGTGAACCTCTCCCGCCGCAGCTCCCTTTTCCTGATCAGCTCTGCTGTTGTGGCTTCAGGACTCCAGATCTTAAAACAAACAACCATATCCAGAGCAGGCATGAATACGAAAGCCAGCCAAATACGTCAGTATCCACACAGTGTCCAGTATGATTAACTTAAAACTATCAAATTTACTTCTAAATCTATTTTATCTTATGTGTTCCTCTTACATGAGGAAGAGGAGTTACATGGGCATCACTAATTCTGATGGTGACTGTTTGGACACCTGAAATGCTTTTCAATTACCTCTGATTATCCTCTGCTGTTCATTTTTGGGATGTCAAAACAAGGAAGAGATGGAATTAGAAGATCATTTGGGTTTGTTACCTTTATGTCTTATGGGGAAGTCATAAGAAAATTATTTTCATAGTAGAAGGCAGAGGGGGCTGATGGTCTCTTATTCAGCATGGCTTGATGGGGATTGGCAAGACCACTCTTGTTCTCCATAGATGTCTCCACCTCTTTAATTGTGGATATTTAGGAAGCTACTGAATAAATCCAGTGTTGCGTAGTATGAAACTCCCAAGTGAGATGGTAGTAAGAGTACTGGGGTCTGAGAAGTACCAAGAAAATGTGTCTATTGAACTTGTGACCAAATGGGGACAGGGAATGGCATTGACCAAAGAATACTTTAGGTTTTCAAGGACAACTAAAATGTTAATATAGAAATAGTAATAGAGGAAACCAGATATTGGAAGCTAAAGAAGGTGAACTTACTGAGTTGAAGCAGCAGGAATTGGCAAAAGGATACCTTCATATCATAACTGTGAAAGATAATCTTTGGACATTTGTTTGGGTGTTCTGCATGAAATGTATTTAGAAAATGATATGAATTTACAGCATGTTATGAAGATCTTTCCAAAGTACTTACCCTCCGTGGAATAAATGTAATATCCACTTTCTTGGTATAACCACTGGTAATCAATGAATTGAGATAAACCACATTATCCTTATGTACTTTCTTTTCCTCTGATATGGATGGTACATAAACTGATGAAAGTGGTTCCTGGAAATGAGACAAAAGAAAAACCAACCCTATCAATTGCAAAAACCTATATTACACTTTTTTTTATATTATTTGTTGTTCTGTATCTTGCTCTGAAGCCAAGTAAAAATAAAAATGTTACTATATAAATTATAATTTGAAATGAAATAGAATATTATAACTTTGGATGGAGGAAGATAACTAGTTTGCTTTGTTTAACTCTACTTTATTAGTAGTATTGGTAACAGAGCATTTAAGTCTTCAAGATACCCATTATTTATCTATGGTCACTGATTAACTAGAAAAATTAAATTATCCTACTAAAATGATAATGATGTATGTAGTAGAAGCTTAGCTGATTGATCATCCTTCACCTCTGGCCATTCTTACTCTCATCCCCTCCATGTTTATTACTCCTTACTGTTGATTGTCCTCCATGTTTGTTATAATCCCTTCACCCTCTTCACTTCCTACCACCTTACGTTTCTCCAACCCTTTCCAATTTCCAATTCCAATATTAGAGCTTTTCCTTTTTGAATTTCATCCCTGACCTATGTTTGCCAAGGATCACCAGGGATTCCTCCTGCTTCCCTAAAAGAAGCTTCTAGCCTACTTAGAAATGCACTTCAACTGATGAATGGATAAAGAAATTGTGGTTTATATACACAATGGAATACTACGTGGCAATGAGAAAGAATGAAATATGGCCTTTTGTAGCAATGTGGATGGAACTGGAGAGTGTTATGCTGAGTGAAATAAGTCATACAGAGAAAGACAGATACCATATGTTTTCACTCTTATGTGGATCCTGAGAAACTTAACAGCAGACCATGCGGGAGGGGAAGGAAAAAAAAGGTTAGAGAGGGAGGGAGCCAAAATATAAGAGACTCTTAAAAACTGAGAACAAACTGAGGGTTTTATGGGGGGTGGGAGGGAGGGGAGGATGGGTGAGGTGTATTGAGGAGGGCACCTGTTGGGATGAGCACTGGGTGTTGTATGGAAACCAATTTGACAATAAATTTCATACAAAAAGAAAAAAGAAATGCACTTGGGCTTCGCTGCTAATGACAAAGTCTTGATCTCTCAGTAATCTCTATGGGCAAAAACCTTAAACTTCTGGTAGTTTAGAGGCACCCACATCACTCCAGATTACCAGGAACAGTCACTTGACACTTTTAAAACTTCTAGAGTCATTCTGCAGGATATCCAAGTCACAGGTGGCCCCATATCCCAGGGTTCATTGGTAGTCATTAGAATCCCTTAGGGGGTGCCTGGGTGGCTCAGTCAGTTAAGTGTCTGACTCTTGATTTCAGCTTAAGTCATCATCTCATGGTTCATAAGTTTGAGCCCCACATTGGGTTCTGTGCTGACAGCACAGAGACTGCTTGAGATTCTCTGTCTCCCTGTCTCTCTCCCTCCCCTGTGCTCTCTCTCTCTCTCTCTCTCTCTCTCAAAAATAACCATTAAAAAAATAAAATTCCTTAGAAGGAAGGTAAGATGTGTAATGAAAAATTATGATACCATAATGAAGGAAAAACATGCTTTGCTTCATTCTTCTCACCCTACTTCCCTGTCTAGGGTGTCTCATCAAATCTGTATAACTCAGAACCAAATATATACATATCCAATGCCAATTCTTTTTTCAACATTCTAATTGTGTTTGGCTGAACCATCTTGGTTTTTACATGGATTTTATTTGCAATGAGCACTTTTTAGACTTTTCCATACTAGGAATTTCTTTGCTAGCTATTTCTTTAAAAGTACTGCATAATAGTGCTGACAATATGGGTTGTATATTATTGTGCCCATGCTGTATAACCACATGTACATAATGACACTGCCCTACCCCCCAACAAGTTTTTAATAGGTTCTAGTTACTAATGGGTAGTCCATTGCTTTTCTTACCTCCTCTTTCTTAATTTCAGGGCCTTCAGTCTTCATTTTAGGAGGTGGCTTGCCTTTCATTTTTTGATTTTCTGCTGGTTTTGGCAAGCTATCCAGCTTTTCTTGAATCAAACTAATTATTCTATAGTCAGCATACGCCTTTGCAATATCCATGGCAGTGTGCCCTGTTCAAGACATAAATTCAGAATAACAATAAACAGATTGATAATAAGCCATGTAGAAAACCTCAGCACATCAGCCCTTAGCATACAGTAGTAAAGGTGATTAGTAAAGCAAATGGTTATATGTAGGGTCACAAAGCTAGATCAGATATTCTCTAAGGTGGACCCAGCTCTAAGATCTCATAATTTAAAGTGCCATTTACTGGCAACACAACCTTTTCTTGTTTTTGTTTTTTTTAAGCGTGTTTCTTAAAAAGTTGATAGGAAATACTGGCAGGATATTTACATGTGAATATTTGATTGATGGTTCTCTTCCCACATTGCGTACATTTCCTTTTGTGTGATAATTTTACATTATTCTCCCCTTCCCATGATATAAGGAGGTATATTCAAAAAGGCCTGAGGAAGCTGGTGTCACAGTGTGCTGTGCACATGGCTGGGTATTATGACACCTGTAATATCCTCAAGCAGACCTAAAACAATACTACCAGTGACTCAGAGGAAGCCTGAAGCAGACAGAAATACTAATGCTCTCTCAGATCAAAAGGAAGCAACAGCCTCCACTATAAGAAAATGATACCTCCAAGCAATAAGGTCAAATAGTTATTCAAATTTTTATTTATTCTTCAGGTGTGATATAAGCTAGGCCTCCCATTTATGTCCTAGAGAGAAACTCAAATTCAGGAATTTGTTCAGCTTTGGAAAGAATCCACATTCTATAGTCTTTAAACTATGTCATTTACTAGGAATTGACAGTTGTAACAGTGTGAAAACTCTGAACATTGGTGCAAGCCCACAAACTAATGCTTATAGGACTATAGTGAAATAACCACAGAAATTAAGAGTGGGTAATTAGAGGGGTGCCTGGGTGGCTCAGTCAGTTAAGCGCCCAACTTCAGCTCAGGTCATCATCTCACGGTTTGTGAGTTCAAGCCCCACATCAGGCTCTCTGCTGTCAGCACAACACTCTCAAAAATGAATAAACATAAAAAAAAAAGAGTGGGCATTTAGAAATTTTTAGATATATTTGATAGAAGAATTTTCTGTCATTTTAATCTAGTGATTACAAAAACCCTTGTATTTCATGTTTTTTCTCATTTCATTTTCTAGGAAGTCACTTTTTCTTGTACTTTACACAAGTATCCATCCATGACAGATTGCAAACATAAAGCACTGATCCTTTCACACCAGTGATTGAGAGGCACTCCACAGAAAACCAACTTGTGTAACATTCAACTTAGGCTTGCATTTGCAGTAGTAACTCTCACAGGGAAATGTGGTCCTACAAGAATAGAATCAGAAGAGGTTTGGAATCTAAATTCTCCTTTTCTGACTGTAACTATATCAATGATATGAACACATACCTTTTCTATTTTCCAGTTGGAATTTAGCACCGATATCAAGTAGGTATTTTACAGTATCCAGTCTGCAGCTCTCAATAGCCCTAGTTAAAGGAGTGGTGTTGTTGATGGAGACTGCGTCTATCACAGCTCCAGATTTTACAAGAAGCTCAACAATATCTTGCTGGCCTGTGTGGCATGCAAAGTGAAGTGGAGTCCACAGGAAATTATCTGTTGCATTAACGTTAGCCCTATAAAATAAGACAGATGCACAAGCTAAATATATGGGTTGTTCCAAGCATTGGAGGCTGAACGTGCAAAGCCAGATTTCATACAGTTGTCCAGCTATAAACGAGGGAAGCTCTGAGTAAAGTTAAACTCTGTGCCATAATTTTTCTTGACTCGTGCTCTGCATTATCTGACAGTCTTAATTTTCTTTGCATAAATACACATTTTGTTTAGTTTTTAAAGGCACTTAGATCCCAGGGGTTGCACTTTTTGCAAAGGTTAAAATTAGGGAAAATTATATAACTGGATCCAATGAAGGTAAAAACTGATAGGAAATATTAAAGTCATGTTATTTCACTTTGAGTCTACTTTCTCTGAATGTTATAGATTTTTAAATGCACCTTCATTATTAAAATTCTAAGCATCTAAGTGTAGTATTTTAAATGTCAGTTCTTTTTAAAAAAAATTCACTGCCGGGGCGCCTGGGTGGCTCAGTCGGTTAGGCGTACGGCTTCGGCTCAGGTCATGATCTCACAGTTTGTGAGTTCAAGCCCCGCATCGGGCTCTGTGCTGACAGCTCAGAGTCTGGAGCCCACTTCGGATTCTGTGTCTCCCTTTCTCTCTGCCCCTCTCCCACTCACGCTGTCTCTCTCTGTCTCTCTCTCTCTCTCTCTCTCTCTCTCTCTCTCTCAAAAATAAGTATTAAAAAAATTTAAAAAAATTCACTGTCGAAAAGTTCAAATTCTCATTAATTACTTTATACTCCCTCTAGATAATATACAAATTTGAATACTTCTTTGACCTTCGCCCTTATAGTGATAATAATAACAACTTTTATCAAATATGCAATTGCTTTGCTAATAAGTGATTTACATATTTTAAATGATTTGATCTTGAAAATCTGTGAGCTGAGTCCTATTAGAGCCCCATTATAAAAATGAGGATATGGAGGCACAAAAAAGTTAAGAAACTTACCCCAGGCTATTCAGCTATGGTACAAGAAAGAATTAAACCTGAGAAGTTGCTTTAGATTACAAAGTTAAATAAAAATGTGATGCTTTGATATTTTAAAGATATTTACAAATGAACAAAGGAGGTTCTGGAGGAGAGAAGGGACATGTCATCATGGCCATTGTACCACTTGTTTAAATTTGTTAGGATCCTCCCCCCCCCAACACATACACAAGAGACAGATTAAAAAGCAACATGTAAAATGAATAAGTTCTAGAGATCTACCATACAATAGTGTGATTATAGTTAATACTGTATTGTACACTTATAATTTGTTAAGAGGGTAGATCATGTTATGTTTCTCCTACAATAAAATTCTTGGGGCACCTGGGTGGCTGAGTCAGTTTAAGTGCCTGACTCTTATTTCTGCTCAGGTCATTTCTGCTCAGGTCATGATCTAGGTTTGTGAGTTTGAGCCCCTCAACCGGCTCTGTGCTGACAGTGCAGAGCCTGCTTGGGATTCTCTCTCCCCATCTCTTTCGGCCCCTCCCCCCACTCACAGGCAAGTGCATTCTCTCTCGCTCAACAATAAATAAATTTTAAAAATTATCTTGGTAATTTAAAATAAAATAATAAGTGACCTACACACCATGTAGGTAAAGCTCTCTAGTAAAGCAACTTTGTGCGTAGTTTTTATTGGTAAGCTATCTGTGCGTACACACATTCCCAGGTTCCCATTAGCCAACTTTCCCATGCAAGGTCTATCTCTAATCTAGATTTCAGAAATGAAGCTCTTTCTTTGCCCTAAAATTCTGGAGTTGAATATAAAGACCCATGAAATTTAAACCTCACTCAAGAAAGAAAACCCACCCTTTTTCAAGAAGAAACTTGACAGCATCCATGTTTCCACTGGCACATGCAGTCATTAGTGGTGTTTTGTAATAATTATCCTTCATATCCACAGGTATTCCTGATTCAAATGCCTTTTTCAGAGAAGCCAGGTCTCCTGCCTTGGTGACGAAATTAATATTTGAAAATACCTTCCCTGGATCATCAATGTACCAAGCGGAGTCATCCTGAATGGGATGTTCTGGTGGATGGTCTCGGTTAAACCGATTGCAATCAGTTATATTCTTGTAGGTTTCAATCATGTAATAGGGTGGCCCGCCATCACTCCGTTGGGGAAATACGTGGTCAGGGATGATGCAGATTGGGAGGGGTAAAACAAACTTGCCTTTCTTTACCTTTTTGGCCATCCCTTTTTTCTTTTTCTTGGGCCCATATGATCCCAAGACGTAAGCCTTGCTTAAGTATCTGGTTCCTTTAAAGAAATCATTAATATTGACCCCACCTCCCCGTAATTTTTCATGATATTGAGCTACCATAGCCAGCTGTTCCGAGGTCACAAAATCTTGCCTCTCCTCCAATGTCAACACGAAGTCCTCCTTGCTGACTGTCCCATCACCTCTGTCCACAAATGAAAAGGCTTCCCGAAGGAAAGTCTCATGTTCTAGCGACCAGTCATGAAGTCTAAGGGCCCAGAGTGGATTCGGATTTTTGGCTCCTGGCCGTGCCAGTTTATTAGCGGTTCGCTCTGCCCTCCGTATTTCTTTGTTTGCTGCTTTGAAACCGCCTTCTTTGGCCACAGCTCTGGGTGTTTTATGATCTAAGTTCTTCCATTTCAGGTCACATCCTAGAACATGAAGCATCATTATTATGAATATTGCCCAGGCATCTGCATGGCTCTGCGAATGACATTCATCAAACCCTTTTCTTAATTTTGATCTATTAGTCAAAAATTTATCCCCTATAATTACCAGATTAAGCTGTGATTTTTTTTTCTGTGAGCTTCACTTTGGTGAATTCTGAAATATGTTTCCAATTTATATTCTCTGCCCCTAAAGAATTAGGACATTGATCCCTATAGATATTTGAAACAAATATCATTTTGGCATACTTGCTAAGCAGACCTGCTCCTAAAAAAAGAAAAGAGTGAGGGTAATATTTGAATATAGAAAGAAGCTGGGTTCAGATAGCTTACTGGGCCATTAGGAACTCAGAATGCTGCACCTGCTTCTTTTTGAATGATTATGACTGCAAACTTATGTACGATCTTAAACTGTATTCTCCACAGAATCCATTTAATTTCTATTGATCTGCTGTTTTGTGATAAGGTCATGTGAACAACCTAACCCAGGAAAAACCAATTTGTTCATCGAATCTGAAAGACTTCCAGTATTACATTTGTGCAAATCAGACACTAAAATTCATTTTCCTTCTTGGTCCCTTCCTTAAAATGATGACACCAACATTACACGTAGGTATTCCCCAAATAAATAAACTTCTCCGGGTACATTGGAGAATCGGCTTAGTGCCACTAGGAAGGTTGTGCTGTCTATAGTAAGTGTCTTGAGACATTAAAAATCCGTTATGTATATAAATAAGTCAGACAATGAAGAAGCTCTTTCTAGTGTTTTGCATCTAGAAGAAGCTTCTCCTGTTGCTTTGCCAACATCACATAATCAAAGAAGATTGCTCCCCAATCAGTATGTCTAGCAATGAAAATGTACAGGTGGCTGCGTGCAGAAATAAAGCATGCCCTGCCAATACTTTATAGTTGTATTCCTTGTCAAAAAGAAAATTAGTCACCAGTGCTTTTGAAGATTGATACTTCCTTTGGTATTGTCAAACTGAACATTTTATACTAAGACTGATAATTTTAGTAGTGATAGAAAAACTCAAAAAGAGTATTATGAGAATAAGGATTCTAAAATTTCTATATTAAACAGTGACTTATCGAAAAGGGGGCCTGAGGCTGGTCTCGACAGTATAATTCCATAGCAACTTCAAGAATGCTGTTTTTATTTAGCTTTTTCGCTTCTTCAAGGTGTCGAGGGGTTTATCTACCATCTCCCAAGCCACTGCTTCTATATTCACCCCTAAGGATCAAAGGATCTTAAAGCTGTTTGATCTTGCCTTCTTATGCTCCCAGTTTCCTCCTAGTTAGAAACCTTTATGTGGATAAAAGTTTCCAACATCCCAGCTTAAAGATCTGAAGGCGTTTTTTTCTCCTCTGGCCTTGGGACTTTTTATCTCCTCCCTTATAATTAGTAAATACAGATCCATTCATCCCCTTTGTGACTTATGACCTGTGGCCGAAGGTACTCAACTTACAGCTAGTGTGGGCTGACAAGCCAAAGGCCCATGAGAAAGAGAACTCTCCTGGGGTGCTTCCCTAGAACTGTTCCCAGCTCCCTGCTTCTGCCCTTGGATATGACACTCACACTGCTTACTGAGACTTGTAAATTGCTCTAGCAACAGGAAGAAGATGGTTTAATGTGGGAAACAGTCCAGCCTTCACATTTAAGTATAGAAGACACTAAACCCAAGGAGTTAACTCAGAAAAGAGCATTTAATTGTTAATGCATTGTTTGTTGTTGCTCTGACTGCCTTAGATCTAAGATTCAAAAGGTGAACATGTAGTTGGTAACACTTCTGTTATGGAATTAGGTCACCCACATAGGATCTAGTGAAGTGGTTGTACCTCCAAACATGCAAGAGAACTTAGAATGCTTTCAGCCACTTGTTTTAGAAACACGGTTTAGGGGCACCTGGGTGGCTCAGTCGGTTGAGCATCCGACTTTGGCCCAGGTCGTGATTTCATGGCTTGTATGTTCGAGCCCCACATCGGGCTCACTGCTGTCAAGCCTGTCAGTGCAGAGACTGCTTTGGATCCTCTGTCCCCTTCTCTCTCTGCCCCTTCCCCACTTGTGTTCTCTCTCTTTCTCAAAAATAAATAAATCTTAAAGAAGAAAACATGGCCTAGTCTTATGATTCTGCCAGGAAGATGAAACCTTTCTGTGTCATTGGGCAAGGCCTTTGGCGTGGCCTACGCTCTGGCCAAATGTGCTTCTCAATTTGCTTTCTGTGACTTTCTCCCAGGAGTATATAGATGATAGAGAATGTGCCTGGTGATGTTTGTCCTAATAAGAAAGCAGTTAACATGTTAAAGTTGAAGAATTGTCTTAATCTGGGAAGATCTTTTGTTTTTAGAAATAAATTATGTTAAAAATGCAATATCAGGAGTGCCTGGGTGACTCGGTTGGTTAAGTGTCCAACTCTTGATTTCGGCTCAGCTCATGATCTCATGGTTCGTGAAACTGAGCCTTGCACTGGGCTCTGTGCTGACAGAGTGGAGCCTGCTTGGGATTCTGTCTCTTCCTCTCACTCTGCCCTTCCCTATGTGTATGTGCACACACACTCTCTTTCAAAATACATAGACATTTGAAAAAGAAAAAAAATGAAATGTCAGAATAAACTGCTGATAGTGACAAATGTGCAAACAAGACTGATGAGACCGTTTATGGGGCAAAAGTTGCATTTGATACACGTTCCTTTCTTTATTTGTTAAAAGTGTTTGGGGCGCCTGGGTGGCGCAGTCGGTTGAGCGTCCGACTTCAGCCAGGTCACGATCTCGCGGTCCGGGAGTTCGAGCCCCACGTCAGGCTCTGGGCCGATGGCTCGGAGCCTGGAGCCTGTTTCCGATTCTGTGTCTCCCTCTCTCTCTGCCCCTCCCCCGTTCATGCTCTGTCTCTCTCTGTCCCAAAAATAAATGAACGTTGAAAAAAAAAATTTTTTTTAATAAAAAAAAAAGTGTTTATTGGGGGACGATGGGGGGGAAGAGTAGGAGTTTGTATAAGTTCATAAAAAGTAAACGTGAATTCGTTATTGCACTATTAGTTACGCAAGCACATTATTTATGTTAGTGGTTACAATATAGGATCTCTATGTCTCAGGGATTCCTGAGATTCTCTGCTGTGTAGAGGACAGAAAAGCAAAAGTACTTTCTCTGCTGTATTCTAGAGTCATAGGGCTTTAAGTTTTTGCCTATTACTCAAACTGGGGAAAAAAAAAAAAAGCAAAAAACCAAACCCATTACTACAACGTTCAGCAGAATGCAGTTCCACTTTTCACAAAGTTAAAAACTTTTAATGTACTTTAAGTTAGCATGTAATTGGCACCAAATGGATCCAGATCTTTAAACTTAATTGGCTAATATTCCCATTTTAAGGACTACATTAAGCTATACATGCATAGTTTATATTCCTAAATTAATAGGTACCTAGAAGCTAAAGGTAAACCGAAAATAAATTTCAAATTTTCCATGAAAATTTTCATTTTATCTTTCTCCCTAAAATATTTCCCCTATAATTTCAAATGATTTAGGAAAGTTATCCTTGACACAATTGGACAATTTTTTAATGAAATAATTAAGAATGCAGACTAAAAGACATAGTTTTCAGTGTTTGTCCTTCAGATTGGTGGACATTTTTAAAAGGACTTTAAAAACTATAAGCATTTTAATAATTAGCCGACGAATGAACAATCCTCTTTAGATTTTTAATGACAACCTAAAAACATTTCAGAAAATGAGTCTTCATCACCTTAAGACCTGATTCATGATTTCACAGAAGGTAGAGTAAGAAAAAATTTTCAATTTTCTTTCTACATATATAACTGAGGATGGGCTATTGAAAAAGATATGCAACTGACAAGTGGCAGGCCCAAACTGTCTGCTCATCTGCAACATGGGTAAATCATAACTGCTTTAAACATAAAATTGCTAGACACTTTTACCTCGCTGAGCTATATATTTGCAGCAATCTGCAAAACCGCCCATGGCAGCATAATGAAGTGGTGTGTTCCCATTCAATGCAATCAGCCCCATGTCTCCCTTGTAAGCAAAAAGCAGCTTCAATATCTGCAAAATAAACAGTGGATATAGTAGAGGAATAGGAACATACATTTATTGCATGAAGACTGACACCCCAACTTGTTATCTAATAGTTACTTATGCTACATGTGGCTATTTAAAATTAAATCGAATTAAATAGAAAACCATTAAAAAAAAATCCAGTTCCTTAGTTTCACTAGCCGTATTTCAAATGCTCAAAAGCCACATGTGGCTACTGAATTATATGGCACAGATATACAACTTTTTCACCATTGCTGACAATTCTATCAAATAGCTTTGACCAAGAGTTTAGAAAAGTTGATACTCATCTAGGGCATGCTATCTTGGTGAATTCTAGTAATTCTAGAAAGCATCAGCCTATAGAAAACATTATCAGGGAAAAAAAGTCTTTACCAAATGTGGCTTCTATTGTGATGTATATTTTAATTGTGGGGACAAGACTCAATGACAGAAACAAAGATAGCTATGTAAAAACTCAGAAAATTGAGTAAATAAAGTTTAGACGTAATTCAGAATTTAAAAAAAAATAGGATAACATTGGTTCCTATTTCGTTTCTGCAGTGTCATTGTACCTATGAGATATCCTTTACTGGTATGTCCAGAAAACCAGGATACTTAAGAGTTTAAAATTTAAGTGAGTCATTAGATGCACACAAAAACTTAGGGAGATAAGAGTTTGTTGGCATTGTTCTCCCACAGTTTGGTCAAGCCATATTTTGAAGATTTTGATATGTAATGGAGGCATAAAATAAAAAAGTTCTGATTGGCAAAACTTTTAATTTGTCATAGTTAAGAATACAGAAAAACATTATCAGTAATATTAAATGAATAAACTTAGCAAGCAGATAAAACTGAAGGGCTAGAAAGTTTTTAAAAAAACATTTGATCTGAAATATAATTTTAGAATTATCTAGGGAAATCAAGACGGTAACTTCGAAAACATTCTTAGTGTAACCTACGTGATATTAAAACAATTTGTGAAAAGGCGTGAGCAACAGATTTTAAAGCAAAGGGCAGATTATTACATCAAAAAAGCCTCCTTTGGCAGCAAAATGTGCAGCGTGATGTCTCTCATTGTCAAAGGCATTCACTTCACCTCCTCTTTCCAATATCCCTCGGACTAGCTCTAGCACTCCTTCTCTTGATGCTTCCATTAAAGCCGTTCGACCTGTGGACTGGATGAGAAACAGATCAAATGCCGGTTATGCTTGTTATCTTAAATCACTTATTTCATATAAATATGGTCTAAATCCATTTGGACTTAGATTCACACTGACATGTTTAGTTCTCTGTATTTTTATTGGTTTCATGTAACAAATAGGAAAAATGAAGTCAGCTGATCCATGTAGAAGAATTCGAATATCAGAGTCAAGGTCACACCAGATGTCCCTGTGAGAAATCAGGCTATAAAATGCATTTTTTTTGTAAAGAAAGTAGAGCAAAAGGGGGGGAAAGAGGGTAAAGTATATGCTAAAATTAGGTTATAGGTGTTTTCTAATGAGGAAAAAAATTGATTTTTTTATCATCTGGAAATGACTATTAAACAATAAGAAAACTCAATAAAATTGGCCAAACAAGGAAAGGGGGCAAGATAGATACAGGAAACAGCAGGACTACATATTTTCTTTCCAAAAAGATACATTTTTATTAGGCATCAGTGGTATCTTTTCTATTTTTCTCTAATGATCTTTTACCATTATGCATAATAAATACCAATTTTCCAAACGTAATTAGGAAATAGACTGTGGAATCATGGCAATATAAAGATAATGAAAATCTATCATCTTAAAACACTGTGAATAGAAATGAATAGTCTATAAGCTAACAGGATAATTTTACCATAATTAAATGCGAAAATTACACTACTGAGCATCTATAATTTAAAAAAAAAGGAATATATATATATATAATCACAGGAATAGTCATACTGAGTTGATAGCATTTGGATTGGCTCCTTTTTCCAAAAAGGTCAGGCACATATCTTTAACATCATGTGCTTCTTCACACGCTCTAAGGAATATTGGCTTTCCTTCACAGGTAGAGTTGTTGACATCTGCACCATGGTCCAGGGCAATCAATGCACAGCGATAATGCCGCTTAGTAGGCAAAATGCAGTAAAACAAAACACCTGTAGAAAAATAGAATCCCCAGAGAGTATTTAATTAAGTCTCCATATATTTGAACCAGATAGCAAGGAAAAGATAACAATTTTGAAATCCATAATTGGCTAGCTGAAGGTGGTGGAGCAAAGGCATAGTTGCCTTGCTTTTTCCTTCTGTAACCAACTGAAATACCAAGACCGAGAAACAAAAAAAGAAAGTCAACCTTTGATAGAATCAGAAAACAGTTACGACCAAATGCGATCGGACCTGGTTCAGGGGAAGAATCAGAGTGGTGATATGTGAGCCCTTGTCAACCATGGGTTCTTGCAGCCTATATCCCACATGCAGGACTGTGGGTGCTGGTTGGTGGGTTGCTGTGTCCCCTCTGAAACTGCAGAGTGACAAAGGAGGTGGTACTGGATGATAAAATGTGCAGACCAGCCATGTGTAGCGGTCAGTATAGCAGCACTGAGAAGACAAAGTACATGACAAGGGGCTCTACCATTTTGGCAAATCGTTTTGTTCCAATGAATAAAGGAAAATGCTAAATCCCCTGACCCAGAACTTATGACATATAGGTCCTCAATATAATTCATGTCAAAAATGTACTACAGATCAGAGGTATTGTAATCTAGGCAAACAACAGTCAGGCTCCAAACTGACTTTGTAATGACCTTATTCTAAACAGGCTTCATTCAAAGAGGAACAATAAGCAAATAAAAAACTAGCATGTGACCTATTGGGGGGAGGGGGGGTAAGATACTGAAAGAAAGAAACCTGATAGTAAAAGCTAGGCAAAAACTACATACTAGGAAAACTATACCATGTGAAAATTATTGACTGACCTATTTCTATGATAGCAAAGAAGCTAAATATAACTTTTTTCTTCTAAAATAAAAGTACAAAGATAGGCCAAGACCTTTAAAAGAAGGGCTGCTAGGACAATAGAAGATAAATAGAAGGAAAAGATGAAATTAAGCCCGCTGAAGTTAGGAAAGAAATGGTAGAGGAAACTAAAACCACCAAAGAAAGGGAAGTCAAATTGGAAGCAGGAAAAAGGAAAGCAAAACCGTCATCCAGGATGTGGAGGAAAAATACAAAAGAACTAAGGAGAATGTCACAGATGATGGAAGATTTGAAATGGTCTAGAGGCAAAGGAGAGTGAACATGTATGTAATTGGTGTTCAATAAAAAACACCAAGTGGAACAGAAAAAAATGGAGATACAATAGAAAAAAACTTTCTTGAAGTGAAAACCTGAATTTCAAGATTAAAAAAGCATACTTGGGTCTCAGGAAAAATGGATTAAGAAAAATCAATGAGGCATGCGTATGTAAAGCTAGGTAGAGAAGGTGTCCTGTGAGCATCTGGGTAACAGTTCAGATCCTATCTATAAGAAGCAAAAGTCAGTCTGGCCTTGAGATTTTGCTACTGTAATAGTCCATGCTAGAAAATAACTGAAGTGTATCTACAATATCACCTGAGAAAGAAAGTAAGGAGTTTTGTACCTATCAAACTGTTGTTCACATATAAAAGCAATGGACATGTAAGTTTAAGGATGCAAAAAGTTATTGTACTAATCTCTTCTTTCATGGCAAAATATTAATGAATGCCATGTAAACTGCTACTTTAATAAACAAAGGTTTAAGTATATGTAAAGCTATCAAGTTTGCCATTAACCAAAAACAAGCATCCAACTGTGGGTTTCGGCTTCACAAGTTTGAGGCTCATATTGGGCTCTGTGCTGACAGTGCGGAGCCTGCTTTGGATTCTCTCTCTGGCCCTCTGCCACTTGTGCTCTCTGTCTCTCTCAGAGTAATTAAATAAGTAATTAAACTTAAAGAAAAAAATAATAAGTAATTAAACTTAAAGAAAAAAAACCAAAACAAAAAAAAAATCAGTTCTCTTCCCAAGAAAAAAGACAGATGTTAACTAGATTTACTGTGGTGATCATTTTGCAATCCATACAAACATCAAATTATGTGTACACCTGAAACTAATATAATGTTTATGTCAAATATACCTCCGTTTAAAAAAATCAGTAAATAATCGGGGCGCCTGGGTGGCTCAGTCGGTTAAGCATCCAACTTTGGATCAGGTCATGAACTTGTGGTTCATGGGTTTGAGCCCCGCATCAGGCTCTGTGCTGACAGCTCAGAGCCTGGAGCTTGCTTGCTTCAGATTCTGTGTCTCCCTGTTTCTCTGCCCCTTCCCCACTCATGCTCTGTCTCTCTCTCTCGCTCTCAAAAATAAACATTAAAAAATTTTTTTAAATCAGTAAGTAATAAAAATAGATAAAACTACCATTCCAACAACCAAAAAAAAAAAAACTAAACTAAAAACAGACCATTAACCTTAGAAAATATAATACACACAACAAGAAAAAGAATATATGGACCATATAGGAAAATACATTTATACATATTTATTTATATATTTTATATTAAATATAACTTCATAATATAAAACAAATGACAGTTCTGAGGCCAAATCTTTGGGGCATCCAGATAAATATAAATTGGGTAAATTCTACCATTAAATAAAAATCACAATTTATATAAAATCAAAATCTAAATATATTTCATATAAACAGACACATCTAAAATAGGGTTACTCAGAACAGTTAAAACAGAAAGATGGTCAAGGACATGTTGAAAATAGAAAATCAAAGGTACAACAAGTCATATGAGGCAAGAGTGGACCAAAACAACAATAAACAGCAATGCGATCTAGAAATACCAGAGGCTGAATTCATTACAAAAGGCCCTAAGGCACTTATGAAATAGATATTTTATAATGATGGCATGCGTAACTCCCAGTCAAAGTCTATCTGGGCTGACTCTTTAAGCCACAAAGAACATGAATCAAATTCTAAAACTGAAATGGAAATAAAGGGAAAAAAATGGTGGACAGTCAAATTTGCATACTGCATGTAGGACTGGGTATGCATTCCTATAAATGGGAGAACCAATGGAATGGGGGCTCTAAGGAACTAGTCTAGCTTAACCCTTAAAGGGAAGACAGTATTCCATTCTCCAGAATAGACAGACACTAATTAATCCCCAAGGACATAGGAAAGAGTTTTGGCTTAGAGATTTACCTTTTCCATATTCTGCAAAATTGTTCAAAGTACAGTTTAGCCTAAGTATGTCCCACATCCTTCTAAAGATCCAGTAAGTATTTTAACCACTTAAATGTTTGCTTATCTTTTAGGAACAATGTCCAGTGAGGCATACATCAATCCCTGGAAAATAGGATGTTAATGACCAAGACTATGCAAGAAGCAAAACAGTTTGACAAGTGAGAGGACAACTAAGGGATGTGCAAGGTGAGCTAGATGTGTTGAACTGGTGAAGACAGGGCATTCACTCAGTGCAGTAAGCCTACCATGGGTTACACAGAATCAAGTCTCTAGGGGGCTGTACTAACAAGGTTATGTGTGCAACAAGATTTGTACTTGTCCCAAGTTTTGTTTTCTATCTTTAATTCTTCCTATGTGATTTGTCAGATTATTTTCTCATGCATTCATCTTCCAAAACCTTGACAAGCTTAGTATTAATTTGAATGAGCTTAGATAGTAGCCATATGGCTATTGCATTTGCTACAAGTATTCACTTAACCCTGTTTCTAATTTTACTTGTTCAGTTTTAATTTTGCAATTTTAGATTTTTATGACATAAAATGTCTCAACCTTTAAAAAAAACATTTATTTCAAACTCTGGAAGGTAAACTGTTCTCCATTACAGTGTTTCCCCAAAGTACATTCCACAAAACTCCAGGTATATAAGATGCCATAAGGAAAAACTATTTCAAGGGTCAAAGAAATATGGAAAATATCCCTGTATCTAAGAGTCTGACAAATGTGAAATCAACATGTCTCAATTTGTTTTATCCAATGGTTCTCTAATGAATTTGACAGTGGAACCAATTTTGCTTGTAACCCTTATCAACATCTCAGCAATTCAGTGGTCCGTGGAACACTTTGGGATATGATATTCTACAGAGTTTTAAGAGGCTTTTTTTATTCAGGATTTAACATTTTAAAATGCATTTGACCCCTGAATGCATCCGAAGTTCATTTCGTTATGTGGTACTATTAAGTAATTAAATGATTGTTCCTTTTCTTTGTCCTCTCTTATTGTTTTAAGCAAGTCACTTATCAAATACCAAGTCTGGAGAGAATTACAAAAGCGGATTTTGTTCCTGTCAGAAAATATTAACATTAAAAATGGGATTTATTTCTCCAGCGTGGGACTGATGTTAATGGCTTTGTACTTGAAGCAACTCCTTGGGACAACTGATTAAATCTACCAATTTATATTAAGCCTGGTGGTAATTTTCTTGGTGATTTTCACAAGGCTGTGTCAAGTCCTTCTGGAACTTTGAGTTATCTGGGCCAGAAGCTCCCAAACATGGTCTTGAGATGTGATTAGGGAGAACAGAGTAGAGAAGTGGGGGCTATCTCACCTAAACAATAAAGGAAATGACATGTCTCAAGTTGTAAGTTCTTTTTCCAAATACAATTAAATTGACCCTAGAACATTGGAGTTTATGCCGGCATCCACCTTAGTCCTTCCAGTTCCCAACTGTAACCCCCTTTCTACATCAGACTGCTGTTGAGAGGTGCCAAAGTCCTTTTGGAGCCCAAAAGAACATTATTTGATGTTCTAAAGTATCAAAAGGAATAAGAATGCTCTCCCTCCTCTTTTGTCTTAAACAAGATTTTTATATCTTATAATCGATGATTATGACTATGGTAATGACAATATATGTGAAAATTCTCCACATTTAGGAAAGCCACCAAACATAGATTAATCTAACTCTAACTTTCTTTTTAAATGAGAAATCTCTCTGATCTTGTCTCCCTAAGATCTACCCATACTGTTTTCAAATTATGGGGAGACAGCGTCCTTAGGTACAAGAGTGAGAACCTGGCTCTTCACTTAAACCCATGAGTCTTTCACTTCTACAGTTGGAAACCAAAAATGCACTATTTATTGATTTCTGGCTACAAAGTAGATTGCATCTGTTGGGCAGAATGCTGGGATTTTTACCTTTTCCTTCATTATCAACTATACTCATGTCAGCCTTTGCCTTGGCTAATATTTCCATGGACAATTCATGACCCAGTTCTGCAGCCCTCATTGTTGGAGTACAGCCCATCTTGTCTTGCACATCAGGATGAGCACCAAGGCTAAGGAGAAAGCTGACCATATCAATGTCATTGGAAATTGAGGCTAAGTGCAGAGCACTGTATCCATTGACCGGTTCTGTGAAATTGATTAGTTCAGGGTATCCAAGCCTGATCAACTTCTCTATCTGCTTCATGTCTTTGTTCCGAACACACTGAAGAACTTTGTAGATCTGCAAGTTCTCAAGTCTCTTATCTGCTAAAGCCATACTCGACCACCTTCTTGAAGATGCTTTTCTGGACCAAAACAAAACTATAGCAGCAAAAACAAAAACAGAAACATACAAAACTCAAAGTTAATTTTGTCGTCTGTATTTTGACTAGATAGTAATATTTTATACCTTCCCTTCTGAGAAGAGAGGCTGTTTCTTACGAAATGATATTACCATAGTTTATGGCAACTGACTTCATGAGAGTATAAATTACACATAAATACAAAAGACATACAGTTAGCATAAAGTTAAAATATTTCAAAACAAATCTTTCATCCTAATTAATATCAGCCTTGCTGTGAAGCTTTCTTGTTAATTTAATTTCTTGTCTCATTTAATCTTCCTTCCTTGACACAGCCTCCCCATTTTAGCCACAAAGAAAGTAAGGCTAACAAAAGTGCCAAGGTAAGGTTTCATTTTCCCACTACATGGCTCTGTTACCAGCATGCCCCTCAACAGAGACCACACAGGTTTTAGCAGTTAACAAGTGTTAAAAAAAGAACATGTAGAATTTTGAGGTGCTTATCATAAGGAGGAACCTACTGGATTCTGTGAGATACCAAACATGATTACTGTGTCATCTTACATGGGAATGAGGTAGGTGAACGGTTGAGAGAGAACTGTAATTTTCATAAATAATCCCACTGTTACATTGTAATGAGCATTCTAATATGAAATGGTATCTCCTTTTATTTATGGAAAAACAATATTTTCAGTTGAGTCAGGCTAGGTAGACCCAGCTTGCTTTTCTTTCCTCACTTTTTCTGGGAAAAGAACCCCATTATCATATTGGAAATCCATTCCAGATCATATAGTACTGCTATCCTAGGCCAAGTCATTGCCACAGACTTCTAATTTGTCTCACTGCTTCTACAACACATCCCCTAGGTTCCTTTCTCTGGTCAGTCCTCAGAAACATCTTTTAAAAATGTATCAGATAAAGTCAAGCAACCTTTGACCCCCAGCATTTTGTATGGATCTGCCCCTTCCATCCCCTATGATAGCAATAAGTCAAAGACCAAGGCTTAGTCTGTGTGTGAGCACATGCTCAGGAAGGACATCAGCCAGTCAGCATCCTAAGGGACCCTTCTGCCAGAACTATATGGACAGACTACTGTGTGCTGATGCTGTTAAGCAGTAGGGTGGGGTGCTGCAGTTGCAGGAACCATGTTGGCAGTCAGGGAGAGTGTGTGTTACAGAGACTGAAACTTAGGGCAGAAGCTGGGACTCAGTTGTGCCAGAATTCACCCACCACTTTAATCCATGCAACATGTTAGTTAATGCAGCACTAGCTCAGGGTTGCAGAAGTAAATATCCTCTCCCCACCCCCACCCCCCCTTAATTTTGTATAAGCTAGTTAGCTGAGTTTCTGTCCTTTGCAATTGAAAAGATTTCATCTTACTACAAAATCAGAAACTGTGTCATCTTTTCTCCCACAAATCTGCTCCCTCACCTATATTCCCTCTGGCAATGAGTTGCACTTTTGAACCCTTGCTCCTCTTTAACTATGTCTCTCTGGGCAACCATAACATCTCCATTGCCTGTTCGTGTCCTGCCTCACCACCCATTCTTCATTCTCCTTTGCTAGCTCCCATCTTCTGCCAGAAGCCTGTTGGGGTGACCAGGGCTCCGCCCTCAGGACTCTTGTCTATTCTCACACATTGCCCTGATGGTCTCATCCTGTCTCATGACTTTCATGCCAATTTGAGGTTTCTGAATATTCACTCTCTGACTCTCCCCAGAGCTCCAAAGTGATGTATCTACCTGTTGACTCTTCATTCTCACAAGGAACTCTAATAGGCATATAAAATATAAAACATCCAAAGCCGAACACTTGATATCACCCTTTCTCCAGTTCTCCCCACTTCCAGTAATGGCGTCACCATCCATCTGTCTACTCAGATGAAAATACTCAAAGTTATTCTTCTTTCTTTCCTCACAGGTCCCCTACTCTTTAAATCCACCAGCAAACCCCATAACTCTATCTCCAGAATATATCCTCACATCAATTACCAGTGGTGCTATCCTAGGCCAAACCCTTGTCACAGCTTCTAATCTGTCTCACTGCTTCCTCAGCAGCCCTGCAGAGCCATTCATTATTCAGTACCCAGAAAAAGCTTTGTTAAATGTAAATTAGACAAGCCTCCACCCCCAACATTTTAGTATAATTTTTTTTAATGTTTATTTATTTTTGAGACAGAGAGAGACAGAGCATGAATGGGGGAGGGTCAGAGAGAGGGAGACATAGAATCTGAAGCAGGCTCCAGGCTCCGAGCTGTCAGCACAGAGCCTGACGCGGGGCTCGAACTCACGGACCGTGAGATCATGACCTGAGCCGAAGTCTGACGCTTAACCGACTGAGCCACCCAGGGGACCCTAATTATTTTTAATATAAAGAAAAGTTGAATACCCATATATCCATCACAGATCCTACCATTAATGCTTTACTCGCTTTCACTTATCTATCCATCCCTCTGTCTACTCAGCCATCTATTTTTTGATCCATTTCAAAGTAAACTGCACACATATTCCAGCAGGCAATACCCTTAACTGGAGTTCAATATTTGTTTACAGTTCTTTTTTTCCTCTTTGTCTTTTGCATATGAAATGTCCAATAATTAAGTGTTCCATTCTATAAGTTTTGACAATTGCATACATCTATGTAACCCAAACTCCTATCAGGATATAGAACATTACTAGAAAGTTCCAGAAAGTTCCCATGCCAGAAACTTCCCTCCAAACTATTTTTTAAAAGCAGTTCAACAGATTTTCATTGTAATCAGAATAAATCTAAACCCCTCCTGTTGATCTTTTAAGAACATTTTCTCTGCCTCTGTGATCTTACTTTACTCCAACCTCCCTTGATAAGATGACCTCCAGCCACACTGACCACCTTTCTGCTTATAGAACAAAAGTGCATTCCTGCCTCTGGAACCTCTTGTTCCTTCGGCCTGGAGTGTTCTTAGCTCGGAATTTCCGTTGGTTGGCACTTCTCACCATTCAGACAGCAGCCACCATGTCACTTCATCTCTTTCCTTTCTTTATAATGAAATCAAGCACTTCTGTATATTATATTTCTATAGATCTGTAGATATAGATATATTCAATTTATATACTGTGTGACTTCCCCAGTAGTATAGAGCCTTCATGGAACAGAAGTTTTATATTATAATGACCTTTATTTCTCCATCACCCAGAACCTGACTCATGTGGGGCATTCAAGTAATGGTTGCTCCATAAATGATGACTGAAAGTTTTAAGATTGAGGAGTGGAAGAAACCAAAGAGAATGCCCAGGTTTCTAGTTTGAGCAACTGGCTACCTGTGTGTGAGATGGGGAGTGCAGGACGCAGTCAGATTGGTCAAAGAGTGTAGACAGTTATGCTTTGGCATGCTGAGTCAGAATCTACATAGCAATATGGAACACAATTCAAGAGAGAGAGATCTAAGCCGGGTCTATGGGCAACTGTGGGGTTTTCAGTGGCTGCAGGCTCCCGGGAGATAGGTGAAGGAAAGGAGGAAAGAGTGTCAGGGAGAAGGGTGAGCATCGCTGTCAAAGGCATGCTGCTGCCTTTTCTCCCCATTCTTCTGCCTGCTGTTTTTTCTTTGTGCTTCCTCCTCTGCCGCTGGGACATCAGTCATCACATAGCTTGTGGCTTCAATGTCCTGTTTGCTGTAGCCCCTCTCTTCCCTTCTAATCTGTTTATAACATGTGGTCGACTAGGAGACCAGATAATGCAGCTGCTTAGAACCATGTGTGTAAATAGGCTCCCAGTAAGTCCTGAGCTGCCCCACAAGTCACCCACTTGGCCTTTGCTCCATGCCTTGGTGATATTTACTTTAGCAGCTGCTTATGATTTATTAGTACCAGCCATATCCTAGTTAGGTGCAGTGTCATACTGCACACGTAGGCACAACGTACACAGGAATAGGATACAGTGCTTCCAAATAGCTCCTTGACTATCCTGAATCTATGCCACCTCATTTGTGTGAACAGAGACATCCTAATCAGAGACTTCAATGCTTTCTCTGAGGCACCCACCCCTAACAAAGAATTAGCAGCATGAAGCATGTCCAGTCAAGCTACAGTGATGAATTCCACAGCCCACGGGCCAGTTCTACAGCTTGTACTCTTCCAGCCAAAGCCCCAAAGTGCTGGGGAGAGAGCAGTTCCCCTTCTCTGTCCTTCACAACCTATTGCCAAGACTGAACAAGAGCCTCACCTTGTTATTCCTGAAGGAAATAACAAAAGTCCTGCCCTCTAGTTCTGAGTTCTTCAAAATTGTGAAAGCATCTCTGATCTTCAGGGGAGTCATCATGTATACACACACCCCAACATGTACACTTTACCTCTGTATGACGGCTGAGCCACCCTGGCATACCCCTATCTGATCATCTATATGGACAATCTCAAGAGATAGTGGAATAGAACAGGGTTTCTTCACCTGAGGTCCAGGTTTGGGTCTAAGCCCTCTAAAATTATATGACAATCTGCAGTGTGTGTGTGTGTGTGTGTGTGTGTGTGTGTACAGGTACATTTTTCCCCTGTGGAGGAGAGATCCACAGAACTCATCAACTTCTCCAAGGAGTCTATGACACAAGGGTGGTTTGCTAAAAAGAGGAGTGGAGGGAAACACACTGGGAATTTCCACACAGTGGAAAGAGTGTGGGATTGCAGGTGGGGAAATCTGTTTTTGTTGTTTGTGACTCCCCGCCCCCCTTCTCTGCAACATTATTTACATAAACTGGTTGCAAAAACCTGGACATATTATCTACTTGGTTTGTGCCTCAGTCTCCTTATCTGTGAAATGGGGATGACAGTACCCACTTGATGGTCCATATGAAGAGGAAATGAGACAATTCTAGTAAAGTACTTAGCAAAGTCCCTCAATGCCGGCTCACTATGAATAAATCAAATGTCCGTGGGTTTCAAATCCCCCAGAAGCCACGGTGTACATTTGCAGGGTTCTTTACGGTCCCTTTCAGTTTTAAGTCTCAGAAAAATGCGGTAGGGGAGAGGGGTTAAGAAGTAACTTCAAGGTAAAGGCCAGGTGGCAGGGAGCAAGGTGCCAAGCTCACCTCTTAGTCGTGGGGGTGATCAGGGGCGGCGGTTGCGCCTCTGTCTGCTGGGGCGCCCGGCGGCCCAGGCCCTCGTTCTCTGCCGCCTGGCGCGGGCCCCAGCCGCGACCTCCGGCTCCCAGAGCCCGGCGTGGTCGCCCAGCCGTGAATGGTGTCTCCTTGGGCAGAGCAGGCGAGCCGGCGCGCGGGGCAGCAGGGAGCAGACGTGTGTGTCCATGGGCCCAGGGTCCGCCGGGGGCGAAAGCGCCGCCAGGTGAGAGCGCAGGGGGCGGGGTGGGAGCAGCGGGGACTTGGCCGATTGTGAGCTTCGGCCACGCCCCGCCTCGCTGCCAAGGCAACCGCACCCGTGCGCGGCGGGGCGAGGCGCCCCGCCCCGCTCCACCAGGTGGCCTGGTCCCCGCCTGGTGGCCGGGCGCTCCGGGATGCTGGAGGAGGGCTCTGCTAGTCCAGCGCCACGGATGGCAGTGACCTTGCGCCCAAGGCCAGGACTGCACCTGTCCTTCTCCTTTCATCCTCTTCTCCCACTCCCCTGCCCTCATTCTGAAAAGCATTGTATTCGAAACGTAAAGCTCCTATAGTAAGATCAACCAACCAATTAAAATATAGAATAAAATAATTTTATACATAAACTTAAATGAAAAATATAATATAAAATGAAAAAAAGTTACTTGTCAGAGACAACTGCTGTTGATTCTGGTGAATCTTCCCAGAATTTTTCTTTGCATGACCCAGGATGTATATAGGCTTAAAAATATTTATACACAAATGATAGCAAATATAACAAGGAGATCAGTTTATTTCAGGGCCTGGGGGTGCGCGCTAACATCCCAGCCCCCCAAACACACTTTTTTTGCAGGCAAATTCTGACAGCTTTTTTATGTGAATTCAAAACATGTATGCTTTTAAAAATAGGATGTAACAGGGGCGCCTGGGTGGCGCAGTCGGTTAGGCGTCCGACTTCAGCCCGGTCACAATCTTGCGGTCCGTGAGTTCGAGCCCCGCGTCAGGCTCTGGGCTGATGGCTCGGAGCCTGGAGCCTGTTTCCGATTCTGTGTCTCCCTCTCTCTCTGCCCCTCCCCCGTTCATGCTCTCTCTCTCTGTCCCAAAAATAAATAAAAAACGTTGAAAAAAAAATAAAAAAAAATAGGATGTAACAGGGGTGCCTGGGTGGCCCAGTCGGTGGAGCATTCGACTTCGGCTCAGGTCATGATCTCATGGTTTGTGGGTTGGAGCCCCGCACCAGGCTCTGTGCTGACCACTTGCTCAGAGCCTGGAGCCTGCTTCAGATTCTGTGTCTCCTTCTCTCTCTGCCTCTCCCCTGCTCACTCTTTGTCTCACTCTGTTTCTCAAAAATAAGTAAGTGTAAAAAAAATTTTTTTAAATAAAAATAGGATGTAATAGCTTCTGATTAAGAGCAATAGTTCCCCCACCCCAATTTGTTTTTTACACAGAGACTCTGTTTGAAAATATGATTAAGGACTATTTCATGAACACAAAGGAATATACTATATAAGCTGAACAAGTTTGCTTCTACAGCTGGACTCCTTGTATATTTCTTCCCCAAACTGCATTCTCTGGTTCTTGTCCCCATAGGTGACTGCTATTCTGAAATTTGTGTTTATCAGCCCCTTGCCTTTCAAAAATATGTTGCTTTGTATGAATGCTTCCCTTAAAAAATGTGCATTTAGTATTGCACATTTTGAGGATTTATAAAAATTGAGTAGCATGGTATGTATTGTTTAGACATTTTTTCCTTCCAAAATCTTATTTTTTAAAGTTTATTTATTTATTGTTTTATTTTAGAGAGAGAGCACACGATGAGGGGAGAGGGGCAGAGGGAAAGGGAGAGACAGAGCTCTCAAGCAGACTCCAATCTCAGCAGAGGCCTGATGCAGGCTCTATCTTATGAACCGTGAAATCATGACTTGAACCGAAACCAAGAGTCCCATGCTTAACCGACTGAGCCACCCAGGTGCCCCACGAGAATCCTAACTTTGAAGTATACCTTTGTTATGTTTAATTATAGCTCTTTTATCTTAATAGCTGTATACTATTCAATTGTGTTACCATTCCATACCACTTTTAAATCAACTCTACTATTGATGGACATTTGAGATGTCTGTATTTGGTATTATAAGGAATGTAGCTGTGATCATGTTTGTATGTCTTTAGATACACAAGTTCGAGTGTTCCTAGGGTATATGCCTAGGAGTGAAGTTTCTGGATCATAGGTTATTTATAACATCAGGAGACTTGTTTTTCAAGTATGTGTAGCAATTTAGACTCCCGTCAGCAGTGTATGTCTTAGCCAAAACTTGGTTTTGACATGCTAAACTCTTTGCCAATCTAGTGGATGTAAATTGGTATTTCATGATTTTTTTGCATGCTCTAATTAATGATTGTTAGTCTGAGAGCTTGATTTTTTGGAAATATTTGAGTGTAACTTTATTGGCAAGCTACACTGTTCACCCTCACATACTTAACCATATAACTCTCTTAGATATTTTAATAGGATCAGTGTAAACTATGCTAGACTATCAGAACTATTGGTGCAAATATTTTGAGTAGCCATAGGGTAGACATTTGTTGGTTGAATGAAATCTTGGAGTTAACCAGTCTGACTACTCACTGTTCTAACATGGTTTCTGTGACGTTCTTTTCCCCTGAATGGGTACTCCCTGAGTTTCATAAAAATGCTCTCTGTTTTTCTGAGCAAGTAGGTGAAAAGTATCTTTGCAATGATAATCCTATTTGATTTCAAACATTTTGTAGTCTGAGGAGGCTAGATATGCTGAGCTACTTAAATAGCAGTTTATTGTCAACGAGAGGGCAGGCATAACATGGGTAAAATGTTAGAAACCCCACAGATTAGGAAAGAGACATGACCTTTCCCCACTTTCATCAGAAGTTTTAAAAACACCGAGCTTCTTAACTTGAACTTTGTTTATATTTTTGCTCTTAGCCATTTGGCAGTTGAGTCATCAGAAATTTGGCAACACAAAGGAAGGATGGGAGTAAAGGGTGTTAATAGTCCTACTGCTTGAAATAAAGCTAATTGAAAAGTGGTAGAAAAGTTTATGTAGTTAACAACACAGACTATGAGATAGACTGATGCATGGGCTAAGTTCCCTACCAATACCAATACCAATACCAATACCAATAGCAATTTATGCTTCCATCTCTATCTAGTATTCAGTAAAATTTTATCTTTAAGTTAAAACTATGCAAAGGGGTTGTACATTTAGTACTTCTTCTGTAGTCCCAGGTGTTATGCAAAATGCTTGGTAAGTAAAGCGATTCTATTGAATTCACGTATCTTTATGAAAATTGCCAGGAAAATCCAGCAATAAATTGCATTAGCTACCAGAGCCCTTAAATTATTATTTGTTATTCAGGTCTAGCCTGAGAGGCAGAACATAGAGCAGTTGTTCTGTAGCAACCACTATATTAATTAATTTAAATGTGGAAATAATTGAAATCGGAGTCAGTGACTGGTGTGGCATTCCGGTGGGTGATGGTATATTTAACTGGAAATAAAATCTATTAAATCATTATGGATCTTTTCATAAGATTGAGGCAAAGTCAGTAGAGTTTATTGTTGTATTTTCAAATATACTTAGAAAATCCATCTTTTATACAGCCCATGTGGTAGTGTTTTTTCCTTCTAAAAAATAAATCTTTCGGGGTGCCTCTGTGTTATGGAGGAGGCTGTTTACTATTTTGCACTGCACACTGATTTAAAGCTTTATATATTGTACAAGTAAGTGATGGACTGATAACAGATATTTAGTTGTTTCTTTCCAAAAGAGAAATAAAACCATGTCAAATAGTTTTGAAATGGGAAAAAGATCCATTGACAACATAGAACACTACTTACTACTTCCATTAAAGACTTACGTGGCTTCTTTTATATTGTAGCAATTACAAAACACCTCTTTTTTCCTTTGGAATATGAGTAGTTTGTGGATAAATGTATTCACATTAGGATCTGTACTTTTCTCTGGCCTAGAGTATGGACTTCTATGATCATAGAGGAAAAATTTTGTGAATCTGAAATAAACATCTCAAAAGTTTTCTTGTTCCTGAGCATTCTTCATATTTGTAGACTACTGTTATATTATTCAGATTTCCAATGTACTTGTTTATTTTTAAATTTACTTTATCAATCTAATTCTTAGAATATATTAAATCATTTACAGTAAGTATATCTTTATCAAGTTCTTCTTAAATTTCTAGTAATTTTTATTGCCATACTGTTTGTGCATATAGATTTATAACATCTGGTTCCTAGTTTTTGCTTTTTACTGTTATGTAATATTCTCCTTTTCTTAGGGAGTGTTCATAATCTTTAATTCCTCCTGTCTAATAATCTTTTTGTTTGCCTCCAATTTCTTATTTTTAAACTTTAATTATCAATTTATTTACAGATATGTTTCTGTGAATACTATACAGCTATCTGTTTCTATTACTTAATCCAATATGTCTCTGTCTTTTGGTGACAGAATTGAGTATATTGACATTTAGTGTAACAAGGGATATACTTGATTTTAGTCTCTTAATCCTATTGCTTATTTAGTTTTTTCTGTTATGAACTCTTTTTTCCTTATTTTTCTGGTTTGTTCAAATTCCTCCTTGATAACTTGGGAAATATGATGAACTTTTCCATCTCATTAATAATGACCTTGCATTTTCAGGCACTAATGACCTATTTTTCATTTTATAAAAATAAGATAACTTTTCCCCACTTATTTCCAGATGTTCTGTTCTCCCAATGCTTTCCCCATTGTCATTTTCCCCAAAACTCTTTCACTCTTAGATCTTGGGGATGTCACATTTCTCCACATCTCTCCAAAGAGTTGACTCCAGCTCTTGGGTTTGGCCAAACTAACTTAGAACTTCTAATTACCAGGCATTCACTATGTTATCACTAGCAGTAGACATCTTCCATGTCAATGTATATGACACATTTCTAGGAAATCTAACTTTTTTCATTGAAAGGCAGTTTCACATTATAGTTACAACAAGCTTAGGCACGTAACTCAGACTACCTGGGCTTGTGTCTCAGCATCCCTGCCTATTTACCTTGCCTATTAACTTGGGCAAGTTAAATAACTTTTTTGTGGCTCAGTGTAGGGAATAATATAATTGTGGTAGGTTAAAATGTCCACACATTCTTTAACTCTCCCTTCATAAGTGGAACCTAATTCTTCACCCCCTTGCATGTGTACTTCTTTTCTAAAAAAAAAAAAAAAAATTTAGTGTTTATTTTTGAGGGAGAGAGAGTGGAGGAGGGCAGAGAGAGAGGAAGACACAGAATCCAAAGCAGGATCCAGGCTCCGAGCTGTCAGCACAGAGCCTGACACGGGGCCTGAACTCACGAATGGTGAGATCATGGCCTGAATCAAAGTCAGACACTTAACTGACTGAACCACCCATACACCCCGAATTTAGTCTCTTCTAATGACTAGAATAAAGTAGAAGTGACAGTGTGTGACATCTGAGATGAGGTCATAAAAGACTGTGGCTTCTGAATGTCTGTCTCTCTCAGAATGTTCCCTCGGGAGGAAGCTAGCTGCCATGCCACAAGGACACTCAAGCAGCTCAGTGGAGAGGCCCTTGCAGTGAGGAGCTGAGACCTCCAGCCGATAGTCATGGGAGTTAAGTCATCTTGGAAGTAGACTCTTCAGCTACAGTCAAACCTTCAGATGCCTATGGCCCTGGCTAACATTCTGATTCTATCCTCAAGAAAGGCCTTAGGCCAGAAGCACTGTTCCCAGATTCTTGACCCACAGAAAGTATGAAATCATGACTGTTTTTGTGTTAGGCTGCTAAATTAGATACCAATGCATCCACTTTCCAGAATTGTGTTGAGGAATTGAGGACTAAGAGCATGTAAAGAACTTTGCTATTATTTTTATTATCTGCGCCAGCAACTGATGTGGAAAGATTGTTTCCTAATCACTTTCTTTACATCTCCCTATCTTGACATTTCTGTCTGGGTCACTTGTTTTCAGTTAGAATTTTGTGTCCAGGATTTTCCACAGCTGAGTACATAAATGCTAGATTTTCTGAATTTTTGCATATCCGCAAATATTTTTATTTTACCCTGACAGGTAAATGGCATCTTGGTTGTGCATTGAATTTCTAGGGTAGGCCCTTGTCCCTCAGCACTCTTTAAATATTATTCTGCCACCTTCTAGCTTCTCCCATTTTCTTCTAGTGGATAATTATTCTCCTCTCGTCTAGCAGATGATACCTGTCACCAGATAGTTTTTCCTTTTTGCTTTGTATATCAGATGTTATTTTTTCCTTAACGTTTGTAATATTTCACTGTTATTTAAATTTTAGCATATAACCAGATGTGTTTAGGTTGATATCTTTTCTTGTCAGTTCCGCGTAGAAGTCAGGAACCTCTTTCAGTATGCAGCCTTGGGTTTTCAGCTCAGAATAAATGCTATTTTATCATTTGTTTAATTATTGCCTCTAGTTTCTCTGGACCCAGAAAGCCCCAGAACTGTTAAGGCAGTGCTTCTAAAACTTTTAAATGCATTAAGAGTTACCTGGGGATCTTGTTAAAATGCAGATTCTGGTTTAGCATACCTGGAAGGCACGTACCTGTCAAGGAAGGGAGTCCGCCCTCTGTTGCAAGAGATAAGTTAGTAATAAAATATATGTGCATAAAATTACTTACGGTATATACTGGAGACATCGGGCTTTTTTTCTCTCTCAAGATTACCCCCCAACCTAGATGACTCATGGCTAGGATAAGTGGGGCCTGCCACAAAGTGATTGATTTATTCCTATCTAATTCACAACCATGATACAGGAGATACAAACAGGAGATAAGGGAGAGAGAAGTATTCTGGAGGAAGCAGAGTTTAGGGAAGTTATTTTGGTGCCTGTACATGTCCTAAATCCAAGTGGATCAGGCAGAGGAGACAGAGGCCTGGACAGAAAACTTTTGAGGTATGTACGGATGCCATATACATGGTACCCCCTTCTCATTTGGAGATCACTGAAGGCAAGGGGTTTCATGCAGGATCCAAGCCAACAGGACAGACTGGAATTTCAAGGGAAGCAGTCACCCACCCTGTCTTTACTCCCCCAAGCTCTTGGAGGGCAGAAAATTTGACTCCGCAAGTTTCTGTATTTCCGAATTACAGATCTCTGAGATCAGCTGAGGGGCAGGAGCTGTGGGCTACCCTGATGGTGGCACAATGGAACAATGGGACACATTCCCTAAAGGGACTATGCATGGTTTATGGTCTCCAAAGGAAAATGCAGCCAAGATATGGCTAAACAGAGCTAGAAAAGCATGTCCACTAGCTATGTTGAAACCAGCATGTCAGTAATAATTTAAAAATCAGACACCCATATCTGCCCAGCACCTGGGCGGAACCAGCTCATGAGCCCAGCAGTAGAAGACAGCATAGTCCAACTGTGTCCACCAAGGTCACCACCACTCATCCAAGCATATCCTCCTTTCTCCCTTTCCTTCCCCCTCCCACCAGTACATACCAGTGATGGACAATGTGCTAATGCTGATAATACTTGGATTTCATTTGCTAATTATTCATGATTATTATAACAGCATTAGACAGAAAAATCCTAGATTAGATTAGATTATTAAATAGGAAAACGTTTAATTTTCCCATCACCAAGTAAGAAAGAGGGCTTTACATAGAATGACATGATTGGTTAAGGACAGGGTGACCATGTGTCAGTGGTTTGACTGGGACAAGCTGGATTATGCCTTGTATTCAGGCATCATTTTTAGGAGGTACTGCAACCATCAGACCATGAGGGGATGAGCCTCAAGATAATCGCCAACCAGCTAAGACTAGCATATTGAAGTCCAAGGACTTAGAGGCTTTCATTAACTTGAATTAACCTGGACCAGCTCTACTTCTGACATCATAGGAAGTGAGATAATAATTGTCTGTATTTTTAAGCCATTTTGAGATGAGTGTCTTCTTACAGCCAACAACATTGTGACACAGCATCCTTTTGGTACCCACTGAAATGCCTATCAATATTTGACACATTTATGAAATAAATCTTTTGATGTCTGTCCCTTCTGTGTAATGAACATATGATCTGCATATCCATCCAGAAGTTATAGCTGGTCTGAATGAAATATATAATTACTATAGGACCTATATTGATAGCTATTCTTTCTCAACCTTCTTTTACTATTCCATATATAGTCAGAGTAAATTTACATTGTGATGTTAATTAAACAAAACACAGCAGTGAAATCAGGAAGTTACTCTTCATTGTACATTTATTTCAATTATGGAAAAAGCCAAAATCTTTCTCTTTTATTTGGCACTTCTCTAGAAAAGCAGTTGAAATAAACTAGTATAATTCTAAAATAATGTGTGCTATACAGCCCAGAGTATAGGGATGTACCTACAAAAAATGTTGGCACAATTGTTCTAGAAGTTAGATCTTCATGAAAAAAACAAATGATTGACTAACTCAAGATGATGAGATATTTTTATTAAATGCATCCTTAACCAGTGCTTCTTTTCATGGCTGCAATAATTAAAATATAGAACATATTCAAATCAGTAATTGAATTTGTTAGAAGAACATGCTCAGCTCAGTGAAGACTTTTGAATAAATAGAATTCAAGTACCATGTTTTCATACTTCATAACACTTGCTTCATCTTAGTTTAATGACTGCCATGTCTTGTACTATAAGAAGATTTTATTTTGAATTCATTTCTGACTATTCATAAGTTCATATGTATATGAGTACATGTCATTTAAGGTATAACTGTGGACTGAGAGTTTGTTAACTACACTTGAAATCAGAATAATCTAGAGAGAGTCTGATTAGTTTTGCCTACTTTCAATCATAATGCCTACTACCTTGTCCAGCATTGCCAGTAAGATCCACGACATTTGCATTTCATATGTCCTCGCAGTGAAATGATTGTTGCATTGAGAATTTTGTTTTTCTGTGCTTAGTTCTTTTTTTTTTTAATTTTTTTTTTTCGACGTTTATTTATTTTTGGGACAGAGAGAGACAGAGCATGAATGGGGGAGGGGCAGAGAGAGAGAGGGAGACACAGAATCTGAAACAGGCTCCAGGCTCCGAGCCATCAGCCCAGAGCCTGACGCGGGGCTCGAACTCCCGGACCGCGAGATCGTGACCTGGCTGAAGTCGGACGCTCAACCGACTGCGCCACCCAGGCGCCCCTCTGTGCTTAGTTCTTAAAAGTTTAAAATAACTCCTGTTCGGGGGGGCCTGGATGGTTCAGACAGTTAAGCATCCGAAGGCTCAGGTCATGATCTTGAGGTTCACGAGTTCAAGCCATGGGTCAGGCTCTGTGTGGACAGCTCAGGGTCTGGAGCCTGCTTCGGATTCAGTGTCTCCCTCTCTCTTTGCCCCTCCCCCTCAGGTTCTGTCTGTCTGTCTCTCAAAAAGAAAATAAACGTTAAAAAATTTTTATAAAAAAACAGTGAAGGACTTTATAAAACACTTTGGAAAGAAAACTGTTACTGGATGTTGCTATTCTCAATATTTTCATGATTTAAAGCATCTCTCAGACATTTTAAGAAGACCATTTAGGAAAAAAGAATAAATAAAAAATTCATATTGTGTTAAGCTGTGAACATTTTTTTTCTCTTCAACTCCTTTTGAAATTATCTTTATGCACCTGGTAATACAGAAAGAATGCAGCAGAGTAATATAATGGAGCAAGATGAATTTGTGTTCCAATTCCTATTAGGTGCGTCCTTGTTCAAACCACATCTAGGAGACATCTAGCCATGACACACAGCAGACTAGTGTGATGGCAGACTATAAGAAGAGCGAGATCTTGGCCTTCACTGTGATATCATTTGACTTTCATTGCCCTCACAGCAATACATTCATCAGTTTTTTCCAGGGAGTTTTGAATAGTTGAAAAATTTAAACATAATGTCCTATGCAAAAGGATATTTATTCATTGACTCATTCGCTTAACAAATTATTAAGTACCTACTACGTGCCAGGCACTGTTCTAGACAGTGGGGCTATAGCAATGAACAAAAGAAACAACTTCTCTATCCTCAACAGAGTTCATATACTAGTAGGGGGAAGAGACACATACAATAAAAACACATCAGTCAGGAAATGATAGGTGTTGTGAAGACAGTAAACTATGGTAGAGGTTACATAGAGTGCTGGGTGGACATATTAGTTCATATAGGTGGCCAGCAGTAAAACTATGAAACTTTTAGCAAAAATATAGGAATAAATCTCCATGGGCTTGGATTAGACAACACTTTCTTACAGGTGACACCTAAGTACACCGAAAGTATAAGCACCTAAAGAAAAAATAAATTTGTTTTAATAAAATAAAAATTTGGGCCTCAAAGGACACTGTCAAGTGAAAAGGCAACCCACACAATGGGAGAAATTTTTTTCTTTTTTTTTTTAATTTTTAACATTTTTGTTCATTTTTGAGAGACACAGAGCGCAAGTGGGTAGGGGCAGAGACTTTAGAAAGAGACACAGCATCTGAAGCAGGTTCCAGGCTGAGTGGTCAGTACAGAGCCCGAAGCAGAACTCGAACTCAAGAACTGTGAGATCATGACCTGAGCTGAAGTCAGATGCTTAACCAACTGAGCCACCCAGGTGCCCCAATGGGAGAAAAGTTTTGTAAATAATATATCTGATAACATTATAGTACCCACAATATAGAAAGAACTCCTACATTTCAACAATAAAAGACAAGTGAGTCCATTTAAAAACGGCCAAAGGATTTGAATTTTCTTCTCCAAAGAAGATACACAAATAGCCAAGAAGCCCATGAAATAAAGCTCAGCAGCATTAGCTAGTGGAAATGAGAGGAGTTAAGGTAAGAGTCCAAGAGAAATCAAATAAATCATCTGGACGCTTCAGAGAGTGCCACAAAGCAAGAGGTAGAACTGAGAAAAGATTACATTTTTTAACTTTAAAAGAAAGAAGACCCAAGAGCATAACAGAAAAACTAGAAGTAGGGTCCAGTCAATAGGCACAAAGGATGTGCTGTTTCTCATTGCCCAGGCAACAGGAGCCCTTTCCTCATGCTAATGATGGCATAATAAGGAAACCCGCATACAAATGAGTCATGAATAACTAGAGGTGGAGTCAAACCTGGTCCCTGGAACCTCATTTGGGGAAATGCTAGGCAGGAATTGGGGTCGGACTGAGGTGAGAGGTTGTAAAGGAGATGGATTTGATTTCCATGTGATTGGGCCCCTGTTCAGTGTCTGGTAGTGGGGAATTAACCAGGTGGCTACTTCATGTGGTCTCTGGTAGGCACAGTACAAGTTCATCTGGGGACGCAGAATCCAGACAGCCTTGGTTTGGCTGGCTTTCCACTCAGGAAGTGGAAACTTTGATTTTTGATGTGGGAGGAAAAAAGCGCAATTTACCAAACTCATCCTGGGGTGCTTGGGTGCCTCAGTCGGTTAAGCGTCCAATTTCTGCTCAAGTCATGATCTCACGATTCCTGAGTTCGTGGCCTTCATTGAGCTCTGTGCTGACAACTCAGAGCTTGGAGCCTACCTTGGATTCTGTGTCTCCCGCTCTCTCTGCCCCTCCCGCTCACATTCTGTCTCTCTCTCAGAAATAAACTACACATTAAAAAAAAAAAACAAAAAAAAAAACACCTCACCCTTCTCTTCTTGAAATATGTAAACCCTATTTTTTGTTTTGTTTTTACTCTGTTGTCCTGCCTCCCTAGTTACTGAAAAATTCAAGTTGTGTGTTTAAAATTTTAACCTTCTCGTATGGAAACCAATTTGACAATAAATTTCGTATTAAAAAAATTTTTTTAAAGTGAAATGATTTCATTCTAAAACTTAAAAAAAATGTTAGCCTTCTTGTTTTATTTTTTTTCCTATTGTGAAAGGATGGTCTTCACAAATTATCTTTGATATTCGAAGATACTTTCCAATACTTGTCACATTTTAGGAAAGAAATTTAAATAAAATCTTTCACTTTTTAAACCATTTCATTTTCAGTGATTAAAGGAAAAAATGAAAAAACAACTTTTTAGAGCATTGTTTCTCAAATTTGCCTGTGCCCAAGAGTCATGTTACAGATTTTGCTGGTCTGAGGTGGGGCCTAGATTCTACATTTCTATCTAGCTCCTAGGTAATGCCATTGCTGCTGGTCCAAGGCTCTTACTTTGAGTAGCAAGATTTTAATTTGTTGTATAAATGATAAGGTGGGTAGTTAGATGTTGACCAAAAATATTATAACATGTTAATATTTTTGTTTCCTTTTCATTTGTGGAAACAATGTTTGTCAGATTTATTTTCCTTATAAATTAAACAAGTAGTGCATAGTTATAAAAAAAATTCCTAATTACAGAAATAGATGGAGTAAAAGGAAAAAGTCTTCATTCTCCACTCTTCTCCCTCAATCTCTCTCCTCTATGGATAATAAATACTTTGGTATAATAAATGCTTTGTATATATAAATAAAAATAAATGGGAATTCGTATATTGGATACTTTGGTATTTATTGAGAAAGATTACAATGCCTCAATAATGTTGCATAATAAATTCACCTCCAGATTCAGCAGGTTACAACCATAAGCAGCTGTCTGCATGCTTGAGTTCTCAGGTTGACTTCTCTGATCTCATCTAGAACGGGCTTGGCTGGGCAGCTTTGCTTCAGGTGTTGTGTTTCATCATGGAAGCTCCTGGCTGGGATTGGGGTCAAGTCAGCTCCCTCTTTCATTCTGGGCTGAGGGAGGAGTGGCAGTTACTTAGGACATATTCTTCTCACAGAGGATCACAAATGCCACGAAGACAAGCCCAACATTTGGATTTTTGTCATGTCCATTAACATTGTTTAAAGCAAGTTATGTGGCCAAGCCCAGATCCGAAGGAGGGGCTGTCTCAGCTCACTGAAAGGCTGTGGCAGAGGTGAGTACAGAAAATGAAGAATTGGGGTGAATTTTTAACATATGAAGCCACTGAAAGTATTTGCTTTGTAGCCTCTCTTTTGTGCTCTGTGCAGTCTTCTAACTATGGTGAAATCCCCTAAATCCATGGCAAGTTTTCATTAAGCTTTTCCAATGGAAAGCATCGGGTGGAGGAAAAAATAGGTTAAACTGCCTCTCATCTTTGAGTGACTCCACCCTGCTGGTGGTCCAGAACAATGACTAGTACAAGAGAATCAAAAGCTCCCAGGTTTCCGGTTTCTGGGTGTTCATAGAGAAACAGAGCCAAGCGGTTGATATTTAACAGGGGTTGGTGAAGTCCTTTGTTTTATAGGCCAGAGCAATAAATATGTTGGTTTCTTTTCCAATGTGTTCTTCAGTAATAGCAAGGGAATTTTTATTAAGGAGATTCAGTGCTGTTTTGAATGTTTTGTCTGCAGTTTTAAAAATGACCTCAGTTTCAAAGCTGATTTTAATTCCTTCCTACCCTGTACTAATTGACTATTCTTTCCATCTAGATGCCACAAGGAGGTGGTTGCTGTTGTTTTTCTCCATGTTTGGACATTTTGCCCTTTGCAAAATAATTTCAGAGTGTATTGTAGGAGCTACTACCATTGCCCTGATGTAGATGTCTTCTGCCATCATCTAGATTCATTGTAGCGGTAGTAGCCACCCACCTCAACCAGCCACACTTCTCTGCTTGCTTTCTCTGCCTGGAGGCTTCCTTGGCACTAGGGAAGTATGTTCTGTCTGCCTGTGTAGAGGGCAGCTTAGGGCTACAGTCAGCTTAATGCTCCCAGTAGTAAACTTCAACTAATTAGGAACTGGACTCCGTGCACATACACACCACTTACCCTGTCACTCAGTGAGGCATACTCCCAGAAAAATAGGATACCGCTAACCTGCTCATGTGCACACCTGCACCGGCTGCCTTCTTTCCCTCCCTCCCTCCCCACTCACAGCACCTCCTGGGGTCACCTCCCAAGTAGACCACTTGGACCCACATCCTTTCCTTAGGGGCAGCTTTTGGAATAACCCAAACGAAGATTGGTTATGAGCAGAAAAAGCTGAGAGCTTTCCCTAAAACTCAGAGCACCTAAAGCCATTAAAGTAACTTGATGAGCAGATAAAAAATGGCTGGCAGATGGCATTGCTCTCTGTTAGAGCTGGCAAGTTAAAATAAGTAGCAACCAAATATCAAAGACATAAGGAGAGAGAAAGAAAAACTCCAACCTACATGTTGGTCTGTGTTTGAAGCATAGAGAAGGTGGAGTTTGGTTCTAGGCAAGGGCAATGTTCCCAATGCCCTAGCTTCTTCCACTCCCCATCTAGTTTCTCTCTGTGGCTACCTATTGGTCTTTGGGCTCCCTTCACAGACTGTTGTTCAGAAGGGATGGTTATCAACCTGTGCTCATTATTTCCAGGGCAGACAGATCTGCATTAGACTCATGTGCTTCTACAAGCTTGTGTCAGCACCCTCTTGTGTCTTAGATCACATCCTCTCTGCCTGCCTTTTTACAGCACCCAGCTTGGTGAAGGTGTCACCTGCCAGCACCCTACATCAATGGCCACATCTATCTTTTGCTTTCTGCTCTGGACCTTTTCTGTTGACATCTCTTAAGATACTTCCTGGAGGGGCTCCTGGGTGGCTCAGTTGGTTAAGCGTCTGACTTTAGCTCAGGTCACAATCTCATGGTTCATGAGTTCAGGCACTGCATCGGGGTCTCTGCTGTCAGTGCAGAGCCTGCTTCTGATCCTGTCATCCTCCTCTCTCTGCCACTCCCCCCCACTAGTGCACTCTCTCTCAAAAATAAAATAAACATTAAAAAAACGATAACTTCTGGAAACCATTCAGCTATTCTGAATCATGGGCAATCCTGGAAGTGCAAAGTCATGAACACCATCATCCCCCTGCCTCCCATCACTCTTGACCAGTAGGAAAAGAAAGCCGATGGATCGTTTCTCCTTGTCCTTCTGGTGGACAACTTTGCAGTGTATGCTCCACACCTTCTCAGAGTGCCCCCTGGAGGATGAAGCCCCAACTGCCCACAGTTTTGTTGAGCTTCATAACACACCTTCCTTGTATTCCTCTTTCCAGTCTCTCAATCCAGTTCCTTGGGATGAAAATTCCCAAAGTAAACTTCCTTGATACACACTCTTGTGTCCAGCTCAGCTTTCTGAGAATCCAGTGCTGGTCCACATTCCAGGATGCCAAGCTTCCCATGTTTCTCCTTTCCCAATGGCTCCTCTGACACCTTCTCAGCCCAACTGCTCTTCTGACACTGTCAGAGTCTCATCTTCACTTCCAATAAACAAAGATGGGGACTAGAATTCTTAAAACTAGTATTCAGCCACTGATTTCACTACTCTTAAGGAATTAACCATGAGTAAAGATGTGCACAGATGTTTAGGACTCGAACATCAGCTCCTTCCTGTTGAATTTTTGAGAACCCTGTTAAGCTCATTCCTCAGCTGACAGTCCTCCTCATTCATTTTCATCTTTACTTGGATTATACAGCATTGATCCCTGTGGCTGTAGATTTTGTGGGGATTTAAGAAAAGCTTATAAATATTCACAGCACTTGGATAGGCACTGTTGACAATACAGAGCAGCTGAGATGCAGCTGCTATAGCATAAGGACAATCCAAGGATTGGGGCACCTCGGTGGCTCCGTGGGTTGAGCATCTGACTTTGTTTGGCTCAGGTCATGATCTCACGGTTCGTGGGTTTGAGCCCCCCATCAAGGCTTTGCGCTGGCAGCACCAAGCCTGCTTGGGATTCTCTCTCTGCCTCTCCCCTGCACTCACACTCGTGTGCTCTCTCTCTCTCTCTCTCTCTCTCTCTCAAATAAACTTAAAGAGAATAATCTAAGGATGAAATAGGAAAAACTACAAGTAACTGAAGCACGTAAAACAGAGAATGTGATGTGTGGCAAGTACGGTTATTGACAGGATATTATGGTGGAGAGACAAATCACATCTGGTCAGAGTAGAAGGAAGCATGGCCTTCACACTGTCTTTAGTCAGTCAGTGAAGGATGCCACACCTGGCCCAGGCTGAGACCAGCAAAAGCAGTAGTCACTTTTGCCATGATGGCAAATATGCTCACGTTTGGTTAGCTAAGGCGTTTTGAAGAAACATTTTTCAATTTCATTCTTGAATATTTTGGCGGCTCTAGGTATTTCAAGCTCCAGAGGCATTTCGTTAAGTTTCAGTACTGTGTTGTCAGCATTTTTATCTCTTCAAGGTTGAGTTTTTAGAGTTCTAAAATCTACCGTGCTGTCACAAGACACACATTTTTGAAGTATTATAACTCTTCATGCCTCCTGGGTATTTCTGCTTGTTTATGAGCATTTCTTTGTTATTCATGTGTAGATAGCAGCTTGAATGACCTAGAAAGAACAAAACATTAAACGTTAAAAATTATTACATAATTCATGTGATCCCTAATTAACTGTTTTCTTTTCTAAGAGCTACAGATGTTGTATTATTCATAAGTCTGTTCACATGTTATTTATGTCACACAAATAGGATGTTCGTTAGCTTAAAACACTTAAGGAAATTCTGTGTGTTTCTGTAAGTTAAAAAAGTGGGTATCAGGGTATATTAACCATTTTTTCTGTTTATAAAATGAGCTAAACTCATTGAGATCTAAAGCCTTCCTGACTCAGTAGTGTGGTCTTCAGACCAGCAGCAGTGGCACAGAAATGCAAAATCCTGGGCCCCACCCTAGAATTCAAAATCTGCATTTGAACAAGACGTCAGTTGATGCATTAGCACTTTAAGGTTTGAAAAGCCCTTGTCTGTTCTCAATAGCTATAAAATTTCAAGGTTTAAGAGCGCTAACTTTGGCCTTAATTAGCTATATCTGACACATTGGGCTCTTCAAGACACCTGATGACCATGGTACTTGGGTTTTAGAATATACATTGATATATTTTGAAATATTAATTTCTAGTAAAAATACGTTTTGCTTCTTCTAAAACAAGCTGGGTTACAGGTTTAAAGGATCTTTAGTTAGTATGGTCCATTTTCCATGCCTCTGATCATTTGTGTACTGCTCCACAGAGAAAACTTTTAGGTTTTAGAAACTTAGAGCCATTTTAATGGTCACATACTGAGTATATCTCTTGGGAAATGAAAGAACATTGTTCAAATGATAAATGTCCAGTAGTATATTCAATGATGCTGAACCATATTTAGAATTTTTAATCTGTGTGTGTTTTTTTAAGATAGAATTTCTTTTCTACCCATCAGATTGAGTAATGAATGACATCATTACGTTAGGGTTTGGGAAGGGGAAACCAGCCTGATGTACGCTGGTAAGGATATGAATTGATATGAACTTTTTGGAGGACACATCTAACTTTTCAGTGGGCGTACACATTTTGACCAAAACGTTCCACTTTACAGATTTACTGTAAAGATCTATTCCTATATGTTTGCAAAGAAATATCTTATATAAACATGAAAGCTGGAATTACCTAAATTTCTATCAACACAAATAAATGATTTAAAAATTGCAGCATGTTTATACAGTGAAATGTTATATAGCTGTTAAAGAGGAAGAAATAAGCTGGTGTCTGAGATATATGTAATTAGAGTCAGATACCAATGGAGCTTACAGACACAGATTAAATGAACTATAGATATAGGTCTATGCATAGAAAATGCTCATAAGAATAAACACCAAGGGGCGCCTGGGTGGCTCAGTCGGTTAAGCGTCCGACTTCAGCTCAGGTCATGATCTCACGGTTCGTGGGTTTGAGCCCCACGTCTGGCTCTGTGCTGATAGCTCAGAGCCTGGAGCCTGCTTCGGATTCTGTGTCTCCCTCTCTCTCTGCCCCTCCCCTGTTCATGCTCTGTCTCTCTCTGTCTCAAAAATAAATAAAACATTTTTTTTAATTTAAAAAAAAAATTTAAAAAAGAAAGAATGAACACCAAGCTGTCCACATCAACTGCCTCTGGGAAGTGGTATGCGGGAAGGATGAGGACTTTTTAGTTTATCTACTGTTTGATTGTTATAATATCAAAATAAATGTATAATTTAATAATAATTATGGTTTTTCTTTTGAATATCTTCCTCTCAGCAAAGAAAAAAATATGCACAGTTAGATCGAGAAGATAGGCTTATAAATTTCATAATCTGTGTGCAATCTAAATAAATTAAAAATAGAAAAAATTCAACAGTTGCTCAAGAAAAACTTCTTAGCAATTCTCTGCTGTAGGGTTTCTGAGAAATATCTGAATTCTGAGTATGTTTTATATTAGTAGATTAAGATATTTTGGAATATAAGCAACATTAAACTCATAGGTAATTTTTCAAAATGCCAAGTAAAATTCTCCATGTACCAAGCTGGCAAAAAATTTGCCAATATTAAAAAAGTTGCTAATATTCAGCAATCGTAAATAGGTATACACATAATGACCTAGGAGGCATACATTTTTAAATGGAACAGTCAAGTTTAATCTGATATGTGTAGCCTGATATTTTGTAAGTACATACATATTTCAGAATAAGCATAAAGGAAAGTTGGGAAGAACAAATATCAAGCTCTTGATATTTGCCTTAAGGGCAGGGGATATGAGAACAGCTTTTTGACTTCTTCCTTTCATAGAATTCTATTTTTAATGTCAGAATATGGTAGGCCTTTTTTTAGTATTTTCAAATTTTAAGAAATATAAGGAGAGAACCAATGAAATTCATTTACTTAAAAACATACTCTTACATGTTTGTAGTTATAACTCTTCTAGAGTTTCAATATCCCTTTGAGAATAAAATAAAAAATTTTCTCCTTGTAATTACACTTGTGAAAAGATGTAAGGGGTGAATTTGGAAGGGGGTATTTATATATGGCACCTCTGGAATTGGGAACAAGGAAAGGCCTGGAATTGTACCCCATATTCTCATTTCATCTTTTTTAAAAAAATTTTTTTAATGTTTATTTTTGAGAGAGAAAGAAAGACAGAACGTGAGCAGAGGAGGGGCACAGAGAGAGGGAGACACAGAATCGGAAGCAGGCTCCATGCTCTGAGCTGTAAGCACAGAGCCCGATGTGGGGCTCAAACCCATGAACCATGAGATCATGACCGAAGCCTAAGATGGGCGCTCAACCAACTGAGCCACCCAGGTGTCCCTCTCATTTCATCTTAATGGCATTTAGAAAGGAAAATAAATAAATAAATAAATAAATAAATAAATAAATAAATAAATAAAAATAAGAGAAAGGATATGAGAGTGTGTTTTCTGTGACTCAAGGGGCATAAATTTTAAGTAAATACTATCTTAGTATTTTATGGCACTCTATTGAGGGATACATTTGATATCTCTGTGTATTGGCTTGTTTTTCCCAGAGCTTTGATTTTTAAGAAGGGATTAGGAACTGAGGAGAATGAGGCAATGAGAATGCTGAGCCAGAATCATGGTTCAAATAATTTAGCCAAAACCTTAATTTTTATTGAAAAGTAGGGTCTCTTAGAGATTGAAAGAGTTCTAGGACATTTTCACTTTTTTTTTTTTTTTGATGAAAACTTTTTCTAAAAAATTGAAGTGTAGTTGACACACAACATACAGGATGTACAATTTCAGGTGTACAACATAGTGATTCAACAAGTCTATATGTTATATTATGTTCACAAGTATAGTGACCACCTGTCGCTATACAATGCTAATACAGTACCACTGCCATATTTCCTTTTATTCTCGTGTCATTTTTACCTTTTAAGGTATCTCGCATGCTGGAAAAAAAGAAGAGAAATGAATAAATGATGAAATTGGGTTAAACACTGGGGTGTATTTTCAATATTTACTTTCAAGAATTCATGGGGTATTATCTTTTAACCCTGTAGCTTCCTTTTGTGACTGTACATGTAAACTCCGGTGGGGATCACAGAATCTAAGTATGGGGCCTTGTAACTGTGAGCCTGAGACCTGTCCCTACCCGCTCTGTGACATCGGCCCTAATGGGAGAGCCTATTTCTTTCACCATGAAGAAACACTCTTACCCAACTGGCATCAATGAGTTCAACAAAACATGCATGCTCATCCTTAGGAAATGCTTGCTGGCATTGTTTCCATATTTGCTATGATTATGAGGCAAATTGTGTCTCACTGTCCCAAAGTTAAAAAAAAAATGAAAAAATAAAACATTATTAGCTGTTGGGAAAGCTAAGAGCCATACCCTATACAGAGAACCTGCGGATTTTTCTCTCTCTTTTTTTAATTGAAATATAATTGACAAATAACATTATATCCATTTCAAGTATATAATGTAATTGCATTTTTTTCTTCAAGGATAAGCTATACGTTTTCTTGGGGATCAAGGCAGTGATGAATGCATAACATAATTTTACTTTTTAAAACATTTGCCTGTGCTATTTATGTGTCTTTAGCATACAGTGCCTGCTAAAGTGACAGGTATCTAATGCATGACTACTGATTGAAAAATTAAATAAACAAACATGTGATACAATTTGGGGGCAAAATCATTGAATAGCTCTCCGAGAAAATAAAAATCCAAGTCAGAGTAGGTTATTAAAATGTAGGTTATTTTAAATATGGTGTATTTGTAAGGTATTTCTTATTCCTCTTGGTTATCAGGGAAAGCTGCATTAGTTATCATGGCAGACAAACAGATCACCTTGGGGTGGTGTAATTCATTCTTTTCAAACACTGAATGCTTCTCTTTTCCCATTACTTATTTGGAATCCAAATATAGTCATATGTATTCATGTGCTAGATAAAATGAGGAGTGAAATGGCATATTTAAAAATGTGGCTCTCTTCAATCAAACCCAATTGGAAAATCTAATTAATAATCATAATAGAGAATAATTATTCCCTCTGGAAAGATAATCACCTTGAAACATTAAAACTCTTTTAATTGACTAAAATTTGGAGTAGATCTAGCAAAGCCAGTTACCATTACCATTACTGCAATGAAAAATTGAACATGTACATATATTTAAGTATTTGGGGTGCCTGGGTGGTTCAGTCAGTTAAGCATCTGACTTCGTCTCAGGTTGTGATCTCATGGTTTGTGGGTTTGAGCCCCATATTGGGCTCTGTGCTGACAGCTCAGAGCCTGGAGCCTGCTTTGGATTCTCTGTCTCCCTCTCTCTCTGCCCCTCCCCTGCTCACACTCTGTCTCTCTCTCTCTTAAAAATAAATAAATATTTAAAAAAATATTAAAAAAAAAATTAAAAAATTTAAGTATTCAATTTCAAATGCATTTATCTTAATGTTAAAATCTATAACATTTGAGGGGCTGCAGGTTCTTTCACTGGACCTTTGAAGAGCTTGTGGCTTAGTAAGAGACAGGACTGTAAATACAATACAAAATCAGTGCCATGCTTAAGAACAAAACAATATGAACTCACAGAGGTAGGGGTTTATTTTGCCTGGGGTTACCAGGAAAACCTTCACTAAAATGGAGGTGTTTTAGTTTAAATGTAAAACTTTGTTTTTTAGTTTGAACCTGGTTTGGAGTTTACCAAGTAGAGAGGAAATCAGTAAATGTCCTGCTCATGAAAAATAGCAAAAGCAAAAGCCGGGAGGAATTAACTCCAGTGGGAAACTGGAAATAAGATACAAATTGTGTATTGCTCTTCAGTGTCAAGTTAACTGACCAGCTGCTTAGCATCTATTCGGCTTGGTTAAAATGCACTTTCAAAGGAAGAAACAAAACATTGCTTCTTTCAGAGGAACCTGCCCTTTCTAATTTCCTGCTGAGGGAACAAAGAGGTTTAGACCCTCCTTTTCATGTAATATGCATTTCCAAAACCAGGAGTGTAATATGCATTTCCAAAACCAGGAGTACCAAATCAAGTCATGTTAAAAAATACGTTAAATAGATCTCATTCAGATATTTGTTACAAAATAAGTCTAAGTAAATATTGGAAAACAAACACAAATAGTGCATTTTAGAACTATGAGAGAGGGGCACCTGGGTGGCTCAGTCAGTTAAGTGTCTGACTCTTGATCTCAGCTCAGGTCATGATCTCCGGGTTTGTGAGCTGGAGCTCCGCATCAGGCTCTGTGCTGATGGTGTGGAGCCTGCTTAGGATTCTGTCTCCCCTTCTCTCTGCCCCTCTGCTGCTTATGTGCGCACATGTACTCTCTCTCTCTCTCAAAATAAATAAATAAACATAAAGAAAATAAATTTTAAAAAAACTATGAAAGATTCTGAGAGATGGCCAATGGGGTACTTGGGGAAGTGTACTGAAAGATGAGGCAGCAAAAATAACCCTGCTGCAGGCCCCTTTGCAGGATAGACCCATTTTCATGCACGTTTTCTGTTATGGGCTCTCTCCTTCCCTGCCTTGGCTTGGCTGCTGACACCTAGCTAGCCACTACCTCCTTCAGCCCATTCCTGCTTCCGGATGATCCTTGCCCAAAATCTGGTCTCTGGGTCCTTTTCCTCCAATCTCCATTCCCCCAAAACCCCTATCACACCTGACTTCTTGACCTCCAACCTGTGCACCCTACCCATGGAACCCAGAAGATTAAAAACAATAGTATAGGGGCATGGGTGGCTCAGTTGGTTGAACATCTGACTCTTGATTTCAGCTCAGGTCATGATCCCAGTGTCGTGGGATTGAGCCTGGCATTGGGCTCCACACTGAGTGTGTAGCCTGCTTAAGATTTTTACTCTTGTTCTCCCCGTTGCCCCTCTCCTCCAGTGGCACGTGCATGCATTCTCTCACATTAGAAAGCAAAAACACAATAGTATATGGTCATGACTCAAAAGGGGATGAAATGAAAAAATTTTTTTAGTTTAATGCAGTTTGCAAAATATTTTGGGTAGTTTGAAGCACCTCTGTGTTTTTGATTCTCTATTTTAAAATGTCAGTATTGTATTTTCTCCTTTGTTAATTAGGTTCAGCAGTAAGTTACCTGTTGTATTACTATTTTGCCCCTCTTTACTTGCTTTTCAATTTATGTAGCCACCTTTTTTCTGTTTTCTAGTTCATTAAGTTTCTTTGTATCTTTGTTATTTTTTTCCTTAAGTTTATGTTGTTAATCTTTCTAACTTTGGACCTTCCATAGTTGATTCTTTTGTTTTTATTCTTTCTTGTTAGTTACACAGTTATGTAAGGCTGTGTATTTTTCTCAGCTTTTAAGTTTCAATGTTCAGTGTTTTAATTATAATAACCTTGTAAATACTCTGCAATTTCAATTCTGATTACTTCTTTGCTCCCAGACGTTTTCCTAAAGAAAAATTTTAAGATTGTAGGTAGTTGCAGCTTTTCTCTTTAATTTTGGTTATTATTAGTTTTATTTTGTGTGTGTGTGTGTGTGTGCACACACCTTGAGCATAGTCTAATATTATTTCTACTCTTCATTCTAATTCATACAAAATTTTTTTGTAAATATGACTGATTGAAATAAAGTATATTACTTGTTATTAGGATATAGCTTTTTACTATATTTTATTACTTTAGCTTCAATTATTTTGTTCAGAACTTCATATTATTACGTATCTATGATCTATTTTGTTTCCTAGCATTTCTTACAGTTCATGGTTCACTTTTTTTTTGTTATGATATTTATTGTTTAACATTTTCTGCTATCTTATTACTTAGGTAATTATTGCTGTGGATTAGACTTTTTGTCTTCTGAGTTTTGTCTCTTTCAGACTTCTCTTCTTTAAATTTGAACTTCTCTAATATTTATATCACACCTTGAACTTTTTATTAATGTTTTCTTGGTCTGGATTTGTTCATCCCTTAAAAGTTTGCCTTTTCTGTATTCCCTCATATTATCTGTATTTTATACAACATGTATTTGTTGCTGTTTACCCAACCTGTCATAATTTTGTATACATTTTAATATACATGTTGACATTTTGAGAGAAAAATTATATTCAGACTTAATTCTGTCTTCTTGACATCTTTTCTGCTTTCATTACTGTGAGTTCAACTGAACCAGCCTTTAAATCCACAAACTAAGAGGCACTGGTATGGCTCAGTCCATTAAGCATCCAACTCTTGATCTCAGCTCAGGTCCTGATCTTATGGTTTCATGAGTTTGAGCCCCACATCGGGCTCTATGCTGCGAGTGTGGATCCTGCTTGGGATCCTCTCTCTCCTCTTATTCTGCCCCTCCCCCACTCTCTCAAAATAAATAAATGAACATTTTTAAAAATCCACAAACTAATATTCATTTTACTAAACTTTCTTTTTTTTTAATTTTTAATTTTTTTTTTAAGGACGGGATTTGGATTCTTCACCTTTTGAAATTATTTGGCTACTTCTTTGCCAGTGGCATGATCAGGCTTCTAGTAGCCTAAGATACAGGACAGAATTACATCACACGTGAGTTTCTGTGAAAACAGCCTTAGGCCAATGAATTCTCCTCAGAACTACAAAACCAATGTGAATTTGAGCAAATCTAGCATGAAAACAGCTTCTGTAAATAAAACAAAAACCAAAAATAAAAACAAAAACAAAAAACATTTAGATCTTCTAAGAAACTGCATTCTCAACATGAGTTATGGTAGCCCAAAAGTAGGAGCTAAACAATAGTAAGTAGGTATTACTGCTCAAAGGTTTATGAGCCAGCAAGGTGGGTCTTCTGGTCTCACAGGATTCCCTTACACATCTGTGGTCAGGTGTGGGTGAGACAGGTGGGCCCTCTCACCATGTTTGGGAGTCACCAGCTATAGGCGGGTCTAGTATGGCCTTAGCTAGGACAATAGGGCCCTGCTGTATACATGAGCTCATCCTCTAGCAGCCTGGTAGGGGCTTTTTCCCAAGATGCTGGCAGTAGTCCAAGAGAGAGTGTGGAAGTGGGGAGGTCCCACAACATATAGACCAGGAACTGGCTCACTTCCAACATGTTCTATTAGCTGAACCAAGTCCAAAGACCAGCCCAGATTAAAGATATGGGAAAACAGACACAGCACCTTCTGATGGGGATTGTAAAGTCACAGTGCAAAGAGCACTGAAAGATTGAAGAATTGAAACACATTAGCCATTGATTGATATGCTACTACTTAGAATTAAAATCTTTTTTCATTCGTATCCGCTATTTCATGCACCTCAGGCTTTCTTAGGAGCTTAAGCATTCTTCATTGAAAAGAATACAAAAAAACAAAAAATAAAAGGAAGACTATTTCATCCCATTTAAAACAATGGAATGAAGCCTATCATGCAGCAATTCATTTGGAGGCTCTTAAAATGTGTTATCTTATATCCTGATGTCAGCATTTCCATGTTGGAGTTTTGAGGTTTTCCTAACTCTGGGAGTATTAAAAATGTTTATGTGGCAACTCAAGAATTTTGCCAGCATCTATAACATTTCAGAGTAAAGGAATTGGAGAAAATTAATATTTATCCATATACTGGTGTTTATAAAACACTAGTATAATATAACCAAGATGGATTTTATACAGCTACTGATGGTTTTTTTTATAGTCATGTCCATTTTCAGAAATTGTTCTTTTTTTTTGAATGATTAATTTACATATTTGAGATGTGTGAGCATATGAACTATCCCATGATTCCACAAAAGTTATGTTTATATTATTTTTCTCATTCATACTATAAGTGGTCTCCAGTTAAATAAACCTGGCTGTGAAGTGAATAACCCTTAGGAACAGAGCCTTCCCAAGTTCATTTGTCTTAAATTTGGCAGGCCTGTCTCAGATACATGAATCTTGTTCTAAAAGAAATCTGTTATTTGCTCCTTTTGAACTTGTCAAGACCAACAGTGACTTGAAATCATAGTGTTTCATAGAGATGTTATTTGGTAAAAGGGCTGGCAATCAAAACTGGAGATGAAAAAAAATATTCAGAATGTATGAATTAGTCATACATTTTCTTATTCAACAAACCACATGTAAAGTGAAATGAGGAATTCTGACATTCTTCATGTTTTAAAATGTTTATTTATTTTTGAAAGAGAGAGAGAGAGAGGGAGAGAGAGTGTATGTATGAGCGGGGAAGGAGCACAGAGAGAGGGAGACAGAGTCTGAAGCAGGCTCCAGGCTCTGAGCTGTCAGCACGGAGCCTGATGCAGGGTTCAAACTCACAGACCATGAGAACGCTTAACCGCCTGAGCCACCCAGATGCCCCAGAATTCTGACAATTCTTAAATACTGTAAGAGTGCTACTTGATTAAATATTAGTAAGACTTCAGTTATATATTGGAATAATTATCATTTTTAACAAAATGAGAAAAATCACTTGCTTCAATAAGTTATCTCCTTTGTGGTCAATATCTGTTAGGTGACATTCTGAAATGGAAATTTTGGAACAAGTGTGGTAACCCATATTATTAAAACCAAATTTAAATAATTCACCAATTGGTCATTTTTATTAAAATCAATTTCTGTCAGTGATCTCTAAGAATAATTAATTAATATAAGAATGCTATTTAACTATTGATCCACAGGAGAAAAATTTTGTTCTGCTCTCAGTGACTCTTGACTATTAAGAGAAATTAAGTAAATAAACACAGTGGAAGAGAACTAAAACCCACAGAGATTGTAGTCTCTGTATTTTCTGGTTAATATTTTGAAATATATTTCCATATTTTGTCTCATTCAATCAATACAGCAACCTATTTGTCAGTTTGGGCAAATTTTACTAAATAAACTGTAGACTTGTGAGTTTACATGACTTGCCCAAGTTCAGAGCCATTCTATGGTAGACCTAGGATGTTGCCTGCCGCAAAGCCCCTGTTCTACCAAGACAGCACTGACCTTTGATCCAATCTATGTACCCTTGCGGGGGAGCTGAGCCATCAGCAGTGATGATGGAGGCTGAGGAAGGAGTTCAGAGCACACACAATGCAATAATTTCCAGCCTTGAGAAACTGCAACAGAAAGAGCAGACTCAGCTTCTAAGCACTTCTTTCTAGCAAATAGACCCAATTTATTTCTAATTGGAATCATGGAAAATCTCAAAAAGTAAAGCACATGGATTTCAACTCCTATATTAAACTTCGCTTTGGTAATGTTAAATCTGCATTTTGTTTCATAGCAAATAAGGACCAATTAATAATATTGATAATGCTATTGATTATAAAAATGTTATTCTCATGGGTCTATTCAATTATTCAGCAAATACTCCTCCCTCTCATGACCCCCATGGAAGAAGGAGGGTACCTCCTTGTCCCACTGATGTCATGTGACATTCTTAGGCCAAAGGAATATGATTCAAAGTGACAGTGTGCCAACTCCAGCCTACTCCTTAGTGTCCACAAGTGTCCCTCTGTCTTTCTTGAGATGACCATGCTTCAAGTAGCATCCAGTCCAAGGAGAATGAGGGACCTGTGGACCAGATATGGACCCAACCTGTAACAGCTTACAGCCCAGCCCAGCCATGTACAGCCCACATCAGCTGAGTCTCAGCCAACCTGCAGTGGAATAATTGGTGCTAAGTGGTTAGAAGGCTACGATTACTAGAGTATGATATTCACATTACTCTCGTTCAGGTGAGTAGGTGCTATATCAAGTCTTCAAGCATAAAAAGAAGTACCCACAATATCCTTTACCAAGATTACTCTGGCAGCAATGTGTAAACAAAGACTTCAAATGGTGTTTATTCCTATAGCTCCTCACCCAGAAGAGGAAAAACATGATTTCAGTTTGGTGCCAAGACTCTTAGCATACATGAGGCAATATGAGGAATGGGCTGGACTGCTATGTGGATAACTCAGAGGTGGACATTTGCAGCAGATGGCTTAATTCCCAAAGGAAATCATGAACCTGAACCTCTGGAAATACGATTGTCACCTCATTTGAGTGTCTTGAATAAGAACAGTCACAGAGTAAATATCCTGCAATTGCTCTCTGTTGTCCCCTCTTGGTCTTTATCGGTAGGAGCCTTCAAATGAGGCCTTCAGTTAATTAAGTTAATTGAGTTAATTATATTTTCTCTAAAGTATTTGAATAGCCTTCCTAACAATTAACTACATCTGAGCACCAAGTGAATTATTGACTTGTCTCGTTTAAGACTGAAAGCAAATCTAATAAATGCTGCTGAAACCTGCTATGAATCATTTTCAATTTACCTAAGAATGTACAGTACTTATTTGTAGAATTTCCATGGTGGGGACTACCAGCACTGAATTCATCATGAGGAGCTAGTCAATCAATGGGGCAGACCTCATGTTCATTAGTGACAGGAGCATGGGTGTATGGATATCTCTCTGAGGCCCTGCTTTCAATTTTGGGGGTATAATACCCAGAAGTTGAATTGCTGGATCATATAGTAATTCGATTTTTGCTTTTGTGAGGAACTATCATGCTGTTTTCTATAGTGGCCACACCATTTTACATTCCCATCCACAGTATACAAGGGGTCTGATTTCTCCACACCTCTACTAACACTTGTTATTTTCTGGTTTTTAATAGTAGCGATTCCAATGAGTGTGAGGTGGTATCTCACTGTAGTTTTGATATGCATTTGCCTAATAATTAGTGAGATTGAGCATCTTTTCATGTGCTTATTGACCATATGTATATCTTCTCTAGAGAAATGTCTACTCAAGTCCTTTGTTCGTTTTATCATTAGGTCGTTTTGCTGGTGGTGTTGAGTTGTAAAAGTTCTTTATATATTTTGGGTATTAACCTTTTATCAGGTACATAATTTGCAAATATCTTCTCCCATCTCTTGGGTTGCTTTTTCAATTTGTTGTTTGTGTTCTTTGATGCACAGAAGTTTCTAAATTTTTATGTACTCCAGTTTGTCTATGTTTAATTTTTTGTCTGTGCTTTTGGCACCATATTCAAGAAATTGTTGCTAATCAATCCATTTACTTTTAGCAAAGCCTGTCTTTTAAGGCACAAAGATGATTTACAATGCAAATCAACTGGATAACCTGCATTACTTTGCTTATTCAAAACACGGGCTACTAAAAGTGAAGAAATTAAAATTGGCGAACTCGGAGCTTTTATTGAAACTTTAACTTTTAAAAAAGTATTAAAAATTTTTTAAGTAATTGATTACTTTGCATGAGTTTTCTAATTCATGTCAGGTTCATAGATTTCCCTCAAATTGAAACATAATAGGAACCCATTTGAAGTCAAAGGTTATGTATTCTATGTCTTTGTTTTGCCAAACTGTCTAGTACAGTGAGTACCAATAAGCATCTATTCAATAAACCCTTAAAATAATAATATTAGCCCAGGAGTAGCGATTAGTATTGTTTATACCATGTATTTATTTTGTGAATGAACAAACTGAGATCCTGAAGGAAAAGTAATGTACATGATCAATATAGAACACAAAAGAGATGCCTTGCTTAGAGGTGACAACAAGAATGCACAGGTTTAGAAGTCTGGACAGCCTGTCGGAACTAATGGGATAATTGATGTCTGTGGGATGCAGATGTGCATGTGATGTCACCCTTTACTTACAAGCAAGTGGTGCAATAGGAACATCAGGATACATTTTGGGTCTCTAAGAAAACTTATTCCAAGAGTTTTTCCCTCAGTTCTATAAATGCTCTTGAAAATTGTCACCTTGTCCCTTGGGGGCTCTCACATCTCATGAATCCCCCAGATATTAGAAAGGCATTTTGAGAGATGCTGAGAGATCCTCTATGCAAGTTGCCATCTTGGTTGACCACATTTCATATTTATAACTCATGTTATTCTCTAGAGTTTACAGTATTTTAGACCTGAAAGAGCCTTCCAAGTCATTGGGTTCACATTTCCTTCTTTTCAGATAGGGGAACAGAGGCCTAGAGGGGCAGCGACTTGACACAAATTGCCAATAACGAGTGTGGTCAAGATCCTAATTGGAATCCCAGATTCGAAAACTTATATAATGTTAGCAATGTCACCAAAAGCAGAAACAAAAAAGAGTTGATGCATTCCAGGAATGCATTGCAAAACTTGAGCACTCTTGTCTTGCGGGTTGTGAAAGCTTGCTTTCCCTCAGCCATCCACAAAGCCAGAAAATCTTTGGCTTCTAGCATTCTAACTGCCCCCAGCCTAGCAACAAAACTGTAGGGATCCTGGCCATGGGGACTTCCCTTCCCCAGACCTAGATAGGTTTTAGCTGGTCCCAGTATCACCAGAAATGGGATGACTGGACCCTGTCCCAATTCTCCACTTTCAGCTACCTTTGATAAAGGGGGCTTCATTCTGTAGTGATTAGCATACTTGAAGTGTGGCTGTTTCTGAATTCATATACAAATAACTTGTATTGACAAATTTGCCAGTTTTTCCTAAACGTTCAAATTCATCTGACCTTCTAAACAACAACATCCACTGGAAGATTATTGGACATCTGGAGAGTCATCTGGGGTTGAATTAAATTTTTGATGTGCTGTGAAATTGGGTCAGTGCATTAGAATTACATTTGAATAGTTATGAATGCACTAATAAAATGCTGCTCTGCAGTGCAAATTGGCAACTCTCCCAGACTTCAGGAAGCTTCGAAGAAATGAATTTCAAAATTCTTGATTAACAAATATGTACAAGAAGTCAGAAAAGACAAATTAAGACTCCTCTATTAAAGTACACAATACATCCTAGATTTATTTTACAAGTTATGGTTTTAAATGGGGCTATTTGCACTGCAAAGGGCAACACTGTTCCATGGTTTGAGTAGCAAGTAGAAAATAAGGAGGGAAGCTCCTTTTTCTTCTTAGGATTTGTGGTTCCAGTGAAGTCATTGTACTTAGTCAACTATTTTCTGGACTGCTTAATGGAGCAAAAATAGGACAAAGAGATGGCAGTTGTGGGGGCTCAGATTTCTACTGGATGTTATAAAGCACTTCTTAACAACAGGCTGTCTTATGCTTCTCATGAAAAATGTTTAAGCAGACCTGAACAACCATCTTCCAGGGATTTTGTAGAATATATTTCTTAATTGGCTGAGAAGTCTATCCAAAGACTTTCAAGGTCCTTTTGAATTTTAAGACTGAGCTGCTACAGTCTATAAAATAAAGCTAAAAGGAGCCCTAGTTGAATCGTTGGTAATAATAGGTCTTAGGAATGAATTCTCACTTAATAGCATTTAGAATTCAGCTAAACTAAAGCTAATTTTCTGGAACCCACATAGAGGCTAATGGATAGTCACAGCACTGGATGCAAAAAGCACCTCAAGGGAGCTGCACAAATCTGGAAAGGCATGCAAACCCAACACCCTGCAGGGCCAGCAATTCTCTGAAAGCACCTGTAAGACAGGTGTGCAGTGGAGGCTCAAGATATTCAAGATCTTCAAAATGTAAAGCACTTTTGGTTTCTTTTCTTATCAGATCATTATCATTGACCTAATCCTTTACATCAGGAACACACAGAAAATGAGAGAACTCTGGTAAAAATGGCAAAGACCATGTAAGAAATCCTTGCGGGGGTACATCTGTGGCTCATTACCCCTGAATGCTAGCACAGTTGAGTGTAGAAGTTTCTTGAGGTATCCAAAAGCTATACAAGGCAACGTTTTATGCTCGCCTTGGTGTCCTTCAGTTTAATCACACCCCATGTTCACATATCATGGTCTTTCCCCCCCTTCTTCATGCTCCTCTCCCTCATCCCTGCCCCTCAGTTCTTCTCTAGGATCCCTGACTTCAGGCAATGCCTCATATTCAGGACCTGTTCTTCTGCCTCTTCTGAATCAAAATTGACCTAACCATGTTCTCATCCTTCTGTGCCTTCTAGAGAAGTTGCTGAGTGAACTAAGACTTGAAGACAAACACGTGCATACTCTGTGTACCTCTTTTGTGATATTTCATGATGGTTGAGTTTTCTTAGAATTGAAAAACTATTTCACAAAATAACGCCTCTGTGATTATAAATGGAATGCAGGTGGTCAGCAGTCAGGGGCAATAGTTTAAAGTGTGGTCTGGTTGGATACCCCACATCCCACCAGCTAGGTTACCCACACTGCACTTTGTTGTAAAACTGGGAACTATGTAATGGAGGATTATTTTTAAATCCCTTAACTCATTCAACAAAATTTATCAATTTCTTTAGTGGAGCAGTTACTATACTCTTGAACCAACACCATGACTGAAACATGGGTAACATTATTAAACTAAAGTTAATTCGTTGTTTTCTAAAAGTATATTTTTTTCTTTCTCGCTGCATTTATTTGTAATTTTTTTCCTATTCCCTTTTTTCACTTTATTGATAAGGAATTGTATATATTTAATGTGTACAACTTGATGTTTTATATATGGCATATATTCATAATATAATAACCTACAATATTAAATATATAGTCTATATTTAAGATATATAACTTGATATTTTGGTATATGTATACATCTTGGAGTAATCACCACACTCGAGCTGGTTAACACATCACCTCACATATTTTCCTTCTGTTTTGTGTGTGTGTGTGGCAAGAATGCTTAAGATCTACTAAAAGTTTAAGTATTTGTTGTTCATGGGACTAAGTTCATTATTTTTCCTTATTGAGTCAAATTCTACTTTTTTTGGTAAGGAGTTCATTTATCTTACATAGAGACTAAAGTGATTTTTTTCAGTTTGTCAGGAAGAAATAGAATTAGATGCCAAAAGTCCACAAGGCAATGGAGATGAAATATGAGGACAAGGGCTTGGTTAAGAAGCTGTAATCACAATGGCTAACATTGTGTCAATTTACCACAGTCTTCTGCAAACTAGCTGTATATTGCTCCTGAGAAAATACAGTTATGCCATGGATTATCTGGATTTATACCATAAACACCCAAACAGACTCTCTGTTGGCCATTTATCTGACAAAAACCATGACAAAACGGATCCCCCTCTTTCCACTGGACCAAAGCGGTGAAACAGAATAAGCCACCCAGTAATTCCAAAGGAGTCCAGTTTCAGGGTTTGGAGCATTATTCTTATACCAGCATGAATTTTTCCCCTTAAAATCGCTGGTGTTCCAGAACACCAACCTAAAAGAGAGGAAGCCTCCTGTGTGTCATCTCACATGTTTCAAATACTGCTTTTGCTCCAAGGACCATTTTGAAAATACATTGTCCACTTGAGGGCAACCACTTGGAGTCAAGGAAAGAACCCACAGATAGAAAGAACAGCCATTTTCTCAAACTCCCTTTTCTACCAAGAACTGAAGAACAAAAACAAAAGTTTCAACTACTTGTGACCTGTGGCTAACCAATGCTTGGGAGAGAAAATAGCACAGGTAGGATTCCCTAATTTACTGGGTAAATTAGACTTGCATTTGAAAACAAAAATGGTTTATAGTCCTTATGGAGGCTGCCAACTCCATTTTTGAAAATGGGGGCAGTGATAAGAAGCATTTGCTTTCTGTTTTGCACCCTGAACATGCATGTTGCTTGTATGAGCTCATTCACAGAAGGGATAATTAAAATGAATGTTGCACATGCGCATCTTAAAAATAACCTCATGCAGAAGAAAATATACTGGTTGATCCAAATTCATTAAGGAATAAGATATAATATGATACATAAGTTTCTTTTTTTTTTTTTTGCGTTTATTTATTCTGAAAGAGAGAGGAGGGAGCATGAGCAGGGGAGGGGCAGAGAGAGAGAGAGAGAGAGGGAGAGAGAGAATCCCAAGCAGACTCCACACTGTCAGTGCAGAGCCCCACACGGGGCTTGATCTCAAACTGTGAGATCATGACCTGAGTTGAGATGAAGAGTTAGTCATTCAACCAACTGAGCCACCCAGGAGCCCCCGCAAGTTTCACTTCTTTTCTTTTCTTTTCTTTTCTTTTCTTTTCTTTTGAGAAAGAGGGCACAAGTGAGTGAGGGACAGAGAGAGGGAGAGAGAGAGAATCCCATGAGGGGTAGAGATAGAAAGAGAGAGAGAGAGAGAGAGCTCACCTGAAAAGCAGGGCTCATGTTTTACCCCAAGTGGGGCTCATGCTCCCCAGAAGTGGGGCTCACTGAAGTGGAACTCGAATTCATTAACCATGAGATCATGACCTGAGCTGAAGTCAGATGCTTAACCCACTGAGCCACCCAGGCCCACCCCACACCCCGCCCACCACCATGTTTCTTTTATTTAATAAAATGTATCATTCAGTGGTGGTGAACCCAGAATTAATGGAACCAGCAGCTTATATAATTTGGGGGACAGGATGTATTTAAAAAGATACCTCTTGGGGGAGCCTGGGTGGCTGAGTCTGTTAAGCATTTGACTTCAACTCAGGTCATGATCTTTCGGTTCATGAGTTCAAGCCCTGCATCGGGCTCTCTGCTGACAGCTCAGGACCTGGAGTCTGCATCCGATTCTGTCTCCCTCTCTCTCTGCCTCTCTCCAGCTCACAATCTGTCTCTCTCCTGTCTCTCTCTCTCTCTCTCTCTCTCTCTCTCTCTCACTCAAAAATAAACAAACATTAAAAAATTATTTAAAAAAAGATACCTCTTGGTTGAGTGGGCAGGTCTTCCTATGTGCCTCCTCCACCACAGATAGCTCCTTGCTTTCTAGAAGACAGAACCACACTTCTCGGGCAAGAAAGCCTCTCCTCTTGCTGCTGGAAGATGGACAGGGAGCATCCTGGACCTGACTCCCCCTATGTTGCTGGCAAATGGTTTCCCGGTAGCAGTGCTGGAATCCAGCACCCAGATGTCCTTGCTGGAGTCACAATTTTTGTTCATCCTTTTGACAATATAGAAAACGGCCAAGATGAAAATACCTGCAGTTGCTATTAAGTAAACAGCATAGAGGATAGCAAAAATGGCCAAAACAAGTGTGAGATCCACCACGAAAATGATCAGCTTGGCCAACATGTCTGCATTGCTCCACGTTCACAGAAGATACTTAAAAATTTCCAAAGGCTCCCACTACGCAATTATGCCTTTGTAAAATATGGGCAGGAAAAAGGCCATTTCAAAACATGCTGAAGTGTGTTGTAATTCCTCCAAGTATCTACCAGGAGGGCTGTATAATGAAACTTTGATTTCACAACTGATATGAAACAGTGGCTAAAGGTAAAGTATGGGATACAACTTCACCATGAATATTGTAGTGGAGAGAAGCCCAGGGATTTATTTTATCCCCTAAGTGTGTAACCAATTCACTTACGTTGTCACTTCCAAGGGATAGGAACGCACTAATGTTGTGCATTCATAACATGGAAGGCTACTATAGAAATTTGATGTTTCTTGGAAAATTAAAATAGGCTGGTACAATGTGAAAGAAAAATAGAGCCATTTTCAAACATGCAGAGTCAGAAAGTTTACCTCTCCTACATGTGTTTGGAAAAAAAAAATTACTAGAGGATATAATCCTATAAAATATCTCTTTTTAAAAAGAGGAATACTTGGCATATAAAAAATTGTGAATTTAACCAATAGAGCAAATGGAATTAAATCCCAGAACCACAGTTAAGTAGCAGACATGCCAGGTAATAAATTCAAATTAGAAAAGGAAGTTAGTAGGCTACCAGAGAAAGTCTTTAAGAAGACAGTCACCTTCCTGTATTAAATGGCATGATTAAAAAGTGTGATGATCTAAAAACCAAATGGCCAGGATATTTCTTAGTTAACAAGGTAAATGAAAGGTAACAAGAGAATCCAAGAAAATACATAAAGTTAAATGATGAAGCCGTGGTCCTCAAATGGAGCAAACTAAACTGAAGAGTGATTCTGAGTAATGGAATATGAGAAATAAGAATCTATTGGTCCTTAATATTCAGAGTCTTCTGCTCCACGTGGCACAGATTAAGAGCGTGAGAATGTATTTCCAAAATGGTTAATCATATTCCTTGGCTTAACGAATATTTCTAAACTTTTAATATTCTCAATGCTATCTACTAGTTTTATATTTCTGGAAACCTAATACACAATAAGATAATTTACTACAGTGATATAGCAGAATGTATAAGTTAGAACCCTTGACAATTTAAAAGTAATGATAAAACTGACAAAAGTTTGGAGGTATAGTGAGGGAAATGAAGAGAGGTGAGGGAATATGGATTTCCACGTTTTGCATAATTGAAATTCAAGGGATACTGGTCTACTATTGGTGTAAGAAATAAAGATTTGGTATGGTTTTACAAATAATAAAAAGGACCAATGGCAGAGCTAAAAATATAAATTTAACAAGATTTGTAAGATAGATTGGGTAGTAGAAGGTATTAACATTTTCATTTTCATGGCAGGAAACCAACAGATACTATAAAATTGCTAAATAACAGGGGTGCCTGGGTGGCTCAGTCAGTTTGGCATCTGACTCTTGATTTCAGCTCAGGTCACAGTATCAGAATGGTGGGATTGAGCCCTGAGTTGAACTCTACACTGGGCATGTAGCCCATTTAATATTCTGTCCCTTTCTCTCTCTCCCTCTCTCTCTCTCTCCCTCTGCCCCTCTCCCTCTCTCACACACACACTCTCTCTCTAAAATAAAAATGTTTTAAATAATAAAATTACTAAATAACAAATTAAATGTATATTATCTGGACCTGTGACATCCAACATGGTGGCCACCAACCACAAGTGATTCTTGAACATTTGTAATGTAGCTAGTCTGATTTGATATGTGCTCTAAGTATGAAATACGCTTAACATAAAAAAGGAACTTAAAATTGTTCGTTCATAATTTTTATATTTACTATATGTGAAATGATTACATTTTGGTTATATGGGATTAAATCAAATATAACATTAAAATTATTTCACCCTTTTAAATATAGCTATTAGAGTAATTAAATGTTGCCTACATTATATTTCTCCTGTACAACACTGGTCTAGAATTTTAGAGCTAATCACCAGGAGAACCCAAACCAAAGAATGTTAAATTAATTCTCTCTGGAAAGTAGCTCTTTTTTGTAGCTCATTTTGTGCTCTTTTGTATGGTCCAAGCTTTGTTGACAAGTCTATCTATTATTCTTTTCTTTAATTTAAAAAAAAATGTTCATTTATTTTTGAGAGAGAGAGAGGGAGAGAGAGAGAGAGAGCATGCAGGGGAAGGGCAGAGAGAGGGAGACACGGAATCCAAAGCAGGCTCCAGGCTATGAGCTGTCAGCACAGAGCCCAAAACAGGTCTCAAACTCATGAACTGTGAGATCATGACCTGAGCTGAAGCTGGACACTTAACCAGCAGAGCCACCCAGGCACCCCTATCTATAATTCTTTAAGTAAACATTTAATAAAATACAAATAAAGGATAAAGATTATGATACTTTTTTTTTAAAGAATAGAGTAGGTGGGTTTACTAGGCAAAAATCAAAAGAACAAAGTGAAGAGAATAATTTAAACAAGGAACAAGACAACATAACATATCTTTTAATTATAGGACAAATGAAAGGAGTGGTAGGTAATTATAATTGAGAAAGGAGGTTAAATTAATAAAATGTTTTATAATGATCAATAGTGCATTTTTTAGCTTAAAACTCTATGTTAGGAATTACTGGGTAGTTTTCTGCAGACTAATCAATAAATGTAAAATAATGAGAGATAATGGCATTGTGATGGTTAATATAGGTGTATGTAGCTTAAATAATACACACGTGCTCCAGTTTAACAAAGAGATGGACCTGGGTGCCCTTACTTGCTTTACTAAAGAAGCTTGTCCTTAGCTGAAAGAATCAACAAAGAACTTCAAAATCAAACACCTTTAAGTATTATCTTGTAAATTCAACCTCCTGATTTCAAAAAAATGCTAGAGAAGTAACAAAGTCAGGGAAATTTTCAAATAACTTTCTATTATAATGACAGTGAAAGAATATTTAATCAAACTAAATTTATATACACCATTTAATGAAAGTGTATATTCAAAATTTCTCAGACACATTCATTATATACAATAAAATTAATTTTAGTATTAATTAGAGAAAATACGAGCTTAGACTTTCCTTCCTGATAGTATATTTTCAGGTCACACTGGGGAGGAATGCTCTCTTCCCTTAAGAATTTGTCATACAAAAAATTCCTATACAGGGGCGCCTGGGTGGCTCAGTCAGTTAAGCGTCTGACTTCCGCTCAGGTCATGATCTCGCAGTTTGTGGGTTTGAGCCCCGCGTCGGGCTCTGTGCTGACAGCTCAGAGCCTGGAGCCTGCTTCAGATTCTGTCTCTCTCTCTCTCTGCCTCTCCCCTGCTCATGCTCATCTCTCTCTGTCTCAAAAATAAATAAAACATTAAAAAAAAAATTCCTATACGGGGCGCCTGGGTGGCTCAGTCAGTTAAGCATCCGACTTCCGCTCAGGTCATGATCTCACTATCCGTGAGTTCGAGCCCCACGTCGGGCTCTGTGCTGACAGCTCAGAGCCTGGAGCCTGTTTCAGATTCTGTGTCTCCCTCTCTCTCTGACCCTCCCCTGTTAATGCTGTCTCTTTTTGTCTCAAAAATAAACGTTAAAAAATTTTCTTTTAATTCCTATAAATTTTTCAGAGGAGTAGCAGAAATGTAACATCAATACAGATCAACTGTCCTTTTGAATCATTGCTTTTAAATTTTCTCCGTTGTATGATTTTACGAAAGAAAGGAATATATCCCACTCGCACTTTTAATGATCTTTATTTTCCCATTTGAATATCATTCCTTTGGCTAAAATGTCATTTTTTTTTCAGTTGACATTTGCATGCTGTGACCTAAACTAAGAGATATAATTTCCTGTCAGTGAGGCATTGAGATCCACTGGAAAGATTTAATAAAAATAATTTATCTATAGAATGTTTTTTTTTTAATGTTTATTTATTTCTGAGAGAGATAGAGAGCGAGCAGGGGAGGGACAGAGATAGAGTGAGACAGAATCCCAAGCAGGCTCTGCACTGCCAGCACAGAGACAACCTGGGCTTGAACCCACCAACCGGGAGATCATGACAAGTGCCGAAACCAAGAGTCAGATGCTTAACTGAGCCCCCCAGGCGCCCCATGGAATAGGTTTTGATAGGAAAGGGGAAAGGGAGATTGAGACATCAGAGAACATCAAGAGATTCAAACAAAGGAATACAGAAAGGCTCAGAGAAAACTAGAGCAAACCTCACCAACTTTGTAGGCTTAAAACTCAAAGATGTCTGGCTAGTATCAGACCCGGAGGCATAAATTGGGATCCTAGCCTTTCATGTCCCACAGTGTGAAAACTGGGATGATTTGAAATGTAGGATAAAAGGATATGGGGAATTCTCTCATCAAACACAAGGATCTTGGGTTCTTATCCTAAAACAGATTTATGTAAAAATCAGTAGATCTAGAACAGGTTATGGTGGAGAACAGTGCTTTATTATATAAAGAGGTTTGCTGACATATATGTTTATTGGTGGATAGGTTTTTTTCTTTATGCAAATGAGATCTTCATTTCCACCACCAAAAATCACATTCACCTCTTCATCCTAAGGTGCTTCCCCAAAGATATTCCCAATTATTTAAAATACATTTTAAATCAGCAGCAATCAAGGTTTAAGTCAAGTGGAGACTACTGCAGTGAGTCCTGAAGCTAAATTATACATTTAATATCGCTTGCTTTTCAGATCAGCAAATCCCCAAAGACTCACTATAAATCTCTCTACTTCCAACCATAATGACTTGGGCAGAAACATTCTGAATTAAATGATGCTCTGACGTGATTTATGTACATCTGGACTTTCAACCCAATGGCTTCCCAGCACTCTATCAATCTTTATAAAGTCCTGGTAATGTACTTGAAAAGAATTGCAATGCTGTGAGTTAAAAGCGAGGCCGGGATTTTTGCCAATGTGACAGGATAAGAAGCTGTGTGACCTGGCCCATGCTGCGAAGCTGGTGCTGGAGGAGTGATTGCACTTTGGGCTTAGAAGCCCCCTGAGCTCTGCTGTTTGCCCTCTCCAGTCAACTACCACAGCTTGAAATGACTACTGCCGGGAAAGGTTGAGAGGAACTTCAGTGTGGGGGCTTCTTTAATATTTCTTTCATGACGTTAAGTTGAAGCTGCTAGAGCATGCTTGCATTTGTACCCTGTTAATTTATTCAAATAGGAGACTCCCTAAATCTGCCCAATAAAATTTAATAAGTCTGATGATTGTATTATTATTCCCAATATTAAGTAACTCTTACCCCTTATAAGGGAATGAAATCTTCCAGGCCCACTGACATGGGTACGTGACTTTCTTTGGCCAATGAAACGTGGTCAGAAATGCTAGATGCCAGTTGTGAGCAAAAGCTCGAAGAACCATTGTGGGATTTCATCATTCTTTTCCCACGGGCAGGGAGCTGGCAGGTCCCTGATGGAGGCTGCTCATTCAACTCGAGCAGGCTCCAGATGGAAAAGCCAAAGCCAACCTATGATTGACAATATAATATGAGCAAGAAGAAAATTTTGTTGTAAGATACTAAGGTTTGAGGGTAGACTGTGTCTTTCGTTACTGTAGCATAACTCCGTCTAAGCTGACCAATAAAATCATCATCCCCTATAGAAACCGTAGGAACCACCTAAACACGAATAAACCAAAACAAGGTCAGCAAACTTTTGGCCAATGAGAGTGCTATCTCATTTCTTGGGATTTGGATTAGGGCACTACTGGCCTATCCTTTTTATTTGTCCTTTGAAAAATACTGGAGACTGAGCATGCTGCCGTTTAGCAATGCTACTTGCCTATACCCAAAGGGATCTCATACCCTCTCCTTTTCTTGACAGAATGGAGGTAGGTCTGGAATCTTAAAGTCTAGTGATCTCTCTCTCACCACTTATCCATGATGGCAGCATTAAGCCATCCATAGTAAACGTCTCAAGCGAGAGCTTGTGTCTGGGAAGATTGCTGGGAGAACAGGATACCTCAATTTATGAGAGACCCTACAGAGATAGGGGGCATGAAATTCCAAACAACATACTGGTCAAGTGCAGAGAAGTATCCGTGGTAAACCAGTTGGACTGGTAGGTCTAGATGACACTTGTATTCCAGGGGGATGTAATTTTTGACAAGTCTGGGGTTGTCCAAATCAAAATGGAATGTAATTCAGGGAAGACCTTAGCTCTAAATTCAATACCACCTTTAATAGTTTATTATATAAACTTTGATGCTCTTTTTATCTCTAAAAATATTGAGTGATTGCACAAGTCAGCACTGGGTTTTAATTCCAGTGATACTGTTTACTACTTGTATACATTTGAGAAGCTACTCAATCTTTTCTGTACTTCAGTGTATTCCTCTAGGAAAGGAGGACAATAATATGACCCACCTCATCTGACTGTTGCAAAGATTACATGAGCTAATAGTGGTAAAATGCTCCAATAGTTCTGTAAGTAGCCAATGAATGTAAGCTAAAATCATTAGCTATCTTGCCTATCTCTAAAGGTTGCCAAGACTCAATTGCCTAAAAAGAAACTTTACAAACTTCACGAAGCATGACTTGTTATTTCTTATTTCTCACTTTGCCATACAACATGACTTGTTTCTCTTTGTGATTCTTTGAGGGGTAGCAATAGTTTAGGATGCTTACTGGATTTGATGAGACTAGTATCTTCTTGTGAGACCATGAGAGTCAAAAATAATTTGTCTCCACAAATCAGTCTTACAATGTGTGCCAAATGTTGTAAAATCTTCATAATTTTGTTGATTATTTGTGTCAAATTTTTATCCCAAGGTGACTTCCTTTCTGCACCTGGACCTCTTTTCGAACCATAAAGACTGATTTCAGGAAACAAACAAAAATGACAAATCCCATCAGAGAAAAAAAGAAAAAAATTGATTCTCCGTGCACAAAACAATGTTTATTCTTTGCTATTTATTAACTACCTGTATTGCCCTCTTTCCTCCAGCACAATGAATGCTCCTTTTGAGAGCTATTTCAAATTTTACAGAAGTTTACTGAAACCTGTCTATCATTTTACTTTAGGAGGTTAAAGAATTCTTTCATTCTAATTTTTCCCCAAACTACTGTGGAATCATTCTACCAAAAGTTGTAGAAATCAGATGCCCTCAACCCCAACCCCAACCCCAACCCAGAGATTTTCAGTGTCCTCTATTTTTAAAGCCCTCTGTTGCAGTGGGTATTTACTTCTGCATGTGGGTTAAGATGTGTTTTCAAGTCAGTTGAGAAATACCAGAGATCTACCGAATACATAACCTTCCTTACAACATCTGTATGAAATGGACATGGTGGCTATAGCATTGGCCTGAGACACAAAAATTGAACACTTCAACTCCATGGGTTAATGATAAGTGATGGTTGAAGCTCAGAGGAAAGATGAAGAAATGACAATACCATCTCTTGAAGAAATCAGAAGCGAGGGTTATGTTTTTGTCCTGTGTTCTTTCTGGCAAATATTTTTCCCACAGCATGTTTTTCCTTTTGTCTTTTTTGGAGCATTCCACATGGCGATAGCACCATCTATTGGCCTACTCCATCCATCTGCTCTTTTGCTGTCCTGAAGATTTTGCTAACCACGCTCCTGACAGGTATGGGGAATACAGTTTGTGGTCTGACTGTTATCACCTTACTCTCCTTTACTACTGAGCAGCTCTGTTGTAGAATAGTTTCGTGGTTAGTTCAATAGCTTACATCTATTAAAAAGAAATTTTCAGATAAGCCACTTCTTAGCTCCTAAACTCTTTCAAAATAATAAGTTATAAAAGTACCATAACAGATTCTTTAGTTTTCTGTTACGGTATAGTGTGAATAAATGAGCCATCCTAGAAGGCACATAAAGTTAGCTGCTTAATAACACTTGCTAATTAACCCAATTCAGCTTTATTTCCTTAACCTCAAGTATTGTTTCTGCTTGTAAGGACAGACATAAAAAACTTAGAGTTATGAGTTCATATTAACTTCTTGAAGCTAGAGAGTGTACTGGGCATGTGTATGCAATAGAATCTTAGAAGAGCTTTGTGAATAGATTACTAATAAGGATAAAGATCCTGCTTGCAGGAAGCATGGAAACTCTCTTTTTATTCCTATTTTTGCTGAATTGTGAAGTTGGTTGATCAAATAAAATATAAGTCAAGATTGTTTTAGAGTTGGTAGGTGGGACACAGGGGTGGCTTAGTCGGTTAAGCATCTGACTTTGGCTCAGGTCATGATCTTGGGCTTGGTGAGTTTGAACCCCACATTGCAGAGCCTGCTGCAGATCTTCTGTCTTTCTTTCTCTCTGCCCCTCTCCCACTTGCTCTCTATCTCTCTCTCTCTCAAAAATAAACAAACATTAAAAAGAAAAAAGTTGGTGTAAAGATCTGCTGACCAAGACTGACTTTTAAAGAAGTAATTAGATTGAGTGCTAACAGTCTCACTATGGCTTCCTGATATTGGCTGCATAAAAGCAAATGACTCACAAACAATAAGGAATTGATAAATATTTGAAAAGCAAGGGAAGAGAAGAAGGAGTGAGTACAGGACTATCATACCATAGTGCATGTAGGTCAAGCCCAAAACAGAGGCTGAGAAAGGGATCCATGTGTGTGTGATGTATTAAGAGAGACCTCTTCAGGAAAATAAGGCTGTAAGAAAGCGGATGAAGCAGGATAGCAAGGATATGATCTTAAGTAAGGTCTAGGCTCACCCCCATCCTATGGCAGAGCCACATCACAATGTGGATTTCCCTGTTGGGTCAGTCACTGGCTGTAAACTTGTCCCTGGTTGCATGGGGGAAGACCTAACTTCCCTGGAAAGACATCTCTTATAAGAATTGAGTGCAATTCTCTGGAGAAGGAGCAGTTGGTAAAATGACTAATGAGCATCTAATATTCACAGCAACTGGGAAATGGGCACTTGGCTCCTCTAGGGCATCTGGGTAAAGGGCTTCTAGGTGGTGCTCTAGAAGTGTGCTTCCTCAGTGCACCATTGTGGTCTTAGTTTTAATGTTTAGTTGCATTCAAATACACCATCGGTCATTTTATTTAACTTTTTCTGTTCCTGAGTTATTTTTATTCAACTCTGAAGTGACTGGACTTCATCCTCAAGAATGCCCTTTTTCCAAAAAGAATTCCTGGGCATGATGGCTTGTATACTTGAAGTGTTTGTTTTGTTTGTACATTTGAAGAACAATCTGGGGGTGGGGGGTATAAAACTCTTGAGTCCCACTTTTTTCTTCTCAGCAGTTTATAAATATTATTTTAGTCTTCTGTTATTATTTCCAGAGAAAACTATGAGGTAAACTAACTTTTCTTTTGTATGTCACTTGCCCTTCCTGCCTGTGATTCCCATGTGATTTTTGTTGTTGTTAAACTTCTGAAATTTCACCAGGATATATGTTGGTTGGCAGAGTGGTATGGTAGGCAGAGTAATGTCCCTTTCACCCCAGAAGATGTCCATACCCTAATCCCTGGAATCTGTTATTTTACATGGAAAAGGATCTTAGTAAATCTAATTAAGGATCTTGAGATGATGAGATTATCCTAGATTACCCAAGTGAACCCGGTTTAATCACAAGGGTCCTTTAAAAAATTGGAGAACGATGTATAAGGATGGAAACTGAGTCAGAAAATTGAAGCTGCTGTAACTTCTGGATTTGAAGGTGAAAGAAGGGGCCATGAACCAAATAATTCAGGCATCCTTTAAAATCTGGAAAAGGCAAGGAAATGATTCTGCCCTAGAGCTTCCAGAAGAAATGCAGACCTAGTGACACCTTGATTTTTAAATCAGTGAAGCCCATTTTGGACATCTGACCTCCAGAACCGTAAGATAATAAATTTGTGTTGTTTTAAGCTGCTAAATTTGGGTAGTTTGTTACAACAGCCATAGGAAATTAAACAGTGTCAGCCATCACTTCATCTCCTTTGCATGTCTTTCCTATCTATCTATACACCTACAATCATTTTTTTTGTTCTTTCCCATTTTGTTTTGTATGATTTTCTCAAACCTGTCCATCATGATCCTAATCATATTTTTGGTAGTGATGTTTCAACTTTGTCGATACTAATACACCCTTCATTTCAATGATGCTTTTATATTTCTCTTCAATTTTTTCCTTAGACTAAGCCAGGTAATTTTTCATCTCCGTCTGTTGTCTTGCAATATCCTTGAACTTGTGCAAATTTTATTTGATTCCAGGCTGGTTTCCTTTTTCTTTTTCTTTTCTTTCCTTTTTGAGTCATCACTGTATACACCATTTCTTTTAAAACATGGAAAACTATATGCATCCCTAGGATTCATCTTGAGGGGTACTTTTTTCATCTTTTTTACTTGTGTTCTTTCCTTCCCTCAGTTTTATTTGGTAATGTCTATCAACAGGTGTCACACTTTGTGCCAATGGTAAGCTGTTCAACAACAGGCCACAAGAGCAATTGAAATAGAGAAGTTTGTTACTCAGGCCCTGGAGAAAGAACACAGCATGCTTTGAAGAGCTTCATGGTGAGGTCAAGGCAGGGTGCAGACACAGAGTGAGGCAGATCCTGAGGCACATGCTTCTATGAGGATCTGTGGGTGGAGTGATTTAAGGTTTCCAGGCTAAGGCTGAATTGGTTAATTCAAACCCAAAGAGCACGGTGCCTTATCTAAGGGGTGCATGAATATTTCATCTGCTAGTTCTTATCTAAGGGGTGCACAAGGCATTTAGGTGCTGGAAAACAAGGCAGACCGTTGATCACAAGGACTGTGGGGAAATCACATCAGGAACTCACTTGCTTATAAGAACGCTGAGGGCTGCTATCCAGGATGTGTGCTTGCATGAGGGGCCATCTGACCAAACAGAATGGATGTTGAGGAACAGTGCCCTGGAGTAACTTAGCTAAACTCTGAGAACAGATCTCAAGCTGGTCCCTAATTAATACTCATTTTGCCAGGAGACAACTATATGAGGGATAATATTGTAGGGGAGTGAGGAAGGAATGCTCTGGGACAGTCTGCAGTTCTAATACAATCTGTTATTTCCAGCATCCTCTCAAGAAATATGTTTGTCCTTGGGCCTTACAAGTAGTATAAGGCTCAACTAAATTCCAGAAATTGAATTTCTCATTTGAAATTCACACTCTCTCTTTCTTTAGCACAGCAAGCAAAATTCTTGTATGTGGTATCACAGCTGTGGTAATGTGTTGTCATTTTAGTGTAGACTTGATACTTGGGGCATTATATTTCTTTGTCTGTGATTTGAGGTTGTAGTTCCTTTTTTCTTTTCTTTTTTCTCTCTTTCTTTCTTACTTTTTTTTTTTTTACATTTTTTAAAGTTAGTTTATTTACTTTAACTTCGATACCCAATGTGGAGCTCAAACTCACAACCCTGAGATCAAGAGTTGCATGGTCTTCTGACTGAGCCAACCAGGGACCTCCCCACCATTTTTTAAACATTTTTAAAACTAGGTATATAATTCACATATCATAAAATTCACCCTTTTGAAGTATAAAACTCAGGGTTTATTCTGTTATTGTTGTTTGGTATATTCGTGATGTTTTATAACCATCACCACTGCCTAATTCCAGAACATTTTATCACCCCCAAAAGAAATTTTATACCTATTAGCAATCACTCCCTTAGGTCTCTGCCCCCAAGTCCCTGAAAACCACTACTCTACTGTTTCTATGGATCCGCTTATTCTGGACATTTCATATCAGTGGAATCATACAATATGTGATCTTTGTCTGGCTTCTTTCACTTTGCATGTTTTCAGGGATTATTCATGCTGCAGCATGAATCGGTTCTTTATTTTTATTGCCAAATAATACCTCATTGTGTGGATATACCACATGTTCTTCATCCAGTCATTTTCTGATGGGCATTTGGGTTGTTTCCACTTTTAGGCTGTTATGAATAGTGATGCTATGAACTTAGTGTACAAACTTTTGCATGAACATGTTTTCAGTTCTTTTGGGTATCCTCTTCTCTTTGTAGATGGAACATTTCCCTCTGTTTATTCTTTTTCTGGTGTGTTTCAAGAGAGAAGTGAAAGACAAATGCTTTTATTCTTCCATCCTTAATAAGAAATACTCTTATCTAAACCACAGATATGAAAACAAAGTCCAAAGAGCTTACATAAATTACTCAGAGGCACTCGTCAGTTAACAATAGAGCTGAGAAAGGAAGTCTCTTAGCCTCTGTGAGGGTACTTTATTCCCTTTTTCCCTTATGTTTCTATAATACCTTGATTCCTTCCCCCCCGCCCTGAATTCCTTTGGTTAGCTATTGCTGCATAATAAAATGCCTCAATATTAGTGATATAAAACATCAGCCATTAATCAATTCGTATGAATCTTCAGGTCAACTGGGTGGTTTTGCCCATCTGAACTGGGCTTGGTGGGGATCCCTCATTCATCCTGGTCAGTTGTTGGTCTGCTAGGTAGTTGATTGATTGTTGCTATACTTTTTGACACATTGAAGATCTTGACTGGGATGATTTATTACTGCTTCTCATGGCCCTGTCAACCTCCAGCAGGCTAGATAGGACTTGTTCCCATGGAAAGGCAGAGTTGCAAAAGAGAGAAAAAAGTACACAAGTTTACTTGAGCCTCAGACCTGGCACACTATAACTTCCTCTATACTATATTGGCCCAAAGAAGTCAGGTCAGCCCCAGATAAGAGTGGAAGGAATAGCTTTCACCTGTCCTTAGGGGGAGCTGTAAGCTTACACTGTAAAGGGTTTGGATTTGGGGGTGGGGGTGGGGAGAATCTGGGCCATTTTGCACTCTCGCACAGTCTTGTACTAAGAGTTATCTTTTAATAATTATATATAAAAGTTGACAACAAGGTGACAGAAAATAGTTCAGAGGAGTATAAAATTAATACTGGGTATAGACTTTTTACTAGGGTAAAATACCTATTCAGGACTTTCGATTAACTCTCTCTTCTAGACATACTAGTATGCATGCTGTCTTCAAATCTACTCCCTCATTCTCCTGATCTCCACCCTTGTTTCAATGGTGACTGTTCTATGGAATGGCCTTTCTGCCTACCTAAATCCCTCCCATGCTTTGAGTGCCAGCTTTGGAATCTTATTAGCATCCAGAGTGCTCCTCTTATAACCTACTCCTATAATAAATTTACTTGTCTGCCCAACATACCCTGTCCCACTGGACTGGAAACCCCTTGAGAACAGAGCTATTGCCTAATGCAACTTTGTATCATCTAGACCAGTGCCTACCACATAGAAGTGCATATTATATAGCATATTAATAAATGTTTGTGGAATTAATAAATTCATTAATAAATGAATGAAGCCCTAACTGCCCTCTTCAGCACATTGTGACTTTTCTCCTATGATTCATTTCATGAATTGTCTTTATCACTCACTGCATATTTTTCCCTTTGTATATATTGTGCAATATGTACACATATATTTACATACATATACAAATAAACACATATCTTTGTGCATATATGCATATGAATACATATGTACACATTTTTATGTCCTATGTGGTTATTTAATTCTTTTATTGCTGTTTGGCTTAATTAACTACCTCATCATAAATAATACTTTTTTATTGAAGCATAGTTGACATGCAATATTTTATTAGTTTTAGGTATACAACATAGTAATTCAACATTTACATACATTATAAAATGATCACCACGACAAGTTAGTTACCCTCTGTCACCGTACAGTTATTACAGTATTATTTACTATATTCTGTAGTATTGGTGCCTACCAATCAGTAGATAGATTAATTCCTTACAAGAGGAGTAAATTTAGGATCTGAAAGCTTAAGAAACTTGCTCAAACTTTACTTCTGGGTAGTGGTAAAACTAGCTTTCAATTCGAGGTCTGTTGAGCATTAAGCCATTACATGTTTTCATTAAAACCCTTCAAAGGAATTGCCTTATAACTAGAAGTTTGTACCTTTTGACTTCCAGTTATAAGATAAATAAGCACTGGAGGTGTAATGTACAAATGATGACTATCGTTAGCTTTGCTGTGTGGTACATTTGAAAATTGCTAAGAGACTAAATCCTAAAAGTTGTTGTCACAAAGGAAAAAATGTGTAACTATGAGGTGATGGATAGTAATCAAAATTATTGTGGTATTCATTTTGCAACATAGGTATGACAAATCATTACACTGTACCCTTTAAACTTACAGTGTTTATGTCAATTATATCTCAATGAAACTACAAGAAAAAAACCCAATATTATTGACTATATTCCCTCTGCTGTACTTTACATCTCTGTGACTTATTTATATTCTGGCTAAGTCTAGCTCTTCATTAATATTCCACTTTTTCTAAAAACAATTTGCAGTAACATATTTTTCAAAGATACAAAATAGGTCGTTATGAGTAAATATTGAAAAGAATGGGGGAACCATTCTTTTATGATAGCCATGTTCTAGAAACCAGATTTATTGACATTGCTTTAGCAATTATGGTAATTAGGAATGCGAAACTAGAAACCTCATTTTTAGAGAAACTTTTAGAAGGTTATATGACTTCTTACACAAGGAACGTCACAGAATATAATAGATGTCATCTGTAAATGTAATTTTGGGGCAGAAGACACAAATAGACACTTCTCTAAAGAAGACATCCAGATGGCCAACAGGCACATGAAAGGTGCTCAACGTCACTCCTTATCAGGGAAATACAAATCAAAACCACACTGAGATATCACCTCACACCAGTAAGAGTGGCTAAAATGAACAAATCAGGAGACTATAGATGCTGGAGATGATGTGGAGAAACGGGAACACTCTTGCACTGTTGGTGGGATTGCAAACTGGTGCAGCCGCTCTGGAAAACAGTGTGGAGGTTCCTCAGAAAATTAAAAATAGACCTACCCTATGACCAGCAATAGCACTGCTAGGAATTTACCCAAGGGATGCAGGAGTGCTGATGCATAGGGGCACTTGTACCCCAATGTTTATAGTAGCACTTTCAACAATAGCCAAATTATGGAAAGAGCCTAAATGTCCATCAACTGATGAATGGGTAAAGAAGTTGTGGTTTATATACGCAACGGAATACTACTCGGCAATGAGAAAGAATGAAATATGGCCTTTTGTAGCAATGTGGATGGAACTGGAGAGTGTTATGCTAAGTGAAATACGTCATACAGAGGAAGACAGATACCATATGTTTTCACTCTTATGTGGATCCTGAGAAACTTAACAGAAGATCATGGGGGAGGGGAAGGGGAAAAAAAAAGTTACAGAGAGGGAAGGAGGCAAACCATAAGAGACTCTTAAATACTGAGAATAAACTGAGGGTTGATGAGAGGTGGGAGGGAGGGGAAAGTAGGTGATGGGCACTGAGGAGGGGACCTGTTGGGATGAGCACTGGGTGTTGTATGGAAACCAATTTGACAGTAAATTTCTTATTAAAAAAATAAAATAAAATAATGTAATTTTGTAGCATAAGCAGAAACATGTTTCACAAGATTATTTCTCATACTGACCTTCAATTAAACCTAAAGTATTAAACCATAACTTAATGATGGCTTTTCTGTGGAGAGCTAAGCTAGTTTAGGAGGGCTTGTTTCTGGGGTATACCAACTCAACATAATGATAGGACTTTTAAGAATACAAGCTAAGAAAGAATTTCAAGTTCCTGAAAAATTTGCCCTCAAGTTTCTACAATGTTTCCTGCTATTGGAAGGTTTCCAAGATCAACAAAATTGATACTGAACTCCCTAAAACATACCAGATATGTAGGTTTTCATCACTGACTAAAATGTGATCCACAATAAAGTTTAGATACAGATTACAGGAGATAATACCAACATATTTTTATAAAAACAAATTTCCAAAATCCTTCCATTTGCAACAACATAGATGGAACTGGAGGATATTATGCTAAGTGAAATAAGTCAGGCAGAGAAAGACAGATATCATATGATTTCACTCATATGTGGAACTTGAGAAACTTAACAGAAGACCATGGGGGAAGGAAAGGGGAAAAAATAGTTTCAAACAGAGAGGAAAGCAAACGATAAGAGACCCTTAAATACAGAGAACAAACTGAGGGTTGATGGGGGGTAGGGGAGGGGGAAAATGGGTGATGGGCATTGAGGAGAGCACGTGTTGGGATGAGCATGGGTATTGTATGTAAGCGATGAACCATGGGAATCTGCCCCCCAAACCAAGAGCACACCGTATACGCTGTATGATAGCTAACTTGACAATAAATTGTATAAAAAAATTAAAAATTAAAAAAATATATTTCGTGATAGAGGCTCACCACAGAATATAAGAGAGCCAAGAAAATGTTTCCAAAGTGTATTTAGCCAAGTATGTCTTCTTTCATGTCTAGATCGTACATTCCTTAAGAGAAAAGTTTGTTCTTATATTTAAATTTATTTGTATTTCCCATAATTTAATAATGCAGTTAACAAATCTATGTTGAATGAATGAATGAATGAAGACATTCAGAAACCCTTTTGAATTTGGCCAATGGGAATCTCTTCCAGAGATCATGGGAGAAAAGAGCTTAGAGCATTTCTTCCCTACTCTCTGTTAGCTTTAGTTTTTCAGTTCTGGAAATGACTGAGTCCATCAGTAATTACAGGAGCTCCTAATCTTTCATGGCTCCATCAGTAACATCATCGGTGCCCCACATCCTTTCAAACCTATGGATGATAGCAACTTCTCAGTGTTGCCAGTATCTGCCTGCTTCATCCTTCCTCATTAGTTCTTTGAATGCTACCCTTAGTCTTTTCATTGAATCATCCAGAAAAAGTGTTGTTCTCTCTTAGAACTCTGACTGAAACGAACAGGAATTTGCAATAGATTATTTGTAAGTCAAGGGAAATAGCGATGAAGTTAGATATTTTAAGATTATGTAAACTTGTTGTCTGTATAGAAAATGAAGGTAGATCTCAGAATATTTGCTTAACTACCATAGAAGCAAAATGTGGGTGGAAGGCAAGATTCAAGTATTACAATGAAAAGATTAATGGGAATAAAGATGCAAGTCACACCAACCTGAGTATGAGCAGGGGTGTGTGTGAATCAGATTAGGTGAAGGGGCAAGAAAATCTGGACATTTGTTTTCCCACAGAATGTGTTTGAGTAAGCTACTAAATTTTAATACAAAAGTCAGGATAAGAAATCATGTGAAGCACTTTTTAAGCTTCCTAATTCATCAGGCACCTGGGTGGCTCAGTGGATCCAGTGTCTGTTGATTTCAGCTTAGGTCATGATCCCAGGGTCATAGGATCGGGCCCTGTGTTGGCCTCCATGTTAAGCGTGGAGCCTGTTTGGGATTCTCTTTCTGTCTCTCTCTCTCTCTCTCCCCCTGCCCTACTCTGGCCACTTCCCCCACTTGCACTCTCCCTCTCTTTAAGAAAACATAAAATTAAAAAAAAATACACTTCATAATTCATGACAAGAGAGTAAATGGTAACCCCTATGACCCAGCAATTGCACTACTAGGTATTTATCCAAGGGATACAGATATGCTGTTTCAAAGGGACACATGCACCCCAATGTTTATAGCAGCACTATCAACAATAGCCAAAGTATGGAGAGAGCCCAAATGTCCATTGATGGATGAATGGATAAAGAAGATGTGGTATATATATACAATGGAGTATTACTTGTCAATCAAAAAGAATGAAATCTTGCCATTTGCAACTATGTGGATGGAATTAGAGAGTATTATGTTAAGTGAAATCAGTCAGAGAAAGACAAATATCATATGATTTCACTCATATGAGGACTTTAAGACACAGAACAGATGAACACAAGGGAAGGGAAGCAAAAATAATATAAAAACGGGGAGGGGGACAAAAAATAAGAGACTCTTAAATATAGAGAACCAACAGAGGATTCTGGAGGGGGTGTGGGAGGGGGGTGGGATAAATGGGTAAGGGATATTAAGGAATCTACCCCTGAAATCATTGTTGTGCTATGTGCTAGCTAACTTAGATGCAAATTAAAAAAACTAAATTAAATAAAAAATTTTAAAAAAGAGTGAATGGTAAAGACTCAGTAAAAATTAACAGTCCAGATGTTGGCCTCAAGGGAGGAACCTGTTTTTTTCATCAGCCAGAATGTACCTACTTTTCACTCTCGCCCAGGGCCTGCCACTACCAAACATATTAAGACCATCGCTTAGAACTATAAAGTAGACAACTTTTTTTTTAAATATAACTTCACAACTTCATCTTCATAGTGTGATCTAATTAACAGATCAAATTAATTTAGGGCTAGAGACAAGGGTCTTAACCTAAAACCATCAGCAACTCTTTGTTAGAGTCCAGATTTTTTTCTGTGTGCTCTGCTTTCTCTCTTCATTAGTAGTCCTTCCTTTCCAGGGTTCTAGTTAGGTTTAAATGACATGATGTTACATGAAAGCCCTCAACACTGTTCTTGGGCCAGAGAGGGCAACCAGTAATTTTATTTTTCTCCACTGTTCTGAGAGGCCATGATACACAGCCTGGGGACACGGAGCTGAGTTTGAATTTAGCCTCTGCCTTATTTGGTATTAGTTCTTGAGCAAGTTACCTAATTTCTCAGAGTTTCAGTTCCTCATCTGAAAAATGGGAGATCATTACAGCCTAGTGTGAGAGCAGACATCATACACATGTAATAAAGGCTGTGCCCTTCTGGGCATCAATTACCTCATCAGGATAATTCTGATTCCATTGGATTGTTGACTAGAAATAAATGAGATAATACATGTGAGCTACCAGGCTCTCTCAATGTATGTTCTTTTTAACCCTTCCCCCAGTCCTTGATTGTGGTCAAGAGTAACAGGGCATTGGCCACACAGAAGACAAGAGGCTCCTGCCTAATGAAATTGAGTAGAGTAAGCCCACCAGATTAAATAACATTTCATTTGGCCCTTAAAAAGTAAGAAGTTTTACAAGTGGCCATGGGCAAAAGTAAAGGCAGAAAGATGGAGAACATACAAGAACATATTTCCGACTGACCTAATCTAGGGTTCTTTTGGGGAAATAGCAGGAGAAATGTCTGGGGATGATGGCTGAAGGTAAATTGTGGGTGGTGACCTTGAAGACAAGGCAAAAATAGGATTTTCTTCATTTAAGAAAGAACCATGGAAAGCTCTTAAGTTCAAAGGTGTGACTATTTTGGATAGGAATTCAGATATGAAGAAGGATCATATGGACTTGACATTTTGTTTTCATTTTGTTTTTCAATGTTTATTTATTTTGAAAGAGAGAGAGAGAGAAGTGCACATGTGTGAGCAGGGGAGGAGCAGAGAGGGAGGGAGAAAGAGACTTCCAAGCAGGATCCACTCTGTCAACATGGAGCCTGGTGTGGGGCTTGAACCTGCGAGCCTGAGACCATGACCTGAGCCAAAATCAAGAGTTGAATGCTTAACCGACTGAGCCACCCAGGTGCTCCTAGACTCAACATTTTGAATGAAATCACTGAGTTCATTTATTGGAATGGGGGAGTAGTGAGTGGCATCCCTCTGAGTCTCATAAATGCAAGTAGGATGAGTGGGGTGGGTGGAGGAGGGGAGAGGAAAGATTATTTTGTCAACTATTATGTCCCCAAAGCCAGCATAGAAAGGGACCCTGGAGCGACTTATTAATATGTTACAGAAAACATTCTATAGGTTGCTTGGCAGGTTATTCTCCATTTACCCATTTTCTTTCTCAATCAAATCCATTTTCTTTCTTCTCTACCCTTGCTGTGTGTCCTGGGGGAAGAGGTAGCTATTCCTATGGACTTCTGGCCCAGACTTCATTGTTTTCTAGCTTTTGGTCAGAGTTTGGAGATAGGAGTAGGACACAGGATGGTAGAGGAAAGAGAGAAGTCAGAGTACCCATTCCTCTGGCTCCCTCCCTAATTTTGCTGCATTTGTGGCAATGGTTGCCAATAGGCCCCTACACTCATTAGGTTCCATTAACACCATTTCCTCCCTTTACCTTTTTAGGCCTCGACCCAAGGTGACAACTGCTTCCCACCATTGCCAGTCCTCTGGACACTGTAATCCCCCTGTGGGTTCCCTTAAACCTACCCACACCCCTGTAAGCCATCTATTTATTAAAATCTCTTGTACAGTTGGCATTGGGTTCTGTTTCCCAGCAAGATCTTGAATAATACAGTAGCTAACCCCTGATCTATAATTTCCCCTGAAACATCACCCCGATTAACAAGATTTGGGGAAGTCGCCAGGGCACTATGTATCCTACCAGAGGCATTAGTGCCAGGACATTCAGCTATCCAAGAAGCTTTGCATTCGGCACCAATTATTCCCACACATTCCCACTTCCTCTGGTCTTGGTTACCTCAGTTGATGGTTCCACCACTCACCCAGTTGTTCAAAGCCAAAGGAACCATTTTTTATTATTTTTCCCAACTTCCAGCCCCTGTCTAGCCTATCACAAAGTCCTGTCACTTCTTTCTCCAAAGAATATCTGCATCTGCCCATTTCTCCTCATCTCCACAGCTAACAACTTAGCCCAAGCTTCCGTCATCTCTAACCTGGATGGTTCAATGACCTTTTCACCCGATCTCCCTACTTCTTCCTTCCAAGTCGTTTTCCACCCAGCAGATACAATGACATATTTAACAAATAAATCAGACTACATCACTCCTCTGCACCTTCTAAAGCCTTATATTGCTCTTAGATTAACGTCAAAGTCTTAGCATTAACTAAAAGTTCCTGTGACATCTTTTATCTTCTTGCCTTTTTCTTACTGTGATACAACTACCCAGGTTTTCATTCCTTTTTTAGAACATTCCATACCTGTGTCCTCAGAACTTTTGCACTTGCTGCTTTCTCTTCCCAAATCCCCACCCACAGTTTCTGCATGGTTGGTTCCTTCTTGTCATTCATGTCTCCATTTAAATGTCACCTCCTCAGGGAGTCTCTCCTTGATCACATACTATAAATTACTGCTCCTTCACTATTATGATCACATCATGTGTTTATTTTCTTTACTGTCTGGAATCTCATGGATGCTTTCTGAAATTTCTTTGTTCTTTCATTAAGTTTATTTCCAGTCTCCCTCAGTTCCCCTGGAATAAAAAGTCCAAGGGAGCCAAGCTGAGGTCTTTGTCAATTAGCTCCAAGGGAGCTAGGTCTTTTGGCCTAGATGAGGACCTACCCATAATAAATGACATATAAATATTAACTGAGTGATGGAATGAGCAAACATTCTATAAATTGGGGGGGAGGAAAAAAGCAGAGATACCATTTTCATTTATCTGATGGGGAAACATTTTAAACTTTGCTAAAACCAAGCTTGACAAAGTATTGAAAAAAATGGAACTTTCAAGAATTACCCTAAGAATGCCAAGTGGTACTCATTTTAGAGAGCAATTTTGAAGCATAAAATTGAAAATGTGCTTAACATTTGACTCAAGAATTCCACTTATAAGAATCCACATTAGCTTGAATATTTCTATCAGCTGATATTATGAGAGTGTTTATTGCAATATTTTCATATTCACAGAAAATTTAGCCTCTCTAAATGTCTATTAATGGAGGAATAACGTGTGACATATTTATATGTTGAAATACTACACAGCAGCCAAAAGGGATGCCTGTTATGTGCATAAATGTATGAATATATAAAAATAAAATGGCTATATCTTCAAAGTATAAAGTAAAAAAAAAGGAAAGATGTGTTTGACATCATATATGTAAGTAAAACATACATATATTCTATTCTAGCTTTTGTTCATGGAATGGAAAGATACCCCCCATTGACTATTGTTACCTTTGGGGAGGAGGTTAGGTAATGGGGTCCAGGGGATTTCTGATGGAGAGGGACTATGGAATGTTTTATTGATTTCTCAAAGTAAACACAAACAGATATTAACAATTTCTAATTCTGGATGATGGCCATATGGGTGTTTTGTCCTGTTTTTAAAATCATATTCAGCAACTTTTTATTTGTAAAATTGAACAAAATCAAATAATAAAAATGAAGTCAATTTTTGGTAATGGGAGCAGAGAGAAAAAAGCCATCAGAAAAAAGCAGGAGCTGAATTAGGCTGCTGACCGCACATTATATGAGGGCAAGGAGGGGATGCTATTAGGGTCTGATCCCCTTTGCTTGCTGCACAGTGTGCATCCATCTCCCTCTGCTGCAAGAGTCGGCTACAAACAGCTCAGAAGTGTCTTCTCTGGACAGTTGCCTCATCCTGCAGTCTCTGAGCTGTGCTGCAGGAGTCCTGAGGCCCAGCTTTCTTGGTCATTACATACTTCTCAAGGCCTGAGTTGAACAGCTATTGGTATGACGGTTGGGCTCCAGCAGTAAAGATAACATCTAAGCACCTTTCCTGAAAAAGAAAACAAAAACCTAATCCAGTGAGTTTGGGGTGCATATGTATACAGAATTGGATTAAAAGTGGTCCAAAATGATTAAAAATAAATCCTAAACCCAAGAAGGAAAAGATTCCCTACTCTTATCAGATGTCGCCATTTGATTTCAATTGGCTGAGCTCCTTAATATGGAACAAACACACAATTAGAACAATAAACGTGCAGGATGCCAAGAACCAGGAGATGTCAGTCTACTCACTGGTGTGAATCGTTGACCAGCCAATGGGCCATGAGTAAATTACCCTCTCTGACCTTCCATTTCCTTGCATGTAGAATGGAGTTACTATGCGTTTTCAATGAAATCATGCATTACATGAGTCCATATTAGGCACAAAGTCAGGGTTAGTGCCTTTTCTCTGAGCTAACACTGGCTTGGCTTGGCTTTGATGATGACACCTGTTGCTCGTTGGGCCAGGGCCTAACTTGATTCCCCCTACCCCCCCCAAAAAAATGGGCTGTAGAGAATGCATAGATTCTCCCTAGTGGAGTGTCCTGTTCTTCCACACTCATGAGGGTTCTATATTTGCACATGCAACCGACAGTCTTCACTACCCTGAAATGCAGCATGGCTAGGAACAGAGGCTGAAGTGAAGCCATGGTCTGCTTTTTTTTTTTTAATGTTTTTTCTTTATTTATTAAATTTATTTTATTTTATTTTTTATTTTTGAGAGAGAGAGAGCAAGAAGGGGAGGGGCAGAGAGAGAGGGAGACACAGAATCTGAAGCAGGCTCCAGGTTCTGAGCTGTCAGCTCGGAGCCAGATGTGGGGCTCGAACTCATGATCCGTGAGATCATGACCTGAGCCGAAGTCGGAAGCTTAACCGACTGAGCCACCCAGGTGCCCCAATGGTCTGCTTTTTTGATGCCATCCCAAAACATTTAATCTCCTAAAAAAAATTTTTTTTGAAAACATATGTGTCTCACCATTTGAGAACTTGTAGTTGCTTTTATCCTCCATCTATATATAAAGCAATACAGTCACTATAGCTTATCCCCAGCAGAGGTTGGAAATAATGTCTTGGAAGGAAATCCAATTCCCTTTGCTTTCTCAGCCTATTCCAGAGCAGCTGCATGTTTGCCTGATATAAAACTTTTAGCGGCAGACTGGTAGATGTTATCTCATGTAGTTTCAGGATATTGCTTCATTAGTGGATCAAGTGGGAATTGACTGTTTCTCTCCCAATTTCTCACACACACCCTTACCCAAGTTTATTCTTTTTCTTCCTGTTTACTCCTTTGCTGGAAATATTTTGACATTTCAACTTCCTAGCAAAAATGGGTGATTGAATATACACATTTGCTTTCCCTCTCTCCAAGCCCTATTTACACATAAGTTAAGCAATTTTTTTTTATAAAAGTATAAGACCTACAAAGGACAGGGGAAGAAACTACACCACAGGATGTTAGAAGCTGGGAAATGGATGAATGAGAGGAATGGGACTTAGCAAACTAAAGAAAGCTAAATTATACACCTGAAGTGGCGGAAGATGAGAAGCAATCCAATTAATGATCAGGGTTGGGTATTCCTAGAATTGGGAATGAAGATGTGGCCAAGATAGGCAATTGGTTGGAAGTCTCTTAAAGAGGTTTGATTCTAAGATCCAATCGTCCACTCTATGTAGTTGGGCAATTGCCCCTTTGCATACGTAAAATACAAGAAGGTGAGTCATAGGAGCAGGTAATTGAGAGGTCTTTTGACTGGAGGGCTCTAGGCACAGTTGGGAATGGGGTAATTATCACAGTGAAAGCAGCAAGGCTCAGGCCTTTGTTGGGCATTTGCAGAGCCCAAAGTTGGGCCATGGCTCCTAGCCTACTCTCCCTTCTTTTCCCACCCTGGTCCCTTACATCACTATCAAAGCCTCAAATGAGCACCTGTGGAGACCCAGCCCTCCTGTTCAAACTCTATCAAATCTCCACAAACTGCCATTCATTCCCCATGGCATGGGTTCATGGATACGTACACTGGTGGGTGGAATTATTCATCATAAGAAGGATAGAGAGAAGAGACCCAAACAGTCCCTGGAGACAAACTTGAGGTCATTTGGGCAAGAATTTTGAAGTATGGTCTAGCAATGAGGGGCAGGTCCCCCTAACCTTGGGGAAGGGCACTCCAGAGAGGGGCCAGAGAGGGTCCTTTAAAGAATATCTAAAATAATCAACTGTCCCATCCTGATTTTAGCACTGAAAGTCCTGAATCCCAGGAAACTCCTTAGTCTTGGGCAACCCATGGTGGTGGATCACCCCCTACCAGGCTCAAGAGTGGTACTGTACTTGCATACTTAACTCTGCAATCCCCAGCCCTCTTTTCCCAGAGTGCTGGCAGCAAGGACCATGTCTTCCAGGCAGGAAACAAGAAATATTCCTCTGGGGAATCCTATCCACCCAAGAAGAAAGAGCTAAAGACTCTGACATTAATGATTCCCTGAGAACTCCCTTAGATGCTTCTACAGTAAAGCCCAGAGTTGACAAAGCCCATCTACTAGCTCAGAGCATCACGTCAGTTTTTCAGAGGCCTGTGCTTAAATATAAATAGGCGGCACAGGATCACTAGACATTCAGGAAATCCTTGGCATGAAAGATTAAGACCAAAAGAAACAGGGAAAACAGCTATTTAGAAGGAAAGATATTATGCTAAGAGAAGAAATTTTAAAGCATCTACATTAATATATTCAGAATCACAGAAGATGTTGCATTCATGAACAAAAGAACAGGATATTGTAAAAACAATTATTCAGATAGTAAAAAGAGCTCTTGGAAATTGAAATGTGAAAGCAGATATAAAAACTCCATGCAGATATTGGAAAATAAAGTTGAGAATACCTTCACACAAGGAAGAATATAGAGACAGAGTTGTAAAGTAAGAGAAAAAAAAAATAAAAAGAAAGCTAGAGTACCAATCTAGGTCTAAAAGTAAAAAAAAAAAAAAAAGTAGGAATTTCAGACAGTGATATCAGGGGAGGAGAAAAGATGAAAATATAAATCAAGAAATTCCCCACAATGAAGGGACATAAATTTCCAGGTTAAATAAACTCAGCAAGTGCCAAGCACAATGGAAGAAAATATTCTCATGCCAAGACATTGGAGGTATACCAAAGGCATGGGACAAAAAGAAGATACTACACGAGAACAAAAAGTTACAACTAAAGAATAAAAGTTGAGGGACACCTGGGTGGCTCAGTCAGTTAAGCATCTGGCTCTTGATTTTGGCTCAGGTCATGATCTCACGGTCATGAGAGCGAGCCCTGTGTCTGGCTCAGCGCAGCGCATGCTTGGGATTCTCTCTCTTCTCTCTCTCTCTCTCTCTCTCTCTCTCTCAAAATAAATAATAAATAAACTTAAAAAGAATAAAAGTTGAGAAGGGTCTTGAACTCCTCATGACCAACACTAGAAGCTTTGGTAACACTTGAAGCTGTGTACAACAGAAAAAAATGTCTTCAAAATTCCAAGTGAAATTTATTTTCAACCTAGAATTCTATACCTTAGCAACACATCACTTAATGTGAGAACAGAATATTTTTAGATATGTAAGATATCCAAAATTTTTCTTCAAGAAACTATTGGAGGATGAGTGCCACCAAAGCTAATAAATAAGTGAAGAAAAAAAAAAGATATAGGATTTAAGAAACAGAGAACCTAATATAAGGAAAAGATAAAGAGAATCACCAGAAGGATGTTGATTTACGAGGCACAGGACAACTCTCCTGATGGAAGTATGTCAGAATGTTTGGGGAGAAATTTATTTGAGATAATGAAATTATTAGATAATGATATATCTGAATATTTAAAGAGGAGCTGTAAGTAATTGGCAGAGTATTTGGGGTTGGTTTGCTAAAAAAATACATGGAGAATTAAGGAAACAAAACACAATTATTAATTATAAACAAAAATGTTGCAAGAAGTGAAAATTAATTATAGTATATCACATGGATCAGCTGTGGATAGCATTTGTACAATAAAATGCATATTTTTCTTACCCAAATTGGGATATAACTATCCTAAGAGGATGGGGAAAGGGAAAAGGTGCATTTGGTGGGGGATAAGGGAGCAGAAAGATGCAGGAGAGGTCATGCAAAGTCATCCTTTTCCATAATAAGGAAAAAATAGGTAATGCCTAAGACTGAAAACTAAGAGGGAACAATAAATACAAGGATGCAATTTTAAGTAATATAGATATCTAAACCAAAAAAAAATAGTTGCAAATGTTTGTAAATACTTGTCTATTGCATGAGGACAATTCTTGCAGGAATATAGGGGACTGTTGTTTTTCATAACAAACATTGGAGAATGATTTTACTCTTTGAACTGTGTGCATGTATAACTTCATAAAATCATCCCCTTCAGGAAAAGACATATTAGAGAATTCCAATTTACAAAGTAGCTTCCTCTTTATTTTTTTCTATTAAAAATTTTTAATGTTTATTTTTGAGAGAGAGAAAGCATGCGAGCCAGCAGAGAAGGAGCAGAGAGAGGGGGACAGGGGATCTGAAACAGGATCTGTATGCTGACAGCCTCTAGCCCGATGTGGGGCTCAAGCCCACAAACTGTGAGATCATGACCTGAGCCTAATTGGACAACCAACCAACTGAGCGACCCAGGTGCCCCTATTTTAAAATTTTTAGTATAACCGTTTAAATATTTTTTATTTAAATTAGTTCAATGGAATTGACCAAAATAACTGACAGATGACCACAATGGTACTGTTTTATCTTCAGGTTATATGTATTTTATTAAATTGAAAAGAATCCAATAAAATTCTTTTAGTTTTTCATTAGGGAAAGTACATAATTTTTTTATGAAGTGTGAGGTTTAATTAGCTTTGTGTTCATGAGCAGAATAAAGTGAAACTTTTACTTACTTAGAATTACAGGAAAATTGGATCTTTTAATTAATTGAATATTCAGATTTTATTAGTGTAGTAGCCTGATTTCAGAAATGTCCCTAATTCTTCACCTTTCCAATATGCATTCTGTATGTAATGTGACTTTGTAGCAACATCCACTGATGAGTGGAGTCTTTCTCCATCCTGAAATCTGGGCTGGCCTTGTGATTTGCTCGGCCAGTGGAATGCTGTAGAAGTGATGGTGTGCTAGTTTGTAAGGAGCTATGTGTATGTCCACACTTTCTCTTGGACCCCTACCACTGCCATGAAAATTGCCATGAGAAGCCAGACTATCTGGTTGAAAAACGTAACATGGATGAGAACTTAGTAGTCTTAGCCAAAGCCATGTTAAAACAGCTGTGTGAGGGAGCCTGGCTTAGGTTAGCAGAAGTGTCAACCAACCAACTGTTGACTGTAGCGACAAGAGTGAAACCAGCTGAGATCAGAACCACCTAGTTCACCTAAGATCTCATGAACAATAAAAAAAAATTTTTGTTTAGCCACTAAATCTGGGGGTGGTTTTTTACACAGTACTCGCTAACTGGTACACACTAACAGCTGTCAACTTGTACCATAAGTGAATATTCAACTTTCGAAGAATTGGGAATTTTTCTTTTTTTTTTCTTTTTTTTAACGTTTATTTATTTTTAAGACAGAGAGAGACAGAGCATGAACAGGGGAGGCTCAGAGAGAGGGAGACACAGAATCTGAAACAGGCTCCAGGCTCTGAGCCGTCAGCACAGAGCCCGACGCGGGGCTCGAACTCACGGACCGCGAGATCATGACCTGAGCCGAAGTTGGCCGCTCAACCGACTGAGCCACCCAGGCGCCCCGAATTTTTCTTTTTAATAGCATCCTTAGGAAGAAACTGTCGTATGTTCTCTAACCAATTTGCAAAGATTACATGGGAAACGTGCTTCAAAATCAGGTTTCAAAGTGACAAAACTTGAGAATTTGGGAATGAAGTCTTGTTTTTTACATTGAGATTTCCTTCAAAATAATAAAAGGATAAAAGTTAGGGGGCATTAAGAAAGTTAGAGATCATAATCATGAAATCAAGATGCATCAAGTTTTCTCTGCCTGAGATAGCTATCAATTGCAAAGGAGGAAAATTACACTTTTCAGTTAACATTAATTTCTAGAGAATATGTTTATTTATACTGAAGAATTCCAGGTGACCGAATGAAATTCTATTTGGGAAGAATATGATGTTTTCATTTTAAACTCTCCTTCATTTGTTATGATAATGATCTGTTTCAATAGACAATTTTTTGTATTTCCACCTAGTTCAGAGATTAACTTATTAAGATGGTTCTTACCCTAGGCATACACATGTGAGTTGAGAATTAGCCAATATCCAGCATATCTTAGACTCTAAATAGTTTGGACAGCTCTTCTAATCAGCTTCAGAGTAAAGATTTGTACAAAACAGAAGTGCATATTGCTCTTTTAAAATATATTCTCAGTTTGGGTTTGCCCCCAAGGGCTTTGATGAGAGCAGGACATTTGCCTATAATGATAATGGCCAATGTCATTTCCAGTGATGTTTGGGTTTGGTCACTTAAAGGAGCAAACACCCCCCAAATTTTCCATATAAGATTTTCATTATCATTAAATACTCAGGGCCAAAACTAAACCAGGTGGGCTGTGAGGAACTCAGCTTATTTAAAGCAAAAGTAGGTGCAGACTTATTAGTTCCTTTTATTATTACTTCTAAATATCTAGAACAGCTTCAGGTCATGTTTACTTTCTTAGGTCAAGGAGTAGCCAAAATAATTGCACACTTCACTGGGATTTGTAATTTAGCTCTTTTTGATAAGGTTCCAAGCAAGGTTTTACCAGATTGGAATTTAGCAGCAGCATTTACTGCTACTGCCAATTAGAAACAGAGCATTATAATGTGCAAAGATTGTGTGCGGTGTGGACAGGCCCTAGGAATGGTATCAAGGTTAATTAATTTAATTTGAAAGTTTTGATGATTGTTAGAAAAATCTCAGAAGATTTCTTAGACAAGTTTTTAGGCCTCCAGGATATTCTATGATGATAATGCTGAAAAGTATTGTTGACAACATTTGGAATGAGGGTTTTTAAGGAATGGTATAACAGTTTGAGTAACTGTTGACAGTTTTTCCTTGGTACATCATGCATTTTTTAAGTTCCAAGAGCATTGTAACCAGTAAAATATTCAAACAATGTAAAAATATGCGGGGTAAAAACTAAAGCCTCCCTCTCCCTTGTCCCCTTATCCTGAAGTAATCATTAATTATGTAGCATATATTCCTCCAGAACCTTTCCTCTCTCTCTCTCTCTCTCTCTCTCTCTCACACACACACACACCACCACCACCACCACCACCACCACCACACACACCAGAGAAGCAGTGTAAATACTGCTGAGATATTTTTTGTAGAGAAATAGGGATGGATAGATTACATACATTTTTATATTTTTTTTAAATGGGATCTCTCTATATATAGTTCTGCAATTTGCTTTTACAGTTACTAAATTTCATGGGCCTTTCCCATGACAGTCCTTATAAATATTGTTCTCAAAAATCTGTATAAAAATCTATAACATGGTTGTGAAATTTAAATATAGCCTTTCTGGTGAACATTTACATTCTTTCTAATTACTTGATATCAAACAATGATACAATAAATGATTTATACATATTTTTTGTACAAGTACAGGTATTTCTGAAATACAGATTACTGGATGAAGTACTGTTGGGTCAAAGGATTTTAAATATTGAAGTTACCCTCTTAAAAAAGAAGAAAAAAGCCCTGTATAAACTTACTCTTATCATGGTTCAGGTGGTCAATCAGAGTTCCTTCTTCCTGTCAATATTAAAGACTACTTTTTATTTCATCCAATTTGATTTTTTTAAACCAGATAAAGTTATTCCCTATTTGCTAGTGAAAAGAAATGTTCTTTTATAGTATATAAGTTGTTTTTATTTCTTTTTTTGTGAGTTATTTTCAATAATCAGTTCATCATCCTTTTCTTATTGATTTGTAGGAATTCTTTGCATAGTAGAGACTATGGTAGATACTTTGGGTTGACTCCCTTAACTTTCATTCCAACCCACTCTGGCATGCAAAAAATGGAAAGGTAAAAAACAGATTTGCCAGATTTTTCTTAAACTTGGGTACTGAACATAAGCTAGGAGCCACCAATCAGATGCACTTACAAGCTAATTTGTTCACAAGAGAGGGAAGAGGCAGATCCCAGGACACTTATTTTGCAAATGTGACTTGTAGTAAAGGTGGTATGGTTTTGGAAACAATGGCTGTAGTGTCCACTTTCTAATCTGTATGCAGCTTTTTGGAACAGGCTGTCAAAAAAAAAAAGGAAGAAAAAATAATTTATCTGCCAGCTGCTTCATCTTCTCTCTCTTATTGGTCCAAGTGTTAACTGGGACCCATGCATTTCTGGATTGTGTTGCACTGTCCTCCTGGCAGTCACCCTAGGACGCTGAAGTGCATGAAAGTAAAGATGAGAGCAGCGTGCTGGGTGAGTGTGGTATATTTATTGCAAAGATGGCCTCATTACCCTACTTGGTTTTTTATTTATATACTTTTCAATGTGACTTTTGGTTCCTCCCATTAAGAGGTAGAATTTATTTCTCCATGCCTTGAATCTGAGCTGGCCTTTTAACTTGCTTTAGTCTACATAATATGACAAAAGCAATTCTGTGCCTGTTCTGAGCTTAGACTACTGGTGGCCTTGCCTGTTTCTGCTCTTTTTCTCCTTAGACCCTTGCCTCTCCATGTGAACAAACCAGGACTAGCCTGGTGGTTAGTGACCCAGTTGTTCTCATTTTGTACCAGCCAACAGATGGCCAAATGCGAGAAGTAAAGCCAGCTAGTTGATCTATTGCTGGCTGTGCATGCATATTGGTGGTTGCCTAGACAAGAATAGCCATTCAACTAAGCCTTGACTAAATTTCTGACCCATTGAATTAAGAGCTAAATATATAATAGTCGTTTTAGACTACTAAGTTTTGGGATAACTTCTAGGCATCAATAAATAAATATCTATTTTTTAAATTTTTTTTAACATTTATTTTTGAGACAGAGAGAGACAGAGCATGAACGGGAGAGGGTCAGAGAGAGAGGGAGACACAGAATCGGAAGCAGGCTCCAGGCTCTGAGCAGTCAGCACAGAGCCCGACGCAGGGCTTGAACTCACATACTGCGAGATCGTGACCTGAGCCAAAGTCGGACGCTTAACCGACTGAGCCACCCAGGCGCCCCTATTTTTTGCAGCAATAACTGAGCGAGCTCTCAAGTGAGTGTGTGGATCAGACTTACAGAATCAAAACTTGAAAAGGTTCATATTTTTAAAGACTCTAAGCATGGAAACTTGCTTATGACATTTGGGCTGAAAAGCATTGTTGCAAATTAGTTTTCTAATTAGTCAAGCTCCAACATAATGAGGTTTTTAAAAAAATATATTTCTTTTAGAAGTAATATATGATACTGGCAGGCAGCCTTGATTGCTTTTTGTACTGAAAAAGTGTTAATAAAATGTTCCCTTGTTTTTCTGTACTGAAAAAAGTGTTAATAAAATGTTCCCTTGTTTTTCATTAATTATTGCTTAATTTCCTGTGCATTGGGGTGGATTGTTTTTTGTAACAATAAAGCCTGATGGAAATGTTTGCTTAGATCTGTCATCAAAAACAATGGACATATGTTACTTGTTTTATGGGCAGAGAGGTATTATTCCGACCATCTCCAGGAAAAACACTCTTATGTGAAGAATTATGGTTGCTTTTATTAGCTCTAACATAGGTCTAATGGTAGCATAACTAGGAATTTGGATCATAATTGATTCAGTGTTTTAATAAAATAGTTCAGTTTCCTTTTGCTTTAGAATTATGTGATGAGGTTGGTGCTCTTGACCCCTGGCTAGAGGAGAGAAAGGGAGACAGAGTGTGTCAAGACCCAACTGAGGGCACTAAGGAGATGCCTAAAAGTGTTCTTTCTAATGAGTTCTAGTCAAGCAGTTAAAGGCAGAAGAGAAATGCTATAAGCAGTTACTTAGAAATGTTAGTATCAAAGACAAGCTCTACATTTTCACCTCCTAATAAAACAAAATATTTAAATGAATTTTATGAACTCAGCCTCAAAGATGGAACAAATCACACTGAAGTGTTGGCATGTCTTTAACTCTTGTTCCAGTTCAAGGTTTCTTAGTCGTGGCACTACTGATGTTTTGGGTCAAGCAATTCTTTGCTGTAGGGCTGTCCTGTGCATCGTTGGACGTTCCCTAGAATCCCTGGCCTTTACTGGCTTGATACCAGTGAGACAAACACACATTGTCAGGTGTCCCCTAGGACACAAAGTGCCCCTAGTTCAGAACCACTGCTCCAAATCAATATCTTTTTGTGGTCTCTAGAGTTATGTATGGCTCCTTGGGGCTGATGCAGAAAGCAATGGGAAAACCAAATAAGTGAGGCTTCAGGTTCCCCAATCCGACTTCAACCAGAGAAGCTCTAGTTTAATCTAGTAAGTCAGGTTTTATTGTAAAATTTTTCTGAAAATAAATTGATGTCAAGTCAAGTTTAAAAAATATACCTCCAGGAGCACGTGGGTGGCTCAGTTGGGTAAGTGTCTAACTCTTGGTTTTAGCTCAGGTCATGATCTCACAGTTGTGAGACAGAGCCCCGTGTGAGCCTCTGCATTAACAACACAGAGCCTGCTTGGGATTCCTGCTTGGGATGCCTCATGTGCACAGGCTCTCTTTCTAAATAAATAAACGTAAAAAAAACCTCTAAATATGGAACAGTATTAGTACAATGATTCAGATATTAGCAACTAAAAATCACTTTTCTAAAAAGAGTGTTTGAAAAGCATGCAAAAGCCTGTTTATTCTAATGCTGCTGGTTATGCACCTTATGACAGACCTTTTGGCCTCTACAGTCATAACCCAAGTTTATGGCAGCAACATCATCTGCAGTCAGCATCTCCAGGGAGAAATATAGCAACCTCTTAAGAATTTGAGCCATGATTCCCATTCTTAAAAGGAATGCCTCTGGTCACAAAATTGGCTAACGGAGAGAGGATGGAGAGTTAGCAGAACCCACAACTACTACCTACTGTATGTTACTGGAAAAAACTCAAACATGCTCTCTTGTATGACTTAGAAGAATTAGAATGCTAGTTTTATAATGAAATTCAGCCTTACTTTAGCCACAAAACTCTTTTCCAAATGAAATTTTATACAGAATCTTAATATATAGAACAGATAAAAGAGAAGTTTTACAAACTGAAGCAGAAAATTATGGGCCCAGAGATTCACCCAGGCCCTTAACCTGAGCACGATGTTGGAAGATTAAGTCCCCGAAGAAGCACAGAAATGAATGATCTATATGAACATTTACACACCTATGTGATAGCTACAGTCATTATAAGGCACCTCATATGGAATGAACCAGTCTACTCTGCTACAGTTGCACACCTATAATCTCTATATGTGTATTTGAATTTCTACAAAGTTTCACAATTACTTTTTTGTTAACTTTCCTATTTCATTACATAACACATAATTGAGCAGTATCCTCAGTAGAGCACACATAATTAGTCAACCACCATTTATTTAATGCTGTGTGTATTTGAATAATAACTATCCCTATTTGGTAATATTTTTTCTGGTTATAAAATCAACCTTTGTTCTTTACAATCAGAGTAGCAAAACTAAAATTATTCCTGAGTGCCTGACTGCTGCTGCTGTTGTTAAGGTGTAATTTACATAAAATGAAAGATAGTTCTTGAGTGTTCGGTTCAATGAGTTTTGACAATTGGTTAGGGCTGTGTAACCACCACCCAAAACTAGATATTGAACATTGTCATCACCCTAGAAATTTCTCTTCTCCCCCTTTCTAGTCAAATTCTTTCCCCAAAGCAACAACTTTTTGAATTTCATCATGACAGATTAGTTTTGATTGCTCTAGACTTCATATAAGTGCAATCATACAGTATACAGTTAACCCTTGAAAAAAGTGACTTTGAACTGCATGGGTCCACTTATATGCACATTTTGTTTTCAGTATATACAGTACAGTACTATAAACATATTTTCTCTTCTTTACGATTGTCTTAATAACATTTTTTTCTCTAGCTTCATGGCAAGAACAGGATATATAATACATATAACATACAAAATATATGTTAATTGGCTGTTTATATTACCACTAAGGCTTCTGGTCAACAGGCTATTACTAGTTATGTTTTTGGGAAGTCAAAAGTTATACGTGGATTTTTGACTGTGTGTGGGTTGGTGGCCCTAACACTTGCATTGTTCAAGGGTCAACTATATATTCTTTTGGGTTCATTTTCCCCCCTTGTTTCAATGGCTATGAAATTTATCTGTGTTGTTTCATGTATCAGTAACTGTTTCCTTTTTATTACTAAATAGTATTGCCAAGCTCCATGCAACCTTAAAAACTTCTCTTCATATATGGATTTGTGTATATACAGGATGGATTTTAAGAATGTAAAAATATCATATATATATACATATATATGTGTGTGTGTGTGTGTGTGTGTATATATATATATATATAAAATCTTCTTTATCCATTTATCAGTCAATGGACATTTGGGCTCTTTCCACAATTTGGCTATTGTTGATAGCACTACTATAAACATTGGGGTGTATGTGCTCCTTTCAAACAGCACAACTGTATCTTTTGAATAAATACCTCGTGTGCAATTGCTGGGTCATAGGGTAGTTCTACTTTTAACTTTTTGAGGAACCTCCATACTGTTTTCCAGAGCGGCTGCATCAGTTTGCATTCCCACCAACATCTGTTGTTTCCTAAGTTGTTATTTTAGCTATTCTGACAGGTGTGAGGTGGTATCTCATTGTGGTTTTGATTTGTATTTCCCTGATGATGAGTGATGTTGAGCATCTTTTCACGTGTACATTAGCCATCTGGATATCTTCTTTGGAAAAGTGTTCCATGTTCATGTTTTCTGCCCATTTCTTCATTGCATTATTTGATTTTGGGGTCAGAGAAAGACAGATATCATATGATTTCACTCGTGTAGAATTTGAGAAACACAAGAGATGAATAAATATAGGGGAAGGGAAGGAAAAATAAGATAAAAAACATAGAGGGAGGCAAACCATAAGAGACTCTTAAATACAGAGAACAAACTGAGGGTTGCTGGAGGGGAGGTAGGTGGGGGTGGGTTAAATGGGTCATGGGCATTAAGGAGGATGCTTTTGGGGATGAGCACTGGGTGTCATATGTTAGAGATGAATCACTGGGTTATACTCCTGAAGCCAAGACTACAGTGTATGTTAACTAACTTGAATTTAAATTTTAAGAAAATCAGGGAAAAAAATGTAAAATCTCTACCATAGTGGGTTTTTTGAGTAATTTTCAGGTATAGTCTTCATATGACAAACACTTACTTGAAATTAATCTAGTACTGAGAAAAGGGTCTTTGTTTTCTAATTTGCTTTTGTTTTCTAAAAGCATTTTTTTCCCAACATTTTATTTTATTTTTGGGACAGAGAGAGACAGAGCATGAACGGGGGAGGGGCAGAGAGAGAGGGAGACACAGAATCGGAAACAGGCTCCAGGCTCTGAGCCATCAGCCCAGAGCCTGACAGGGGGCTCGAACTCACGGACCGCGAGATCGTGACCTGGCTGAAGTCGGACGCTTAACCGACTGCGCCACCCAGGCGCCCCTCTAAAAGCATTTTAAAATCATGATTGAAAAAAAAATACAGATGGAAACCTGTCCTTGTGGCTCATTGGTGAACATTTTAGCAATTTACCACTGTCCTGTGAATATGATCATCAGCTTATAAGGCAATTACGCTGTGTAAAAATAATCAACATAAAAGAGCTAAATTCACAGCAGTTGGTCTTCAAAAGCATGTCCCTTTTGCATGACAAGAATGATGTGGGTTTAATGTGATGTGCCTAATGAGAACAATTCTACCCCCTTGAACTTTAGGGGAGAAAATTATTTTGCTACATCGCTTGGGACTGCTATAAATTTCTTAGTGATAAAATGTGATAAAACCACATAGGTTTATAGGAACATTCTGAATGTTATTTGGGGGATAAGCACTAATCCAAACATTAATGTTGCCAATGCCCCCCTATTAAAATGGGTCTCTAGGGTGATCTGCTATATTTCTTGGTGGCCTGCTATATTCCAGGCCCAAAGCTCACTACAAGTCAATAAAGATCAACGAGTCATGGTTAGTGATATAGATCTGTAAATTTATTACATTTTTTATTTATTTTTTGTTTTTTGTTTTTTAATTTTTTAACGTTTATTTATTTTTGAGACAGAGAGAGACAGAGCATGCATGGGGGAGGGTCAGAGAGAGAGGGAGACACAGAATCTGAAACAGGCTCCAGGCTCTGAGCTGTCAGCACAGAGCCCTACACGGGGCTCGAACTCACAGACCGCGAGATCATAACCTGAGCCCAAGGCGGACGCCTAACTGACTGAGCCACCCAGGTGCCCCTTATTACATTTTTTTATTCACTTTTTTCCCTCTGCCCAACTACTGAGGCCTTATTGGAATAATTAAACTAAATAAAAAGCAGAGGTCCAAGAGAAATTTAGCACATGCCACCTTTCTTTTAAAATTTCCGCTTTCTTGGTTTTCCAAGGAATCTGTGTTAACACAGTGTGTGAATGTGTGATACAACGAAGCACACAGCCATTTTCTGGACAGCAGCGCATAAAGAGAAATTCCTGGGGAAGTAGATGGGAAAAAAATCAAACGTTGGTAAAGACAGCACAGATTTTGCAAGTTGGATGAAATTAGAGTAAGTTATTTCTAAGGTTTTCTCTCCCTCTTACAAAGTAAGATTTCTCTTCACCTTACAAAATGGAGAAACCGGGGCGCCTGGGTGGCTCAGTCGGTTAAGCGTCTGACTTCGGCTCAGGTCATGATCTCACGGTCCGTGAGTTCGAGCCCCACGTCAGGCTCTGTGCTGACAGCTCAGAGCCTGGAGCCTGTTTCGGATTCTGTGTCTCCCTCTCTCTCTGACCCTCCCCCGTTCATGCTCTGTCTCTCTCTGTCTCAAAAATAAATAAATGTTAAAAAAATTAAAAACAAACAAACAAACAAACAAAATGGAGAAACCAATAAAGGCACAGATGTCTAATTTCAATAACCAGAAATGAAACCATCAGGTACATTTTCTAAAGTTAAGTGGAACTGAAATACAAACCTCTGCATAGTCAGATTCCCATTTTTGTTTTACCCTAAGGACATATATTTAATTCATTGAATTCTTAATTATAAATTTAAAAGACACTGTTTTACTACATGTCTAAATATTTGACGGTTTCTATGTAATTGTCATCTTAGCAAAAAATACTGTCCCTCCTCACAAATTCTTGATCTCTATATTGTTTCTCTGTCTACCTAGATAGATAGATGATGGATGGATGGATGGATGGATAGACAGATTAGACTGACTGATCGATCAATCAATAGATAGATGCCATTTGTATTAGTTACCAAGCCATTTCAGAACCTACTGGCTTAAAATAACAATCATTTATTGTTGTCCGGGGTCTACAGATGTCCTAGGTTATTCTGCTGATTAAGACCTAGGCACGGCAGGGCTCACTTGTGAGTCTCCAGTCTGGTGCGGGCCATCTAGCATAGTTTTGGTGATCTTGGCAGTAACTTCTCACATGTCTGGACCGTGGCTCTACTGAGCCAACTCAGCTCTGATCCACATATTCCTCATCCTCCAGCATGCTGGGCACATCCATATTCTCACAGGGAAGGCAGGGAATCATGAGTGAAAGTAGAAATGCACAAATGCTTTTTTAAGCCTCTTCTTTTTTTATCTCATTTTTTTAATTTCAATTTTTAATTTACATTCTAGTCAGTAAACATATGGTAAAATTGGTTTCAGGTATAGAATTTAGTGATTCATCACTTACATATAACACCCGGTGCTCATCACAACAAGTTCCCTCCTTAATACCCATCACCCATTTACCCCATCCCATCCACCTCCCTTCATCAACCTTCAGTTCTCTATAGTTAAGAGTCTCTTATGGGTTGCTTCTCTCTCTCTCTCTTTTTTCCTCTTCCCTTATGTTCATCTATTTTGTTTCTTAAATTCCACATGAGTGAAATAATGTATTTGTCTTTCTCTCACTGCCTTATTTGACTTAGCATAATACATTCTATCTCTATCCATGTCATTGCAAATGGCAAGATTTCATTCTTTTTGATGGCTGAGTAATATTCATATATATATATATATATATGCCGCATCTTCTTTATCCATTCATCAGTGGATGGACATATGGGCTCTTTCCATAATTTGGCTATTGTTAATAATGTTTTTCAAGCCTCTTCTTGCCCCATGTTTGCTAATGTCCAAAAGCAATTCCCATGACCAAGCTTAAGGTCAGTGTGGGAAGGCATTACCAAAATGGTGGGTATAGGAGAAAGAGAGAAAAGAATCTGTGAGCCTCAGTAGAGAAACCCATTCTAACTACTCTTCCCACCTTATGATTTTTTTTTAAAAATTTAACATTTTTTATTCATTTTTGAGAGACAGAGACAGTGCACAAGTGGTGGAGGGGCAGAAAGAGAGGGAGACACAGAATCTGAAAGAGGCTTCAGACTCCGAGCTGTCAGCACAGAGGCCAATATGGGGCTCAAACTCATGAACCGTGAGATTCACGACCTGAGCTGAAGTCAGACACAACCTACTGAGCCATCAGTCCAGGTGCCCCTTCCCACATTATAATTTTTATCGCAGCACCACTTCACACTTATCACTAGCTACCAGTAATGAAATAATAATAATATTTACTTTCCTACTTTATTTCCTGCCATCGGCTTCTCCTGTATCCCTCATTAGAGCGTCAATTCCAGTGATGCTGGGCTGGCATTGCCAGCCTGTGGGAATGAACTGTTACATTCCTGGGAATTCTGTGAACCAGTTGACATCATGGTGGTAATTTGAAATCAACCATGGCAGGATATTTGCTCCATAGAAATTGGCATAAACTACGAAGAAGATCTTTGATTTGGAGAGAGGAGCATAAGAAGCACTGATCATGTTTTCCATGAAAGCAGTGGCTTGTCTGTCTTTTTCCTCATTTCTTCAGCATATAACATAAAACCTCTCTGTATTAGCACCTAATAAATATTTATTGAATAAGAGAATGAATTGATTCATTAATAGACAAGTAAGTGAATGAATGAATGAATGTCACATAGCCAATCAGTAGCAAATGGATCTAGATTACAGGCTTTCTGATTCTTGATCCTCTGAGGGCTCTGATAATCCTGGAACATTGAGACTGTCTACCTACCTGACACTAAAGTGGGTTCAACTTGCCCCGATGTAGCCCTCCATGTCTGTAATTATGATAACCTCCTTTTGCCCAGAACTTGACCTTATAGACATGGGTGATATAACTTGTATTCATTCAACTAGTTGCAACTACCCTACCACCCCATCCTGTGCCATCATACGTGATGATGTATGTTCTACTCACCTTGCCCCTCTAGCCTGGGTAACTTCTGGATTCCTTCTAATTTATTCTCATTCTGTTGGGGCTATTTAAATTCACATTTCCACAGGAGGCTTAAGACCTAATGATCTCCTAATACATCTTGAATTCTTCCGTGCTTTCCATCTCCACGGCCACTGCCCCAGTTCCAGCCACTGTTATCTCTTGCCACGACTGTTGCAGTGCCCTCCTAACTGATCTCATCTTATCCGCTATTGCCCTCATCCATCCATTCACTACTTTGGAGCCAGAGTGATCCTGTCACACTCCTCGATGCCACCCTAACTCCCACTCACCCCCACCCACCCCACTTAGATTTCTCAGGCTTCCTCTTGCTCTTAGGATAAAGTCAGCTCTCTAAGATGGCCAGCAAAGCCTGCATCCCTTGACTCCTACCTACTTCTGTAGCTCTTGAATTGGGCTCTTTTTGTTCCAGTCACTGGAGCACAGGCTCATATCTTGCCATTCTCCTCCCCTCACAGGCTTTTTGAACATGCTATTCTTTGTTTAATCCTCTTCCTCTTTGGCCCAGATTTTCCTCCTGTGGTCTGGATACTTATATTCATCTGCTTACTGGACACCTACTTCTGGGAAAGCTTTTGGCATCTAAAAAATCGCCAAATGTCCTCCTGCTCCTCTAGTCCTAACTGTGGCTGTTTACCTCTCCCTCTGGTTACCTCTTCCACGTCCACCTTGGTTAATGGAACTGGGACTCTCTCTGTCTCCTGGGCCAGAAATCTGGCAGTCACCTTAGAGCCCTCCCTCACCATAACTTCTCAAGGCTAGTCAGTTATCAAGACCTGTCAATTTTAATTCTTTAAAAGCTCTTTAATATCTCTTCCACCACCACTGTTACTTTCTGAGTTCTGGTTCTTATCATTTCTCTCACCTAGGCTACTGCAATATTCTCCTAACATGATCCCCTTCTCCTCAACTTAAGCTTCATCCAGTCCATGCCTTACTCAGCAATGAGAGTGATCTTTTATTGTAAATCTGGTCACATTAGTCCCCTCTTTAAATTATTTTAATGATGTTTGATTGTTGCAATCATTTTATTTTTTTAAAGTTTATTTACTTTGGCAGGGGGTGGGGGGTGGAGAGAGAGAGAGAGAGAGAGAGCGCAGCAGGGTCAGAGAGGGGGAGAGAGAGAATCTCCAGCAGATCTGCACTGTCAGCACAGAGCCTGATGTGGGGCTTGAACTCGTGAACTGTGAGATCATGACCTGAGCCTAAATCAAGAGTTGGACACACTTAATCCACTGAGCCACCCAGGTTCCCCATTGTTGCAATAATTTTAAAACTCTTTTATTTTTTTCAGTTATAGGGAGGCAGACTTTTCACTTTTGGTAGTTTCTGGAGAAAATGGTAAACAACAGGAATTAATCATTTTTTAAATATTTGGGAGAAAATACCCATAAAAACAGTTAGACAAGGGGTGTTTTTAGAAGTCTTTGACAATCAATTCAATTTCTTTAATTCTTAGTGGTTCATTTAGCTTCTCTCTACATTGATTATGTTTGCTGTTACTCTCCTAAGAAATTGTTCATTCCACGTAGGTTTTCAAATTAATAGACATAGAGTAGTTCATAACATTCTTTTTTTTATTTCTGTTGCATATATAGTCTTTAAACCTTATGGATTTGTGTATTTGCTAACTCCCCCCCAGTCAGTCTTGCCAGACATCTATCTTTCTCACGAAGCTTTTCGAAGAGCTAGCTTTTGGGTTTGCTTAATTATTGTCATTTGCTGTTATTTCTATTGTTCACAATTTCACAGATTCCTGTCATTATTTTAATATTTCATTTGTCTTTGGATTATTGGATTTTCTCTCCTGCTATTTTTCATATTCTTTATTTCCATGTTTAGATCACTTTTTTTTTTTACCCTCTTTGGTTTCTTGAGGTTTCTATTAAAGCCATATATAGGGGAAGGCATGGGGGAAGGTGTGCAGAGCTTCCATGCCCTCTCCTGGGGCTCCACCCCCAGCACCTCCATGTGTTTACCCACCTAGAAGATCTCCAAATTATTTCCTTTAGGGTTTTTATGGAGGCTTCATTATATAGGGATGATTGATTAGATCATTGGCCATTGGTGATTATGTCACCTCCAGTCTCAAGTGGGGCTGAAAGTTCCAACCCTTGAATCATATGGCTGGTTCCCTTGGCAACCAGACCCCATCCTGAGGTTAATCTGGAGCTCCCAGCCTCTGGTACTCTCATTAGATGCTTGTGATTTTGGAAATTCCAAGTGTTTTAAGGAGCTATGTGCCAGGAAATGGAGTAGGGTCCAAATACATAGTTCTTACTATGTCACAAGTGTTTCATTACCATTTATTTCTAGATGTTGCTTAATTTAGATGTATCACAGAGTAGGGAGGTGGGAGAGTATGACCTGACCTCTTAAATCCCTGAATATCGTCAAAGAAGGAATTCCTCTTGAGGCAAATTCCATGAGAACAAAGCAAAAAGATCATAAGAAATAAGACAATCTAAAATGCCACCTTCTTTCATGTGTTTAAATGTAGGTCATGTCTGTTCTCAATCCTCATCCCTCATCCCAAGGGAGAAAAGAGCCTTTGAATGAAGGAAGGATGACAGGCTAGTGACTCTAATTCATTTACACATTAACTGGACTCTTTTCTGGGAATACCACCTCGTTCTGGGTACGAATCAGAGATGAAATTTTATAAGACTTCTTTTACATTTGTTGTTAAATAAGAGAATCAAAACCTACTTTATCAAATAATATCATTAGCTATTTATCTTGATTACAGTAACCCTATCTGGTTTCATCTTATAAATGTCACATTGTTTTTCTTGCATTGAAAAAAAATTAAATTAAATTATGTGCTGGTTGTCAGATCAATTTGTTTTCAGCAGTCCAGCTATTCTTTTAGATTAAATACACGGAGGCAGTTTGATCATGATATCTAATGAACTTTAAGAAATTCTTTCTAATTTGTTGTACCTGAGTCTTATTTCATTATTCTCAAAAAACAGAACACCCAAATATAACACACACGTGTGAGTGCGCATGCACACTCCCCCATAAGCATGAATTTCAAAGAAATACCATGCTTTCTATCACACTCTTTGTATACAGATAATTTATATTTTAACTATGTTCAAAAATTACAAATTAAGGAATAGAAGCAGCCTATTGACTTATTATCGTGTTTTTACAATTTACCATGAAATTAATAAATTTTGCATCATGTTTTCAGTAATATGCCTTACCATACGCATCTTGTAAGATGGATATTGTGTAGAAAAACAATGTCTCATTTTTTTCTGACAGATAAGATGTGTTTGGCTGATGATTTTTTAAAATGAGGCTTGGCTTGGTCAATGGGGTCACTCAGGAGACTTTTCCATGATTTGATCTGTAGCTCTGAGATTTTGATAAAAAGAAAAATGTATTTAAGGCATGTAATACTGTAAGACATTTTATAAACATATTTCATTCAAAAAGGTGTATGGAAATTAGCAATATTTTGATATCCCAAAACTTTTCAGAATATATCTCTAGTTGAAAGAGTAATAAGGCTTCTAATAGTATTTGATTATTCTTGATAAAGCCTCTTTGTTATTCTTCCCAGAAATTGAGATTTTGAACAACTGTAGTGATTTGGATAGAAATCCTTTTGCAAGGGAGTTTCAATCATGAAGTTTCAGCAAAATTGAAGGAGGGGTTTGTCAAATTCACGCCTGGTAGCTGATCATTAAAGGTTTTAATGATAGATCACAATGTGATTTTGCCATATATTTGGAAAGTTCAAATAACTGAATGCCATTGCTGTAACAAAACTCCTTCCAATCCTGTGTACTTGTTCATGAGAACAAGCTTTCACAGTGTTTATATTTATAAAACAGAAGAATAGAAATAGAATCCATGATTAGATCCATGTTCTTTGAGCAATAAATATTTGTGTTCATAAATATCTACAAATATGTAAATTGAGGAAAAAATCACATTTATCTCATTAAGAGATACACTTGCAAAAATTGGTTTTATGTTTAATGTTTATTTATCAAAATTTATGATAGATTTATAATGCTTTTATCAATTGTAAATTACCAATAATCACAAAGTTATTCAACACATTTTTTTTTAAATTTTTTTTTCAATGTTTATTTATTTTTGGGACAGAGAGAGACAGAGCATGAACAGGGGAGGGGCAGAGAGAGAGGGAGACACAGAATCGGAAACAGGCTCCAGGCTCTGAGCCATCAGCCCAGAGCCCGACGCGGGGCTCGAACTCACGGACTGCGAGATCGTGACCTGGCTGAAGTCGGACGCTTAACCGACTGCGCCATCCAGGCGCCCCTCAACACATTTTTAAACATATTAACCTTTAGGGTTTTCAAGAATCGAAAAAACCTTCAACTTATTATACGTATTTTTGGTGCTTAGAAGAATATAGAATTTTTCAAAAATAAACAAATTACCTGTGGATAAAATCATATAGGGAGACCATAATAAAAATTTGATTTCAACTAGTAAAAGAAATAATGAAAATTTTCTTTTTAAACTTTATTTATTTTGAGAGAGAGAGAGAGAGAGAGAGAGAGAACGAACACAAGCAGGGGAGGAGCAGTAAGAGAGGGAGAGAGAGAAAATCCCAAGCAGGCGCCACACTGCAAGTGCAGAGCCTGATGTGGGGGTTAAACTCACGAACTGTGAGATCATGACCTGAGCTGAAATCAAGAGTCAGATGCTTAATCAACTGAGCCACCCAGGTGCCCCTGTAAATTTTCCATCACTGGAGAATTTCTTCTTTTTAATGGATGATTCTAAGTTTCAAAATGCCATTTGTAGTTATATTCCTTTTGAGTACTTAAAATAAGCTGTAACAGTATTATCTCATTGGATTCACAATTTGTGAGAAGGTTTATAATTTTTCAAAATTAGTTTTGGGATATGACAGGAAAACATTTCAAGACCACTGTGTTGAAATGTCACTTCTGGAGAAACAGGTTCATGTGTGGGCAGCACCAGGGCCACACAACATCTCAGCCATAATATAGTAGGGATGTCTTGAAAATGGTATGGACCATGGGAGAAGTCCAGATGAATATCTCAGAATAAACCTTTGTCATAGCAGCTGCCAGCACACCTAAACACTCATCTCAATTTTCAATGCTCTTCCAATAAAACTCCAAGTTCCTGAAAGTCATGGCTCCTGCTATTAAAGAATATTATGCAAAATTTTCCCCTTTTAGTATCATAGTAGAGTATTTTATAACAAGCCTGTCTGAGGTTTACCTGATGTTCTAGGGAAGTGCGTCCAATAGAACTTTCTGTGATGATGGAAGTGTTCTATATCTGAGTTGTTCAGTATGGTAGCCACTAGCCACATGTATCTATTGAACACTTGAAACATGTGCAATTAAGGAACATAATTTTTAACTGTATGTAAGTTTAATTAATTAAAAAAATTTTTTAATTTAAATCCAAGTTAGTTAACATGGATATAGTGTAATGTGTAATAATGATTTCAGAAGTAGAATTTATTGATCCATCACTTATATACAACACCCAGTGCTCATCCCAAGTGCCCTCCCTAATGCCCATCATCCATGCCCATCATGCCCCCACCCGATATCCCAATATCCCTCCAGTAACCCTTAATTTGTGCTCTGTATTTAAGAGTCTCTTATGGTTTGCCTCCGTCTCTGTTTTTATCTAATTTTTGCTTCTCTTTCCCTATGTTCATCTGTTTTGTTTCTTAAATTCCACATATGAGTGGAATCTTTTGTCTTTCTCTGACTTGGTATGCTTAGCATAATACACTCTAGTTCCATCCATGTTGTTGCAAATGGCAAGATTTCATTATTTTTGATTACTGAGTTACATTCCATTATATATACATATATATATATATATATACACACACACATATATATACATACATATATATCATACACACACACACATATATATATATACACCACATCTTAAGTTTAAGTAATTTAATTTCAAATTTAAATAGCCAGATGTGACTTGGCCACCATCTTGGAAATAGCAACTCTAGCATAATGTACCTTTGTTTGATTTACTGGTTACCAATGATTAGGGCCCAGACTTTCCAAAGTTAAATGCTAACTTCTAAAAAATTGATAAGTGGCAAATGATTTCTGTCCTATCCTGTAAAATAGTTTTGTTGCCCTGTAGCACATTAACCAGTTTTGTGTTTAATTAACAATCTCATTTCAACATTTTTTCTTTGACTGACAATATGTGCTTCAGTATTTTGAACTCTCCTTTGAACCCATTTTACGATCCTGTTAATACTGCCATTGATGAGTTTCTGCAATTAATTGACATATTTCCTATATATTTGTGAGAAAGTATTGCTTTTTAAGTTTTTGAAAATTATATTCTGATGTTGCTTCCCTCATTTACTGTTTGAATTCATCTATCCTCAGATTTTGCTCCTGGATATGATCTGGAAGTACCCACTAATTACTTAGCTCTGTTTCCAAACCCAAATCCTATTTGTATTTGCTAGAGGAAAGAATATGAATTTCAGACAGAGTGGAGTAAAATCAGCTCTGCCACTTATATCACTGCATAACCTGGACAAAACTATTATGTTAAACATAATAGGAACTACCTAATAAGGTTGCTGTGAGGAATGAATGAACATCATAGAAATAAACTCAGTATAGTGCTGAACAGTCATCAGTGTTCAATGAAAACTAGTAGCTTCCCCTGGTTTGGTGTCTGGCCCCATCCCCTTTTTCCATATTTATTGGCATTTCCCCTGCAAGCTCTTCCACTCTGGAAGCTTTCTGCTGTCCCCACCCTTTGCTGTATGAAATTCACTGAAACGACTTGTTGTGGGTTTGTGTCCTGCCCCCCTCCCCATTCTTAGGTTAAAGTACTACCCCCCCCCCCCGCCCCGGCAATACTTTCAAATGTGACTGTATTTGGAGATAGGGTTTTTAACAAGGTAACTAAATTAAAATGAGGCCATGAAGATGGGCCCTAATCCGACATGAGTGGTATCTTTTTTTTTTTTTTCAACGTTTATTTATTTTTGGGACAGAGAGAGACAGAGCATGAACGGGGGAGGGGCAGAGAGAGAGGGAGACACAGAATCGGAAACAGGCTCCAGGCTCTGAGCCATCAGCCCAGAGCCTGACACGGGGCTCGAACTCACGGACCGCGAGATCGTGACCTGGCTGAAGTCGGACGCTTAACCAACTGCGCCACCCAGGCGCCCCCAACATGAGTGGTATCTTAAAAACAGGAGATTAGGGCATAGCCATGTACAGAGAGGGAAGACCATGGGAAGACACAGGGAGAAGAAGACCATTTACAAGCCCAGGCGAGAGGCCTCAGAAGAAACCAATCCTGTTGACACCTTAATCTTGGACTTCCAGCTTTAAGAACAATGAAAAAATAACTTTTTTGCTGTTGAAGCCACCCAGTCTGTAGGTGCCCCAGAAAACAAACACAGCCATTTAAAAATTGAACATCTATGATCTTTGGAATTACAGAAGTCCCTCTCAGGAAATGATTTTAATCTTCAGTTAGTGATTAACACTTCAACATGGATGAAGGCCTAACATTGAAGTGAGAAACTGGGGACAACAGACTGGGGACTTTGGTATCTAAATAGTTAATGAGGAATTACCATTTGTTTAGGGGAAGAGTCAAAGAAAGGGAGAAGGCATGTGAGTACCAAGTATATCTTTGTAACAAATATGGGCTGGCCCAGCATATCAAGTCAACAACTGATGGATTTTTGTAAGAAAGTATTACATCAGTTAACTATGGCTAAGTAACAACTATTCAAAATTTGATAGCTTAAAACAACAGCTCTTTGTAATTTCTTTCTTCTTTCTTTCTTTTTTTTTTTTTTTTTTTACTTTTTAATGTTTTATTTTTTGAGAGAGAGTGTGTGTGAGTGGGGAAGGGGAAGAGAGAGACAGGGACAGAGGATTCGAAGTGAGCTCTGCACTGACAGCAGTGAACCCAGTGTAGGGCTCAAACTCAAGAACCACGAGATCATGACCTGAGCTAAAGTCAGATGCTCAACCGACTGAGCCACACAGGTGCCCCTAGCTCTTCGTTATTTCTAATGCATCTACAGATTAGCTAGTTGGTTCTGAAAATCTGGGTTGGGTCCTTCATGGCAACCTAGTCCACTGGTTAGTCAGTGTGAGCTGACTGATCTAGGATAGCTTCGACCTGGAAAATTTAGCTCTCTTTCGTATGGTCTCTCATCTTCTGACAGGTTAGCTCAGGCTTACTCTCCTGGTGGTAACCAGGATCCAAAAGTAAGAATGGAATAGAGCAAAGCCTCTTGAGGCCCATGCTCAGAACTGGCACAATATCACTTTTGCCTCATTCTATTGGCCAAAGCTAATTCCAAGGCCAGGCCAGAGCCATTAGGTGGGGAAGTCTCTTGGTGGGAAGAGTGACAATAACAGCTTAGAAAGGAACTGTATTTAGGAAGGGGCAGAGAATTGGAACCATTTCTATACAGTAGCCCCCCCTTATCTGCAGTTTCTTTTTTTGCGGGTTCAGTTACCTGTGATCAACCATGGGCCAGAAGTAGATGACTTTCCTTCTGACCTATCGTCAGAAGGTCAATGGTATAATGCTATGTCACAATGTCAGCATCATTAACCTTACTTCAACTCATCATGTAGGCATTTTATTGTTGAATATCATCACAAGAAGATGGGTGAGTACAATGTAATAAGATATTTTGAGAGAGGCCATGTTCACATAACTTTTATTACAGTATGTTATGATTGTTAAAATTAGTTATTGCTATCATCTCTCACTCTGTCAAATTTATAAATTAAACTTTATCACAGGTATGTATGTGTAGGAAGAAACAGAGTATACATAGGGTTCAGTACTATCTGTGGTTTCAGACATCCACCAGGGGTCTTGGAATGTACCCCTCCCCCCAGATAAGGGGGAACTGCTGCAATATGCTAAACTATAAGTCTAGTTTAAATTGTATTTTGACGTTTCTGGAGCTTTTGCACTTTACTTTTGCATGAGTGCTTTCTCGGGATACCTTTATATACCCTCAGAGCAAAATGTGCATCAAAAGATGCAGAATGTGGAAAATTAACAATTACGTGGGTTGAACTCTCCTTCTTTTCAATATTCACCTAATGCAAACAGTTATTTTCAGTACAAAATAATCACAAGAAACAGTTTCCGCTTTCAGGGCTCTTCCAATATTAACAAATGGGCCATGCAGATTTCCAAACATACCCTCTCTACAGGGAATATATTTGTGCACTGCCTGCTCCTACATGCTGCTCAGTACACTACCATCTCCCATCACTGTCCCTCCTCCCTCTCTCCTCAGATGTACCACCCCTCTTCCAGCACACTAACTGTTCCCTTTGAACAGCACACTTGCACCTTCTCTGAGACTTTGCACCTTCTGTTACTTAACAATGGTCACAAGTGTTATATGAAGTAATCAGCAGTTACACAATAAAAGATACAAATATTCAAAATCAGAAATATTCAAAATTCATACAACTGTTTTCAAATGATATGACTTCATGCCTGCAACAAATAAGTAACTCAGCTAAAAACACTAACAGCTCAGAAATCTCAGTTAAATGGATAGATACATGATTAACATATATAAGATGTATGTGCTGTGTGTGTATTAATTCCACTTCTGGTTGGACACTCCTCTCCATCAAATTTTCATAGACATTGGAAACAATTATGTATCAGTTTAGTCAGTACTATTTATTATTCAATGGTTATATTTAATTATTGAATTTTGGCCTCTTAATGCATCCCAGACTATGAGAATTTAGCTAAGTGTCTTGTTACACATGAGGTCTTGTCAATATTTCTTAAATTTCTTATATTGTCTTAGGACTGATAGTTCACATACACATATTCATGACTATTATTGCTTTAACATAAAACAAAATTGTCTCATTCTATAATTTTAACATTAATTCTACTTTTCAGATATTAAGATTCCATTGTTTGCTTTTCTCAATATATATTTATCCACCTGTTTGCGTCTATTAACACAAGGTGTTTCAACATTACCATCCTTCATGGTATCCTTAATTTTTTTTAACGTTTATTTATTTTTGAGAGAAAGTGAGTGGGGGAGGGGCAGAGAGAGAGAGGGAAACAGAATCCCAAGCAGGCTCCAAGCTATCAGCACAGAGCCTGCTGTGTGACTTGAACTCATGAACCAAGAGATCATGACCTGAGCTGAAATCAAGAATTGGACGTTTAACCAACTGAGCCACCCAGGCACCTCTTTAGTAAATATCTTAATTTTAGATTAAAGGGAAAAAAATCACCTTCTCAATAGATACTAAAAATTGATAAAATATAGTACCCATTCCCCCATCCTGTCTCTTTCTCTTCCACTCCCTCTCTTTCTGTCTCTCTGTCTCTCACTCTCTCACACACACACAACTATTAACCAACTAGAAGTAGAGGAATCTGTCCTAATTTGAGAAAGGGTACTTCCAGAATAACATAATAATCATTACATGCTAGCTGTGAAGACTTTAAAATTTATTCAGTAGAACAAATTCTTACAGTCTTAGTGACCAATTTATAGCTTTATAAAGCTTTATCTAGATTTCCAATTATCATAGGAAAGAGTAAGTGGCCCCTGACTCTAGTCCTAAAAGCAAGGCTAGAATGGAGGGCAAGCAGGATGGGTCTAAAGGAAACCGAGCTCCCCCCAAAACAAATAATCCAGTTAAGAAATGGGCAGAAGACATGAATAGACATTTTTCCAAAGAAGACATCCAGATGGCTAATAGACACATAAAAAGATGCTCAACATCACTCATCATCAGGGAAATACAAAACCATGATGAGATATCATCTCACACCTGTCGGAATGGCTAAAATTAACAACACAAGAAAAAAACAGGTGTTGAGGATGCGTTGAAAGGAGAACCCTCTTATGCTATTGGTGGGAATGCAAACTGGTGCAGTCATTGTGGAAAACAGTATGGAGGTTCCTCAAAAAGTTAAAACTAGAACTACCCTAACATCCGGCAATTGCGCTAGTAGGTATTTACCCAAAGGATACAAAAACACTGATTTGAATGGATACATACACCCTTATGTTTATAGCAGCATTATTAATAATAGCTAAACAAAGGAAAGAGACAAAATGTCCATTAACTGATGACTGATGAATGGATAAAGAAGTTGTGGTGTGTGTGTGTGTGTGTGTGTGTGTGTATAGTGTAATGGAATATTATTCAGACATCAAAAAGAATGAAATCTTGCCATTTGCAACGACATGGATATGGCTAGGGAGTATTGTGCTATAAGTGAAATAAATCAGTCAGAGAAAGACAAATACCATATGATTCTATTCATATGTGGAATTTAAGAAACAAACAAACACAGGGGAGAAAAAGAGGGGGAAACCAAGAAATAGACTCTTAACCATAGAGAACAAACTGATGGTTACCAGAAAGGAGATCAGTGGGAGGATGGGTTGGACAGGTGATGAGGATTAAGGAGGGTACTTGTCATGGTGAGCACTGGGTGATGTATGGACGTGTTGAATGACTATGTCCTACACCTGAAACGAAATATTACATTGTATGTTAACTGGAATTTAAATAAAACCTTGAAAAAAAGGTGCAATGAGGAAAATTATCCAGCAGGGGAAAACAAGAGGCCTCTAGAGAAAGCAGAAATTTAGCTAAGAAGTACTTGAAAGGTGATTCAGACCTACTGAAAGAAACTAAGAGACAAAAAATACAGAAGCAAATCCAGAAGAGCATGGCATATTTCAGGTGTGGAGAATGATATTTTTCAGTCAAGTTTGGCCTAACACAATAGATTCGAACATGCAACAAGCTACATTTCCTGTAGACTGTGAGTCATGTCTGATTTTTCATGAAGGGCCCCATGAATCAATCATTACAGTACTTCCAGAGAAATTGTTCATGGACCATTTTATTCAATAGAGTATTCCTTTCCATGAATAGATGAAGATCATAAATGATAGCACAACAGACATATAGGACTTTAAAAGTAACTTAAAGTAAATAAAAATTGTCAAATATGAACAAAAAGTTAAAGCAGCAAATACCTTGTGTGGGGGGTGGGTAAAAATCAAGATTTGAAATAAATATTTCTCTGAGGAAGAGAATATATAAAGGTTCTGACCAGAATCCTTAAAATAATATCTCAAATAATAAATGAAATATTTCTAGAAAGTGTACTAGTTTGGGGAAAGTTAGTATAAAATATAAAAGCAAACACCTAAAGGAAACAAAATCAAACAGAACAAGGCATTGGAAATATAAAACAAATATTTTCAAGGGATTTTTGTAAAACTTTCAAAGTGGACAAAATAAAAAAGCCTTAATGAAGTTACATTCAGCAAAGAGAAGACTGACTTCTAGCAGGTTCATGAGAAAAAAAACCCTCAAGACCTAAGGAGAGCATGGAGCAGTTACTCCAGAAAGCAGAAAACCAGAATAAAACTTAGCTGAGGGAACCAACCAAATCAGTTCACTGCAAAATTCAGAAAGACCTCCAGGAAATGCTTGTTTACAAAAAAACGAATTTGAAGTTTTGAATAATTGCACCGGGCAGCTGAAATAATGGGTAAATCACCAGAGTGAGAAGATAAAATAAATCAGAGATGACAGATGATATATATCTCCTGGCTATAATCTTTGTTAACAATAGCTGGAAAAGATTGAGGCCATTTCCTATCCAAACTGAGTGATGAGATGACAACCTGGAATGGGCTGGAAGAACAAATAAAGAACATGAGATTTGTTCACTGTGTTGAGCTAAGTTCTACTGGAAAATGAATGCAAAACCTTACAGCCCAGGGTAGGTTTCCCAAAAGTACATAAAAAGGTGGCTCTGTAAAAGAAGCTGATTTACTAAGAGAATAAATGGGGAAAGAAAGAGCAAAAGCAACCAGCTGCAGAGAAGATGAAAACCTGCAGGCAGAGAATTTAAGACATGGAGGAAGAATTACAGAAAACGGAAATATGCATATGCAATTCATGATAAGAAAGGAATCACTGCTTAAGATCAAAATTAGGGTGCACCTGCCTGACTCATTTGGTAGAAAGTGCGACACTTGATCTCAAGGTCGTGTGTTTGAGCCCCACATCGGGCATGGGACCTACTTTAAAAATCAAAATTAATGCCATTATGTAAAAAAAAGGATGCTTCTAAACCAGGGACTCTAAAACCAAATCCAGGAAAACTTGAACCTGAAACAACCCAAAAAGAACTAAATTAGTGGGCAAACTATAGTGTGTGGTAGAATCACCTAGATGGCTTGTTGAAACAAAGATGGCTGAGCCCCATCCCTGAGTTTCTAATTCCGTAGATCTAGGGTGAGGCCTGAAAATTTGCTAAAGCAAGTTCTCTGGTTATGGTGATGCTGCTGGTCTCAGGACAACGTTTTGAGAGCTACAGCTCTAAACAAATTTTGGTCGCATATTAGAATCGCCTCAGCTCCGTGCAGACCTTTTCAATTAGAATCTCTGTCGGGGGGGAGCTCAGGCATTGGTATTTTTTGAAGAATCTCAGATGATTCCAACACAATCAAGGTTGAGAACCACCACAGTTAGTCAAGGTGGTTCTTTTGACCAGTTCACTGAAATTAGCAACATATTACCTCTCATCCCTAGTGACGGTGTTTTTATCTTTGATGCCTTTCTTTTCTCTTTAACAGAAGAGATTTGTCCAAAAATGAGCAAATCCGATGCGGGAGCCTCTACCATATCTTAGGGAGTCATCTGGTTCATCAATGGAATAGTAACTGCCTCTGTTTGGGTTCTAATGAAGCTTCATTGAGAAACCCGAGGAACCACTTTGATGATAGTTTGGGAGTATGATTCTGGTGTCAAAGGCTACCACATCCCTCTTCCACCCTCTCCACTTCCAAACAGGAGAATGCCCACCACCCTCCAGTCTATCTGGACCTCTACCTGAAGTCTGGGGGATTCACCTGCTTTTGCTTTTCCTTCCACTTCTGGATTTTCCAGAGCTAAGTAAATTGCCTTGGCTTTTGCCCAGAATAAGGAACTTGCCTTCTGACTCTGTGAGGATAGATGTGGGCACTCAAGTTGAAAATATTCAGACTCTCTTGGTTCAACAGAGATCATCTTATCTGGTCTCTGATCAACACCTCTCTCTTTATCCCTGAACCCAATTCAAGTGGCTCTATATCTCTAGCTTTTGCAAGATCTTTTTTTTTTTTTTAGCTTCAAGCATATTAGCATCCGCACCACATGCATGTACACACACACATATACACACATTTACTGCTCACAGCACTGCAAAGGACAATGCATACACTTTCTCAGGCTTTTAATATAAGACAATGAATGGGCAATTTAAACATTTCACTTGATTCAAAATCCTATATTTTTTTCATTTTATTGAGGTAAATTAAAAAAAATGTTTTTTTAAGTTTATTTATTTATTTTGAGAGAGAGAGAGGAGCAAGTGGGGTAGGGACAGAGAGAGAAGGGAGAGAGAAAATCCCAAACAGGCTTCGCATCATCAGCACAGAGCCCAATATGTGGCTTGAAACCATGAACCGTGACATCATGATCTGAGCCTAAATCAAGAGCCAGATGTTCAACTGACTGAGCCACCCAGGCGCCCCTATTGAAGTCAAATTTATGGACAGAGTAATATACAATTCTCCAGTGTAAAATTCAGTGAGTTTTGACAAATGTAACATCACATAAATAGAGCATTTGCATCATCTTAGAAAGTTCCTTTATGCCTCCTTTCAGTCAGTCCCGTGAGCAATCTCTGTCCTGATGAGAGGCCTGAGAAAATTGAAACTTAAAAGCTTAAGTTATGGGAAACTGAAACCTAACCAAGCTTAACCAGCTTGTTCCGCTTCTGTACAATTGCTTGGCATGCCCATGTATTCCTGATCAATCATTATTGCCTGGCACATCCGTATATTCTTGATCAACCATTGTTACTTGGCACATCCGTGTACTCCTGATCAATCATTGTTGCTTGGCACATCCGTGTATTCCTGATCAATCATTGTGATACCTGTACCCCCGGTTGTGGTCTGACCTAAAGGCAGGAACCAATCGAATACTGTTAAGTGTCCAACTTTAAACACCAACCAATCGCAGCTCTGTAACTGTGGAAAATTCCTGATTTCCCCATGACTTGTTTGTATCTGTCTATAAAAGGGGTGTAAAAACCTCTCTCAGGGCCTCTTGGCGTCACCGGCAACGGGGGCGCAGAGGTCCAGGTTCGAACCTGCAATAAATGACCCTTGCTGCTTAGCTTTGACTCTGGACTCTGGTGGTTCGTTTTTGGGGGTCTCTTAGACTCTGGGCGTTTCACTGATCTCTATCACCACATACTAGTTCTGCCCGTCCTTGAACTTCATATAAATAAAAGCAAACATTATGTTTTTGTTTGTGTGTATTTTTTTTTTTTTTGCTCAGCATAATGACTGTGAGATTCATCCATACTGTTGTGTCTCAGATGTTTATTCTGCTGTGTCCTTGAGTAATATTCCATTATTTGAAAATAACATAATCACTTTATCCATTTTCCTGTTGATAGACATTTGGGTTATTTTCAGGTTTTGGCTGTTTTCAGTAAAATTCTATGAAGATTCTTGTGCAAGTATTTTTGTGGGCATGTGTTTTCATTTCTCTTGGGTGCATTTTCTCCCAGGAGGGCAATTCCCGTATCATAACCATAAGTGTTTAACTTTATAAAAGACTTTTGTTGAAGTCAATTATACCATTTTACACTCCAAGCAGAAATGTATGAGCGTTCCAGTGGCTCTGGATCCTCACCAGCATGTGGCCAGTTGTCTTCATTTTAACCATACTAGCGGGCTTGAGTGGTAACATTTACTAATTTTGCAGAGTTTTTTTCCAACGTATGCTGACCTGAAATTGTCCATATTTGAGCCAAGTTATTTAATTCTGAGGGCTCTATTTAATGTTTTTAAAGTTTACTATGGATGGAAATCATCTTTTGAGCTTTAGTCTCCTACAATATGACTGGACTAATTTTTTTTTAAGTTTTTATTTATTTATTTTTTTGAGGGAGAGAGATTGTGTGCATGCATGCATGCAAGTGGGGAAGCAACAGAGAGAGAGGGGGATAGAGAATCCCAAGCAGGCTCTGCAGTGTCAGCGCAGAGCCTGATGCGGGGCTTGAACCCACGAACTGTGAGATCATGGCCTGAGCTGAAACCAAGAGTTTCATGCTCAATTGACTGAGCCATCCACACGCCCCGGGACTAGTTTATTTTTAATTATTTCAACCATGTAATTTTATTTAAATTTTATTTATTTTGAGAGAGCATGCACAAGTGGGGAAGTGGGGGTGGGGGGAGAAAGAGAGAGAGAGAGAGAGAGAGGGAGAGAGAGAGAATCCCAAGCAGGCTCCATGTCCAACATTGGGGCTCAATCTCATGACTGATAGATTATGACCTGAGCTGATACCAGGAGTTGGACGCTTAACAGACTTAGCCACCCAGGTGTGCTTCAGTCATGTAATTTTAAATTTTTTTTTTTTTTTTTTTAGCATTTATTTATTTTTGAGACAGAGAGAGACATAGCATGAACGGGGGAGGGGCAGAGAGAGAGGGAGACACAGAATTGGAAACAGGCTCCAGGCTCTGAGCCATGAGCCATCAGCCCAGAGCCCGACGCGGGGCTCGAACTCACGGACCGCGAGATCGTGACCTGGCTGAAGTCGGACGCTTAACCGACTGCGCCACCCAGGCGCCCCCAGTCATGTAATTTTAAATGGTTTACAATGTTATGGAAATAAATAAATACCTTTTAAATAAAAATGATATAAATAGCCATAAAAAGAAATATGGGCTAGAAGGGAAATTTGGAATATGGAGTGTAGGTGGCCTTGCTTTAAGGTTAGCACTTAAGTAGGAAACTGAAGGAAATTTAAGAAAGGAAGGTTATGATATTCTAGATAATATTTAATAAACCACTATTCTGAGAATAACTTGCAGATTTTCCATGAGCATTTAGTATACAATTCAGGTATAGCTTCTTCTGCATCAAAGCAAAATGAAATATTTTTAATAGGCTAATACATAAATTGTTTCTATTTGATTTTGCAATATATTATATTGATTTCCTTTTATTGTTTTTTTAAAAGTTTTCTGGAGTGATATAAATTTAAAGACTTTTTTCATAGGCGTTTTGCATAAAATAATTGCTCAAAATATTTGAGAAAAATGTGTGTATAATCTACAGCAGTGATTCTCAAATTCAATAGGTATGGGAACTTGGTAAAAATACAAAAGCCCAGGCCCTTTGTCCTTTTTAGGAAACTTAGTCATGTGTGTTCTCCAGATGATTCCGAGACCCACCAAAATGTACTAACCACTGCCCTCCAGCACATTCCAGTGTGAGGGAGGCCACACTGAAAGAAAACAAAATAGGACTTAATTATGGTGCAGTTGTCAGCAGTGACCAAAAGGTGGCTCACTGGATCACAACACTGGTTAGTGAACCGAGTTCATTTGCATATCAAGGCATTTCTAGAGAAATAAGCAGTAAGTGGAAATAAGTACTACAGTTATAGCTCTAGAATAATTCAAATGCCTCTCTTTTTAAATGTATTTGAATGTATGCTACTTCAAGAGAAACTTATAGAAACTTCTATTCTTAAATCTGAAAACATTTCTTTAGACTATATGTTAGGCTGCATTTCTTCTGAAGAAAAATTCAGTTCTGCCAACATAAAGTGATCAAGAAAAGGTTCCATTCATTACACTGTGCTTGACTTCACCGAAAGGTCAGAAGATGATTCATTCTGCTCTTACTAGGGCAGATATCCTTAAAGGTTCACGCTGGGAATTACTTCAAAGATGAAAAGTCTGCCTCTTAGGCCGAGTTTTAATTATGGCTGATCAATTGCAGTGATTCTGGCTGCAAAGCCAGCTTGCTTTGAGTTTACTGTGGAGGAGCGGGAAGCACGCTGAGCGGGAAGCACAGAGTGTTCTTTCTGGGTGACAGCTAAGCAAGGATTACAACTTCACTTAAATGTCCCCAGTCAAGGTGACACGTTCCAAAGCAGCCAGTGATTTCCCAGATCTGTGCTTATCAGTAGAGTTTAAATGCCCAGCTCAACCTGGAATTGTTCTTCGGGCTCACAATTTTCAAATAAAGGGCTCCAAATCAGCCTGAGGAGTATACTTCACTTATTCACTGATCGTTGGGAAACGTTTATTGAATGCCCACTCTGTGCCAGATAATGAGTAAGGCCTGAGAATTAAGACATAAAAGAGGGGTGCCCGATGGCTCAGTTGGTTAAGTGTCTTACTGTTGATTTCAGCTCGGGGCATGATATCACCGTTCGTGAGACTGAGTCCCTTGTCGACTCTGTGCTGACAGTGCGGAGCCTGCTTGGGATTCTCTCTCTCCCTCTGTCTCTGCCCTTCCCCCACTCATTCCCTCTCTCTCTGTCTCTCAAAATAAATAAATCAACATTTTTTAAGAAAGACATAAAAGATATTGTTCCGACTTGGGGGTAGACCAGTGGTCAACTTGCTATAGTTGTGTGATACTCATTCCCCTGCAACTGATGGTTGGATGCCTGCTGTTTTCACTGCTACACCCTTGTTGTCCAGCACAATGCCTGGGCGATGACATGTACTTAATAAATATTTTCTCAATTATGTGGCTAATATGTTGATAGATGTTATCATAGCTACTAAGAGAGCACAATGGATAATTACATAACTCAAAGCAGAAAAACCTTTGGAGAACTTCCTTTGAGTTGGTTTCCTTTGACTGGATATGTTTACTATGAATGTGTACAGTTGGGGTTTTATAGTGGAACTGGCATTGCCTTGTCCACCTTCCCTCAGCACTCCTATGTTACAGGTAATTTCTCTGGAACACCTAAGACTCACCACCCAAGGGCTTTTCCTTTGACATATGCCCAATTGCTGCTGGAAGTCACCCCAAGAGTGGCTTTCAACCAGAGATTTCCAGGAGTTGGTGGATAAACACACCAGCTCCCTGACTTTACTGGTGAGATAACGGAAGTTTTTCTACACTCTCAGTTCCTTAGTGGGCTGGAGTGTCTCTAATTGCCCACAGTGGTAACTGCCTTCATGACATATCTTTTACTAGATGCTTCCCATTCTCTGTCGCCCATTGGTGGTTCCTGGCATCAACTCCCAAATAAAACACACTCACATCCTTGTCTTAGGGTCTGCATCTGGGAGAATTCAACCCAAGGATAAACATAAACTGTCCATGTGCAGATGGGTGAGAAGTGGGGAGAAGTGTTGGTGATATGTGCACAAACAACAAAGCATGAGGAAATGTGAGATTGTGAGGAGTTACAGTTGATGGGACATAGGGTGCAAGGCTGGAAGTGATGAGAACAGACCCTGTGTGCTAGTCAAAAAAATCTGCATTTGATTTGGAGGGCAGCAGGGATCCATTAAAATATATATATTTTAAGTTTCTTCATTTATTTTGACAGAGAGAGCATGCATGTGAGTGGGGAGGGGCAGAGAGAGGGAGAGAGAGGGAATCCCAAGCAGGCTCCACACCGTCAGCTCAGAGCCTGACACGGAGCTCAGTTTCATGAACTGTGAGATCATGACCTCAGGTGAGATCAAGAGTTGGATGACTGACCAACTAAGACACCCAAGCATCCCCACTAAAATATTTTTAAAAGGAGGGGAAGGGAGCATGTCATGCCCTAGTTGTAAGATACTAGTGTATCTGCAAGTATGGATAAGGCTTCAAGAGTGAATGAAATAGCCCAGGACAAGTGAGTACTGCTTTTAGAAGCTGATAAAAATTACAAAATTACAAAGTCGGTTAAGCGTCCGACTTCAGCCAGGTCACGATCTCGCAGTCCGGGAGTTCGAGCCCCGCGCCGGGCTCTGGGCTGATGGCTCAGAGCCTGGAGCCTGTTTCCGATTCTGTGTCTCCCTCTCTCTCTGCCCCTCCCCCGTTCATGCTCTGTCTCTCTCTGTCCCAAAAATAAATAAACGTTGAAAAAAAATTTTTTTAAAAATTACAAAATCTTCTACATAAAAATGCACAACAACAGGTGCACACAATTTGCTAAGGAATTTCCAGGTGTTCATTGACACCCTTCATAGCATAGCCATGGACCTCCTCAAGGTTTCCAGAAGAGTGGTTGGGAACTCTAGGTGCTGAGTGAGAAGACAAAAGGGTTAAGGAATTGAAGCCCTGAGAACAATAACAGTAAATAGAGACAGGAATAAAGAAGGTAGAATAAGAAGCTGTCACTGGGATGGAAAATGACTCAAAGCAGAATTGTATAGGGAAAAAAACGCAAGATGCTCTTGGTTGAGCTACCTTTGAATAACAATAGATGACAGAAAGGATCACCCTCTAGTACTTCCTGTTGTTGTTGACTCAAATAGGAAGAAATAGTAATCATCAATCAGGAAACACTCCGTGGCAGAAGATACAAATCAAAAGCATCCAGGTGAAATTCAGTTAATAAATGTATTGCTTGGTTCTGACAATGTTAGTTGTTTAGTTTTCTTTCAGTTAGTCATCAACCCTTAAAAAAATGTTTATTTATTTTGAGAGAGAGGGTCTGGGGGGGAGAGTGTGAGCAGGGGAGGGGCAGAGAGAGAGAGAGGGAGAGAGAGAATCCAAAGCAGGCTCTGCCCTGTCAACACAGAACCCCATAAAGGGCTTGAACTCACAAACCATGAATTCATGACCTGAACCAAAGTCAAGAGTTGGACACTTAACCGACTGAGCCACCCAGGGGCCCCAGTCATCAACATTTAAAATTAAGTTTTGGGGCACCTGGCTGGCTCAGTCAGTTAAGTTGCTGACTTCAGCCCAGGTCATGATCTCATGGTTCATTGGCTTGAGCCTCATGTCAGAATCCTCACTGATGGCGCAGAACCTGCTTGGGAATATCACCTTCTCCTCTCTCTCTGCCCCTCCCTCACTCATGCTTTCTCACTCTCTCAAAATAAACTTTAAAAATAAAATAAATTCTAGATTTCTTGAAAAAAAAAAAAAAAACAATCAAAGAGAGGAGGGAGCCAAGATGGCGGAGCAGCATGGAAGTTCTCTGCTTCTCTCATCCCTGAAATGCAGCTACATCAGCACCAAACCATTTTGTATACCTAGAAAATTGATCTGAGGATTAACACAACAATCTGTATAACTTGAGCCACAGAACTTGGCAGTACATGGTGCGGGGAGGTGAACTGGGGAAGAGAGAAGCCATGGAAGGTAGGGAGCTGTTTTTGCAGAGAGAGGACAGAGAAAGGGAGGGACAGGCTGGCACTTTGGGAAAGTACAGGAAAAGCACTGCCCCCAAAAGTAGCTAGAGAGAAAGAGAAAGAGTGGGAACACTCACAAGAGACTGAAGAAAACTGTTCCCCAAAACCATTGACAGGGAGAGAGGAGAGGGTTTCAATACCATTAGGGTTCTATAAGCAGGGGAGTGCAGAGTTGGAATTCCATAGCTCAATACCTGGTGGTGCTCTGGTGGGGAGGAAGGGTGAATCCTCAGGAGCAGGCAGCAATGTCTGGGGTCCGGCGGTGGGGGGCCGCGGGGGGGGGGGGGTCCATGGGCCACACAGGGAAAAGTGCTTCCCCTGCTTGGAGGGCATTGGGTAGAGGCCATACAGTCTCTCCACAGGCAAAGATCCTGATGGACTCTGGAGAACAGCCATGTTGGCTGGTATTGGACCAAAGACACCAGAGTGCAGTGAAACCTGTCACCAGCTGTGTATTGTGATTTGCCATAATCTCTGAACCTTGGCCACTGTGCAATCCCACAGACATTTATTGGAGCAAGTCAGCACCCAGCTACAATCTCTGAAGCTCTGCTGCAGCGTGATCACATGAATATTCTTTGGGGCAAGCCAGCACCTGGCCATTGCTCAGCGAGACTCTCCCCCAGAGAGGGAGAGAGGGCTGGAGTGAGTCCCAGCTGCAAGGTTCTCAGAAGTGAGGGGTTTGGAAACACAGCCCCATCTGAGATTAAATTTCGGAGGGAAGTGCCACCTGGCAGGTTGATGGCTTGGACAGGGACAGTGTAAAAGGGGACAGCATAGAAGCAGGGAGTGGACAGAAGCCAGAAACAAAGGAGGGCTGCTTGATTGTGGGTCAGTGAGAGTGCAGAGTTCCTGTGCCAGAAACTAGGAAGCTGCATGTGCCATTTTCACCTCTCCCGTGTGCATGTGCATATAACATGCGTGTGCCACACCAATCACCCCAGTAAGCTAAGCGGCACCACCTAGTGGAGGACAGAGCCATTACACCAAGTCCCACCCAACTGTGCCCTCCTAGCACATGCCCTAGAGGACCACCACAAGTCTCTTTGCCTGCTTAGTGTACAAACTATAGGGTGCTTCATAGTTTGAGTTTAGGGGATACTGGGTGTAACTTAATTCTGCTTGCTAGTTCATCTATTTTTTTTTCTTTTTCTCCTTTTCTTTTTCTTGGATACAGAAAGAGAAAATTTTAATGGACAACTAATCTTTGACAAAGCAGGAAATAATATCCAATGGAATAAAGACAAGCTCTTCAGCAAATGATGTTGGGAAAACTGGACAGCAACATGCAGAAGAATGAACCTGGACCACTTTCTTACACCATAGACAAAAATAAACTCAAAATGGATGAAAGACCTAAATGTCAAACAGAAAGCCATCAAAATCCTAGAGGAGAAAGCAGGCACAAACCTCTTTGACTTTAGCTGCAGTCACTTCTTACTCAACATGTCTCTGGAGGCAAGGGAAACAAAAGCAAAAATGAACTATTGGGACCTCATCAAGATAAAAAGCTTCCACACGGTGAAGGAAACAATCAGCAAAACTAAAAAGCAACCAATGGAATGGGAGAAGATATTTGCAAACTAAATATCAGATAAAGGGTTAGTATCCCAAATCTACAAATAACTTGTCAAACTCAACACCCAGAAAAAAAATAACCCAGTGAAGAAATGGGCAAAAGACATGAATAGACACTTTTCCAAAGAAGACATCCAGATGGCTAACAGACACATGAAAAAATGCTCAACATCACGCATCATCAGGGAAATACAAATTAAAACCACAATGAGATACCACCTCATACCAGTCAGAATGGCTAAAATTAACAACTCAGGCAACGACAGATATTGGCAAGGATGGAGAGACAGGGGAACCCTTTTGCACTGCTGGTGGGAATGCAAACTGGTGAAGCCTCTCTGGAAAACAGTATGGAAGTGCCTCAAAATATTAAAAATAGAACTCTACGACCCAGCAATTGCAATACTAGGTATTTATCCAAAGGATACAGGTGTGCTGTTTTGAAGGGGCACATGCACCCTATTGCTTATAGCAACACTATTGACAATAGCCAAAGTATGGAAAGAACCCAAATGTCCATTGACGATGAATGGACAAGAAGTGGTTTATATACACAATGGAATATTTCTCAGCAGCCAAAAACGAAGGAACTCTTGCTATTTGCAACAATATGGTGGAACTAGAGTGTATTATGCTAAGCTAAATTAGTAACAGCATGACAAATATTACATGACTTCACTCATATATGGAATTTAAGATACAAAACAGATGAACAGAAAGGAAGGGAAGCAAAAATAATATAAAAACAGGGAGAAGGACAAAACATAAGAGACTCGTAAATATAGAGGACAAACTGAGGGTTGCTGAAGGAGTTGTGGGTGAGGGGAAAGGCTAAATAGGCAAGGAACATTAAGGAGGATAAACATTGGTGTTATATGTAGGGGATGAATCACTGGATTCTATTCCTGAAATTATTATTGCAGTATATGCTAAGTTGCATGTAAATTAAAAATAAATAAATAAATATAAGGTGCATTTAGAAGACTGAAAAAAAATCAAAACCTCTAGGCCAGTGTGTGTGTGTGTGTGTGTGTGTGTCTGCGTGTTGTATGAAAATCCTGGTTGTCAGGTATACAACATCAAAAGGGTCCCAGTACACTATCTTTAAATTATTGTGCTTTGATCCCAAAATTCAGAGATCTATTCTCTCCTGAGAAGCCATTAGTCATTCACAGGTTGGGTTAATTTTTCAAGGAATAATGCAATCATTCATAACTTTTGAGAGTGGAACAAAGGAGAGCTTGAACACTAAAGGAAAATGAAAAGGGAATGGTGAGAGAATACAATAACAGAAGGCAAGAAGGAAGTTTTCCCAGATGAAAAAAAGAAAGGGGAATGTGATGGATGCTTTTAGATCACCACTACGAGGCTGGTGTACTCATGGGCCAGTGCAACCCATATTTCAGCTTCTTTAATAACTATTGGTTGTTTATGGTTCATGACTGCATAGAACTGCCCTTAGTCAATGAGAGTTGCCTTCTACGATAGGTTATAAATCTTTCTTCCTGGAAGAAAAGGACATCCTACAGCCAACAACTGATAGACACAGAGGTACAAAAGACCAAGTGATAGTGATACAACTCATTCTCCTGAACTCCCAGTGGGATCAGAGACTAGATTCCAGCTGAGACCATGCCCTTGCCTTACATTTTCCCCCTGTTCTAATCATTTTCTCCCGAGAATTCTTCCTCAGTGAATTACCTACTCCTGACTCTGTGTCTCAGACTCAGAATTTTAGGGAATTGTGACTATCATAACATACAAAGACTAAAAAACCTTTGTTACTACTTGTCTCCTTAACAGAGAATATCAAAATATCAACCTGTAAGGGTGCAATCGGATTTTGCAAAAGTAGATCAGGGTACAATGATATAGTCATGGCATTTAATGATTTGTATATTACAATTAAACTCAGAATTCAATTTGTAGTTCTCTTTAGAGACAACGGTGTGCTATCCTAGAAGTGTGGATATTTCCACATTGGAGGTGAGACGTTACTAACTTTCATTCCAATGATAAACATTGTCAGTCACCACAGGCTTTTGAGGAGTTTCCTGTGAACGATGACAGGAAAGGTGGTTTCTGTTGGTTTGTGCTAGGCATATGGGTTTCGCTTCTAGAACAAAGCCAAGGAATGTGGACTCCTTATTTCACTGCTGGAACAAAGCCAAGGACTGTTGATCTGTAGGTTGGCCTACAGATCATGTGGATCCTCAATTAGCCAGTAGATGAGAAAAATGAAGTTGAGATGGAAAAGGCTACAAGATCATATCTTTCAACAGTAAGGACAGTTTTCCTGCCCTTGTGCAAACACGTTAGCAGCGTCCTCATTATCTTCCCTTCTAGTGCTTTCAAGTCTCCTCCTACTTCTATTTCCATGTCTACTTACTCTTCAGACCACATAACACTGAAAGCAATTTTACATCTTGCATTTAAAGAGGATGACATAAATCAGGGTTGAAAACTAAGGAATATCAATATTTTGACCAAATAAATACTAGGATTACTTTGTCTGTTCCAGCTTCCGTTTCTTATATACTTGCATATCTGGGATAGACACCCACACCCCCATGCCTGCTGATTATTCACTTATTCAATTCTCTTCTCCAAGTTGGTTTAATAAGGTATAATCCCATTTGAGGAAGGAAGTAGTTGGGCCCCCGATAGTATGTCATCACATTCACAGCAGAAGGAAAAGAACAAGGAAGCCAGCTATTGTCCAGTTGGGGTTGTTGGACAGCAAATGCTCAGGCATGTCCACAGGTTTTCAAGTTGTCAGGAATAATGTAGAACCTTTTTTGAAATGTATCAATATTCTGTCACAGGATATAGGTTCATCTCAAACTAAAAACATTATGTTGGACAGTCCTATATGGAAAACAAATGTTCATTGATTTGCTCTCTTGCCCATTTCAGGTTGCTACCCCAACCTAGGTAACACTATCCTCCTTACTTATCTGACTTATTTGTTTGTTTATTGTTTGTCCTCTCGCCATACCCTCCTTTACCCCACAAGCTTGCAAACACCATAATATCAGGGGTATTGTCTATTTTGCTCACCTTCTGTCCCTAGCAACTAACTGATTCCTGGTATATTACATGTGCTTACTAAATATTTGCCAAACGCATACTCACAGGATAATGGCAACTTCAGACATATGAATTGTAAATGGGAAAAAATGTGGGGTGCAAAAATACCAATAAATAAAGTAAGGATCTTGACAAACAGTTCCAATATGTAAGAAATATCTTTATGACATTTTCTAACTGTTTAGGTGATGCCTTCTATCTGCTGGATCTTCAAGGAACTTCTTTGAAGGGTTATTTTAGTACAAAAAAACATACTGGTTTATTTTTCTTAAGGTGTTCACTCTTGTGACCAAGCAGAACGTATAATGGACACATCATGTGGTTAGTCATAGAGAGTAGGAAGAAAATAGGAAATGCCTGACACATAGTTAATATTTGATTGTTAACTGACGTAGTTGTTATTGTTACTATCTTTGATCTTCAAAAGCTTAACATTTTCTAGGGGAGACAAGTCAAGCATGGGAAATGTGTAAATGATCGTGAAATTTGGTAGAGGGTAATACTCTAAATCAATAGGACTGATGAGTGTAACAGGTACAAGCAGGGGCTGGGGAGTAGGAGAGAATTTTAACTGTGCCCTGTGAAGTAGGTGGGATGGAAAAGAAAGAAATTAGGTGCCCTGAGGTTTCTTCAAAAGCACTTTTTCTACAAGGGCAACTGGGTGGCTCAGTTGGTTACGCATCTGACTTCCACTCAATCATTATCTTGCAGTTTGTGATTTCAAGCCCCACATTGGGCTCTGTGCTGACAGCTTAGAGCCTGGAGCCTGCCTTAGATTCTGTGTCTCCCTCTCTCTCTGCCTCACTACCGCTTGTGCTGTGTCTCTGTCTCTCAAAAATGAACAAATGTTAAAAAAAATTTTAAAAACCCACTTTTCTGCAAAAGTCTTCCTGTGCTTGTAATTTAGTTTGCTGAGGACAATTCACCAATATATTGCCATTGATGGGAGTCATATTCTCATTTCAAGGCAGCTAGCAGCCACTTTATAGTGGATAGGGAGGAAGTGTTTTGTTTTGTTTTAATGCTTATTTCTGAGAGAGAGAGAGAAAGCACGTGTGTGGGGAGGGGCAGAGAGAGAGAGAGAGGGAGACACAGAATCTGAAGCAGGCTCCAGGCTCCAAGCTGTCAGCACAGAGCCTGACGCGGGGCTCAAAATCACAAACTGTGAGATCATGACCTCAGCCGAAGTTGGACGTTTAACCGACTGAGCCACCCAGGCGCCCTGGAAAGTGCTGTTTTGATACCAGGGTCTTTTCTGCTCTCCAGAAAAAGAAAAAAGACAATAAAGGAGCTTCACCTAAATGGAGAATTTCCTTATGGAAGACAAGCATTGGAATATTTTCCGTAATTAAGAACCCATAATAAACAACTGTGAGATACCCTTACTCTGCTGAATGATCTATCTAGACCTATCATGTGGTCCATGGACCAGCAGCATCAGCAACACCCTATGGGCTATTAGACATGCAGGTTCTGAGGCTCCTCCACCCCAGACTTGGTGAGTCAGAATCTCAGTTTAAGAGTTACTGTTGTACAACACACTCCTGCTCTTAAGAGGTTAATATTTGGAGAGAAATAAAGCACAAACCCATTGAATGAGCAAAATGATGAACACACACATTTCAGGTGATTCCAGAATAACCAAGAGTTTGACATCAAACCTATCTGGACATTAAAACTGTATGCCAACTCAGAGAAAACTTCATTAAGACGACTGTTGTTTGTTTGCTTAATATGCCCTACTGTTTGGGAGAAGTACACTATCTCTTTCTGGCAACTTTTGGCACTCACTCCATCCACACTGTCCTCATGTTGTAATCAAAGAAAGTCTTTTATCTTACATGAGTCGGCCCCTAGCCCTATTCATTACACTCCTTGGGAGGAGCCTGTCTTTGGAGGATATTCATTGATTATGAAGAAAAATGCCAGATCCCTGTTGGTGGCTTCTGCTCCCTTTATTAACATTGTCCTCAATCCAAGTTACCATACCCTGTCCCTTCCCCAGCACTTATACCCACATTTGAGAACACAAAGTGTTGAACTGTCAAAGGAGACTCACAGTGATAGATCCTACCTAATCCAAAACTTACTAATAATTCAAAGGAAGCAGGTGTCACTGGTGAAACATTCATTTCTTGGAGGAATCTGAAATATTGAGATACAGATCCACAAAAAAATATGTTTGTCCCTCATTTCACTGAATTTTTGTTTTTAACAGATAGAGCAATATATATGGAGATATTACTCACACAAAGAGACCCATTTTCATTTTAGAAAAGCCCATTTTATATTCTGCTAATTATGGTCTATGGTACAACGTTCCATTCTTCAGTCATTCATGACTTATAAATCCACAAATTTCAGTTTTGTGAACAATAAGTAACCGAGAGAGACCAGGTATATCCCATGGGGGGAAAAATCATAGGTAAGATCTCCCTGGTATTGTTCTACCAACAAACATTTGTATGTTTACCGGGAGGTCTTGTCTCCAAGTTCTTACCACATTTACATGAAGATTTGACTGAATTCATTACTTCCAGGTATCTCTGCTAAGAAGGGAATGGGTTATTGGCCTGCTGTTGTTTCCTGTCCATTAACAAAGCTGTTTGAACTCCTGTGTTTTCCATTTATCACAGTCAGATTTGTCAGTAATCTAACCTACAAATCAGAAAGCTGTCCTCAACTCCATCATCTCCTTCTTCATCCACATCCAATAAATAACTATGGCCCACATCCTACATCACTCTTGAATCCATTTTTCTTTTTTTCACTGTCACTGTCATTCAATCCTTCATAATTCCTTAGCTAAATATTGTAATCTCTTGCTTCTCTGTCCACCTCTAATCTCTTCCCCTTCAAATTTACTGTCAATATGTTTTTTGAACTGGTCTTTCTAAAATATACACCTGATAAACTGTTCAATAGCTTCAGTGATTCCTGTGTGACTAGCTATTGCTGCATGATAAACCACGAAAAACTAAGGGGCTGAACACAACAATTTGTTTGTATATATCATGAGGCCAAAGATGAGCTGATCTCAGCTGGGCTTTCGCACACCTCTGTGCATCAGTGGGGCATGCTGCTCTAGGCTAGCTTGACTGAGGTAGCTTAGTTGGAGCACCTTCATTCCATCTGTCTCTCAATCTCCTCCTGATACCCAAAGACTGACCTGAGCATCTCCTTATGACAACAGTAACATCACAAAAGCACAAACTCCCTTATGCAAATCCATTCCACACTGCTGCTTGCATTATGACTAGTATTTTCTCAGCATTAACAGATGTGACAGGTGACTGCCCCCATAAAGTCATGTGAAAAAGTATATATATTTTTGTATATTGGGGCCAACAATGTGAGCTACCATATCTTCTAATTGCCAAAGGCTAAAACCTAGGCGTGATGGTTATGTAGCCACTGCACATGAAAACTATGTCATTTCCATATTTTCCTCCCAGATGGTTGGCTATTGCTTCCTCAAAGCTGCTTCTCTCTCTATGTCTATATGTCTATTTTTTTGAGAGAGAGAGAGAGAGAGAGAGAGAGAGAGAGTGCAAGTGTGAGGGGCAAGGTGGGGAGAGAATCTTAAGCAGGCTCCACACCCAGTATGGAGCCCATATGTCTAATACTTAATACACAGTTGTGTAGTATATTTGCATTGCAGTCTCCTCAACAATCCTAGGAACTTTTTGAGAACATTAGTATGTTTCATTTATCTTCATATCCCCAGACTCTAGTATGGGACTAGGCTCTGAAGTTGCTTAATGAATCTTTTTTGAGTTGAATTGAGTGGAAGTGAAAATACATTGCCTAGAGTTGAAACACAGTTCATGTTTTACACAATGTTTCTAGCATTTCTGAGAAATTCAGCCAGGTGTCTGAGTTGCTGATGAGATTAGTGGGGAGCAATCCTCAGACTCTGGGAGGTTAACATATAAGAGGAAGGCAGATTCTCAGGTCCTAGAGAAATTTGGAAATCAGACTGTCTGCAATGATAAGGAACAACAGGAGATTCAACAGTAGCAACTGGGGTGGAAATTGGAAATCTGGCCCCAAGAAAAAATTGCAGAGGCCCCTGTACCATCTAGAGTTAGAGCAGGAAGGATTTGATTCTAGGCACCAGAGACTTGTGAACACTTTAAATCTCTCTTTCTGAGGTCAAAATTGGTTCTAAAGGACTGACAGTGGGGTCAAATGACCCTATTTCTGAGAAGAAAAGGCAAGTGGAGAAGACAAACTGATCATTTTCTGGCAATTCTTAGAGCTGTGATATTTATTAACCTTGTCATCAACAATAACATATGGTCTAGTGCCAGGAAATAAGATCAGAATCACAAAGTAATAAAGATGTTTGACTGGATGCTGAATGAATGTCTTGTTGGCCTAGGGGTGAAATATGATATACATGACATAGTGTGCCAATTCAGTGATACAGAAAAGGAAAAATAGAACTTAACAATAAAAGATTTTTTTCTGCACACACACACACACACACACTCCTCAAAAGAATTTTGATAAGATAACATATGGTAATATGGCCAGTCAGGCTTCCTAAATAGTATGTGCAAAAAGAGAAAAGAAATCAAAGGGCTTATCAAACATCCTTTAAAGAGTCTAAGTCAGTATCCTAAAAATATAAAAATGGAGGAAAAGAAGTCTCAATAGAAGGAAAGTGCCAGTGTTGATCATTTCTCATAACTAAAATCACAAAACAAATATTACAGTCTTATTTATAAAATATATCTGTTACAATATTTAACCAGTTCTATCCTATTTTTTAGTGCATTTCTAGTTGCATTTTTACTTCCTAAGACATAATAAGAAGCTTGCTGCTTTATTAGAATGAATTAATATATTGAGATTATTAAAAAATCATTAAATCCTTTCTGTGAGAAAGTAGTTTTATAAGGGACAAGAGAAATAATTCACAGCTATTTTATAACTGTAAGGTTGTAAACATTGTTCTATATGCTTTAGTAATTTTGTTTCCTCTTAAAGAGCCTTATTTTGTTGAGAAAATCTAAAATGCTTTTTGAAATTAATTCACTTTTATAAATAAAATAATTATCTGTTTCAAAACGTGTGACTCCCCAGAAAATGTGGCTCTACTGTTTATTATACATGAAAAAAAAACCCTGTAAAATGTCCTATACAAAAAAATCAAAATTGGGTCTTTCTTTGAGAGCACTTATGGTCTAACATCAACTATAAGTATAGGAATTGACATATTCCATGGGGAAAAGCAAAATGTGATACAGATGAAGATCTATGCAATTTCAGAAAAGTAAAATATTTCTTCTAGCATTGGTGTCAAGGTTGATTTCATGGGATAAAGGAAAATTACACTGAGAGTTAGAGACTGGGTTAGATGTGGACATGAAGCAAACACTTCATTCAAAGATAAGAGAATATATATGCAGTTCTGTCCACTGAAAGGAGTTAAAAGCAATGACAACCAACTAGCAATGAGCACACCTAGTGCCCCGATCTTGGTTTCTAAACCCGATCCTTCAATGAAAGGAATCAGGTTTCCTTATAAAAATGGTTGATACCAAGGCCAACACAGGGAAAATATAAGACTCCTGGGGAGCAAGCCCAAGTCCTTAGAATATCTTGTAGTGTAAGAAAATAAGGAAGTACTTGATAAAGGATGAGTCATCTTAAAAGGGCATAGGAGCCACCTGGATGAGCAACCAAAGGCCAAAGCCAAAAGTTTCTATGATAATATTGCATAACTCATAAAAGAATCCATGAGTCCATGCTAAATAAATATTTAAATATATAAATAAGTGCAGGAGCACAGATAACTTTGTCTTATAATATAATTATAATTAATACTATGATATTATCAAATATTAATATATAGTATAAATGTACTATTGATATATAACATTTATATGTGATATCATTAAATATATTAACATAATTTAATAATATTATAATTAATAAATGCAGAAGAAATGAGGGAAATACAAAGTTACCATTAGGCAAACATCATTGGTAATAATTGCTGCAGGCATAACCCACCAACAGATGCTAAAATTAATGGGTGAATGTTTGAGGAGAAATAGGATTTTTACATAGTCTCAATGTATCTCTTCCAAGGCAGTCATTAATTAAAAGAGTAGAAAATAGTAACTTTTTAGTAGAGAACAACTTTAACAGACACATCTTGTACACAAAGATTTTCAATAACAATGTTTATTAATACAAAAATATGAGGAGAAAACACTCCAAATGCCCAAAGACAGCGAAGGCATAAATAGATCAACCCCCCAAAATATTATACAGCAATCCCATGGATGAATCTTAGGGACCCAAGTCTCAGAAGACCACATAGAACATGATAGTCTAAAAACAATTAAATTAATCAATATGTGGTTTAAACATATAAACATTTTTTATAAATCTATATAAATGTTTGAAATTTATGTAAATTATCAACACAATTCAGGATGGGGGTTCCTTTCAGGGAGGAGGATGGCAGGGGAAGAAGCACATGGGTGGATGCAAATGTTTGTTAATTTCTCGTTTTTGACTTGAGTGAAGGAGCCAAGACTGTCCATTATATCATCTGAAAGTAACTGAATAATGAATAGATGAGTGAATTAAAGAGGGCTGTGTATAGACTAGTGATAGCATATCAAGAATTATGATTATGCTAAATCCCATCCTGAGTACCTGAGGTCAAATTAAATAAAAAGCTGATGAGTACAGGGTGGGAAAATATTCCCATGTTTACCATTAATAACACCATTACACACATTTACCAAAATTTATTAGCAAATGTCTTTTTCTTCAATATTTATTTAAACATTCCTCACAGACTGTCCCTAAGCATTGAATTAAGTAACAGAGAAGTTCTGACACTTAGTATATTTGTTTTTTGTTTTTGTTTTTGATTTTTTGTTTTTTTGTTTTTAGCTTTTAGATGATATTATCATGGCCTTCTACTAAATTTAAATTGTTATGATAGATAGATAGATAGATAGATAATAGATAGATCGATCGATCTTACTCTGCTTTGCTTGATGGGCTTTTCCCCCTTTTATTCTGAAACCTAAAAAGCAGTATTGGGTTCACCATTATTGTCCACTCCCTGCCTCTCCTTCTATCTCCTGATGATCATCGATTGTTGATATTTGAAATATTTTAAAGAGAAAAATAAACAGCTCCTCTATAAAAAGAAGAGCTACAGCCACAGCGTCTTTGAACTGGAAGCGATCCTGGATTGTTTAGTCTAACCTTCTCATTTCACAGGTGCAAAGGAAGAGGCCCTTCAGGGCCACGTGATTTGCTTGTGTGCACACAGCTGTTGGAGGCAGAGCCAAGATTAGAAACACATCCCAAGAAATCTTTCCTTGGCACCATTCTCAGAAAAATGCAGAATTCATTCCTAGATGAAACTGGAAACTTTAACCAGAGCATTCTCAATGATGGACAGAGGGGAATACAACTTGAGAAGAAGTGACTTTCTCAAGACCAAGCAGTTAGCTAATAGAAGAGTTGGAAACATGGTTTTCCTCGCTAGGCGGTAACAACAATTACCTCCATCTTCCACTCTTCTCTAGGAATGTCTTAGTGGCATTGAGATCCTTTCATTAGTGCCTACCCTCTATTTTGTTTGAGCCCCATTTAAATTTGCAGTGTGGTTCTGCAACCAATCACCATCCTTCATCCACTTAGCTTCTCCCCTTCTGACTTCTTCCTTTTCAGTCAAAACCAATTTTATGGGGCTAACCACTGTGCTTTATGAAAACCATAGTAAAGTAAAAAATGAAAGAGGGAGGGAAGGGGAGGGAAAAAGGAAGGAAGAGGGAAGAATCAGTCTCTGGTAAAAATGGGGCCTTTGGAGAAGCTAGACAAGAGGCAGGAAAATTGGTTTGGTAGGTACAATTTTAATCCAAGAGACTCCATCCTGGCCCCCATCAGTGGTATAGATAGAAACTACGGAACTTAATACCTCATAGATGAAATGGATGAAGGAATGCAGATACCTAGGCCCTGCTACTTGAACTGTAGCCCCTGGATTAGTATTCACAGATCTGGTAGCTTGGTAGAGATGTAAACCCTTGGGCCCAGTCCAGACCTCCTGAATCAGAAACTGTGTTTTCACAACATTAAGATTAGAGAAGCACAGCCATGGGATGACTCTCAGCGTTCTGGTTTGGGTGACATGATGCATGGTGGTGTCATTTGCAGGATAGGGGCAGGTCTAAGGCAGGAGGATAGGCTGGAGGAACAAGCATGGCTAGCATTGAAATGAGACTATGACATGGCAGGAAGGCTTTTATCTGGGCTGACAATAGGAACATGAGGCTTAGTGGAATTATCAACCACATTTTTACCTGGAATGCTGAAATGAGAGGTGCACCTGTCTTCTCATTTGTAGCAATTACGTGGTGAACCGTGTGGATGCTCCCATCCTTCACCAGCAGCCTTTAAATTTCAAGAATAACACTGGAGATTACTTGTTTTCTATCTCAGCCACTGTTGTCCCTGAGTATTGTCTAAATAAGGCCCAAGTGAGAATGGAAAAGACCAGGGTTGGCACGCGTGCCTACTCCGGTGAAGGTATTTTGCCCTGAGCCCACTCTCACCTCTTTTTTTTTCTTTTAATTTTTTTTCAACGTTTATTTATTTTTGGGACAGAGAGAGACAGAGCATGAACGGGGGAGGGGCAGAGAGAGAGGGAGACACAGAATCGGAAACAGGGTCCAGGCTCTGAGCCATCAGCCCAGAGCCCGACGCGGGGCTCAAACTCCCGGACCGCGAGATCGTGACCTGGCTGAAGTCGGACGCTTAACTGACTGCGCCACCCAGGCGCCCCTGCTCTCACCTCTTTATACAGTGTCCCCAGAACCATGGCCCAATACTCCTATGTGAAGTCCACCAAACTCGTGCTCAAGGGAACCAAGGCTAAGAGTAAGAAGAAAAAGAGCAAAGAGAAGAGAAAAAGAGAAGATGAAGAAACTCAGCTTGATATTGTTGGAATCTGGTGGACAGTAACAAACTTTGGTGAAATTTCAGGAACCATAGCAATTGAAATGGATAAAGGAACCTATATACACGCACTTGACAATGGACTTTTTACACTGGGAGCTCCACATAAAGAAGTTGATGAGGGCCCTAGCCCTCCAGAGCAGTTTACAGCTCAGATCAGAATTGTCTGATTCCAGAATTGCCCTGAAATCTGGCTATGGAAAATACCTTGGTATTAATTCAGATGGACTTGTTGTGGGGCATTCGGATGCAATTGGACCAAGAGAACAGTGGGAACCAGTCTTTCAAGATGGGAAAATGGCCCTATTGGCCTCAAATAGCTGTTTCGTTAGATGCAACGAAGCAGGCAATATAGAATCGAAAAGTAAAACAGCAGGAGAAGAAGAAATGATAAAGATTAGATCCTGTGCTGAAAGAGAAACTAAGAAAAAAGATGATATGCCAGAAGAAGACAAAGGAAATGTTAAACAGTGTGAAATCAATTATGTAAAGAAATTTCAGAGCTTCCAAGACCACAAACTTAAAATAAGTAAAGAAGACAGTAAAATTCTCAAAAAGGCCCGGAAGGATGGATTTTTGTGTGAAACACTTCTGGACAGGAGAGCCAAATTGAAGGCTGATAGATACTGCAAATGACCAGAATTTTTGTTTCTGCCTCCTCCTATTGTTTTTTTCTGAATAAAATAATCAATGGAAAAAAAAAAAAGACCAGGGTTATGAAAGTCTTCAGGCTTTAGCAGATCTAGGCCAAGGTGAAGGTTGTGAGGACCCATGGCTCTGGGTGTCAAAGATGAGTTTTCAGGTTGGTAGCTTGGAGCCCTGACCACACTAGAGAATCAACGTTATTGTTTTGTTTTTCTGAATACATGAGATCCCATCATCCATGCAACTATATTAATTTGAAACATGTTCTTTCCAAAACCCAACTAAAACAGCTTAGAATTAACTAACTTTCCTACATTGCTATTTTCTATTTCTGTTTTTCTTTTTGGTCATGTTCCTGGGAGATTTTCTAACCTTCCAGTATGTTTTTATAATTTGGCAGTCTTAATTTTTTAAATTCCCAAGGTCTCCTTTCTTTGCCCTGCCTGTTTCTTTTTCATAGTATTTATTCTACCATGAATGTACATTTTCATCTTCATCTAAGGGTGTGATATTTTTCATTTTAAGTTTTTTTTTCTATTTCCCTCGCTTTCTCTCTCCATTCTGGGTCCCCCTTTTTTTTCTATATATCTTTTCAGCTCCCCCCCACCCCGCTTTTCCCTTTCATCTTAGAGTGTTTCTTCAAATATCATTAACTTTTATTGAAGACAGGCATTAAGAAGTAGTGTGTGGGTGGGGCTTTTGAAATGCCCCATTGCAGGTCTTGAATTATGGCCCACTGTTTTTTAACCTGAGCCTTTCATGTCTCCTTCTGATGTATTGGTGCCTCCAAATCCAGAATCTTCAGTGTTGCACAGAGTGGATCAGCTTCCTTCTTGCTATTCTGCCCTCCCGCCTACCTGAGTCAGCTGTCTCTTCACTGACCCTCTCTCCTCCAAATAGCAGGTGAGATTACTCACCTGAGAATATCTCCTCTCCTGGTCTCTATTCTTACGGGTTTAGGGTTTTTAAAAAAAATTTCTATACTTTATCTTAGTGAAGTTTCAGGAAGTGGAGGAGAGAAATGCATATGATCATGTTAAAATCAGAAGTTCTGGACTTTAATTAAAAAAAGCAAATGTAGAGAAGACATTGAAATAAATGAGGCTTATTGCCTCAAGGAGGGAAGAGTAGAGTGTGACAGCTCTTACCCTGGGGCTAATGAAATTCCACTTAAGATATAATTGTCTATGTCTGCATGTTACAAGTCATATTTATATTTTAAACCTGTTTGTATATATTTTTATAACTTTCATTATGAGAGTAAAAATCCTAGTTTATAGGGCACCTGGGTGGCTCAGTTGGCTAAGCGTCTGATTTCAGCTCAGGTCATGATCTCACAGTTCGTGAGTTTGGGCACCGCATCAGGCTCTGTGCTAACAGCTCAGAGCCCGGAGCCTATTTCAGATTCTGTGTCTCCCTCTTTCTCTGCCCCTCCCCCACTCGCACTCTGTCTCTCAAAAATAAATAAACATTTTTTTAAAAGTCTTAGTTCCAACAGATAGTTAAGGAATGCTGGCATCTTGGTAATACAGTTGCAAGAGAGACAGAGGAGAAATGGAAATCCAAATTACAGGGAGCACCAAGTTCAAGTGTGTTTCAAGCCACCATTTCCATTTGGAGGACTTCATGCAGGTGAGTGGGACATCACATTGTGAGATGTGCTATTTGCTATTCAGCAAATAGCATTATACATAATGGTCTGTGAACTAGCAAGGGCCTTTGGTTCTAGGGATCAGGCCTGACATAACCAGATCCTAATCCTACAACAGGTCACTTGGCAGTCTGGGACTGAAGGAGGGAGGCACAAGACACAAATACATAAGGCTGAGGTTTAGGGAAACTGGCTAGAAGAACCTGGTGCCGTGGGCTGGGACACCATAGAATGGGTGCTGGTGGAATTAGGGCAGGGGCAATGGAGTGGCTGTGACTTGGAGGTTTCACTCCCTCCAGTACTCCCTCAATTCCAACCTCTCCCCAGAGTTCTCTTACCAGGTGTATCAGCTTTCTCACTTCCATCAATGAGGTGAAGTATGACATGCTTTCAGTTCCTTTCTTGAATCTTTCTTTCAGGTACAAGACATCAATGACTCCAGTTCTGAGGATCCCAAGATAAGACTTTTTTATTGAGCATATGGAGTGCTAGAAACTAGCTCTCAAAATATAAGGACCCTTGAAACATGTAGAGAGATTATCATAGCTTGATGTTAAGGAAAATACAACTCTAACCACACAGCTAAAGCTGTAGCTTATTACTATTACTGTATTGCCAGCCAATCTAAATCATCCACCGCTTTCAAATGATCGCTGGTTTTGAGTCAGAGACTAATTACCTCTTGGTAATTAGTGTGTTTCTGGACCTCCAAAGACCTAAAGTCCAGTCCTTCCAAAACATAATAATGTTGTCTATGGCTTTCTAGCTGACACCTCTGCCATGTCTGACATTTTAACTACTCACATCCCACACTTGATAGTTTAAATTGGCTTCCTCTCCAAGAAGAACAATGGTCCCCGTACAAAATTTCATTCAGAAAGTTTTATTTCAGTAAATTAGTGTTTCTTTTTAATATTTAGATTTTTTAAGTTATGCAAAAAAAGCCAGAAGCAAACCTAATGTAAAGCATGTGACATCATGGCCATTTAGAAACCATACATTGTAGAAGAGGTAAGGCATAACTGTTGAGCCAAACACAGGCTCAATCACATACCACACCAAGAAGAGACTTTGGGTCCTGGGATGGAGGAAAGCAGCAGGGGCAGGATATAATAAAGTTCCTCTCAGTATTACATCACAGTTACTCCAGAGCAGCAAGGTCTTCTTGTGAGTTTATATTAAGGAGGGGAAAAAATCAATATAATCAAGGAAAGTGGTAACATATTATGCCCCTGGTAAAAAGCCAATTGCTTTGAATATGGTCTCCATGAAGAGTACATCTTGTGAATCATGATTACTACCATGTACTGGTAGTTTATATTTGCCATTTATAATCCTTAAATCACACCAGAGCATATGGACCACATTATTCCTTTTATATAAATGAAAATAAAAATTTATTAAAAGCTAAGTAAATGGCCCAAGGGAATCCATAATAAGTGGTAGAGTCAAAATTTGACCTCAAATTGTGACTCCAACTCCAGAGTTTACTTTCTAGCCATGAGCCACATTGCCTCTTTGAAGGATAACATGATGGCAGCTAATTGCATGAGCAACCATCCACCATCAACTCTTCTCTCAAAGATGCCTAAGATTTGCTTTCCTTTTCTTACTGCTCATTTATGTTAATATCAAACCCTGCCCAGTTCAAATAGGGATAACTACCAGTGCCACCCAAAAGTATTAAGAGTTTTTTTATGATTTTCCCTAAATGGAAAAAAAGGAAGGAAAAAAGAAAAAAAAATCTTATCTAAGTCAGTGCTAAATTTGTTGTCATTCAATTAAATTGAGTTAGACTTTCCCCCCTACCAACATACTGGGAGGAAGTGTAGTATATAAGATAAAACTGGACAGTTCTGGCACATAATCCCAGCTCAGCCAATTGCTAGCTAAACTGGCCTTAGGCAAAGCACTTAACTCCTCTGAGTTTTTATTTCCCCCTCTGTAAAAATATTATAATACCTTCAATCTCAGAGTGATGATGCCATGAAAATCAATGACCTGACCTAGGTAAAGGACTTAGAAAAGGAATGGTATATGTTATATGCATAATAAATTGCTATGATTGGCCATTATAACTTTTTAGTGAACTTAATTTTTAATTCTGCTTTTCGCTAGGCAAAGGAAAATTGATCTTTTACTGTTAATAATAATGAAGGGCCTTAGTCTACTTATGTTGACATTTCCACTGAATTTTTAAAGGTCTTGAAAAATACCCTACCTTTTAGCAAAGCTAAATTAAATTTTAGCAAATTGTGACTTTCCACAATTTGTGACATCCTGCAATAACCCTGTAATATAGGCCAAAATAATAACATATTGTCAGTATGACATACGCTCAAGTACTAGTGACTGTGTTGTACTAGAGCATTTCAATTGTCTGTCTTCTACTTAAAACCAAAGGCTTTCAATTTCACAGGTAATTGTTGACTATTTACCATGTGAAAAGTCTCAGGCTACATATTTTGAATAACACAATCATGAACAAGATGGGGTTCCTGTTCTCAAGAAGCTTGAAATCTAGTGAGAGAAAAAGGCTAGGCTTGTATGATAAATTGCAGACATGATGTGCCCTGCAGTAGAGCTGTATGTTGAGAGAAGCTCTAAGAACATGGCAAGAACATAGACTTACTCCAAAGGGAGACGATCATAAATCTTTTATTGATTGGATTGTGTTGGGCCTGAGCCTTGGAAAAATAGGTAGAGATTGCCCAGGTAGGATATTTAAGAAATAATTAGAATAGGGTTGATGTTTGGTACAAACTGGTAAACTTGTTTACAAGAAATTCAAATCTAATTGCTTGGCTGTTATATTTAGTTGATGTCCATTTAAGTTTTTAATAGCTCAAATAGCACATCTCAGGTACAGAGAACCAGTCTTTATTCATGGTTACCTCTACAGTATTTAGGCACACAGTGAATGTTTGGAATGAATACCTGTAGCTAAGAGTGTGCTTCAGTAATCTTGAGTGTCATTTATAACCAGTATCTAAAGTATCTATGCAAACTAGAGAGTGTTGAAACATTGGCAAGATTAATTGGTACCAGATCACAGACATATTCCAATTGCACCCTGAGAAATTTTTACTTCACTCCATAGCATAGGGTAATGTTGAAGTGGTTTTTGGAGGAAGAAATTACATGGGTATTGCTTATACTTCAAGAAGTTTACTCTGGAAGCTATGAGAGGGTAAGTTGGATGCACAGAATCATGATTTGGGGGAATAGAGAGCAAGCCAATAGTAGGTCATTGCCACTTCCTAGAAGAGAAATAATGAAGGGACAAATCACACCACAGGAATAGAAAGAAAGTGTAAGAGACAGACAGAAATATTCCCTCCAGAATTCAGCACCAGAATTAAGGGCCTTAAGTCATCAATGCCATCAATCTACTATTATGACTATTAATTTTTGAAGTTATTAGCAAGCAAATACTCTTCCAACTTCGTGAATATCCCAAAATAAGTATAATACAGAGCTTAATTCCCACCATGGGAGATAAAGAGGGCAATCATTCTCCTTCCTCACTCTCAAGCATCTAGGATATGATGATGTTATCTAATTTGGGACAGAGGAATGCTCCCATGCAGGCTTTTGAAAGACCCAGACCATTTGTCATGGCAGCTGTGGGACTGAGAGCTGGAAGTTCAATGAGAGCTGTCTAGTGGTCAACACTGATGCCCTAAGAGGAACCCCATGATGCAGCCTTGGCTGTGTTCCCAGCCACCTCGCTCCTTTTGATTACTGTTCATTTTAGATAATTGGTTCTCTAGAACTTTTTTTTGATTCCAAAATCTAACAAATATATTTCCAAACATTCTTTTTTTTTTTTTTTTGGTTTCTATTAGTTGATTTTGTTGGTTTCCACCACAGAGTTTGTGTTCTGCCATCCCAAGTCTCACATAAGGCTGCCTACAGTCCTGCCCTGTCAAACACTGTCAGGACTACAAGCTCTTGGGTAAAGCAGCTATTTCTCCAGAGCAGCTGATGTCAGATAGGGAAGAAGCATCATCATCATATAATTAATTAAATGTCCACTTACATATTTACCTTAGTCAATTTTCATTTTGAAATCATGGCCTACTAATTGTGAAAATTAGTAAAGGGAAACCTCACTTAAAATGAAGTCTGGAAGCCAGAAGGGGGAGCTCTCATGCCATACCACTGAAGATCAATCACAGGAAAGATTGTCAATTTACAGACCCCAACAGAATCCTCAATAGGAAAGAATCATCAATGATAGGCCCCAACAGGGAAAAATGTACATTGCATCTCCTACAAGAAGCCAACTACCACAGCAACTCAGGACTTGCCTATGGTTTTGCTATAGGTTGTATGTTCCAAATTGTAATGTTCTGCTATTCCCAAATAAACCCATTTTTTGCTGGTAAAATAACAGTTTTATTTTTAAGGTTCTTATAACTCAAAGGAATCTCCCAAAGGAGGATTACATATATTGATGGTTCATTTAACAAACATTTATTGAGTTCTTGCTATGGACTAAATTTCTTAGGTCTTGTGATTAAATAAGACAAATAAGATATCATCCCTTCTTTTCAGGAGCTCATAACCTCTGTAAGAAAATTAGATTAAACAGGTAACGGTGGGACCTTTCCTAAGTGCCAAGATAGCACTGACCTCAGAGAATTCAGAATGTCATAGGAAAGGTAACCTTTCCACAGGGTCTAGAAGGATGAGTTATACATTTTCAGATGTTAGTATACTTACAGTGATGAGCACTGAGTTATATATAGCATTGTTGAATCACTATATTGTGCACCTGAAACTATATAACACTGTATGGTAATTATACTGGAGTTAAAAAAAAAAAGAAACTTTCAGATGTATGAGATAGTGTAAATATTCATGAGTTTAAGGAAATACTTTAGAAGAAATAAGCTTTTGAGTCATACATGTGGCCATTCACTATTTGCTCATTGGTTTTAAATTTCAGTTTCCTGACCTCCAAGTTAGGGATTCCTAGAGAAATTCTTTGTTTAAGCAGGATTAAATGAGAAAGCACAGGGAGAGGTGCCTGAGATGATACAGACATGCACCGAATATTAATTTCCTTTGTTATTTATTTATTTATTTATTTATTTATTTAAATTTACATCCAAGTTAGCATATATTGCAATAATGACTCAGGAGTAGAATCCAGTGATTCATCCCCTACATATAACAGCCAGTGCTCATCCCAACAAATGTCTTCCTTAATGTCCCTTGCCCATTTAGCCCTTATCCTTACCCACAACCCCTCCAGCAACCCTCAGTTTGTTCTCTATATTTATGAGTCTCTTATGTTTTGTCCCTCTCTCTGTTTTTATATTATTTTTGCTTCCCTTCCCTTCTGTTCATCTGTTTTGTATTTTAAATTCCACATGAGTGAATTCATATATTTGTCTTGCTCTTACTAATTTTTCTTAGCACAATACACTCTAGTTCCATCCACATTGTTGCAATATTAAGATTTCATTCTTTTTGATTGCTGAGTAATATTCCATTGCTGAGTAATATATACACCACATCTCCTTTATCCATTCATCAGTTGATGGACATTTGGGCTCTTTCCATTCTTTGGCTATTGTCAATAGCACTGCTATAAACATTGGGGTGCATGTGCCCCTTTGAAGCAGCACACCTGTACCCCTTGGATAAATACCTAGTAGAGTAATTGCTGGGTCACAGTGTAGTTCTATTTTTAATTTTTTGAGGAACATCCATACTGTTTTCCATAGTAGCTGATCCAGTTCACATTCCCACCATACAAAGGAGTTTCCTTTTCTCTGCATCCTCAACACCATCTGTCATTGCCTCAATTGTTAATGTTAGCCATTCTGTCTGGTATGAGGTGGTATCTCATTGTGGTTTTAATTTCTATTTCCCTGATGATGAGTAATGTTGAGCCCTTTCTCATGTATCTGTTAGCCATCTGGATATCTTCTTTGGAAAAGTGTGTATATAAAAGTGTCTTTTGCCCATTTCTTCACTGGATTATTTGTTTTTTGGGAGTTGAGTTTTGATAAGTTCTTTATAGATTTTGGATACTAACCCTTTATCTGATACGTCGTTTGCAAATATCTTCTCCCATTCCATTGGTTGCTTTTTAGTTTTGCTGATTGTTTCCTTCGCTATACAGAAGCTTTTTTTTTTTTTTTTATCTTGATGAGGTCCCAATAGTTCATTTTTGCTTTTGTTTCCCTTGCCTCCAGTGACATGCTAAGAAGTTGCTGCAACTCACGTCAAAGAGGTTTTTGTCTGCTTTCCCCTCTAGGATTTTGATGGCTTTCTGTCTTACATTTAGGTCTCTCATCCATTTTGAGTTTATTTTTGTGTATCGTGTAAGAATGTGGTGCAGGTTCACTTCTCTGACCTGAGTGTCTGTTTTTGTGCCAGTACCATACTATTTTGATGATTACAGCTTTGTAATACATCTTGGAAGGCCAGGATTGTGATGCCTCCAGCTTTGGTTTTCTATTTCAAGATTGCTTTTGCTATTCAGGGTCTTTTCTGGTTCCATACAAATTTTAGGATTGTTTTTTCTAGCTCTGTGAAGAATACTGGTGCTATTTTGAGAGGGATTGCATTGAATATGTAGATTGCTTTGGGTGGTATTGACATTTTAACAATATTTGTTCTTCCGATCCATGAACATGGAATATTTTTCCGTTTTTTGTGTCCTCTTCAATTTCTTTTATGAGCTTTCTATAGTTTTCAGTGTATAGATTTTTCACCTCTTTGGTTAGGTTTATTCTGTATTTTATGGTTTTTGGTGCAATTGTAAATGGGATCAATTCCTTGATTTCTCTTTCTGCTGCTTCATTATTGGTGTGTAGAAATGAAACCAATTTCTGTGCACTGATTTTATATCCTGCGACTTTGCTGAATTCATGGATAAGTTCTAGCAGTTTTTGGTGGAATCTTTTAGGTTTTCCATATAGAGTATCATGTCATCTGCAAAGACTGAAAGTTTGGCTTCTTCCTTACCGATTTGGATGCCTTTTACTTGTTTGCATTGTCTGATTGCTAAGGATGGGACTTCCAATACTATGTTGAATAACAGTGGTGAGAGTGGACACCCCTGATCTCATAGGGAAAGCACTCAGTTTTTCCCCATTGAGGATGATATAAGCGGTGGGTCTTTCATATCTGGCTTTTATGATCTTGAGGTATGATCCTTCTATCCCTACTTTCTTGAGGGATTATGTCAAGAAAGGAAGCTGTATTTTGTCAAATAGTTTCTCTATATCTTTTGAGAGGATCATGTGGTTCTTGTCCTTTCTTTTACTGATGTGATGTATCACATTGATTTGCAGATATCAAACATCCCAGGTATAAATCCCACTTGATCATGGTGAATAATTCTTTTAATGTCTTGTTGGATCCAGTTGGCTAGTATCTTGTTGAGAATTTTTGCATCCATGTTCATCAGAGAAATTGGTTTATAATTCTCTTTTCTGGTGGGGTCTTTGTTTTGGAATCAAGGTAAAGCTGGCCTCATAGGATAACTTTGGAAGTTTTCCTTCCATTTCTACTTTTTGTAACAGCTTCAAAAGAATAGGTGTTACCTCTTCTTTAAATGTTTGGTAGAATTCCCTAGAAAGCTATCTGGCCCTGGACCCTTGTTTTTTGGGAGATTTTTTATTACTAATTCAATTTCTTTACTGGTTATAGGTATTTTCAAATTTGCTATTTCTTCTCATCTCAGTTTTAGCAGTTCATATGTTTCTAGTAATTTGTCCATTTCTTCCAGATTGCCCAATTTATTGGCATATAATTGCTCATAATATTCTCTTATTATTTTTGTATTTATGCTGTGTTGGTTGTGATCTCTCCTCTTTCATTATTAATTTTATTTATTTGGTTTCTTTCCTTTCTCTTTTTGATCAATCTGGCTAGAGGTTTATCAATTTGGTTAATTCTTTCAAAGAACCAACTCCTGGTTTCATTGATCCATTCTACTGTTTTTTGTTTTTGGTTTTGGTTTCAATAGCATTAATTTCTGCTCTAATCTTTCATGATTCTCTCCTTGCCTGAGTATTTTGTGAATTTGACTATGATGTGCCTTACTGATGGTCAGTTTTTGTTTAATCTAATGGAAGTTTTTTGTGTATCCTGGATTTTGATGTCTATGTCTTTCCCCAGGTTAGGAAAGTTTTCTGCTATGATTTGCTCACATAAACCGTCTACCCCTTTTTCTCTCTTCTCTTCTAGGACTTCTATGATTCTGATGTTATTCCTTTTTAGTGAGTCACTGATTTCTTAAGTCTTATATTGTGCTTTTTTGCCTTGGTTTCCCTCCTTTTTTCTTCTTCATTTGTCTCCATAATTTTGTCTTCTTTTTTAATTATTTTTTATTTTTTATTTTTTATTAAAATTTTTTTTTTCAACGTTTATTTATTTTTGGGACAGAGAGAGACAGAGCATGAATGGGGGAGGGGCAGAGAGAGAGGGAGACACAGAATCGGAAACAGGGTCCAGGCTCTGAGCCATCAGCCCAGAGCCCGACGCGGGGCTCAAACTCCCGGACCGCGAGATCGTGACCTGGCTGAAGTCGGACGCTTAACCGACTGCGCCACCCAGGCGCCCCTAAATTTTGTCTTCTATATATCTGATTTGCTGCTCTGCTTCATCCATCCTTGCCGCTATGGTATCATTCAATATTGCATCTCAGTCATAGTGGTTTTTATTTTGTCCTGGCTAGATTTTACTTCTTTTATGTCTGTAGAAAGGATCCTATGCTTTTTTTCAATTCCAGCTAGTATTCTTATTATCGTGATTCTAAATTCTAGTTCAGACAGCTTGCTTATATCTGTATTGATTAAGTTCCTGGATGTTATTTCTTCCTGTTCTTTCTTTTGGAGTGAATTTCTTCATTTTGTCATTTTGGAGGAAGAAAAAGAATTAATAAAATAACAAATAAAAATTAAAAATTAAAACAACACAAAAAATCAAATAAAGAAATCCAGATCCTAGGTGTGTTTTGGTTTGGTTGTTGAAAGAAGCTTGATAGAATAGAGAAAAAATGGGGAAAAAAGAAAAGAAAAAAAAGTAAGAAAATGCTTACAAATTTAAAATGTATAAAATAAAAAAGAATAAAATGAAATGAAAAAGGAACAATAGATTTAAAATACATTTATAAAAAATACATATAGTAAATTTTTTAATTTTATATAAAAATGGAAAATAAAAATAAATTTTTTCTCTCTTTGTATCCAAGAATAAGAAAAGAAAAAGAAAAAAAAGATGTACCATTGAACAGAATGAAATCCGATTGAAATTAAATTAAGTTTCCCCTAGAAGTCACACTATGAAGCACTTTATAGTCCATACAGTAAGCAGATGAAGACACTTGTGGTCATCCTCTAGAGCTTGGTTGGTGCCATTGGACAGGAGCTTGGTGTAATGGCTACATTCTCCACTAGGTGGCGCTGCTTAGCTTACTGGGGTGGATTGGTGTGGTGCACGTGCACATGTATGTACATGCCTGGGAGAGGGAAAATGCCATCACCCACTTTCCTAGTTTCTGACACAAGAACTCTGTGCTCTCACTGACCCGCAATCAAGCACCTTTGTCTTTGTCTCTGGCTTCCCTCCACTTTTCACTCTACACTGTCCATGTCCAGCCATCAGCCTACCAGGCACCATTTACCTCCCAAATCTTATCTCAGATGGGGCTGTGTTTCCAAACCCCTCACTTCTGAGGGCCTTGTGGCTTGGACCCACTCTGACCTGACCCTCCCCTAGCAATGGCCAGGTGCCAGCTTGCCCCCAGGAACGTTCCTGCAATCACACTGCTGCAGAGGCCCAGAGATTGTGGCTGGGTGCCAGCTTGCCCCAGAAAAAATTAATGGGATCAAGTAGCAGCAGAGGTTTAGGGATTATGGTAATCCACAACACACACCTGGTGCCAGGTTTCACTGCACCCTGGCATCTTTATTCCAATACCAGCAATTGTGTTCTCCCAAGTCTGCTGAGACCTTTGCCTGTGGGGAGGCTGTATGGCTTCTAACAAAAGCCCTCTTAGCAGAACTGCTTTTCCCTGTGTGACCTGTGGACCCCTCGGACCTCACTGCCTGCTTCTAGGGGTTCACCTTTCCCACCAGAGCACTGCCAGGTATTGAGGTCCAGAATTTCTGACACTGCTCTCCCCTGTTTATATAGTCCTAATAGTATTGAAACCCTCTCTTGTCTCCTTTCTCCCTTACTTGTTCAGTCACTTGTGGGTATTCCCTCTCTTTCTCTTTCTCTCTAGCTACTTTCAGGGGAAGTGCTTTTACTGTACTCTCCCCCTTTCTCTGTCCTCTCTCCACAAATACAGCTCCCTACTCTCCATGGCTTCTCTCTCCCCAGTTTACCTCCCTGTGCTACACACCTGCCAAGTTCTGTGGTTCAAGTTATGCAGATTGTTGTGTTAGTCCTCAGATCAATTTTCAAGGTTTGCAAAAATGGTTTGGTGCTGATCTAGCTGCATTTCAAGGATGAGAGAAGCAGAGAACTTCCATGCTGCTCTGACATCTTGGCTCCTTCCTTGAAACATTTATTTTAAGAACATTTTTTTCAGTAGGATTGTTCTGTCAGATTCATGAAGCCCACTGCTATTAAAGCAAATATTTTTTCCTACTAAATCAATTTAATGCATTACTTGCAAATATTTTTTTAAATGATTGTTTAGATGGGAGAACACATAGTAGAACTAGTAATGGAAAAATAATTGAAATTGCTTGTTTAAGAGGAGAACAAGGAAATGCTGGAAAAGTCCTTTTCACAGTTACCAAAGACAGGAATGGCACACCATCTACTCTCCAGGATTCAGTTCTTATACCTTTCAACTAGAATTTCCATTTGGTTCTTCTTCTTCTTCTTTTTTTTTTTTAATAATTTCTATTTCTTAACTGATATTTTCTATTTTAGGCAACATTGTCATTGTACCTTCTTTTTCTGTTTAATCACGGTTTCTGTTTGTTCTTTGAACATATTTATAGTGGCCATTTTGATGTCTTTGTTAGATTCAACATCTGGTTGCTCCCAAAAGTACTTTCAGTTGCTTGCTCTTTTTCCAGTTCATGGGTCATACACTCCTATTTCTTTGCATGTCTTGTAATATTTTGGAAATGTAGTCACTCTGGGTTCTTCTCCCCACCTCTACTCCCACCCTCCTCACTTCCAGGGCTTATTATTATTATTTTCTTATTTGTTTAGTGACTGGATGGAGAATTTTAGTGGAGTCTCTTCACACTGTGTGAAGCTTCTAATGATGCCCCTGTTGGTGGGGTGTGGGTGGGGGCTGTGGTGGGTAAGCCTATAGTCACCCTCAGAGCATAGTGATGTTCTCTTTGGCTGTTTCTTTAAATTGACCACACCCAGCTATTAAGAATCACTGATTTGGTAGCCAATCGCTCCATTGTTTACAACAATGTCCTAGGCTCTACAAAGTAATACCATCAAATTAGGCTCCTTTGAAAAGATAGTTACTAAATATTAGTGTTTTATATTTGTTCTGAGCCCAGGAGGGATTCTAGTTCTCTCTGGCAAACTACCTCTCCCACGGTTGAATTTGTATTTCCAGTGAATCTACCAATCTCCTTCCAATTACCTTTCAGCACAACCTCCAACTGTTTTTGAGAGCACCCTGAGGTTTGAACGTCTCTATACTCTGCTGCAAGGAAGTCAGTTCCTTTGTGAAGACATTAGGAGCTGTTTTAAGGCCTGCTTTGTCCCCCAGTCCACATCTGGGACTCTGGAGCTAAGGATGGGGACGGCAGCACGTATATTTTTGGAACTGAATCCCAGGTAAAAGGGAGAAGCAGATGTGTCAGGCCATCTCAGCCCACCTCTCCTGGCACAGAACCATGGCTGTGCAAGTCAAGGTATGGGACCTCAGCATTCCCAGAGGTGCTGTGCCCAGGTAGAACCTGGAACCTCCTTCCCACCAATGGGAGCTGGCAGACCAGGGACACCCACCTCTTTGGTAAACTCTCCCAGAACTGAGTCTTAGCAACAAGTAGCTGGGGGTAGGGTGAGAAGCATTGAAATCCTGCCCCTCCCAGTAAGATAGGCCTGAAGTAGGAAAGGGGCATAGAGGGCACCCTATGTTTTGGTTGCACTAGTCTAGAGTGAAGCTTTGTCCTACAGAACTAGAAGGCAAAGAGGGAATGGTCAGTCCAAATACCACAGACTCACTGTTCTTAATGAAATGTAGTAGATTTTCTTTTTTTTTTTTTTTTTAATTTTTTAAGTAGGCACCGTGCCCAGCATGGAGCCCAGAATAGGGCTCAAACTCATGACCCTGAGATCAAGACCTGAGTTGAGATCAAGAGTTGGATACTTAACCAACTGAGCCACCCAGGCACCTCCTTTGTTAGATTTTCTTAAACCGATATTTGTTTATTTGCTGTATTCCCTTACCATTTCTAGAAACTTTAAATCGTCATATATATTTTTAATTTAAAAAATTATCATTATTATTATTATTATTTATTTACCCTGGGGAGCACACCCACTGAGTTCCTCAGCTCCTCAACTGTCATGATGGAAAATAAATGCCCTTTATCTAATACTTTTGTCTGTAAATTCAACTTTGACTGATATTAAGACTCATCTCTGATTCCCAATTTCATTTAGCATTAACTTTCTACTTTTGCCCACTTTTTTCTTTTTTGTTTTTTCTTTTTTTTTTTGCTATTCTACTTTAGATCTGTTTTGTATATTTTGCAGATTGGTGGATTTTGTTTCTTGATCCTAAGGTACGATCTATTATTTTTAAAATTTCCTTTTTCTTTTATTTATTTTTTAATTTTTTAAATATTTATTTATTTTTGAGAAATAGGGAGAGCAGGGGAGGGGCAGAGAGAGGGGAGCAAAGCATCCAAAGCAGGCTTGGTGCTAGCAGCAGAGAGCCCGATGTGGGGCTTGAACACATGAAACATGAGATCATGACCTGAGCCGAAGTCAGAAGCTTAACCAACTGAGCCACCCAGATGCCCCTTTTTAAAATTTTTTTAATGTTTATTTATTTTTGAAAAATTTCCTTTTTATTTTCAAAGCCTGGGACCATACCTAGTGTTCATTACATATCTGTGGAAGGTTTTTTCTTCTCCTCAGGCCTGGGTAGGAAGAGTCCTCCCAGGCCTCCTGGGAAAAGCTCCAGGATTTGCCAAAAACCTGTATCATTCCTGCCAGAAGCTGCTTTTAGAAGTCACTAAGATCAACTTCATTAAGAAAAAAAAAGCTTACTACCTTTGTTGACATAAAAATGACATACCACAAATTGCCTATGTCTAAAGGATATGCTTTGACAAGTTTTGATACATGCATACAACAGGAAACAATATCGACAATCAAGATGTACCCAGGGAACAAAGATCAATCGCACCTGAGGTCCGGGGATCCCACACAGACCAATTTGGCCACTTGCTGCTGACAAAATCTCAAGGCACAGAGACTAGTGCTAGTGAAACAAAGGGAATTGATTTCAGTGAGGCCAACACTGAGATGACAGTGTCTCAAAGGTTGTATTCAAAGTGCTGAAAGTAGTTCTAAGTTCATATGAGGGAAATGTAGAATCAATGTTGGTGGGTACATGAAGGTGGGCAGGAAGGTCGGGTTGATCATTGTCTTGGTTTCAGTCTTGCTGGCATCAGAGCTTGATGGGGTGGTTTTGGTTGCCATTATGGGATGCTTTGTTGCCTGAGGTAAGAGACAAGCTGGAAAGAAGAACTTAATCAGAAAGCACAGACTGAGGTCAAAGTGGAGGTGGTTGAAGTCCTTTTTTTTTCAACGTTTATTTATTTTTTTGGGACAGAGAGAGACAGAGCATGAACGGGCGAGGGGCAGAGAGAGAGGGAGACACAGAATCGGAAACAGGCTCCAGGCTCCGAGCCATCAGCCCAGAGCCTGATGCGGGGCTCGAACTCACGGGCCACGAGATCGTGACCTGGCTGAAGTCGGACGCTTAACCGACTACGCCACCCAGGCGCCCCTTGAAGTCCTTTTTTAAAGGTAGTTAACCATCATCCCCAAGAGTTTCCTGGTGCCCCTTGTGTTTCCTGTGTTCCTTCCCAAAGAAAGCATGGCCCCCGTTCTCATGCAGCTTGGGTTCTAGTGCTTCTTGTTTTTTGTTTAAAAAATTTTTTTGTAATGTTTATCTTTGAGAGAGAGGGAGAGACAGAGTTGGGGAGCAGAAGAGAGAGAGGGAAACAGAATCCAAAGCAGGCTCCAGGCTCTGAACTGTCAGCACAGCCCAACGTGGTGCTTGAAACCATAAACCATGAGATCATGACCTGAACCGAAGTTGGACAATCAACTGACTGAGCCACCCAGGCACCCCATGGGTTCTAGTGCTTCTTGACCATGATACCACATATATCTAACCCAACTGAAGAAAAACTTCATCAGAGACATAGCAGGCCCTTTGCTGTCTCATGATACAACTGCCTTATGCTCTTAGTCCAGTGACTTTTGTGGAGGATTTGGGATATATCTCCCAATGACCTTGTCTAGTACTGGGTAAAATAAATAATGGAATTGTTCAAATTAATTTTGGGAAAACCAAATCTCATGCAGGTGATCTTACTACTTATAGAGCTGCAACCCTTCACTCTTGTGACTCTTCCGTATTTTAACATTTCATATTCATCTATATGATTCTTTGAAAGAGAATTCTTTTATGGGAGTGAAGAGAGGAGGAGAATAACCTTGCTAGGTGCTACCAGCTGCTGACTCTACTTTTCTGAAGCCTCCAAAATAAATATATTTTAAAAACCTTCCAGAACATATTTACCAGAAGCATCATGGCTGGCTAATCTTGCCTAGTTGGGATAACAGATGTTAATTTGTTTACCAAGAATAAAGTAAGAATCTAAGTATATTTTTCATAGAGTGTCCAATTTGGAGGACACAAACATTTATTTAGCCCAAACAGACTTCGTGGTTTATTTTTATCTGAATATTTTACCTACTACATTTTATGCATGCTCAAATAATATGTTATAGGATACTTTTTTAAAAAGTAAAAGGAAATGTGTATAGTATCTCCATTGAATCAAAACTTCTCTGTTGTGCTTAATTAATTTCAAATCTTGATGGGAGTGAAGGAGAGAGCTAATATTTGAATTTAAGAGCACAGACACTGTCTGGGATTGAGTAACTACTGTGCCTATTACTAGCTGCGTGATCTTGGGCAAAGTACTTAGCATTTCTGAGGGACGATTTCATCTTTAAAATGGAGATAAGGGATGGCTGGGTGGCTCAGCTGGTTAAGTACCTGACTTTTGATTTGGCTCAGGTTGTGATCTTCTGTTTCTTGAGATTGAGCCCCGCATGGAGCTCTGTGCTGAGCATGGAGCCTGCTTGGGAATTCTCTCTCTTTCTCTCTCTGTCTCTGTCTCTCTCTCAAAATAAATAAATAAACATTTTTTAAAAACTAAAATGAAGATAGTAAAATATACCTCACAGGGTAATATTAAGTGTGGCAATATATGTATAATACTTAAAACAGTGTCTGGACAATAAGTGCTATTTATGCTTATTATTCTGCAATGAAATAATACTACTTGAAATGAATGTTTTCCTTGATGTCATGATTCCAAAAGCAAACCAAGTGGTCATAAATGTGAATTTGATATTTAACTTTGAATATATGGACATTAAGATATGATTTTATAGTTTACATTATTCTTAAATATTTTTTGTCACTTTGGCACAAAATAATAGCTCTAAAAATGTTAAGCAGCAAAGGCAGAAAATAGCTCAAGACTATTTAGGGGAACCTCTCTCTGAGAATATTGAGTGAGAGGGGTACCTGGGTGGCTCAGTCGGTTGACCCTCTGACTCTTTATTTCAACCCAGGTCATGATTCCAGGGTTGTGGGATACAGCCCCACATCTGGCTCCATGCTGAGCATGGAATCTCTCTCTCACTCCCTCTGCCCCTCTTCTCCACTCACTTTCTCTTTCTAAAAAAAAAAAAAAAGCGTGTATGTGTATATACATATATATGTATGTACACACACATACATATATACATATCTATGTATATATACATAGATATGTATACACACACACACACACACACACACATATATATAGTGAGAACAACATATTCATTTTTCACCTCAAAATTCAGAACACTTGGTACTCAGGACAACTCAGTTTTGTGGTCAGAAGATTTTGCTTTAGGTGGATCGGCTATTTTTCTTTGTATTTCTTATCCCAGTGCATATATGCAAAGGGCATTCTGTAATCATCTGTTAATTCAGTGGAAAACTAGTTCCCCTAGTTTTCCCCTACCATGTTTTTATGCTCCTTGATTCCCAGTACACTTGAAACCAATGTGGCCTTGAGTGAGCAAGTGAGAGGGGGAGGGGCCATGGCAGAGGATGTGGGGACAGTTGTGAGCATGAGCTTTCTACTTCCTGTGATGATTATGCTCTGGAAATGGTCCCCTAGCTCCTAAGGAATGGTACCATTAAATTACACTGATGGCCAAAACCACAGGTGCTCACTAATGTTTGTGTTCTTTCCTTTTTTTCTTTGGCCACAGCTGTGTTACATCTCCCAGACTCTCTTTGGGCTAGCAGCCATCATCTGATGAGTTCTGGCCAATGGCATGTGAGTAGAGGCCATGAGTGCCTCCTCTAGTACTGACCCATAAAATAACTGGGACTCTTGATACTCATCTTATTTTTCCCATCCACTGACTGAATTAGCAGACTTCCAGGATGTTGATGGGAGACATGCATGGAAAGATCCCTTCAGTAACTGATTAGGTGTCTGATCCATTTTAAATAATGCCATGGCCATATTGTGGCTATAAAGGAGACCCAACATAAGTCCACTGCTGGATAAATTATGGAAGAAGGCAAATTTTTCTCTGATTCTCTATTCCTGCTTCAACACTCTCCTTCCTTTGATGAAAATAATTAACATTTGTTGAGTGCTTAACATATATCAGAGATTATGTTAATTTCCATACTAATTATAGGTGCTGTCTTATTTAATCTCCCCATCAACCTGATGCAGTGTAATCTGTTATTAATCTCATTTCACAATTGAGGGAAGGAAGTACAGAGAGGTTAAGTTACAGATCTCTAGGAATCAAGATTTAACTCCAGACATTCTCATCTCATCACTAAACTGTACAAATTCCCAATACTTTCTAGGTGTCCGGATTCCTCAGTTGTATAGAAGCCTTTACAGAAGTTTTCCCAGATGACTCACCAAACACATAAATTTTCCTCTTTTTATGCCCTTCAGAACACCTTATCCTAGATTCCATCTCTTTAGTCATCTACTGCGCAAAGAAAGTAATACATTGATTAAGATTTTACTGTTAGCTATTCACTATTTTAAAGGATCAGTATTAACTGCAATGGGCACAGAAAAGTGTATAGGATTTGGTACTTGATTTCAAAGGGATTTCAGTTTCTTTATCAGCTGGCCACCCTACCCTGAATTGGAATCTAGAATGTTAGAAAGTCCTGGGTGGGGTTTGGAGTATCCTTGTTCCATTATCCTGACATGTAATATAATCATATCCAAAGGTAGTAGAGACGTGTGTCCAACTAGACTGCATAAGTGGAGGGTCAGCAGTGACTAGAGTATCAAGGGCATATATGATGAAATAAAAGGGAATTAGAAAGCAGGAGGTGGGAGAACAAGAATCTGGGGGCAGAGGTAGGTGGGTCTGGCATAACTCCAAAACATGCTGTGCATGTGTATCATTTCCTAGTCTGTTTCTATCTATGTGATGGTCCTGGATCACTTCCAGGAGCCAGAACAGGCTGAAATATGAAAAGATGTCACATAATCATATAACTTGTGTATAGGGAAAAGCAATAAATACCGTGGGGTGGGGGTTCAGATAATATAGAGTGAGAGCTAAAAAGACAACTGGAGAGATTGTATGAAACATTGTATGGTGTTGGGCTTTCCTGGACACACAGGAGTGGGAATGTGGATATTAGAGAAAGGGCAAAAGAGGCACCATAGGCAGTGGAACTTGCATAAGCAGAGGCATGGAGGTAGCAAAGTTCAAGATGTGCTAGAGGGAAAAAAGAAAGACGTGCTAGAGAAACAGCAAGTTGTTAAATTTTCAAGACCTTGTAAGCTGCACAAGGGGTAGCACCAAGAGATAAAGGCAAGAGATAAGCTACTCAGAGGAAGAGCTCCTAGGTGGCTGAGACCTTGAGGCTAGGTGATCTGGAGTGATAGTGGACCCTCTCCAAGCAGAATTCCCAAGTGAGAGAATTTAGGGAAGGAAAGAAAAGGGCTAAGGACAGAAGAAAGCTTTGGGAGAAACTACAACATATTAGAAAAAAAGACCAAGAGATGAACAGCTCTGAACCAGCAGAATGAAGACAGCAAAGGAAAATTTCAGCAAGTTTTGGGCTAGGAAGAAGATAAGCTGCAAAGTGCTGACTGGCACGCCCTCACTAAGCGATTAGTCATCGCCTATCAGGGGACTGGAGCTGTGCCACGGGCTGGGTATAGATGACACACCAGACTTCTTACATGCAGCTTCTTCTAAGGCAAGAGAGAGAGATTACAAATAAATGAGGAGGAGGACGTGGAGGTGTGGGCGGAGGTTATTGTCCAGAGAAGCACTTAGATGCTCAGAGGAGCAACATGAGGGAAAGAAGATGAGTTTTCAATCTAGTGGACACTTAAGAAGGTTTCCAATGAGGAGAATGAAGGAGTGATGAGAAAAAGCTTAACATGCAGGAGGAGGCTAGGAAAAAACAACGGAGGGAGACGTGGGGGATGGTAGGAGGAGAGAGGCTTTGCGCAGAAAAAAATGGTGGGTTAATCTGGAAATCCCTTTGGTGGAGAAAGTGAAAATGAGAGAAGCCAAAATCAGATGACTTTGAACTTAATGAAGTTGGGCATCACGTTATCTTCGAAGAAGGAGGGGGTGAGTAAGGGGGCCCCAAGAGAGTGGAATGTTTTGGCATAAGATCTGTGAGGAATGTCCACAAAGATTGTATTATATTTTAATCCATCAATCACAAAGTATTTATAGAGCATCTAATCTATGTCCAGTGGTATATTAGATATTATATTTTCACTCTTCCAAGTGCTGGTGGCTCCTGCCAACTTGGCAATATCAGCAAATGTTGTAAAATGTGTTCTCTAACCCATCATAGAAGTCACTAATAAAAATAAGGAGTAGTTTTGGATTTAGGTCCTTTAGGAACCCGGGTTGCTTTCTGTTTCCAGTTTAAGACCAGAGCACTGACAGCTCCATTTGAGCGTTTTTAAGTCAACATTATTTATAGTACTATTTCACTGTAACCTATATTTTGTATGCTCGGCTATGAGTACATCTTAGCTTTTCATCACAACTTTCTGAGAATCATGTGTGGCTTTATACTTAGTAAATTGCCATTTTATAAAAAAGATAGTGGGGCTTGGATGACTCAGTTGATTGAGTGTCCGACTCTTGATATTGGCTCTGGTCGTGATCTCATAGTTCATGAAATGGAGCCCTGTGTAGGGTTCTGCTCTGACAGCATGGAGCCTGCTTGGAATTCTCTCTCTCACCCTCTCTCTCTCTCTCTCTCTCTAATCCTTTCCTACTCATGCTCTCTCTCTCTCTTTCTCTCTCTCAAAATAAATAAACTTAAAAAAAGGTAAAGTTACAGGTGTAGAGGGTTACAGAAAGTATGACTTTAACATGAAGTTCAAAAAATTTGTGGAATCAATGATTAACTCAAAATATGGCAATGAAAAATACCTGAGAAATGGGCCAGTAATCAAAAAAGACAAAAGCATCAAGATAGAGGAAAAGCACATTGAGAAATGCACTTTGAAATATTAAAGTAGTGAATTCAAGGATGGTAGCCACTGTCCATGCTCCATTGGTTTTTCTTCAGCCTTCTTTCTGCCAATGCAATCTGATGTCTTATTGAGAAAGCCTGAGGCTTCCTCTGGCTTCCAGAGCATTATTGGCTAGAGCACAGGACAGGCCATAAATGTCATTAATTAACTCTGTAGGAGGATCCTTCAACCAATAATGGATAGAATTTGGCACTAAAATATTCCAGATTCCTCATCACCCAGATGCAACAATTCAGAGGCATGTTCTATCCATCTCTCAGAGGTACCCATCAGGAGAAGCCTCCTTTGTGCTAACCTGTTCATCAAGAAATGGATTCCTTTCCTCCCCTTTCTTATTTCCTTCTTCCTTACTCATGTTCCACATTTGCTTCCCCAAAACAATGACTTGCATTCAAGTCCTTGCTTCTGGTAGAATTGAGCCTAACATACAGAATGAAACCAAATTCCTCTGCAGAAGAGGAAAAAGTAGAATCCATCAACATAGACTCCATCTTCCCTGTAAATCTAGTCCACATCCAGTTAAACTGCTATCTACCCAATTCCCTAAAATAGAAACCTAAAAATTATCTTTAATAATTCCTCCTCCTCACATTATATTCAAATGATCAAGTTCTGTAGGTTTGCCTCATAAATATCTCTCAAATTGACTTCTTTCCATGTCAGTTTGTACAGCCTTCCTCCAATCCAGTCTCCATTCAGCTTTCCAGGGTGAAATTCTCAAAGACAAGTTTGATTTTTTACATCCCACACACTGCTTATAACTCTTTCAATGGCTACCATAGACTGAATGTTTATACCCATCCCCCCCAATTCATATGTTAAATACTAATGCCCAATATGCTAATATTTGGAAGTAGGGCCTTTGGAAGATGATTAGGTCATGAGGATGGAGTTCTCATGAATAGGATTCATGCCCTTATAAAAGAGACCTCAGAGAGCTTCCTCACCCCTTCTACCATGTTAGGACACAGTGGGAAGATGGCTGTCTGTTTCTACTAGTAAGTGGGATCTTGCTAGACACCAAATCTGCCAGTGCCTTGATCTTGGGCTTCCCAGTTTCTATAACTATGAGAAATAATTTTCTGTTGTAGTTAAGACTCCCAGTTTATATTTTATTATAGCAGTCTGAGCTGACTAAGGCAGTGGCTTTTCATCTCTTTTGCATTACAGCCAGCACTCCTGCAAGGTTTTGCATGATCTGGACTCTCCCCCATACCCTACATCTCCTCTCTTACCTTAAGCCACACTCCTCTTGCTTTCAACTTTCCAGCCATCCAGACTTTCTCTCTCTTTTTTCTTTTTTTTGAAGCTTTTATTTTAATTTCAGTTACTTAACATACAGTGTTATATTAGTTTCAGGTGTATAGTATAGTGATTCAAGAATTCCATAAGGCACCTGGGTGGCTCAGTTGGTAAGCGTCTGACTTCAGCTCAGGTCATGATCTCGCGGTTCATGAGTTCGAGCCCTGCATCAGGCTCTGTGCTGACAGCTCAGAGCCTGGAGCCTGCTTCAGATTCTGGGTCTCCATCTCTCTGCTCATCCCCCACTCACACTCTATCTCTCTCTCAAAAATAAATAAACATTAAAAAAATTTAAAAAAAAGAGTTCCATACAATACCTGGTGCTCATCACAAGTGCACTCCTTAATCCCCATCATCTATTTCACTGCCATCTGGCCTTTCTTAACTTTGGTTCCTCCAAATTTCTTGCTCCCTTGCACCATGGGATGTTTGTAATTATGGTTTGGGCTTCTTAGAAAAATCCTTCTCTGTAATCTTCTCCTCACCTAAAAACCCCTTGCCTAGTTAGTGTCTATCCTTCTTCAGACCTCAGATACAGAGTAATTTTCTCTAAAACATTCCGACATGCCTTGTTATGTTAAATCTATTATAGGCTGTTCTAGATCTATGCAATTCTATGCTCACTTTTCACTATTTTAGTTTTTACATTTATATCACTGGTTGTCTGATTAAATTTGGTCTTGTCTATACTCTACTGTTTATAATAGATTTTTTAAAATCACTTTTCTATTTCTAATTCCTAGCATAGTAATGTGTACCTAATAACTGCTCAATTTGGGAATGAATGAAAGAGGAGATGAGTCAGTGAATGTACGTGTGATAACTTTGCATTTATCACCATAGAAGTAGATATGTTGTTGTGGGAATAAGCAACATAAATTTTGAGGATGCAGAAAAGGACACATAGGAAGGAACCCTGAGTTAAGCTTCCATGTAGGAAAGGATTGCCCTTCTGCCCTAATAACAGAAAAATTACAGAACAGAAACATGTCGTGAGTCAAATCTGCTTGCATCTCTGACTTTCTCCAGCAAAGTGATAACAGGGTATAAATAAAGCACACTAGTTAGTCCTGAGGATGATGACTACAGCAAATTAGAAGCCTGAGGGTGCACAGGATGTTCAGAGATGGTTATTCTTATATGGATTACTAAAGCATCTTCAAGATGTCTTGCTTTCCCTTTCCCCCCTTCCTGAGATCTCTCCTTATCATAAAGTTGTCCCCAATGTATGTTCTGAGAGTTGCTCAATATTAACAGAAGAACATTTTGTTAGTTTGGAGGCATTTTTCTGGGAAGGAACCGGAGGAATTGAAACCATCTCCAAAGGCTTCACAATATTGAATGAACTGATAAGGATTCTTAATCTCTACAGGGTGGATAGAAGACCAGGGAGAACCTAATGTAAGGAAGAGAGACCCTAACAGTGGGTGGTCCAGAGAGATAAAACCATGGAAGGGACCAGAAAAAAAGTATGAATGAGGAAAACCACCTAATGCCTACCTCAGATGGACCCTGGAGGGACTGATTAGTGACTTGATGAGAAAAACTCTGTTTTTTACCAAACTTCAGCCTCTGTGTGTTTTTGTGAACACCTAATAATGGATTTGTTTTTTAATGCCATTATCCCATGTCTTTTTGTCCTTGAAATTTAGGGACAAAACCAAGGGCTACATGAATCTTTACAACTTTGTGGAATGAATGAGTAAAACCAAATGTGGCCCTTGTAGAGCATGGAAAGGGAATTTCAAAAGAAAGGTTAAGGGTCTTGGTGAAGTGAATGGGGATTTGAAATGGACATAAGCTTCTGGGGAGAAGGAGACAGTGGATAAAGAGGTTCTTTCAGTAAGACTTGGAACTAATTTGGAGACCTCGGGAAAACCACAACAGACTGAAACCTGTTTGGTAAGTATAAATGTAAGGTGAAGATGGAAGTCAAGGAAATAAGAAGTGACTAATATTAAAGATGACTAATATTAAAGATGATGAAGACAAAAGCAGATGATAACAAGAGATCTAGTGAAGGAAAAAATATTGACTAGGTCCCGAACACTGCTGTAAATACGGATCTGGGGTCCGTGCTGATGAAGATTTGGGAAAGGAGATAATTGTGAATAGGTGAAACCAATTCAATTTAACATATGATATAAGAACACATTAATATAGGTTATTAACACATTTTGTTAAGTTTATTTATTTATTTATTTATGGGAGCAAGAGTGAGCAAGAGCAGGGGAAGGGCAGAGAGAAAGGGAGAGAGAGAATCCCAAGTAGTCTCTACACTGCCAATGGAGATCCCCGGCCAGGGGCTTGAACCCAAGAACCACGAGAGCACCCTGAGCTGAAATCAAGAGCTGGAGGCTTAACCGACTGAGCCACCCTGGTGCCCCATTAACACATGTTAATAAATGAGGACTAATGTACTGTACATTGTACAGTATGTATGAGAAAGTTTCTCATACAGTTGTATGAGAAAGTTTGTTTGCTTTATTTGGCATAACCCACTTAAGCAAAATGAATATTGTTGCTCATTAACATACATTTATTTTCAAGGTGCCTACAAATGAGCCTTTAATTAATTGCTCCAGAACCTTTTCAGATACTAGAATTGTGCTAACTGGTCTCTCCTTATTTTCCAAATTTAAAAAAGGAAAGCACTGAGAATATTTAAGTAACTTTCTCTCCTGATTTGGAGAGTGTGCAACCATAACAAATCTGGAGGTAAACCATAAGAAAAAAATGATCTTCCATATCTCCAGTACTGTTATTCCTACAAAGAACACCACCGATGGGTTATGAGAGAGAGAGAACAGCTCACTGTCATGTGGTGTAACTCCATCTGTTGTCCTTTAGCGAATGTCCAGATGGATTCCATTTCTGGTCTCTGGAAAGACAAGGCCAATCAATATAAAAAAGCTGCCTTTGATTATCCATCACAATCACCCAAGGAGAATCACAATTTTTTGGTTTCTACCCGTCATCCTTGTCAAGAGGCTCACGGTTTTATTTTTACTCATGAAATCTGCTTCTGAATTTCTGAACAATAACAATGCCAACCGTCTGTTTTTCCTTGGGTTTCTTTCATATGGTGACCGGGAAGTCTGGCTTGAAAATGTCTCTCCTATTCCTTGTCAATATCTTTCACTCAGTTTTCTGAGGAACGATGTTTACTTTCAGGAAGTATGGGGCTTTAAAAGGCTTATCATATTATTACAGCTTAAAGATACCTCAGATTCAGGAGTGAAATAAATGGCTTGAATTGGAATACCACTCTGATGAGAAATGAGACCTGTTGAAGCACATTCATGTTTGAAAAATTTCCCCCATATGCTCATTGTACTTACGTCATCTCTTTTTCACATGGATTTTGTGTGACCGTTTTTGTAACATTGCCGGTATCAAAAAGAAAGGACTCCATGGGTGCCTGGGTGGGTCATTCCATTAAGAGGCTGACTCTTGATTTTTGCTCAGGACATGATCTCACAGTTCCTGAGTTCAAGTCCCGCATTGGGCTCTACGCTAACAGTGCAGATCCTGCTTGGGATTCTTCCTCTCTCTCTCTCTCTCTGTCCCTCCCCCACTTGCACTCTCTTCTGTCTCTCAAAATAAATAAATAAATAAACTAAAAAAAAAGTAAAGGACTCCTTGTAGGATCCTAATTTACACACCCACACCCACCACCCACCCCCTCTCTCCTTGGAATAGGTCCATCCTGTTTGAATACTATATTTTGATTTACATATATATTTTTTTAAGTTGATAAGATTTTGACCTAAGTATAAATTCAGAAGGGTCTAAGGAAAATACTGGTTTTCTCTTAAGCGTAAATAATCACTGCTTTAAGCTGAAACTTTCTGGTAGAAGTTACTTATGTTTTAAATTTTTAAAAATTCACATTTCCTATTTTTGAATTTGTGAGGAGAGAGTGAGAGTTGTCCCAAATATCTCTTTCCCCATTTCTTCAGTAGTAAAGCTTCCATTTCAGCTGGGCATGTGGCCACTTGGAATAAAGATCCTTTTCCCAGCCTCCCTTGCAACTAGTTCTGGTCATATGGCCAAGTTCTTGGCAATGGGATCTAAGCAGAGGTAGGATGTGCAACTTCTAGGAAGTGCATTGCATCTCTTCCATAATACTTCCCATTTCTTTAGGCAGCAGTAAGAGACTGGGGTAACTGGAGTGGCAGCTGCCATGTAGACAGTAAGATGACTTTGAGAGTAGAAGCCATGCTCAACAGGGCAGCAAGATAACAATAGCTCAGGTCTCTCACATCATTGAGCACCACTTTAACCCTGGATGGACTGACTTCTTGGATCAGACATCTTGGATGTGAGGTCAAAATAAATTGTTATTTTTATATCCTTATTATTTTGGTGCTTTCACTCATAGCCTATTTTATATATATATATATATATATATATATATATATATATATATGTGTGTGTGTGTGTGTAAGTGGAGACTGTCCTACTAATAAAAGATTCTAGCAGATGCCATTTCCAACTAAGATCCAAGTACTGATATGTATAATTGCAATGAAATTTTTAAGAAAAAGCATTATGTAGTCAATATCTTTTCAAATGAAGAAAAGACGAAAAGAAAATGAAATTTTGTGCATAATTATTTTATCCTTTATGATTTATTTTATTTTTCAAGTTCCTCTTTAGTATTCCAGCTAATGAAATTGAACTTCTATAACTCAGCACCAAAAAATCTGACTTCCAACTGCCAATACCTGTGCTTTTTTTTTTCTGAGTGCTTGATCTAGCAACAGAACTGTCTCTTTCTCTTTCTGAGGATGGACAGGCTGGATTTGTTGGGAAAATTAACACACATAGCCCCAACTCAGAGGAGACCATTTATAAATATACCAGGTGCTTTGTCCTACCAGGTAGATTCACTCAAAGGCATTTGTTCTATGCCACCAGGATTAAGATCTGGTTATCCAGAGCAGTAACCTGCTTGATAGCATACCCTTTATTGGCTGCCTGCTTTTCTCTGCCTCTACTCTTCTACCAGTGTTTTCTGGGTTCACATCCTAAATAAACGATTGCACATACATCCTTATCTCAGGGTCTGCTTCTAAGGTGCTGGAGCAAAGACATAATATTTGCATATTGTGTGAGTGGCTGTAAAAACATTTATGGCCAAGGGAATGAAATAAACAGGGACATGACATAAATTGCAAAGTAGACCTGGAGTATCTTTCGTCTTTCTTTCTTTTTCAGTCCTCAGTGGGAGAACAGAGCAAGGCTTTACAACAACCTTAAAAAAAAGACTGATTAGTAAAAAAAAAAATGTGCTTGGAAAATAGAACCCTAAAACACTGGGTAGAGTATATTCCCATATCCTTTAAATAATTCAGATGAATTGGCTCAGGGTGAAAGCAAGCTACATTAATTTCTTTCAGAAGAGTGTAAACAGGAATCATTACGCTTATTATTTCCCCCCAATATCTACAAAGTGCCCAAATACATAGCAGTTAATTAATAAATATTTGTCGAGTAAAAATGTGGTAGAGAGGGAATTGGAGTAAAGTTAGCAGATCAGTTGATCAAATACTCTACTAGGGATAGAAGGGCATACCACAGAGTCACAGAAGATACATATTAGCAATACATAGCCAATGAAGGACTCCAATCCAGAGTATGCAGAATATTATAGATCAAATATAAAAGCACAACCCCACAGAAAAAAAAAATAGTGAGGAAGTTCTTCATGTGTTATATCTAATTGGTTAATAAACATGTGACAATGTGCTCAACTCTATTAGTCACAAGATTGATGCAAATTAAAACCATTATGCCATACCATATCTTCTCACTAGATTGGTTTAAAGTGTAAAGAGAGACAATGCCAAGTATTGGTGAAGATGTGGAGCAGTTGGGATTCTAATACACTGCTGCTGGATGGAGAAATTGGTACAACCGGTTTGGAAAAGTTCTCTGGCGATATTTACCGAAGCTCAACACACACATTCCCGATGATGCAACATCTCCACCCCTGCATATATAACTAACTGAAGTGCACACACATGTTCACAAAAGGCATGTATCAAAATACAAATAGCAACAATACTGATAATAACCCCAAATTTAGAACAACCCAAATGTCTATCTACTGAGGCATGAAAACATAGGTTGTGGTATAGTCAATGGATTATCATTCTACAGCAATCAAAATGAGTGAACTATAATTGCAAACACTACATGCATGAGTCTCACAAACAGAATATTTGGATGAAAGAAGCCAGATATAAAAGAATACAGACTGTATGATACCAAACATACATAGTTCAAAAACAGGCAATATTACCTTATGCTATTAAAAGTTGGTATGGTAGTTATTCTTGGGGGACATACTGAATTTAAGGGGCAAGAGAGGGACTTCTGAGGTGTTAGTTGTCTCAGTGTTCCCAAGACCATCTGCTAGTTTGGAAATCTACTGGAAGGACTAATATGATTCAGCATAAAGTTAGTGTCATGGCTTAAGATTTATTCCAGCAAAGGATACAGTGAAGGAATAACAGAAAAATTATATACACAGTAAAACCTAGGATTGTAAGTAACTTGTTCTGCATGTGTTCCACAAGATGAGCAAACATTTCTTTTTTTTTTTTTCAACGTTTATTTTTTTATTTTTGGGACAGAGAGAGACAGAGCATGAACGGGGGAGGGGCAGAGAGAGAGGGAGACACAGAATCGGAAACAGGCTCCAGGCTCTGAGCCATCAGCCCAGAGCCCGACGCGGGGCTCGAACTCACGGACCGAGAGATCGTGACCTGGCTGAAGTCGGACGCTTAACCGACTGCGCCACCCAGGCGCCCCGATGAGCAAACATTTCTAATAAATTTTAACTTGATAAATGAGTGATGTCTTGTAATACGAATAGTATATGAGGCTGAATGTCACATGATCACAACTGAGCCAATTGTTCTTCTCTCTCTCTCTCTCTCCCTCCCTCCCTCTCTCTCTCTCTCTTGCTGCAGGATTGTGGGTGATCATCTCCCATGCTCAGATGCTTGGTCTCAGACCGCGGTGTTTGGCAGAAATCAGTGATTTTCAGAACACTGGAAGGTGCCCACAACTGGCACCAGTGTATTTTTTGTCACTTCAAAGCACCTATGGACATTTTTTGCTTTTCCTTACAAGAGTAACCTTAGGAATTCTTTGCTTCATTCTAGGTCAGGCTGTCTGCAGATAGAGACCCTTTCCTCTTCTGCCTTATTGCCAGTTACATTAAATGCAGCATATGACAAGAGTTTATTAATACTTCACTGTAGTCAACATCCATGTGAGCATGTACAATGGCCTCCATGCGGAAAAAGGTTGAAAAGAAAGGCGGTAAGAAGGAGATGATTACAGTGGACGTTAAGAAGGGAATCATCAAGAAGTACGAACGAGGTATGCAAGTGGCTGAAATTGCAAGATTTTATAAGAAGTCCACATCTGCATCTCATCTGCAGAGGAGGGGGAGAAAGAGGCAGAGGAATCCCTCACTTCAAATGAGATTAGGGAGATGTGTAAAATGTGGGAAACAAGTGCAAACTTTGTGGAAAAGCACCACCCGAATAAGGCTGTAGCAGTGTGAGCAATGAATCTGTCGAACAATGCAATGCCACATTACTGTGAAATCCTCAAAAGGAGGCAAAAACAAGTGTCATTGGATAGATACCTTGTTAAATCTGCATGAAAAGAAAAAGATTCCTTTGAGCCAATAGATAGCAGTGATTCCGTTAGTGATAGTGAAAGTCGTCCTACATAATAACCCTCTTCTCTTTTGTCTCCCTCACACCAGCCATGAAGGTTTTCAAAGGTAAGTGCAGGTTAATTTGTTTATTTTTCTTTATATTTTATATTTTCTTTATTATTTTGTATTATATTACAGTAATTGTCATCATTTTTATATGAATATTTTTGGATTGTGGAACGAATCATCTGAGTTTCCATTATTTCTTTTTATTTTTTTAAAAAATGTTTATTTGTTTTTGACAGAGAGAGAGAGAGAGAGAGAGAGATCATGAGTGGGGGAGGGGCAGAGAAAGAGGGAGACACAGAATGTGAAACAGGCTCCGAGCTGTCAGCACAGAGCCCAACCCGGTGCTTTAACTCACGAACAGTGAGATCATAACCTGAACTGAAGTCAGACGCTCAACCGACTGAGCCACCCAGCGCCCCTGAGTTTCCATTATTTCTAATGGAGAAATTTGCTTTGATATACAAGTGTTTTGAATTACAAGCATGTTTCCAGAATGAATTATGCAAACCAAGGTTTTACTGTATAGGCAAAGGCTAGAAGAGGTCAAATGCACACTTTCTTGTATGCCCCCTGTAGGGAATGCATAGGTGCATCTTCTTTTCCAGTTGGGAATTGCAAAGACATGTGTGAGATTCTCATGCCTAGGAAAGTTGACTTGTATCTTGGAGTGCAAAGTTCTTAAATAGAATTGGTCACATCTCTGCCAAATGGTGTAAACCCCAAACCAGGCCCTGGGTGCACATCATGATCCTTGATGTTTACTTTAAACATGCTGGTAATCTGGTTCATCCTGACTGAATGCTTTGGGCATGTAGACTAATATCTTTACCTAGTCAGTATGTGAACATTCCAGGAATTTAGTCTCCAGAGTTGACCAAAGGTCATTACCATGGCTTTAGAGATAAACAAGAACTGAATAAAACAGACCTGCTTCATTAACTCCTTCTGCTCATTAGTAATGTTATCTTTCTTGCTGTGGGAACTGATCATATGGGTATGTTTAGTTTGTACATATGTATGCATATTGTACTCCAAACATTAAAAAAAAAATAGTCCATAACCATAGTTAGAGCTTGTTTGAGAAAATAAATACTTCTTTTCCATGTTCATGTAAGATTACTGAAACTCTGGGAAGCTACCAAAATAACATTAGAAAACCATTGAATACCAAATACAAGAGTAACTCTAAATCTAAGAATTATTGAAGTAGATATAGAGATAATGAGGAAGTGAATTAAATACATGAGGTTGAGTTTCAGAATATGTATAAGTAGGTATGTGTAGTAATTTTGCAAAAGAAAATATTGTATTTCATGTTTTGACTATTCTTCAATGTGTTTGAAGTGGTCAAAATAACTAAATTACAAACAAATTTTTGTTTCAGATACTCATGTGTGTGGGAAATTAATTGATTGTATAATCTGTTAAAAATTACCAAAAATGGGTTTTCAAATGTTTACTTAGTATGTTTTTCATTTTAAAATTAAGTATTGATATATATGTGTAGTAGATCTGAATTATGGTTCCATTATGGTTTATTAATTATATGACTTCAGGCAAACCCTCTAAACTTTATCTGCCTTATCTTTGCAATAAAGGGGGGCAAGATCTTCAATGATATAGTCTATGGGATTCTTCTAGCAGTACAAGTCAGTAAGTTACTGTTTCAATACCATTGACTAATCCAACAAATGCTTTGTGTATCTATGACCAAGGCACCAGGTTAATTGATGTGGGAAAATGAAATGCTGGAAAACAAAGGATTGCTGTTTCCAAGGAGGTCAGTTGATGAGCAGAGCATACACATAACACACCTCCCAGCAAGGGGATGAGGCAGGAGTGAGACTGGGGAATCAAGAAAGAACCTATGGAATCAGGTAGCACCTGAAAAGGCACTTTTATGGGCCAGTAGATTCCAATTTAAAAAGAAAGAGTAAGCAGCTTATGTCTGGGGAACATTTAACAGATTCTATTGTGAAAATGCTCAGTTGAAAAGAAACCAGTCTGTTCTTGTTGGTCTAAGGATTAAGAAATGCATATGGACAAATGGGGCAGTAAAGAAAGATTGGTACTAAATCATGAAAGGCCTTAACTTCCATGAAATGAAATTTGTAGGCAAAGAGGACTAGGAAGGCTTTTAGGATGAGAAAGAATGTCATTAGCTCTCATTTTAGATCCATGATACCCCAATGTCACAGGTTGGTTTCTCCAAGAAGCAGACTCAGACTCTGAGACAGAGATTAGTGTTTGGGATGTGTATTAAGGAGATAATATGTAAGGACAGAAAGGAGGGAAGCAAGAGTGGGCAGAGAAACAAGGTGAGAGTAATGGAGACCCAACAGTAGCCCTGGCCAACCCCAGAGGGAGCTCTAAAGCTAGAGTGGCCCATCAGAGTTGTTCAGGTCTTGATATCTCCACATTGGTCTGTCATTGCAAGTGGGCAGCCTAACGGGGACTGTGACCTCTCTGTAGTTGAGCCCATCCCTGAACGTGCTTAGTATTGAAAATCATCTGCCAACCATACTTCCGGGGGCTTCCTTGAATGGGGAGCTGGATGGCACATCATGCATCCACTCCATCACATTTGTGCTTTATAACCAATCACTCAGGGGCCTGTAGAGACCCATGTTTCACTCTGAATTGGTAGATATGGAATAAAACCAGACAGTTTTGTTTTGTTTTGTTTTGTTTTGTTTTGTTTTTCATTCCCTTTCATTTCATTTAATTTTTGTTTTTGAGAGAGAGAGTGAGAGAGAGAGAGAGAGAGTGCAGGAGAGTGGGAGTGAGGCAGAGGGAGAGGGAGAGAGAGAATCTTAAGCAGGCTCCACACCCAGTGCAGAGCTGATATGGAGCTGGATCACAGGATTGTGAGATCATTACCTGAGCAGAAATCAAGAACCAGGTGCTTGGGGCACCTGGGTGACTCAGTAGATTGAGTGTCTGACTCTTGATTTCCGCTTAGGTCATGATCTCACGATTCATGGGTTTGAGCCCAGGAGTTGTTTGCAATCCTGTCTTTCTCTCTCTGCCCCTTCCCCACTGGCTCCCTATCTCTCTCTCAAAATGAATAAGCATTAAAAAAAAAAAGTTATATGCTAAACCGACTGAGCCACCCAGGCACCTCAACACTTTTATTTTAAATAAACTTCCTTGATGATTTTGATGCACAGAAATTTGATCATTATTCTTTTAGAAATTCATTCAAAACCCTTGAGTAAAGACTGGACCAGGTCTAAGTCCTTTGCTTGTTGGGCATCACTCCTGTCTCAAGTATCTTTCTTTGCTACTCATGACAACTCCATGAGGGAAGCAGAACTCACATCTGTGAGTTCTGTGTTTTGCAGGTAAGGAAACTGGTTTAGAAAGCTTCAGTGACATACCCAAGGTCAAACAGCTGTTAAATATTACTGAGGCTCATACTTGTCCATTTTGCTTTAAGCTTCCCCTGCCCCCCCTTATCTTTTCTCGCTATCACCCTCTCTCATACATTTAAAATTTACTTGTGTATTAGTCATATTGTTCTTAAAACGAAATGAATGCCCTCATTATCCTTAGAAATTTTTCTAATGTTATATTAGTGGTCCTTCTCATGAAAATAAAAGCTTGTCCCTGTCATGGTAATAATAGATTTCCCCCTACAGTTTATCTGGCATAGACAGTCACATGGTGCTGACTTTGATCTTGGCAATAGCTTTTCCTTTAACTCACAATACCAGATACTGAAAAGAAGCTGCAACGCTCTCTCATCTGTTTGCTCTGAATAAATCCCTCCTAGATCCTTACAAGACAGTCAGGTTTTCCAGAAAAAGGAAAGCCTATTAAATTCCCCTCCTAGAGGCAACTGAAGCTTTATGTGGCATCAGTGAGGATGTATTTTAAATAAAAAAGCAAGTTAAAATGAAGGTGGGGTGGTTTTAAGGGGCAAAGAACCTGCTTGTTTGTTTGTTTGTTTGTTTTGTTTTTGGTATTAGCATGTGGTACCTCCTTCAAATCTCTGATCTACTCTCTGATCCTGTCTAGACCACTAGGTCACTGCAAAGCAAAGAGAGGTGGCCAATAATCCCTCCAAAAGAATCCATGCTGCTCTCCACGCTGACAGCTTTGCTAAATGACAGGGAGCTGTAATCTTTCAGCACCCAGGCATGGCTCAGGGACCATGACTAAGTTGTCGTAGACATGCTGCTGGTGGATGAGGTTGTACGCTATTTTCCACCCTTCAACCTCAATATTAAACAATGGCTTATAAAGGCATTAAGGGATAGTCTTTACATTGTGGTTGTTGATGATGATGTTTGTCTTACAGAAAAAAAGTGGCGTTGATATTCATCGGCATGCTGGGATTTTAGCAAGATAGAAGCAATTATGCACACTTGTGTATGAGCAATTTACACAAGCAAAGCCCTTAATTGCTTGGCTGGCAAGCCTTCTACTTTCTGAGTATATATAATATATAAGCAGTGAATATTTTAATTTTCAAAATCTGGCGTCTCGTTTAGAATTCTTAAGCTTGTTCTGGAGCGAAATTCAACCTAAATCATTCAAAGGGATTTTATACAAATTTTGCTGAAATCCATGACCTTAAAGGTACACGGGTTTCCCTTTCAGAAAGAGGATAGCGCTCACTAAATTGAGCAGAGTAATTTACTGTTGCTTAAGGCCACTGGCACTTACAGCTCAATCCCACAGAACTTCAGCTGTACTTTTTCACCAATAAAAATCCATCTTTTCTCCACTGACTTATAATGCCACCATTATTATAAATGAAATTCTCATATAGATTTGTGTTTATTTCTGGACTCTTCTGTTGCTGTTCATGTATTTCATGTGCAGATATCAAAATATTTTCATTTCTGTTTCCTTCAGGCCAGAAAAAAAAGGACCTCTATGAGTATTTGTCAGTGTAGATGCCTCTGTCCTCATGGAATCATGCTCCATTTGTCTTCTCCAGCACTGTTCCTGCTCTTCCTCATATCATCTCTCCAGTTACTCATCTTCTTTTGTAGCCACTTGGTCCATCTACTGCTTTCACAGTGGTGTTTGCCTGAGTTCCATTCTTTGACCACTCCCACTCAATATAGTGTTCTCAACTGTATTGTGTTGAGATCTGGCATTGAATTGACACCCCAAATGGTATGCCATCCATCCTTCCTTTCTGAGCCTCATATTTGCTCTTCTTACTGACCTCTTGATATGAGTCCTGGAGGGTTCTCAGCCCTTTCAATCTCAATCCATTAAAAAAGTTGAGCCACATGGCCTCCACTCCAAACCCATTCTTTGTTTTGCACTATCTCAGCCAATAGCACCACCATCCAGGAAGTTATCCCAGTCAATTGCCTGGAAATCATTTTGATTCCTTTTTACCCCATATCACCTACATCCATTTGGATACAACATCCTTCTGCTTCTATCTTTTTAGTGTTTATTTAATCTCTTTCCTTTTTTCCCTCTCCTACTTCCACTGCCGTTTTTGAGCCTTTGATAATTCCTCTCAGAAGCTACACAAATAGCTCCCTACAGAGTCTGGCTCTATTCCAAGGCATTGCTGGGAGAACCATATTTTATTTTATTTATTATATTATATTTTATTTTATTTTATTTTATTATTTTATTTTATTGTTTAAAAAATTATTATGCTTATTTATTTTTGAGAGAGAGAGACAGTGTGTGAGTAGGGGATGGGCACAGAGAGAGGGAGACATAGAATCCGAAGCAGGCTCTAGGCTCTGAGCTCTCAGCACAGAGCCTGACGTGGGACTGGAACTCATCAACCGTGAGATCATGACCCGAGCCATAGTCAGATGCTTAACCAACTGACCCACCCAGGTGCCTGGGGAAAATGGTGTTTTAAAGATGCAAACATAATTAGGTCATCTGCTTTGTTTTATTTTGTTTTTATTGTGGTAAAATATACACAACATAAAACCAGTTTAATCATTTTTAAGTGTGCAGTTCAGTGGCATTAAGTATACTTATCTTCTTTTGCATCCATTACCAGTATCCACATCTGGAACTTTTTTCTTACCCCACACAGGAATAACTACCTGTCCCATTCCTTACCTTAGCTCTGCTAAATACTATTCTACTTTCTGTCTCTGTGAATTTAGCTGTTGTATATACCTCATTTAAGTGGAACCACACACTATTTGTCCTTTTGTGTCAAATGTCTTCATTCAACATTTGCATAATGTCTTCAAAGTTCATCCATATTGTAGCATGCATGTATCCACATTTCATTCCTTTTCAAAAGAAAATATTCTATTGTGAGTATATATCATATTAGTTTTTCCATTCATCTGTCAGTGGATGTTTTGTTTTTCACCTCTTGACTATAAGCCATGCTGTTGTGATTATTGATGTAAAAATATCTGTTTAAGTCCCTGTTTTCAATTATTTGGGTGTAGATCCAGAAGTGGAATTGCAGGATTCTGTGGTAATTCTATGTTCAATTTTCTTAAGAACTGCCATACTATTTTCCACAGTGGCTGAACCATTTTATATTTCCATCGGCAGTGCACAAGGTTCCCAATTTCTCCATGTCCTTGCCAACATATGTTCTCTGTATTTTTTATACACACATGAAATTATTTATTTATTTATTTATTGCCATCCTAATGGGTGTGAGATAGCATCTCACTCAGGTTTTGATTTGCATTTCCCTGACTGAGATAATGAGCTTCTTTTCATGTACTTATTGGCCATTGTATATCTTTTTTGGACATATATCTACTCAGGTATTCCTATGTTGTCTTGTAAAAGTTTTATAGCTTTTAGCTCTTATATTTACCTTTTTGACCCATTTTAATTTAATTTCTGTATATGGTGGAAGGTAAGCATCCAACTTGATTCTTTGTAAGTAGATATCCAGTTTCCCCAACACCATTTGAAAAGACTGTTCTTTCCCCCCTTAAATGATCTTGGCATCTATGTCAAAAATCATTTGACCATATATGTGAGGGTTTATTTCCAGGTTCTCTATTCTATTCCATTGGTCTTTATATCGGTCTTTATGCCAGTACCACACTCTTTTGGTTACTGCAACTTTGTAGGAAGTTTTGAAATCAGGAAGTGTGAGTCCTCCAGCTTTGTTCTTCTTTTTAAAGATTGTTTTGACTGTTTGGGTCCTCTGAGATTCCATATGAAATTTAGGATAAATTTTAGCATAGTTTTCATACCAGGGTAACACTGGTTTCATAAAATAAGTTAGGGATTGCTTTCTACTCTTCTATTTTCTAAAGGAGTTTGTGTGAAAGAGGTGTTAACTCTTCTCTTATATTTGGTAGTTTCTCCAATGAAACCATCTGGATCTGGAGATTTCTTTCAGGAGAGCTTTTTAATTATGAATTCAATTTTTGTTAATGGTTATATTCATAAAATATTGATTTTTTTGAAAACTATTCTGATTATGTATTTCATCTTAGTTGAGTTTTTGGTAGTGTGTGGTTCTGAGATATTGTCCATTTCTTTTAAGTTGTTGAATTTATGAACATAAAGATGTTCAAAGCATTTGTTTATTATCCTTTTAATGGTTGTAGAATCTGTAGTTATATCTCTTCTTTCATTCATGATACTGGTGATTTGTGTTCTCTCTTTGCTTTTGTCTAAATGAATCATTTTAATCCAGGTTGATTTTAAATATCTATTTTCATTCAATTTGTATATTCTGTAATGTTTTACTGTATCACAAAAGGTATTATATTTTGAAATTTTTTGAAAAGAATGATGACTTATTTTTGAAATACATACATTCATTATTAAAAATTTCAAGCAATTCTGGGGTGCCTGGGTGGCTCAGTCAGCTGACCATCGGACTCTTGATTTCAGCTCAGGTCATGATTCCGGGATTGCGAGATTGAGTCCTGAGTTGGACTTCGTGCTGAGCAGGGAGCCTTCTTGGGATCTCATTCTCAATCTCTTTCTATCTCTCCCTCGACCCTGCTTGAGTGTTTGCTCTCTAAAATAATTTTTTTTAAAAAAAGGAAAAAAAATTCAAGCAATTCTAAAAAATGTAAAAAAGACAGTAAACAATCAACCAATCTTTCTATCAGAAATATTCCTTGATTTATAATATTCCACAAATCTTCCTATAGAGAGAGAAATAGAAGTGTAAGGTTATAATTAAAATAAACTAAAAGGCATGATTTTTCATATATGGGTGGTACCATACGTGTAATTTTAAAACTAAATTATATTTAATCTTACTAAAATTAAATTTAAAAATAAAAGGAAAAAAGCTAAGATGTTCCTGCAGTGTTTTCTAAATGTCAGAAAAAAAATGTTAATTTCACAGAAAAATGTTATTTTCATAAGAGAAATTTTCTAAGCTATTCCTTTAAAGATAAGAAAAAAAGACTAAAAAAGTATATATGAAGCATATATAACTATACACTTCAACATGAATAATATCCATTGACTTCTTGCCAAGGAAAATGAGGAAACTATTGTACTTAAACCTCCTCATAACTCCTTTCTACCTTCAGAATTTAGTAAATTTCACAAAAATATTAATATGGTCAAGGTTTACAATATTTATGTTCTATTTTAAAGCTCCCAAACACATAATTTTTAGTCTCAAATTTATTTAAAAATAGTATAATGATTATTATCACATTTGACCATAGCTCCACCATTCTTGAGATTTTTTACTTTTTCATTTTTAAGTAGGCTTCACACCCAGCGCGGAGCACTGGGGCCAGACCCTGAGATCAAGACCTGAGCTGAGAGCAAGAGTGAGGTGCTTCACCAACTGAGTCACTCAGACGTCCCTTTAGATTTAGATCTGTTTTTTTTTTTTTTTTTTTTTTTTTTTAATTTTTTTTTTTAATATTTATTTATTTTTGAGACAGAGAGAGACAGAGCATGAACGGGGGAGGGGCAGAGAGAGAGGGAGACACAGAATCGGAAACAGGCTCCAGGCTCCGAGCCATCAGCCCAGAGCCCGACGCGGGGCTCGAACTCGCCGACCGCGAGATCGTGACCTGGCTGAAGTCGGACGCTTAACCGACTGCGCCACCCAGGCGCCCCTGTTTTTTTTTTTTAATTTATCTCTTGGGTGAATTTCATGATCAAAAAGAATTTTGTTTAAAGGTTTACATGCACTATATATCTTGATCCATTGAGAACAATTAACTACTGACTTGAAAAGCTGAAGAATAGCCTGGCTAGGCAAAATAGACACCCTTGGGTCACTGTTTCTTTTTCTCAGAACATTCCCCCAGGCACTGTATGATGCTGTGAAGCAATCTAAAGACTTTTCTCTTCCTTGTATGTAAATTGTCTTTTATGCCTGGATGCACCACGGATTACTTGTCTTTGAAATTCTATAACTTCATCAGAGTACATTTCAAATGTATCCTTTTGTTCAGAAGACTTAAGACTCCTTATTCCAGGAAATTAGCTTCTATTATATCTTTGATTAATTTTTCTATTTCATTTTATTCTGCTTTTCGTTTTCTGGTTTTTCATAGCATAGGTTGTAAAAAGTGGTTTATATGCTAGTAAATGAAAACAAGTAAAAAAAAACCTTTGATTTGTACTGTTTATCAATTTATGTGCAGTAAAAACTCCCATGATGGTGGATTTCAAGCTATCAGTGTTGTTACTATAAATGAAATTAGGAGCTCTTGCAAGCTGGTGCAAGCCTGTATGTGTACATGTGTTGGATCTCCTTTGTTTGACTTCCATATAATTTTCCTATGATTGGTTTTATACTTTTTTTTTTTTTTTTTAGTAGCTAAGTTCTGTCTGTCACAGGGTTTCAGTTGTGTTTAGTCTCATTTCCTATTCTTTTACCTCTTGAATGCCTTAATGACTTCCTTCCCCAAGCCCTGAAACTCTGCCAGGGTCCCTTTCATTTCTGGTCATGTTGTTTCTTCTTTAAATCCTTGTATTGCTTCAAAAAATTTTTTTTGTTAGATCATATAATCTTTAATTTTTTAGAATGTTGGAGAACTTTTTTAATGTTTATTTATTTTGAGAGAGAGAGAGAGAGAGCATATGAGCAGGGGAGGGGCAGAGAGAGAGAGAGAATCTTAAGCAGGCTCCATGCCTTGCGGGGCTCAATCCCAAGATGGTGAGATCATGGCCTGAGCTGAAATCAGGAGTCAGACGCTTAACTGACTGACCCACCCAGGTGCCTCTGGAGAAATTTTTATCTGATCTTGCTGTTTCCTGAGGGTTAATCTCCTTCAGGTGAACATTTCTCTTATGCTTTTTGTTTATATTCCTTGAAACATTCATTTCTACCCCCTGTTCTCCCTCCGCTGTTATCTAAGCATGTGTCCTGTCTCTTTCTGGAGTCTATGCTGGTTCCATTATAACTGTGATTCCTCTTTGAGGGATTCCAGCTATTTACTGATAAATGGCATAGATGACAATGGAGAGTAAGCTGGGGTAGTCTGAACCTAGATTCCAGGGTGTGGTCTCAAACATCCCTCTCAACCAATCTACCAAGTTCTCTAACCCTCAGGCACATCTTCTCACAGTTTTTTGTATTAATAAGGTTGGTTGAGATTAGTTTCTCATGAAATAGTCACTAGTAGGTAGCTTTGTTATATAGAAAAATATACATTTCTAGTGAATATTTAACTGCTCTTTCCCCCTCCAAAATTACAAAGTACAAATACAGACTCTGACAGTGGATAAAATCATGTCTTAAATGTTAGAGAATGAATACATGTCAGCACAAGAGATCATAGTTAATAAGTTCATATAAAAAAAAAATGTGTGGAGCCAGATACCTAAATAGAAAGTGTACTGTTGGTTTGTAAACTCAGGAGCTTCCCGGATGAAATCTGAAACTGGCCCCCATAGACAGAGGGCAAGGAGAGAATGAAGAAGGAGGCCATTCCAGAACAGCAGGTGACAATATTTTTTTTAATTTTTATTTTTTGTTAAATTTTAATGTTTATTTTTGAGAGAGAGGCAGGGGGAGGGGCAGAGAGACACAGAATCTGAAGCAGGCTCCAGGCTCTGAGCTGTCAGCAGAGTCCGATGTGGGGCTCCAACTTGCCAACCATGAGACCATGAACTGAGCCGAAATCGGACGTTTAACCAACTGAGCCACACAGGTGCCCTGTCATGTGGCAATCTTAATAAGCAAGGGTATTTACAGGTATGGCTTATCTTAGCCCAAGATGATCAGATCTCCACTCCTACCCATCAGAATCTTAGAAGTTTACAGAGGTATTGCCTAGGTTAAATCACATATTCAGCAGATGGACCCAACAGTGTGTTACCCTCTAAGGTTGTGTCGTTGAAACTGGCTCTTACTGTGGGAATCGTGGGCTGAATGTACCTTCCAAGGACAGGGGAGGGGGTGAGGAGTCTCTGCCCAGGTCCAGATTGTGGGTCAGTCAGAAGTCAAATCCTCTTGATGACCTCCTCCAACAACTCCCAATTACTAATTATATGTTATTTTCCAAATTTTAAATATCTGAGCCATGAGGAAAGTCTATTATTTGTTTAAAAATAAAGATTTTGAATCCCTCTGACAAATTGGTACAGTCCTACCTTGTATATTCAAAAGTGATGTCTTTGATAAATGTATTAGTGTGGTGGACAAAGTAATGTTTTGCTCAGATCCCCCTTAAGTGAGGGACCTGTTACCCCAGCTGCAGGAACTACTGCTGGCAGGTGGCCTTCAGTGGTTTTCTACTTTAGGGACTGACTCAGCTTCAGAGGGCTGCCTTGTTTCAAGTTCATGCCCCTTCCAATGCAGCCAAATGATTAATATTAGTATATAAAGGACTGGACAACTCATACCAACTTGAGACAACTCTGAAGGGTCATCCTAGCTCCAGAGATCCCTGGAGGGCTGGCCAAGACTGTCACCAGCCTACAGCCTAACTTGACTTCTACCTCTGTCTACTCCTACTTCCTGTATCTCCCAGTCACATGTGTTGGTCCTTAATGAACACCCAGCCTGCTAAACTCTCAATAAATGACATTATATAAAAAGAAACTCTCTAGGTCTTGATGCACTGCAGTATGTACAGAAATAGTATTATTATTCACTTATAAAGTTTAGCTTGCATAACTCCTAAATGAATTTGAGGCAACTAACAATAATCATAGTATTCAACCAATTGAAACAACTATGCAAATGCAAGCTTTGTGTTTAACAGGTGAGACTTTTTTCCTGTGATTGAAGTTCCGTATTTCCAAGCAAAATTCTAATGGCTACCAATCACAAATAAACTACACCTCTATAAAATTATTTTCTAGCTTTTGCATCTGTGCAAGCACACATACAAGAAGGTCAAAAATCTAAACTTTATGCAAATAATCGAGTGGTAGGTGGCTAGTTATGGCTATGTGTGTGGCTTAGACAATAAAGAGGTAGACTTAGAGACTACTACTCCTTTAAACAGAAAAACAAAGCATGATATACCAGGACATATTTCTCCATTATACATGGGAGTACTGAGAGAGAAAAGTAACTATCCGTCTATCCTATGGTTCCTGTTTTGATACAGCAGCTAATACATTGAGGGTCCTGAATGAATGGAAAACAAGAGAGAAATGATATTTTACTATTAACTATAAAACTGTTTAAGAGTTACTGAGTATAATAGAATACTGATAGATATAAACCCTTATTTTGAATCTGCTATGCAGTTATGGAATCAGATACCCTATCACCAGCTCATGAAAATATTTTTGAGGCAGCTAAAAACAGACAAGGGTAGAACTTCTTCATTTCCAAGGTTGAAAACTCATAACTGGTTTTTGTTAATGTCTCTCTCTCTCACTACAGCATGAGCAGTGAATATTATTGACAGTGCTGGAGACTCCGGAGGTTGGGAAGAGAGTGTGGACAACTAGGGGATTTAATATGAACCACGAGATATCATCGCAAGCTTCAGCCCAAACATCACTCATCAGAAAGCCCTGTGTCATCCCTTGGTATATAAACATACTACTGTTATTATAATCTGTCAGTCTTCTTAATTGGGCAAGCCCGGCCTTACCATCGCATGTATAATACATTGGACACTTGGTTGTCCAGTCTGAGTTTTTAGCCCAGCTCAGGAGAGGCAGGGGACAGCCAAGGGAGGCTGGTTCAGACTTGAGTAGAGCAGCTCAAGTAGCAACTAGTTTGCTAGCCAACCAGCAAAACGAGCACGGAGAGGTCGAGGAACCCATGTTCCCCTAAGCCAGTTTCGGATGGGTGTTCAGAGCCCAGCCCTAGCGTGATGTCTTCCAGGGCAGCACAGCAACCCGGGGGGTGGGGAGTGAGGGAATCTTCCCTTACTAGCCGCCACATAATCTGTAGGCAGGAGGGACGTCTGTGGATGATACAGACCAATTCTGGGCTGGCTAATTGAAGGATGGCCACACAGAGGTCACAGACCGGGGCTCCTCTAGATCCTTGCTACTCCGTGTGGTCAGAGGACCAGTGGCAACATCACTTGGGACCTTGTTTAGCCTGCAGAATCTCAGGCATCTGTCTGGACCAACTGAACCCGTATTTGCATTTTAATCCTACCGCACATTTAAGTTTGAGAAACACAGGTCCAGGTGGTAGCAAGGAGGCTTGCGGAAGGATCTGCCTCTCAGCCCCGCCCCCTCCCCCGTCTTTGCTCTCCGCCGGAGCAAAGCTTAGCCCCACATTGGTTTTCCACATTTCTGCGAACCCCGGGTGTGTGCGGAAGGGGCGTGCAGGAGGTACCCCGGCGCGAGCAGAGGGCAACTGGGTGACTGGATTGGCGAAGGGCTGCTTTCTCTGGCTCGGGGCTCCTCAGCGTGTAGACACTCCCCCGACCCTTCCCCCCCACCCGCCTCCCGCAGCTGCTACTGCCTGCCTCCCGCCGGCTGCCGCGAAAACCCGGAACAGCTGCGTGCGCTCGTGGAAAGTCCTCCTAGGGGCGAAGCCGGGCAGCTGGGCATGCTCAGTAGCTGGGGGAGGCTTGGGTGGAGAGTAGAAAGCCGCGGCTCTGCCTCCCACCCCCTCCCTCTGGCCCCCGCCCCCCTTGCCCCTACCCAGCCCGTAGTAGTTGCCCGGCGTGCGCCCGCGGAGACCGGGAACATGGCGCTCCGAGCGGTGTAGCAGCCGCGGAGGAGAAGCGGAGGAGGCGCCGCCGCTGCGCTGACAGCCAGCCACCAGGTAGGCAGGCGCGCCTGGCGGGGCTGCCTGGGTGGGTAGCGGCGCGGGGAGGGGCGCTAGCGTGGATGCGCACGGCTGGGACCCTGGGCATCTCGCTTCGCCGGCAGGATGCGAAGGGGATATCTGACAGCGCGCAATTGTGCATCGCCTAGGAGATGCCAGAGGCTGGGGACCGGCTGGCTGGAGGGCAGGGATTCGGGGACCGCCCCCACCCCCCATGCGCTGCCACCCAGCCTGGGCTCTCTACGGGTCAAATAAAGGATAGTTCCTTTCTGCTGGGCGAGAGGGCGCGGGGGAGATCCCCGGATACCAGTTCTGGGAGTGCGCTGGTCCCCCGGACGGCTCGCAAGCCCAGCACCGGTTCTTTGTGTGTACAGCCACGCACGCCCAGGGGGGTGCCACGGTGCCTGCTTCTCCCCGGGAGTGTTGCACATATTGCCAGGGCAGGATTTCCGTATGGTTTTTGTCTCTTGGCAGGTGTGGACTGGAAGATGTAATAGCAGAGCCTTTATGGGGCTGTGTTTTCCTTTGTTACTTGCCTTGGTGTGTGTGTGCGTGTGCGTGTGTGTGCGCGCGTGGTGGGTTGTAATGGAGAGAGAGAACTTCTGCTCGTGGGCACGGGTGTGGGCAGAGCGTGGAAGAGGATCTCGGCTCCAAACTTGTAAAAATCGCGTGTGATGCCGGCCTCCTGGAGGGTTAACTTGAAAAGTCCAGAGATCATCTGTGCCCGGTTTGGAGCAGAGGCGTGTTCGCCCCTCTTGAACCCATGTGTGTGTATCTGGAGCTTTAAACATGGGATGTGAGTCACTTCAACATTAGATAGCAGTTAAGGGAATGTGAAGCATTTGGGGCTATCTGTGGTGGTCTTTTTTTTTTTTTTAAAGGTCAAATTAATAAATAGAGAAGTTGGCAGCAAGCCCAAGGAAAGTGTCATCGTTAATAGCTGATGACAGCTTCGAAGGCTAAATACACTTTTGGGGAAATCAGGAAACCTGGCATTCCACAGGGTTCTACCAAGAAATAGCCATAGGGTCTTAAGGAACTCCCAAAATCTCTTAGTGCAGCCGTTTTCTCTTCTGGGGTTTGGAGGTATGTAGACCCCCTCTGTCTTACCTGAGTCCAGATGGACACGACTCTTGAAAAGCCCCTCCCACACCAGAATTCCTATGAAACTGACACTCCAGAATAACAGCTGTGCCACCTTATACTTGCATATCTGTTATATTCAGCAGCACAACTCCCTGAGTTAGGGAGGGAAGGCAAATTTAGAATACGCTTTTATTTTTTACTCCAAGGATGGACATCTGTGACTATGAAGTTTAGAGACACTTTCCTCCGTACTTAGAGTATTTATTCTTATGGTCTCCTTAGGTGGCAAGAATGAGTCAGTAGCATCAAAACGAAATGGGGAGTGCTTGAGGAAAATGCATTTAAGTAAATTAAAGCTGTAAATGTCCAATCTGACAGTAATACCTTGACTTAGAATACATATGTGCAAAGCAGAAGCATTGCTAATGGAAGCAATATTGTTGATGGAAGTTTATTGATAGCATTGGTCTTAGAATACAATTTTTGTGTTCCTCTGGGACTAGGTACAGATTGATTATACTAGGTGTCTGCAAGTTGGTATTTTGTTAATAAATGTGAGTTTTAATTTCAGGCATTGAAAACCTAATTTGTCAGCTCCTCTCCTTCATCAGAGTTTGTTTCAGCACTGCAGGTGTGAGTGGCAGGTGTTCTGGGGTGTGGTATCATTTTGGTGATGAGACACCTGAGTTTGAGCTCTGCCTCTGCCTCTGCCATTATTAGTTTTGTGATCTTGGGCAAGTTATTTAACTTTGTGGAGCCTCAGTTTCCTCCCCTGTAAAACAATCCTGGGAATAGAAAGACTTGTCTAAGTGGGAGAGTGTGTGGACTACTGGTAACATAAACCAGCCAGGAAAAGGGGACATTGGAAGAGGAAGGGAAATGGATATTTATTCAACCTATACTATGTGCTCTGTGTTACGCTAGTCAAGCCCAAATAAGTGATCTAACACTTCAACTATCAGTTTCTTAGGGCTGCCATAAAACAAATGGCGAAAAATGAGGTAGCTCAAAACAAAATTTATTCTCTCACAGTGCTGGAGGCTGAAAGTCCATAATCAAGGTGTAGACAGGTCTGTGCTCCGGCTGAAGCCTCTAGGGGAGGATCGTTTCTTGCCTTTTTCTAGCTCTGGTGGCCCCAGGTGATCCTTGGCTTGTGACAACATAACTCCAATTTCCTGCCTCCATCCTCATGTGGCAAAGTTCCCCCTTCTTATAAGGACACCATTCATACTGAATTAAGGTCCACTGTAATTCAGTATGACCTCATCTCGATTATATCTGCAAAGACCCTATTTCCAAATAAGGTTCACATTTGTAGGTTCTGGTTAGGTGTGAATTTGGGGGGAGACACTATTCAGCCCAGTATGCCAGCATCCCTATGATCTGTGTTTAATGACATGATTATTTCTGCATATGAGCAGAAGGTAAAGATAGAGTATTGTGGGTTCAGAAAATACTTTAAAAGTTATTTAATACAGCTGACATATTTGTGGCTTCCCAAACATGGTAGGGAAGAGCAGCATTTAGAGATACTAGACAAATGTCGCTAATCTGGAAACCCAGATGATCTAGGATCTCAGTCTTCCACAGGTAATCTGCCTGACGTGCCCTGTCCCAAAAGGGTTTGTTAATGTCGCCTTCCTCTCTTTTGCTACCCGACCAACACAATGCAAACAAACAACAGAAAATCAAATTAAACAACCAAAATAACAAAAGTGACAGAAACACCCCAATATTAACACCTTTCTAATTTTTCTAATTTTTGTAGAAGACACCACTGTACATGGAATTGCTTTAGCCAGAAACTCAAGAATCATCTTTTGATACCTTAATTCCTTGTGCCCTCCATATCCAAAACCATCCCAAAATTTTATAAATTTCTCCATGTATCTCTCGGTAGATTCTCCCTTCCATCTGTATCACACCACACTATCAATCCTCAAGTTGTCTTCCCCATACTGGATCACTGGCATAACTTTCTAGCAAGACCCGTGGCTCCTTGCTTGGCTCTTCCAATCATTCTTCTAGAATAGATAGGATCATGTCAATTACTTGCATATAATGCCTCTACATACCTGAGGTGGGTTCCAGAGACTGAGCCTTGGGCACTTGGCCAGCCTCATCTTGGGCATCTCCTTCTCTCGCCGCTGTTACACTGACCTCCTGTCTGTCGAATTTCCCAAGAACTTCCCCTACACCTTGCTGGTACAAACTGTACTTGTCCTTTGGGCCTCCTTGATCTCCCTTCCCCAGCAGCCCAATTCTCTTATCAGCCTTTTAATTTTCTTCCATAGCACTTGCCTCATTTTGCAGTTTCCTATTCATTTGTTTGACTATTGAATGTCTGTGAACTCCGTGATGGCCATTTGTTTTGTGTCTTGCATGTAGAAGATGATCAACAATGGCAAATGAGTGAAGGAATGAAAACTCTCATAGCATTTTTCTGTGCCAACTTAAAGATCTGATTTTTTAGAAACTTTTTTTTTCCCCACTAACTTGTATAAAAAGAGCAATTGAGAAACTCGTTCTGACTGGAAAAGAGGAGTATTCTTGGCTTTAACAAATGCATCTTCTAAGAATTGGTTTTAAGCGAGCAGTTAAGAATTGAGTCAAAATATTTTCTGCCAGCTGAGGTCTTTGTAAAAACCTATCAGTCAGCAAACATTTCACAAATATCTATTGGACATTTGTATTTGTCATGGTAGGCCCTAGAGGGGACAATGGAGAACTAGACTTTTAGCCTTCTAGAGATTAAAAATAAACAGTAAATAATAATTGCAGTAGTATTTATTGGGCTTCTGTTCTATGCCAGGTTCTCCTCCGTCCCTGTCCCTAGTGGTTACTATAGATAGCCCTCCAGTCTCTCCTAGTAACACAGAATCCAAATCAAATGCACAACAAATACTTCATGAGCTAATAATTAGTAGGTGCTTTTATCCAGATCTTTTAAAATAGAAAACTTCTGCTTATGGGGGGTGGGGGGAAGGAATCTGCTCATATACAGAAGAGCTTGCAACTGCTTTGTGAATATAGCCAGGTGGGTCCTGTTCTACTTTGCAGAGCATCAGCCTATTGTCTCTGGGGTTAAAATAAGAGCCAAGTTGCTCTTTATACAGGAGCGAGTTCCTTGTGTGTTTGTCTTCCACAGTTGTCAAAATTCTTAACTGGCAGCTGAATTGTTTTATTCTGTTTAATCCAAGTGAGAAGTAACGTAATGTCTCATTCAGGGCACTTTTGGGTAGTCCTGAAAAGAAAGACTCAGTACCCCCAGGAAAATGAATGTGGTGGAATGCAGGAATACAGGATTACATTTGGATTTCTTGGATGGCCTCAATTTCCTGTAATTTCATTTCATGAATGGTAATTTTTTTTAAAGCAAATAAAAACATTTAATGCACTTTTTTTTTTTTAAAGTTTATTTTTGAAAAAGAGAAGGGGGGGGTGGGAGGGGCAGAGAGGAGAGAAAGAATCCCAAGCAGGCTTTGTGCTGTCAGTGCAGTGCCCCACATTGGCTGAACTCATGAAGCCTGAGTTCATGACATGAGCTGAAATCAAGAGGCGGATACTTAACAGACTGAGCCACCCAGGTGCCCCTTAATGCATATGTTTGAGTATAACTTTTCACCTAAGTAACAGAAATCAGACATTGTGTCTTGATTTCGTTTAAAAGTGATGGATACACAGGGGTGCCTGGGTGGCTGAGCCAACTTTGGCTCAGGTCATGATCTCGGTCAGTGGGTTCGAGTTTCTTGTCAGGCTCTGTGCTGAGAACTTGGAGCCTAGAGCCTGCTTCAGATTTTGTCTCTCCCTCTTCCCCTCTCACACTCTGTCTCTCTTGCTCTCGAAAATAAATAAACATTAAAAATTTTGAAATAAAGTGATAGATACACAATTGAGTCTAAAGGAACTAATAAGATATTTCAGTAACGTGGTTAGTTATAATGTACACATTTAAAAATCAAGCTAGGGCACCTGGGTGGTTCAGTTGATTAAGCATTTGACTCTTGATTTCAGCTCAGGTCGTGATCTCCTGATTAGTGGGATCGAGCCCAGAGTCGGGATCCTAGCTGACTATTGAGCCTGCCTGGAATTCTCTATCTCCTGCTCTCTCTGTTCCTCCCCTGCTGGCATGCAGTCTCTTTGTCAGAATAAATAAACTTAAAAAAAAAAATTAATGGCGACCCCAAAATGCCAGTATTTACCAGCTAAGAAATGCAGTAGAAAATGATTTTGCTTATGAATCCACAAAAATATAAATTTACCTAAGAAGAATAGAAAATGTACATAACATACTTTGGAATAATAAGAAATGTCTAAAAATTTGTGTAGAAAGCTGTAAAATTTTACTCAAACACAAACACATGAAAAAATGCCTTATTCTTGGGGTAGAAAGATGGATATTCTGAAATGGCTGTTTTTCCACAATCAATTATATAGTTTTATTGCTTTGGGGTTTGGGAAAATTTGACAAAATGATTCTAACATCAATCCAGAAGAATTACTGTGTGATTATACTGAAGAAAATCTTGCTAAAGAATATATGTGGGAGTGGATTGCCCTTACAGAAATAAAAATAAATCTGGTCATCGAACTCCATTGGAGCCATGTAGTACTGGTGTGAGAATCAATAGATACAGCTCACTGGAATAGCATAGCCTGGAAGCCATCTCAGGTAGTTTCTGGAAACAAGTGCAATGGATAAAGCATTTTGAAACGCGAGAGGCATTAGACAAAATCAAGAGGCTACACCAAATAGGTAGAAAACTTTGAACTAAGACCCTCTTTATATGACTCACTAGACTAAATTCCAAATATATTGGAAAGTTTATCGGTCAGGTGAGAAACAAAGCTAGAAGAAGATATTTAACAAGTAATGCAAAGAATCACAGCAAAAGATAGCTTTGAATATATTTTAAGCTTTCGTATGCAAAAAGACCCTGTTTAAAGCAGAAAATAATCATGGAGAAAAATACTGACACCAAGCATGACAGAACAGTTAATAGAATAATTGCACTGAAGAACTCTTGCATATCAGTAAGTAGAAAATAACACCCCAATAGAATTGTTCAATTATCTGAATAAATGATTTGGAAGGATGAGATAAAAAGGCTAATACACATATTTAATAAATATTCTTACTATTAACCACAGAAATGCAAATTAAAACAAAAATGAGATGCCATGTTTCATGTATTAAACAATCAAATATATATATTTGCTAAATATATATTTGCTATATACACACACACACACACACACATATATATATATATATATATATGAACTCAGTACCAGCAGGGATGCAGTGAAAGGACATTTTCATTACTGCTGGTGGGAGAATTACAGGATACAACCTTCTGGAGGACAGTTAAAAGCTTTTGACAAATATTTTCAGAGTTCAAATGATTTGACACAACCATTTCTCTGGCTTTAATTTTAATTTTGGTCTTTGCTAAGGAATCAGATGCAGGCAAAAACAATAATAAAAAATTTAAATGCCCTTTAAAACTAAAAATTGGGGGCTGGTTAAAGGTATTTTAAGGTCCCCAAATAACACACATTACTTAAATATTAAGAGTGTTCATTTCAAAGATTATCTTGAAACAACTTCAGTTTTAAGTGGAAATATATAAGCAAGTGCATAATGATACGTGTTTTGTGAAATGGAAATATCCTATAGGTAAAAACTGGAACAAAAAACAAAGTTAGGCCATGTCTGAGGTAGCAATAGGTCTTTGCTTTTGTCTTTTATTTATATATTTACGACTTAAAAAAAATTAGTCAATAACATTGTCTTATGAATCAGAAAAAAACCCCATTATTTTATAAATATGATAGTGATACACATTCAGGTTATAATTATTCATTTATGTAACACACATTCATTGATTATCTCTGTGTCAGGAGCTCTGCCAAGTATATCAGCAATGACTCTTAGTTTGCATGCAAATGAAAGAAGCTGTCTAACTTGAGCAAAAAGAATTTACTAGAAGGTTATCAGATAGCTAAAAGAATTGCCAGGAAGGAGGGGCGGTGTGGTGGGGGACAAAAACAACAGAAAAACAGGCTTGGAAGCAAACCAGAACCTAGCCACCTCCAGGCCGTAAATACCAGGGACTTAGAGAAGCAGGCTCTAGCCTAGAATAGCTTGCTTGGGGCTGGGCCACAGTCTGCCAGTAGTTATACTGGGATGCTGTTTTCTCCTGGAGTCAGCAGTGACTTGTCCTGAAGAGCGTGGCTTCTCAGACTTGGTCTTTGTGGCTGGACAGGATTTTTGGAGGGGAGGTTGCATTCTCAGGTTAGATAAGAACCAGTGGGAGGATTATCCAAAGCAGGCAGTTTAGCAGCAGCAACAAGAGATATAGTTTGGAAATAGATGGGGCACCAACATGAGTCTAGGCTTTTTTTTTTTTTTTTTAAATTCTGACTTACATCTAGAAAGTCCTATAGTAATGTTTGAGTTTGGTCCACCATGAATACTGCAGTCCCTGTTCAAATAGCTTGGCACATAATACCAAACATCCGTAGGGAAGTTGGTATTCTTCCTACAGTTCTAGGAAATGTCTGTGGCTATCTGGATAATTCAGTGCTCAGGTTCATGTTGCTTGTATAATTGTTTGTAAACTTTTCCCTGAGGAAAGACTTGCAAATGGCAGGGGAAGAAGGAAATTGTTCTTCAGTTGCACTAAAAAAACAGGACGGAGAAAATCTTAAATTACCCAGAGGGGCCCGACCCTGGACACTGCATGGCAAAGAGCTCAGTTGCTCTGTCCCCCAGCCTCAGTGCACCTGCACGGCCACCCGCCGGCTGCACCAAAGGGCCCATGTGCCACTTTGGCCCCCTCTGGGCCCTGCCATGCGAACCCAGGTCTTGGACTTACCTGCTCAAAAGGCTCCTGGGCCCAAGGGGTGCTGAGGAAAGACCGTTCGTGGGAGGTGCACCTGGAGCTCAGACAGGTGGGTGTTGTAGTCCACATACACGGTTCAGGGTGGAAAGAGCTAGGTGGCCGGGCAGGAAGCTGGTTCTCCTTACTTTGCTGGGTTCTGGAATTCAAGAAATCTGAATTTAAATCCGTCTTCTAGGTTGTTAGGAACATAGTAAAGCTAGGCAGATAGAACGTATTTAACAATTTTTAGCTTATTTATCATCTTTAAATATATGATAATTAAGACTCCGTTTGTGCTCTTGCTCTCTCAAATGTTAGGATCAGGCCTGCTCAGTTTACTTTTTTTTTCCTTAAAATTTTTTTTAATGTTTATTTTTGAGAGAGAATGAATACAAGTGGGGGAGGGGCAGAGAGAGGGAGACACAGAATCTAAAGCAGGCTCCAGGCTCCAAGATGTCAGCACAGAACTCGATGTGGGGCTTGAACCCACAAACCATTAGATCATGACCTGAGCCAAAGTCAGATGCTTAACCAACTGAGCCACCCAGGTGCCCTTCAGTTTACTGTTTTAGAAGGGTGATAGTTGTTCACACACACACGCGCGCGCACACACACACACACACACACGCAATTAGCTACTTGTGCAACAACAACACAGATCATAAGAAAAGTAGATTGCACTCCTGTGATTATAGCTAATATTGAACAAGATGTATTAAACCCTCATCCCAGTGTTTTACCTGTATATCTTAATCTTTATAAGAGTCCTGTAAAATAGTCATTCAAGGAAAAATATGCAGTTAGGGTAACGAAGAGGAGTCAAACTCTGGCTCATCGGAATCTGATGTCAGTAGATAAGAAAAGTTTTGTTTGGAGTCCTTGAACCTTCAATAATTTAAAAATCGCTGGATTAATCAACCCACTCTGATTCCAATCCTCTGATTCAGCATTTCTGTTCATGCAAATTTCCCCATGCAAAAGGAAAGTAAATGCATTGATGGCCTTGATGTGTACAGTATTATGATTGACTGAATGATCAAAAGCAAAAATCGATATCTGGTTCCTTGTATAAGAAACAAATTTAACTTATATTTTAAAACATATCAGTTATGGGATCCCCTTTGCCGGTTTCTAAGGGAATTAGCATTTATGTCACTGGCAATGAAGAATACCTTTTTTTTTTTTTTTTAATCACTGATTCATAAACCTAAGCCTCCATTTCCCCACTGTCCAAGTGAATCAAGATGACTTTATCCAAACATTGGTTCCATTACTCTTTTAATAACAAGTTACGGAAGGGGGAGGGAGGATGGATGTGAGCTCACTCCCTCATACCTTCAGTCTCGAATATAAATTTTAGGATAGTCAACAATTGTTAACTTCACTTTTCAAGTTCAAGGTTGACATACTATTTAAGAAACTCTTTAGCTGTGTTCTGGATGGAACTTGAGCACTTTGCTTCTAAGGATGGTCATTTGAATCATGCGAATAGATGTTTGTATAACACACTGATGTTCTAGCTAATTTGTTCTTAATCATCAGATGAGTTGCCCACCTGCCTAATTTAGCTGCACTGCAGTTTACTGACCCAGGAGAAGAACTTCCTGGTACCGAAGAGTAGAAAACTTCACTTGTTTAAAAGGTTCTTCCCCCAATGTAGAGACAGTTGCTATGTGGGTATGATTTAATCTCTAAAAATACAAATAAACAGTGATGGAGGAGGGTCGGTTAAGGGAATAAAAATCTTAAACTGAATGTAGAGTTTTCTTTCTTGTCTAGGTTTTAGAGACATAGAAACAAATAGTAAAAGGAAATTTCTAATAATACTTGAGTAACAGCAATTCATGACTTGAGTTAGTTTGTTTTATCCCCTCAAATCCAAGGAGTCCCTAAATCTCATCAACTTAAAACTTTCTTGCATATGCCCTTTCCTGTCCCCATTGCCACTTCCCATAGCATCTCTCAATTAGACCTCATGTCAACCTCTTATTTGTTCTCTTTGTTTTCATTCCCACCCCAAAATGAACACCTGATCATCACCATTCATTGAAAACTTCCTACCCAGCTACCACTTCCCCCTGCCCCACCCCCTGAAATTTCTTCCACATGGTTTTGGGTTACCCTTCTGAAAGCAGTCATCACACTGTTTTATATAGATGTTTTCTCACTTGGTTCCCTTCTTATGCTAGCCTGAGAACTCTTCCAAAGCAGGTAACTTGTCTCTTGGTGTCTGTATCCCCAGACCCCAGCTTTATGAAGATGTATGTCAGGTCGTTAACAGATGTTTGTGTGTGGGGGGGGGAATGTTTGTGGATAAACGGACATTACTGAGACTAAAAAATGAGTCCAGATGCAAAAAGGCGATGCCATGGTTTAAAATTCTGGAATGGGTCCTAGCAATGGTCTAATCCATTTCCTTAATTAGCATGGGACTTTTTCCCCTTGCTTTCTATAAATATGAAAAACATGTGGAAGGAAAGATTAATACTTGGTTTCTGGTTAGAGACAAATTCTAATATTGGATATGGGTATAAAGCAGACCTTCTAAATACATTGAAAAGAAAGTAATGAAGCAAACTGTAAGCTAAGAGCCAGCTTTCCAGTAATAGAGTAAATAAACGGAGCTTCTGAAAAAATGAGAATAATTATTTAGTTACAAGATTCAATTTCCACTTCTCTGTTGCCCCAAACCTGGTATGAATAGCACATGGTTGATGATGTGACCCCTGCTTGGATATTAGTTGCTTTTTACTTGGAAAGCTGGGGTTTTACTCACTTCTGCCCTGGTCTTTGGCACCACATGTTTCCATAGTAACGAATGCACTATAAAACGAGAAAAACCAGGAAGGCTTGGTGGGGAAATGGATGAAAGTAAGTGGTTCAAATAAGAGGTTCCCCAGTGTGGGACCGGGGGGTCATCAAGCTTCTGGTCACAGATATTTGCGGCAGGATGCCGAGAGAGAGAAGATTCTAGGGTGATAACTGGAAGGGATTTTAAAGGCAGTATACGTATACACTCTTGATAGCAGTTACTGTGTTGATTTTAGCTTGGATTCCTGGGGAAGGGTACCTGCTGGGAGGGTACCTGCATTGCCATATCAGCGGTCTATACTGGTTGAAAGAAACACTCAACACCACAGCCCACTACCGACTAGGAATCAGGAAACAACAACTGGAGACTTTTACTATCTGTGAAATATAGTTGAGCTGTCCTTTTAAAACTGGAAGGTGTAGGAGAACACTGTGAATTAGGTATTAAACATTTGACAGTGCTGATTTAGAGCAGAGTCTTGTGGCCTAGATATGTTCTGTTTGGCACCCAGAGTGTGAAATTTCCCCTAAAAATTCAGATCTCTTCACTTAAAAAAAACCATATATACACAAATTCAAAATTTGGCAATAGTGTGTATTTTTATGGCACCCATCCACTGTGGCTGAGTAGTAGCTGCCTCCGCCATGGACCAGTAATGAATGGAGTCTTTGCCACAGTTTCCATCACTCCCTATCGGGTCCCATCAGGCTATTTCAATTGTTTATATTACCTTCTTGTTCCTTGAAGCCTTTTGAATTTGTCATCCTTGGATTACAGGAGAGGATTGCTCTAGGGTTTTGAATCATTCTTACACAATGTTCCTTTTTTTCCTAATATTTATTTGTTTTGAGACAGTGCAAGCATGAGCGGGGGAGGGGCAGAGAGAGAGGGAGAGAGAGAATACCAACATTCTTCGTGCTGTCAGTGCAGAGCCCAACATGGGACTCAGTCCCAGGAACCATGAGATCATGATCTGGGCCGAAATCTAGAGTTGGCTGTTTAACCCACTGAGCCACCCAGATGCCCCGCCAATGTTCCTTCATAATCTCATTTCCTGAAAGTATAAGCCAATTTATTTAATAATTTAAATATAAGGCAATGTATAGGTTTTAAATATAGGCAAAATATGAGGTTTTAGAAAGATGCATTTTTACAATTCCATCCAGAGGGTAAAAATCTTGAGCTAAGTCTCCTTAATATTTGGTGGGAATATGTGCATGGTTAGGCTTCAGCAACTCAACTTCTTCAGTATTTTTGCAATACTGGGTAATTATTAAAAACCTCATGTGTTCCATTTGAATTAAACCAAAATACAAAAGGAAATCATATGGGCTCAAGCTTGCTGGAGGTAGGGATTATCAAAGCTCAGAAGGATGCTATCATATTTCATATGATACTATCATCTGGAAAATATAAAACATTCAGAATGCAAATATGCCCACAGAAGTGAAGTAGAACCTTATAAATGATACACACTCTATAGAATAGCTGGAAGAATCTCAAAATCAATATTGGAATCACCCAGGGCAACTGAGAATAATGATATCACTGTACCTTAGTAAAAAGTAATGAAAAACAAATGAGATAGAAAATTCCAGTGTTGTCCCTAGAGTTACTATTTGCTTGAGATAGAAGAGTGAGACAAGACTTTAGAAAGTGGTTTCCCAGGTCTTTTCAGACCTCAACTTTATTTTAAACACAGAGCACGGCCTGCCTGTTGAAGAGGATTTTCTTTTCTGCATAAACCAAGGTGTGCAATGTCACTGTAAAACAAAGACCTTTGGTTCTAAGTGGTAGGATTAAAATAAAGATAACTGGATCTATTAGGGTGGTGACTGCTTGCTTCTGTTTTGTTGTTTTTGACAGGCTAGATAAAAAAAGAATAGGATTAAAGTGTAAAGTTTAAAACTAGGATAAAAGTAGATACCACAGTGACCATTCCTAACTAGTCATTCATTTATTCAACAGACATGCATTGAGCACTGCTGTGTTTATAGAGGTGGCGCTTCAGTGAACGTAAATAAACATCTCTCATTTGCGGGGAGAAACAGTAAATAATCTAAGAAATAGATAGAATGTTGGAAGGTGATCTGAGCTTTGAAGAAACAGAGTGGGATAAAGAGGTTGGGAAGTGGGTGGCATGGTGGCAGGAAAGGGTGCAGGTTTCAATAAGGAGAGGCATTGTTGAGAAGTTGACATTGAAGGAGGGGAGGGACATGTAGATCTACATTGTGATGCACATGAGAGAACATCCTAACAGAGAGAACCCAGTGCACAGGCTCCAAGGTACAATGCCTACCTTGTGGGAGGAGGTAGAGGGAAGCCAGTGTGGCTGGGACAAAGTGAAGGAGGGGCAGAGCCAGCAGGGCCTGAGAGGCGGTGGTCAACAACATCTTAGCCTTTACTCTGAGCAAGATGTGTAATCACTGGAGAGATTTGAGCAGAGGATAGGATCTGACATATTTTATACAAGTCTCTTTGGCTTCCCTGTTGAGGAAAGTGTGAAAGTGGGGGGATTGATCAGGGGAACACTACAATAATTCAGGCAAGACAGATAGTGATTTGACCAGACTTCTAGCCATGAAAGCAGGGAGTTGTGACCAAATTCTTCTATATTTTCAAGGTAGTGTTTCCTTAGGATTGGGTATGGGTTATGAGAGAGAGAGAGAGAGAGAGAGAGAGAGACAGACAGACAGACAGACAGACACAGACAGAGGAGTCAAGGATGACTTCAAGGCTTTTGACCTGAGCAACTAGCAGAATGAAATTGCCTTCACCGAAGGACTGTGGGAGAAGGAAGTTGCTGGGGGGAAATTAAGAGTTCAGTTTAAACAGTGGACATCTACTTTTTTTTTAATATTTATTTTTTGAGAGAACGTTAGCAGGGAGGGACAGAGAGAGGGGGGCAGAGGATCTGAAGTGGGCTCTACGCTAATAGGCTGACAGCAGCGAGCCCTATGTGGGGCTCAAACTCATGAACTGCAAGATCATGACTTGAGCCAAAGTTGTTCACTCAACTGACTGAGCCACCCAGGTGTCAGGGGACAAGGGATGCCCACTTGGGATCCCAAGGGATGCTCACTTCTAGCGAAGATGTTGTGTTGTTTGAGAGTCTGGAGTCAAGGAGAAAAGTCTGGGCTGGAGGTAAAGATGATGACTTCACCAAAACAAGTAAGTTTAGCTAGAGAAGGAATCTAAGGGCCGAGTCCTGGAAAGTTCCCCAATTAAGAGTTTGGGTAGAAGTGGATCCAGTAGAACCAGCAGAGCCAGCTACTCTAGGATCTGCCCAATCACATATGTGGTGACTGAGTGGCTACATGTTGGGATGGTGGGGCTGACTGGGTCATGTGATCTTCAGCAGGCTACCCTCAGCCTGTTCACCTGTCACCTGAGCAGGGCTCCAAGAGAAAAGGGAAGCACCCAGCCATCTGAAGGCCCAGACTGGGAACTGGTACACTGTCATTGTAGTCACATTCTCTCAGTCAAAGCAAGTTTCAAGGCCAGCCCAGGTTTAAGGGGTAGGGAAGTAGACTCTACTTAAAGGAAGTTGCTGCAAAGTCACATTGCAAAGGCTGTGACCACAGAGGTGGAGATGGAGGCCATTTTGCAGTGTACTCCAGTTTATTTATGACTGTCCTCTTGCAAAGACCTTCAAAATTTTTGATAGGAAACATAATTTTAGTTTTGGGTCAAACCTTAACCTCATGCTTGAGCCACTGAGGACACTATTGCTGCAGTCCTGCTAATTCTCCAAAATTTTCTTAGTGAAAATAACTTTTCACACAGGTAGATGTTGATAGAATTTGAACCATAGCTCTGTCTCTTCAGGATGAAATTATGGCACCTAGTAGATACTCAAGAAGCTATTTATTTGGTTATAGGAAGAAAAGATATACTGTAGAGTTAGAACAATGCTATTTACAGTAACTGAAATTATTTGAACACTTATTATTTGCCAGATATTGTTATATGCATTATGTACCCTATTTTATTTAATTCTTCCAATGGGCTTACAAATTAGGTGCTGTCATTATTCCTATTTTATAACTAATAAATGGCAGATTCCCCATCCAGTGGTAGATCTTCCTTACTCTATTGATTAAGACTATTTTCCCACAAGCATAAAAGATGAAAGTAAGTATTTTCTCAAATTCTGAAACCTAATTCCTCTCACCTCTTCTGTTTTAGTTTGGGTCCCCTCCCCCCCCCCCCCCCCCCCCCGAAACAGACCTTGAGCCAAGGATTCAAGAGCAAGTAGTTTATTTGGAAAGTTATAGGAACACTGTTAGTAGAGAGGGGTAAGTAAGGTAAGGAAGGAAAAGCTGCCAAAATTTGAATTTACTACTGGTGGAACCAGAAATGGTGTGTAGTTTATACTTCAGAATTATTCCATCCAAAAAAGGAAGAGCTGAGATATTTATACACCAACTCCCATCTGTAACTAGTTGAAGACTGTACCCAGGGGATGTTAATTCATCTGTATTTCCAACCTTATGTGGTTTGGAAATGCTCCCAGGAACACAGATACAGGTTATTGGAAGTCAATAAGCATATGGGTGGCATTCACAGGGCTTGATATATCCATACCTGTTTTTGCCTTAGCATGTGCCTGCAGAACTTCAGAGGTCATGGTTAAAAAAAAAAATGCTATCTTTTGCTAGCCAACTGTGAGTGTATTGGTATCGATTGAACCACTATTAGCGTAGACAAGGACACCACATGTACAGTGGGTAAAAGGACATTGAGCCAGAGGTAAGTTGCACTCATAGTCGTTTCCAAATGAATGCAGTAATATAACTATTGATGCTGACTTGGAGTCTTAGATAATTAAGCATGTAGTTGTTAAATGTGTCTAATAATGAAAAATGGGACGGAAGTAAGGCTACAATTGACCTTGTCACAAAACAGAGGATAAAATATTCCCCAGGAGTAAATCATTTACCCATGTAATGCAATTGCATTCTTGTAGGGCACTGGTGGACCAGTTGGTAAGCCATCTCCTCCAAGGCATTAATGGAACTCTGTGTCCCAAATAATGTATTTCATGCCGTGATCATTTTGTAGCAACAGATATCATGAAAGCAGGGAAACTTTGGTGAAAATATAATAAAACATCTACTAGCATGAATGACAAAAATGGCCTTGAGTCTGGGCTTTTCTAGAAACCCCAAAATAAAAATAGTTTGGTATTGAGAAAGAAAGAAAGGTGTAACAGGTATGCTGAGGGCAGAGAGACAAGTCTTTTTTTTTTTAATTTTTGAGAGAGAAGGAGAGAGAAAGAGAGGGAGAGTGAGTGGGGGAAGGGCAGAGAGAGGGGAAGAGAGAGCAAGAATCCCACACAGGCTCTGCACAAAGCCTGATGTGGGGTTTGAACTCATGAACTGTGAGATCATGACCCAAGCTGAAACCAAAAGTCGGACGCTTGACTAAGCTGCCCAGATGCCCTAAGAGACAAGTCTTAGTCATATTTATATATGGATATACAGTAAATGTTAGTGCATTTTAACTGGGTGTTGACATGTACTTGATCAGCAAGAAGTGAGGTCTGTTAGCAGCCTGTAGTGGGGTTTCAAAAATAACCCAGATGGTTTCCTTGATGAGAATTATCAGTTGAAGTGAGATTGTAGGGAAAATGCTTTAAAATAGACCATATGCTTCAAACAGTGTGGAGCAAGAAGGGGATCCGAAGTTGATGAGGTCAAATTCAGTAGAATCACCAGTAGGGTATTCAGGCTTAGCAGGCCCCAAATCATTGCACTTTAAAAATAATAGCTGTTATGCCTTGGATTTGAGGTATGGGTTTAAGAAGCTCATTCTCATTGGTATAGCAAGGAGCCCTTAGGTTTTTTTGTTTGTTTGTTTGTTTTCCACACTAGACTGCACCATGGATGCTGGACTCTCTCCACCTGTATCGGCAGAAACATGTAGAGAATGCTCTCATAATTTCCGGTGTGCCTTAAGGGGTAAGGAGGAGAAATCTGAAGAGCCAGAGGAAGAGTGATCCTTAGTGGCTTTGGAACATCAATTTTGAGCCCTTCTTAACCATCTTTGGTTGCTTTAATTGTTGACTCTGAGGGATCTAGTTTTGTCCTTCCTTATTCAGAACTTCAGGGCTCACCATTCAGTTCCTTTATATTAAGGATGTCTGTGTTGTGAAACTTCAGGGGTGACATTCACATCTGGTCAGTATAAATAGCGCCTCCTGGATAGTGTAGTCCACAGCTGGAATGGCTTTCTCCAGTGATAACACTTACAATGCCATTGGTTTGGACCAAACTTGGTGAAATGGATCACTATGTCTTGTAATTATGTGTTTTCTATTCTCCTTCCTCCTCCCTCCCTGTGAAATGTAAGAGTCCTGAGAGAAGAAGCCAGGTTTTAGGTATTTATAATAAAGCATCTAATATGGCACCCTCTGCACTGAATTGCTCAATACATCTTTACAAAATACATGAATGAATAATAGTGCTGTGACTTGTGAGGCTTGAAGATGTGTTAGGCTCTGTGTAAAATACTTTGCCTGTTGATGTCCCTTGATCCAAATAGCAACCCTGTTGGGTATTTTTAAGTGATCATTGATATTGTGGAGAGGTGAACCCAGAGGACACATGGAGAAGTAGCCAGGAGGACTGTGCTAGAAGGGAAGTAAAGAACAGGATAGGATAGTTTCAGAGAATCTTGGTGGTGGGAAGCTGAAAGTTCTTGTTTGGAGCCTTTTTGTCTTCGAAGGAGGCAAATTTACCTTCTCAGTTTGAGGAGGAAGGTTGTGGCGGTCAATGCAGCAGTGGTGGCAGTTTTAAGGAGAGGTCTTAGCAGAAGTTCAGAGAGACTTAGTTGCTCAGAGGCCCTAGCATTTCCATGTATTTCCATCAATTTCTATTAATGAAACCATGGCTGCAAATGAAAACTCTTAAGTATACATTTTCTTTATAGCTACCAAAAAATGAGTTTGGCCCATTTAATTAGAATCTAAAATAAAAGCAGAGAGCCTTTGGGCACATAGGGGAAATTTGAATTTTATCGAATGCATTTAGAGAAAATAAGCATTCCTTCTACTGATTTCTAATGCTTGATTCATTTTTCATGAAAGGTGGTATTATGAGGAGGAAATACTGAGTGGACTCCCTGTAGGCTAAAGTTGTATTTGCAGCCTGATGCTATGGGAAACAGAGTGAGTGTCTTCATCCAGATTAGTTGCTTGAAAAAGACTCAACTCAAAGAGATCCAGCTCAAAATGTACCAAGCCAAGTAGGACTCCACTGATCTGAGTAGTTGAAATGTCCAGGAATACATCTGGATCAGGAACTCAAAAGTATTATCATGCCATTTCTTGACATCTCCCAGCTGTGAAATGTTTTTGTGTGGCCTTCGATTTCAACAGGTTCTGCCATTTATCTGGCAACATGGTCCTCTAACAGCTCTAGGTTTAGATCCTACTAGTGTTAAAATCCAGAAAATGCTTTCCAGCTCAAGAATTCTGACAAAAATCTCAGGATTGGATTTCAGTTTTACTTTTATGGGTCACATGAAAGTCCTTTTCCTCATCTCATTACTGTAGATTGGGGGAATATGTTGCCCTTTGACTCCATGTGGGCCTAAACCTGCTCCTAGAGTCAGAAGTCAGAGTGGAGTTACTTTCTCCTAAACCACCTGGACCTGGGTGAGGGTAGAGAGGATTCATAAGGAATATCAGGCTGTTGTTACCAGAAGCAGGAGCAATGGACGTGGTCATGAAAGAAACTTCCTTGGAATGGACAGAAGGAGAACTGACCATTGTAATGATATTCCCTACAAAATTTTCTGGCCCAGTGAAATTTCTCTGGTTACATGATTTTTGCAGCTCTGATATATTAGACTGATTGTGTGTGAAAATCTCTATTTTTCCTGGAAATGAATTAGCTTCCAAAGATACTATACATAGATTCTTTTTCCTCATCCTCTTGTGATCTTCGCTCTTTATCTTTGTGTCCTAATTTTGCCATTGTACTGCTGCTTCTATTTTGGAACCTTGGTAAGAAATAGATTTGTGTGCATATACTGATTTAGTATGAAATTAAAATGAAAAGTCATTTGCATATTCAGAACCTAACTTAATGGGAAGAAAATCAGTGATAATTGCAACATAAATGTCTCTCAAGGAAATGAACGTATGTGGGTTACTGGGGACGTAATGTCCTACCAAACTATTGTGCAGTGTATGCACCCAAGCCCTCAACCTCTCCTGAAATTTTTCTCTTGGGTTTTGTCATGCAGGGTAGGTTTCCTGTCCATGATTTAAATGATTTGGTATGGTAATGCTTTGTATGGCTTCATGTGTTGTTATATGTGTTCAACTTTTTGACAAGACAAATTAGAAAGCACCTTTGGTAGCTATTCTGTTATTTCATTGAAATGATATCCAGTGCCCTTGTTTGTATGATTTCTACAGTCCACCTGACAGCCTATGTTCTTTTTTTTTTTTAATTTTTTAATGTTTTATTTTTGAGAGAGAGAGTGCGTGCGTGCACGTGCATGAGTGTGTGAACGGGGGAGGGGCAGAGAGGGAGACACAGGCTCTAAAGCAGGCTCCAGGCTCTGAGCAGAAGTCCACGCTTAACTGACCGAGCCACCCAGGCGCCCCTGCCAGCCTGTGTTCAATTTTAACTGTGTACACCTACCATTATGTTGGTTTTGGAGGTTCATGCATTCTTGAGAAAGTGGCAAACTTAGAATCCCATCTGATGATTGCCTTCAGCCCTACTGAAACCATGATGTTTTCAGTCTTTCCCATGGAACATTATCAGATATATACTTTATGATAAATTCACCTGTTCAGAGATTAAGTATCAGTGGCTTTTGGAACATCATATCTGTGTGCATCTGTTCACATATATTTGCTTTACCTGAAGTGATTTGTGTGTTTGGTTCTTGCATAGTCAGCCTTCCAGAAAACTCTGTGAGCTGCTATTCTCAGGTTGTTGAATTGATAGTCCCAGATCCATGTCTTTCCCTTTTACCTTCTTTTGGGTTGCCTCCTTGAAAAATCTGTATCTTCCTCTACTTTCTCCTCCAGAAAAGAGAAGATTTACATCCTCCTACGGGAGGGGGGGGGGAGTCCCCCCCCCCCCCCCCCCCCCCCCCCCCCCCCCCCCCGCGGAAAATTTTCCTCCAGACCAAAACTCAGGAGAAAAGTGTTGCAAGGGAGTGTTCACTCAGTGTTTGCATTTCTTTATTTCTTTGTTTTTCTTCTCAAAAGAAATTCTGCAGCCTTTGATTTTCACAACAGAAGCAGTTTGAATATTTGTTTTGGAAATAGAAGCTGAAGTTTTATGTGATGAAGGTAAGCTGATGACCCCAGCTGCTCTGTGATCCTTTTCCAGGGAGGAAAGTCTTGCTGCTGGAGTCTGATTGTGTCTGGCCCTCACTTGGTTCGACCTCATGAATTCAGAATTGACAGTTTGGTGTGATATAAATCGGAGGGGCCAACCTGCTGTGTAGCTCTGTACTAGCCATGACCATTAACCCATTGCATAGTGGGTAAGACATTGGATTTGGAGTTTGGCAAACGTAGGTTCTAGGTCCAGTGTGGACCATTGCAAGCCATGAAAATTGATCCAATTTGTTAGTTACGCTGAGCATTGATTTCCTAAGCATTAGGGTTGCTGTGGGTTATTAGCATCCCTGACCCCAAATGTGACCCTGGTTTACTTGCTACATATTTTTTCCCCACCATATGATGAAATTGTCTCCTTCATTGGTCTGTTTATCTTTTGTTATCTTCCTCCTTCACCATTAAAATCTCTTCCCTACAAGATCAAGGACCTTGTCTATTTCATTGAGCCCTCTATTTCTAGGATCTGGAACATATTAAGGGATCAGTAAATATCCACTAAACAAATGAATAAACCATGCTTGACACAGAACAAGGCATTCAATAGATGCACATTGTCATTTGCTGAAACCTTAGACTCTTCTGTGTGTAAATTTGAAAGTCTTTCATTTGGATACAAGTGCTTTGGCTGTACAGATTTAAAATACTTAGAGATTCCACTTCTCCTGCAAACTGTTGTTGCTTTGATCGCCCTTACTTGTGTCTTCTTAAATTCATATTAAGCCATGAATTTGCTTCAATAAAAGAAATACCAGAGAAGCTAAGAGAATTTGTTCAAGTGGTTAGTAGCAGGTCCAAGGTGGGAATTCAGGTGTCCTGTTGTCTGTTGTTCTCCCTCTGCAACATGTCCGTGTAGTGGTAAAGTAGAATAATAAAACCAGGAATGGTAATGATGGCCAACCTTTATTTCACTTCTCACTGCGACAGCTATTCGGTTCACAGTAATCCCAGGAGGTTAGCACAGTAGTAATTCCCATATTTCAGATGGCAAAAGTGAGGCTTTAGAGGAGTTATTTACCCAAGATCACACTGCCACTTCTGAACGCAGTCATGTCTCTCCCCAGAGCCCGTCTTTATAACCACAAAGCGATACTGTCCCCAGAGTACCAGTTCCCGTAATTGAGAACTTTTATGAAAGCAGGCTGACCTTCACACTGCAAGTATTCTGAAACCATGGTTCTACTGTGGTGTGAATTTTTAGTTCCCTGAACGGTGCGTGCGTTTTCCACTTTGTAAGAGCCATCTTGACATTGTACTGTGAGAAGGTGTGTGTCTGGCCCCAAGGAAGGGAAGACCAAAGAAGTACCAGGTTGGTTTGAGTTGTTTGAGAGGCGGGCAGAAGCTGGCCTGTGAAATCGAAGTGTTGGGTTGTATTTTCCCCTAAATAGGTTGGTGGGGTTAAATTTAATTACCATTTTAGTAGGCAGAAGAAGGGAAAATTTTCACAGAGTAGAAACAAAAAGAATTGCTGTACGGTAGACCTTTGATCCTAGTAAGGACTACTTTTGGAGCACTAGGGGCCACAGAAAGAACAGAACATCAAGAAGGCTAAGAATCAGAACAGGACCATGATAAAATTATAGCTGAATGATGATTTGACATATGAAAATAATGACTATCCCATGTTGGGGTTGGGGAGAGGCTGGTATTGGGGATGGACAACGAGTGTGGTCTAAACCTGGGGGTGTGAATTTGAAGAGTTGCTCTAGGAGTAGTGGGATGGCCCGGTAGCACCACCTGGACCCCTAATAGTGCCTTTCTTCCCAAGAAACTGCAAGCACTCCGCAAATGCATTTCAGTTACCACTCCCTGCATTCATTCCCAAGGAATGGTAGCAGGGATTCATGTTTCTGTTTTCAGTGCAGATATTAACCCAGATTTAGAGGGCTGATAGGATTGATAGCCAAAGTGTCACACGATGTCCAAGTGGCTACCCTCCTGCCATTACTATTGCCTGCACAGCTGCTGAAAGCATGGAGTTGGAGGGATTGAGTCCAAAAGGGATTCAGAGCTGTGAGATTTTGAATGGAAGATGTTTTGGTGAGAACTTTTATTTTTACTTTGTATATAAACCTAAAGAGTGGCATATGATTACATGCTTTTGCAAGGTAAACTGAACATCCTGATAAAAATAATGTGATATTTTAACTGGCAACTTTTTTTTTCCTTAAAAATTTCTAAAACAGTGGTGCATTTTATAATCCCTGCTATCTTAAATTCATTGAAATATGTTAATATCAACCATTAGCAATTTTTGAAGGCTAAGCACTGGGTTAAGCCCTTTATATGCATTATATTATATTTTCTTATTCCCATTTCACTGATGATGAACCTATGGCTCAAAAAGGTAAGACAACTCACAAGAATACAAGTAATTTCATAACATTTCCAACATAGAAATTTTCAGTGGTTTCACATTGGATATGAATAAAATCTAAATTTCTTTTTTTTTTTTTTTTTTTTAATTTTTTTTTTTTCTGAAATTTATTGACAAATTGGTTTCCATACAACACCCAGTGCTCATCCCAAAAGGTGCCCTCCTCAATACCCATCACCCACCCTCTCCTCCCTCCCACCCCCCATCAACCCTCAGTTTGTTCTCAGTTTTTAACAGTCTCTTATGCTTTGGCTCTCTCCCATTCTAACCTCTTTTTTTTTTTTTTTCCTTCCCCTCCCCCATGGGTTCCTGTTAAGTTTCTCAGGATCCACATAAGAGTGAGACCATATGGTATCTGTCTTTCTCTGTATGGCTTATTTCACTTAGCATCACACTCTCCAGTTCCATCCACGTTGCTACAAAAGGCCATATTTCATTTTTTCTCATTGCCATGTAATATTCCATTGTGTATATAAACCACAATTTCTTTATCCATTCATCAGTTGATGGACATTTAGGCTCTTTCCATAATTTGGCTATTGTTGAGAGTGCTGCTATGAACATTGGGGTACAAGTGGCCCTATGCATCAGTGCTCCTGTATCCCTTGGATAAATTCCTAGCAGTGCTATTGCTGGGTCATAGGGTAGGTCTATTTTTAATTTTCTGAGGAACCTCCACACTGCTTTCCAGAGCGGCTGCACCAATTTGCATTCCCACCAACAGTGCAAGAGGGTTCCCGTTTCTCCACATCCTCTCCAGCATCTATAGTCTCCTGATTTGTTCATTTTGGCCACTCTGACTGGCGTGAGGTGATACCTGAGTGTGGTTTTGATTTGTATTTCCCTGATAAGGAGCGACGCTGAACATCTTTTCATGTGCCTGTTGGCCATCCGGATGTCTTCTTTAGAGAAGTGTCTATTCATGTTTTCTGCCCATTTCTCCACTGGGTTATTTGTTTTTCGGGTGTGGAGTTTGGTGAGCTCTTTATAGATTTTGGATACTAGCCCTTTGTCCAATATGTCATTTGCGAATATCTTTTCCCATTCCGTTGGTTGCCTTTTAGTTTTGTTGGTTGTTTCCTTTGCTGTGCAGAAGCTTTTTATCTTCATAAGGTCCCAGTAATTCACCTTTCCTTTTAATTCCCTTGCCTTTGGGGATGTGTCGAGTAAGAGATTGCTACGGCTGAGGTCAGAGAGGTCTTTTCCTGCTTTCTCCTCTAAGGTTTTGATGGTTTCCTGTCTCACATTTAGGTCCTTTATCCATTTTGAGTTTATTTTTGTGAATGGTGTGAGAAAGTGGTCTAGTTTCAACCTTCTGCATGTTGCTGTCCAGTTCTCCCAGCACCATTTGTTAAAGAGGCTGTCTTTTTTCCATTGGATGTTCTTTCCTGCTTTGTCAAAGATGAGTTGGCCATACGTTTGTGGGTCTAGTTCTGGGGTTTCTATTCTATTCCATTGGTCTATGTGTCTGTTTTGGTGCCAATACCATGCTGTCTTGATGATGACAGCTTTGTAGTAGAGGCTAAAGTCTGGGATTGTGATGCCTCCTGCTTTGGTCTTCTTCTTCAAAATTCCTTTGGCTATTCGGGGCCTTTTGTGGTTCCATATGAATTTTAGGATTGCTTGTTCTAGTTTCGAGAAGAATGCTGGTGCAATTTTGATTGGGATTGCATTGAATGTGTAGATAGCTTTGGGTAGTATTGACATTTTGACAATATTTATTTTTCCAATCCATGAGCAGGGAATGTCTTTCCATTTCTTTAAATCTTCTTCAATTTCCTTCAGAAGCTTTCTATAGTTTTCAGCATACAGATCCTTTACATCTTTGGTTAGATTTATTCCTAGGTATTTTATGCTTCTTGGTGCAATTGTGAATGGGATCAGTTTCTTTATTTGTCTTTCTGTTGCTTCATTGTTAGTGTATAAGAATGCAACTGATTTCTGTACATTGATTTTGTATCCTGCAACTTTGCTGAATTCCTGTATCAGTTCTAGCAGACTTTTGGTGGAGTCTATCGGATTTTCCATGTATAATATCATGTCATCTGCAAAAAGCGAAAGCTTGACTTCATCTTTGCCAATTTTGATGCCTTTGATTTCCTTTTGTTGTCTGATTGCTGATGCTAGAACTTCCAGCACTATGTTAAACAGCAGCGGTGAGAGTGGGCATCCTTGTCGTGTTCCTGATCTCAGGGAAAAAGCTTTCAGTTTTTCCCCGTTGAGGATGATGTTAGCTGTGGGCTTTTCATAAATGGCTTTTATGATCTTTAAGTATGTTCCTTCTATCCCGACTTTCTCAAGGGTTTTTATTAAGAAAGGGTGCTGGATTTTGTCGAAGGCCTTTTCTGCATCGATTGACAGGATCATATGGTTCTTCTCTCTTTTTTTGTTAATGTGATGTATCACGTTGATTGATTTGCGAATGTTGAACCAGCCCTGCATCCCAGGAATGAATCCCACTTGATCATGGTGAATAATTCTTTTTATGTGCCGTTGAATTCGATTTGCTAGTATCTTATTGAGAATTTTTGCATCCATATTCATCAGGGATATTGGCCTGTAGTTCTCTTTTTTTACTGGGTCTCTGTCTGGTTTAGGAATCAAAGTAATACTGGCTTCATAGAATGAGTCTGGAAGTTTTCCTTCCCTTTCTATTTCTTGGAATAGCTTGAGAAGGATAGGTATTATCTCTGCTTTAAACGTCTGGTAAAACTCCCCTGGGAAGCCATCTGGTCCTGGACTCTTATTTGTTGGGAGATTTTTGATAACCGATTCAATTTCTTCGCTGGTTATGGGTCTGTTCAAGCTTTCTATTTCCTCCTGATTGAGTTTTGGAAGCGTGTGGGTGTTCAGGAATTCGTCCATTTCTTCCAGGTTGTCCAATTTGTTGGCATATAAGTTTTCATAGTATTCCCTGATAATTGTTTGTATCTCTGAGGGATTGGTTGTAATCATTCCATTTTCATTCATGATTTTATCTATTTGGGTCATCTCCCTTTTCTTTTTGAGAAGCCTGGCTAGAGGTTTGTCAATTTTGTTTATTTTTTCAAAAAACCAACTCTTGGTTTCGTTGATCTGCTCTACAGTTTTTTTAGTTTCTATATTGTTTATTTCTGCTCTGATCTTTATTATTTCTCTTCTTCTGCTGGGCTTAGGCTGCCTTTGCTGTTCTGCTTCTAGTTCCTTTAGGTGTGCTGTTAGATTTTGTATTTGGGATTTTTCTTGTTTCTTGAGATAGGCCTGGATTGCAATGTATTTTCCTCTCAGGACTGCCTTTGCTGCGTCCCAAAGCGTTTGGATTGTTGTATTTTCATTTTCATTTGTTTCCATATATTTTTTAATTTCTTCTCTAATTGCCTGGTTGACCCACTCATTCGTTAGTAGGGTGTTCTTTAACCTCCATGCTTTTGGAGGTTTTCCAGACTTTTTCCTGTGGTTGATTTCAAGCTTCATGGCATTGTGGTCTGAAAGTAAGCATGGTATAATTTCAATTCTTGTAAACTTATGAAGGGCTGTTTTGTGACCCAGTATATGATCTATCTTGGAGAATGTTCCATGTGCACTCGAGAAGAAAGTATATTCTGTTGCTTTGGGATGCAGAGTTCTAAATATATCTGTCAAGTCCATCTCATCCAATGTCTCATTCAGGGCCCTTGTTTCTTTATTGACCGTGTGTCTAGATGATCTATCCATTTCTGTAAGTGGTGTATTAAAGTCCCCTGCAATTACCACATTCTTATCAATAAGGTTGCTTATGTTTATGAGTAATTGTTTTATATATTTGGGGGCTCCGGTATTCGGTGCATAGACATTGATAATTGTTAGCTCTTCCTGATGGATAGACCCTGTAACTATTATATAATGTCCTTCTTCATCTCTTGTTACAGCCTTTAATTTAAAGTCTAGTTTGTCTGATATAAGTATGGCTACTCCAGCTTTCTTTTGGCTTCCAGTCGCATGATAAATAGTTCTCCATCCCCTCACTCTCAATCTAAAGGTGTCCTCAGGTCTAAAATGAGTCTCTTGTAGACAGCAAATAGATGGGTCTTGTTTTTTTATCCATTCTGATACCCTATGTCTTTTGGTTGGCGCATTTAATCCATTTACATTCAGTGTTATTATAGAAAGATACGGGTTTAGAGTCATTGTGATGTCTGTATGTTTTATGCTTATAGTGATGTCTCTGGGACTTTGTCTCACAGGGTCCCCCTTAGGATCTCTTGTAGGGCTGGTTTAGTGGTGACAAATTCCTTCAGTTTTTGTTTGTTTGGGAAGACCTTTATCTCTCCTTCTATTCTAAATGACAGACTTGCTGGATAAAGGATTCTTGGCTGCATATTTTTTCTGTCTAGCACCCTGAAAATCTCTTGCCAATTCTTTCTGGCCTGCCAAGTTTCAAAAGAGAGATCAGTCACGAGTCTTATAGGTCTCCCTTTATATGTGAGGGCACGTTTACCCCTTGCTGCTTTCAGAATTTTCTCTTTATCCTTGTATTTTGCCAGTTTCACTATGATATGTCGTGCAGAAGATCGATTCAAGTTACGTCTGAAGGGAGTTCTCTGTGCCTCTTGGATTTCAATGCCTTTTTCCTTCCCCAGTTCAGGGAAGTTCTCAGCTATGATTTCTTCAAGTACCCCTTCAGCACCTTTCCCTCTCTCTTCCTCCTCTGGGATACCAATTATGCGTATATTATTTCTTTTTAGTGTATCACTTAATTCTCTAATTTTCCCCTCATACTCCTGGATTTTTTTATCTCTCTTTTTCTCAGCTTCCTCTTTTTCCATAACTTTATCTTCTAGTTCACCTATTCTCTCCTCTGCCTCTTCAAGCCGAGCTGTGGTGGTTTCCATTTTGTTATGCATTTCGTTTAAAGCGTTTTTCAGCTCCTCGTGACTGTTCCTTAGTCCCTTGATCTCTGTAGCAAGAGATTCTCTGCTGTCCTGTATACTGTTTTCAAGCCCAGCGATTAATTTTATGACTATTATTCTAAATTCACTTTCTGTTATATTATTTAAATCCTTTTTGATCAGCTCATTAGCTGTTGTTATTTCCTGGAGATTCTTCTGAGGGGAGTTCTTCCGCTTGGTCATTTTGGATAGTCCCTGGCGTGGTGAGGACCTGCAGGGCACTTCCCCTGTGCTGTGGTGTATACCTGGAGTTGGTGGGCGGGGCCGCAGTCAGACCTGATGTCTGCCCCCAGCCCACCGCTGGGGCCACAGTCGGACTGGTGTGTGCCTTCTCTTCCCCTCTCCTAGGGGCGGGATTCACTGTGGGGTGGTGTGGCTCGTCTGGGCTACTTGCACCCTGCCAGGCTTGTGATGCTGGGGATCTGGCGTATTAGCTGGGGTGGGTAGGCAAGGTGCTCGGGGGCAGGAGGGGCAGGCTTAGATCGCTTCTCCTTAGGTGATCCACTTCAGGAGGGGCCCTGTGGCAGCGAGAGGGAGTCAGATCCGCTGCCGGAGGTTTGGCTCCGCCGAAGCGCCGAGTTGGGTGTTTGCGCGGAGCGAGCAAGTTCCCTGGCAGGAACCGGTTCCCTTTGGGATTTCGGCTGGGGGATGGGCGGGGGAAATGGCGCTGGCGAGCGCCTTTGTTCCCCACCAAACTGAGCTCTGTTGTCAGGGGGCTCAGCAGCTCTCCCTCCCTTTGTCCTCCAGCCTTCCCGCTTTCCGAGCAGAGCTGTTAATTTCTGACCTCCCAGACGCTAAGTCGCGCTTGCTGTCGGAACACAGTCCGCCCGGCCCCTCCGCTTTTGCAAGCCCGACTCGGGGGCTCTGCTTGGCCGGCGAGCCGCCCCTCCGCCCCGGCTCCCTCCCGCCAGTCCGTGGAGCGCGCACCGCCTCGCCGCCCTTCCTACCCTCTTCTGTGGGCCTCTCGTCTGCGTTTGGCTCCGGCGACTCTGTTCTGCTAATCCTCTGGCGGTTTTCTGGGTTATTTAGGCGGATGTAGATGGAATCTAAGTGATCAGCAGGACGTGCGGTGAGCCCAGCGTCCTCCTAAGCCGCCATCTTGCCGCAACCCCGAATAAAATCTAAATTTCTTATGCTGTGGTGCCCTTTTATGACATGGCCCCTATCCACTTTTCCCACCTCACCTCTTATCTTCCTCTGCCTGGCTCTACTATTTATGTTCACTTGCCATTCACTGTGCCTTGAATGTGCTTGCCCAAGAACTTGACATAGTTGGCTCATTCTTGTTGTGTGAGTCAGCCTAAATGCTGTCTGCTCAGAGAGGTATTTGACTTCCAACTTAAAATAGTCACTCAATCCCTATCACATCATGTGGCTCCATTTTAATTTAATTTTATTTGTTTTAATGTTTGTTTATTTTTGAGACAGAGACAGAGTGTGAGCAGAAGAGGGACAGAGGAGATGGAGACACAATCCAAAGCAGGGTCCAAGCTCTGAGCTGTCTGCACAGAGCCCAACACGGGGCTCAAACTCACAAGGGGTGAGATTATGACCTGAGTGAAAGTCCAGCACTTAATTGACTGAGCCACTCAGGTGCCCTAAAATACTTTTTAATAAGGCTTAAAATATTTACAAAAAGTACACAATCTTAAGAATATAACAGGTGAGGGGCACCTGGGTTCCTCAGTCGGTTAAGCATCCAACTTCAGTTCAGGTCATGATCTCGCGGTTTGTGAGTTCAAGTACCGGGTCAGGGTCTGTGCTGACAGCTCAGAGCCTGGAGCCTGCTTCGGATTCTGTGTCTCCCTCCTTCTTTGTCCCTCCCCTGCTCATGCTTTGTCTCTCTCTCTCTCTCTCTTTCTCTCTTTTTCAAAAATAAATAAACGTTACAAATTTTGAAGAAAAGAATATAACAGGTGAACTTAACCTGTGCATCAGCACCCAGCTCAAGAGAGAAAATTCCCCAGCATCCAGAACCCCTCCCCCCACCCTGTCATGTTCCCTTCTAGTCACTACACCCTAAGGGTAACTGCCATCCTGACCTCTATCAGCATTGAGCAAAATTGGGGTCAGAAGTCCCTATTTGTGCCTGGCTTCCTCCATTCAATATTTTATTTGTGAGTAGTAGTTCACACATTCTCATTGCCATATAGTATTTCATTGTATGACTATGCCACAGTCTATTTAATCTAATTTACTGTTGATGAGCATTTGGCTGGTTTTCAGTTTGGGACTGTTATAAACAGTATTGCTATGAACATTCTTGAATGTATATTTTGGTGAGTATCACAGGAATTGATTTTAATTCTGCTAGAACTATGTGTATGCGCTTACTTAAACTTTTTATGTCTAGTTGTACCCCTGTTAAAAAGTAGTCTTGGGGGCACCTGAGTGGTTCAGTCAAATAGGCGCCTGACTTCAGCTCAGGTCATGATCTCGCGGTCTGTGCTGACAGCTTGGAGCCTGGAGCCTGCTTCGGATTCTCTGTTTCTGTGTCTCTCTGCCCCTCCCCAACTCACACTCTGTCTCTCTCTCCCTCAAACAATAAATAAATATTAAAATATAACAAGTAGGGGCACCTGGGTGGCTCAGTCGGTTAAGCGTCTGTCTTCAGGTCAGGTTATGATCTCACGTACAGTCTGTGAGTTTGAGCTCTGCATTGGGGTCTGTGCTGACAGCTCAGAGCCTGGAGTCTGCTTTGGATTCTGTCTCCCTCTCTCTTTACCCCTCCCCCACTCACACTGTCTCTCTGTCTCTCAAAAACGAATAAATGTTAAAAAAAAAAAAAAAGTAGCCGTGGAAAAGTAAAGACTATATTTTGTCTTGTTGGTGTTTATTTTTTTAGCTTTACTGAGACATAATTGTCATATGATCTGTGTATTTAAGTTTTACAATTTGAATTTTGATATATGTGTCTACCTATGAAACCATTACCACAATCAAGATAATGAACATATCTGTCACCCCAAAAGTTTGATCTTGTTCCTTACAATCTCCCTCTACGTCTTCTCCCTGCATCTCCTGTCCCAGACCACCACTGGCTTGCTTTCACTATACATTAGTTTGCATTTTCTAGAATTTTACATAGATGGGATCATAAATAATATTTTTTGTTTTGCACAGCATAGTTTTGAGATTCATGTTGCATGTATCAGTAATTTCTTTTTATTCACAAGTAGTATTTTTTTGGTGGGTATACTACAGTTTGTTCATCTGTTGACAGACACTTGAGTTGATTCCACTTTTTGTCTGTTATAAATAATGCTGCTGTGAACACTGATGTGTATCTAAGCTTTTATGCATGTGCTCTTTGTTCCCTTGGGTATGTGTCTAGGGTTGGAATGGCCGAGCCATATGGTAGGTGTCTGGTTAATTCTATCGGAAGCTGTCAACTCTTTCTGTGTAAGAGTTCCAGTTGCTCCATATCCTTCCCAGCATTTTAATCATTTTTTTTTCATTTTAGCTAATCTAGTGGGAGTGGTGGTATCTTATGGCTTAATTCACATTTCCTTAATGACTAATGATGTTGAGCATATTTTTATATACTACTTGCCATTATGTATCTTAGTGAAGTATCTGTTAACATTTTTGGTTCATTTTTAAAAATTGGATTTTTCTTGTTCAAGAGATGAAGCTTTTAAACTATATTTTAGATATGAGGCTTTTGTTGGACGTATATTTCACAAGTATTTTGTCCCAGACCATGGCTTGACATTTCAGTCTCATAACAGGGTCTTTTTGTCTCCTATTGTTGCCAGAAACCAGAGCAGTAGTTGGCACCTGTTGTTGGTCAAAAATTGTTTCTTAAAAAGCAGAATTAGTAAAAGGCGGCTCCCTGGAAAGCATCTTAGATTCCAAGTCAGGTAAGAGATACCCCAGAGCCCCTAATCTGAACCCTATACATCACACATACAGGCATGTGTACTATGTCTATAATGTAGTATGTTTACTTGAAGGAATTTCTGATGTAGTAATAATAAGTAACATGTTCTGAGAGATTACTGTGTGCCAGGCCCTAGTCTAAGTGCTTGTCGTTCGTTAAAAACAAGAAGTGAGATGGGGATAAATTACAGTAATTATAGCACCTGTTATGAAAATAAGTAAATTGAGGCTGATGGAGATGAAGACACCTTGTCCAAAGTCACTAAGAGGGAAACTGGTAAAGCTAGTGTTTGAACAATCCATCTTGACTCCTTAGTCATGAAGGGTGGATACATGGAAAGGATGAAGAATAGCTGCATGGAGCATAGTGCCTTTCCATTACCCAACTTGGCATTGTTTCATTGGCTATGTGAGCATATACCTTTTTTTGAAGGGTGCTTAGAGATTATATTCTAAAACAAGTACGTGTACTCAAGGGTTAGACTACTTAAGGACATAGACGTGTAGTAGCTACAAGATTGTCTTGAGTTTCTACTTGTAGAGACCAGTGGGATGACTGTGACCACTATGCTGCCATCTGTCCGCCTTTGGTCTTAACTGGTGTCACTGCTTTCTCTTTCAGTCTGTGTTGTTAGACCTGATGCTTGCAGATTACAAATGGTTTTCACTATGTCAGTCTTTGATTGACCTGCTTTTTAATACTTCAGGCTTAGATTTAACTTACTAGATTTTTACCCTAGTAAAAAAGGTAAAAGTAAAAAAGTAAAAAAAAGCTTTTTGTCCCTCTTTTCTCCCCTAAGTTCTCTGAACACATTTATCTGGAGAGAGAAAGAGGGTGTGTGTTTTAGTAGCATTTAGGAGTTGCTGAGTGGTGTTTGGTAAGTGTCATGAAAAGGAAAACTGGGTAGGATAGTACATTTCAAGAAATCACATTTGATCAGATTTAGGGGCAGATTAATTTGTAAGGAGATCTATGGCCAGCTCTTTGTAAACAATCTTGTGCTCATTTAAATCAGTTTATTCCACAGTCATTAAAAATGTTCAAGTAGTGCTTAGGCAGCACAGAATGTATGAAAATGTGCAGCAAATTGTGGTATGTATATAAACCATTATACTTCTTCCATTACTGATGTGGCTATCAGATGTATTTTGTGAGTGGACTTGGATAGTATTTTCCTTATCACTAGAGTCACTTGAAGGCTTATTTCCTGAATGTTTCCAGCTGTATGTATAGGCAGTGTGTATACAGTGAAACTTGGTGAAATTTTTATTCGTCTATCTCAAAAAATGGTGAAACCTGACTCTACTATTTTTTATTAGTTCATATTAAACTTATTCTACATTTGGGTAATAGCAGGTAGAATCCATTTTGCAAAGATAATCTTAACAGCTAAGATAATATTAAAGATAATACTACCTTTAATACATTCTTGATTTGCCTTGCTGATATTGTGTCTTTCTAAGAAGTAGCTGTCAAATTTGGCTACATGCTGGAGTCACCTGGGAAGCTTTAATATTACTGATGTCTGGGCCCCATTCCAAGTGATTTTGGTTTAATTGATCTGTGGTATGGCTAAGATATCAACATTTTTTTAAGCCTTTATTTACTTAAATATTTTAATGTCAGTGTAGTTAATATACAGTGTTATATTGATGTTGTCCAATATAGTGATTCAATAGTTCTATACATTACTCAGTGCTCCTCGTTATAAGTGTACTGTTAATCCCCTTCACCTATTTCATCCATCCTCCCACCCACCTCCCCTCTGGTAACCATCAGTTTGTTCTCTATAGTTAGGAGTCTGTTTTCTGGTTTGTCTCTTTTTTGGCTTGCTTTCTTTTATTTTTTTCCTTTTTCATTTGTTTCTTACATTTCTCTGATTTATTTCACTTAGCAAACTATCCTGTAGATTCACCCATGTTGTTGTAAAATGGCAAGATTTCATTCTTTTTTATGGCTAAATTATATTCCAGTGTGGTGTGTGTGTGTGTGTGTGTGTGTGTGTGTGTGTGTGTATCTACATCTATCATTTGTCTGTCTGTATGTCTATCTATCCATCTATCTATCTATATCTCTATATCTCCATCCTCACATCTTCTTTATCTATTGATGGACACTGGGGCTGTTTCCATAATTTGGCTATTGTAAATAATACTTCAAAAACAGAGGTGCATATATCTTTTCAAATGGGTGTTTTTGTATTCTTTGGGTAAATCCCCAGTAGTGGATTACTGGATCATATGGTAATTCTATTCTTAAGTTTTTGAGGTACCTCCATATTATTTTGCACATTGGCTGCATCAGTTTGCATTCCCACCAACAGTGCATGAGGGTTCCTTTTTCTCCACATCCTTGCCAACACTTGTTGTTTCTTGTGTTTTTGTTTTTAGCCATTCTGACAGGTATAAGGTGATATCTCATTATGATTTTGATTTGCATCTCTCATGATGAGTGATGTTGAGCATCTTTTCTTGTACCTATTGGACATCTGTATGTCTTCTTTGGAGAAATGTCTATTCATGTCTCCTGCCCATTTTTCAATTGGGTTATTTTTTGGTTTTTAGTTGTAAAAGTTCTTTATACATTTTGGATAGTAACCTTTTATCAAATGGGTCATATGCAAATGTCTTCCCCATTCAGTTGATTATCTTTAAGTTTTGTTGATTGTTTCCTTTGCTGTGCAGAAGCTTTTATTTGGATGTAGTCCAATAGTTTTTTTTGTTTGTTTGTTTCTCTTGCCTCAAGAGACAAATCTAGAAAAACGTTGCTATGGCTGATGGCAGAGAAATTATTGCCAGTGTTCTCTTCTAGGATTTTTATGGTTTCAGGTCTCACATTTAGGTATTAAATCCATTATGTGTTTATTTTTGTGTATGGTGTAAGAAAGTGGTCCAGTTCCATTCCTTTGCATGTAGTTGTCTAGCTTTCCCAACACCATTTGTTGAAGAGACTTTTTTCCATTGGATAATCTTGCTTCCTTTGTCATAGATTAATTGATAATATATTCATGGGCTCATTTCTGGGCTCTCTGTGCTGTTCTCTTGCTCTGTGTCTGTGCCAGTACCATACTGTTTTGATTACTACAGTTTTGTAGTATATCTCATTACTTGCAATTGTGATACCTCCAGTTTTGTTCTTTTCAAGATTGTTTAGGCTATTCAGGGCCTTTTGTGTTTCCATACAAATTTTAGGATTATTTGTTGTAGTTTTGTGAAAACTACTATTGATATTTTGATAGGGATTGCATTAGTCTGTAGATTGCTTAGGGTAGTATGGACATTTTAACCATATTCTTTCAATCTATGAGAATGAAATACTCCATTTGTGTCCTCTTCAATTTATTTCATCAGTGTTTTATAGTTTTCAGAGTACAGATCTTTTACCTCCTTGGTTAAATTTATTTGTAGGTAATGTTTTTGGTGCAGTTGTAAATGGGATTGTTTTCTTAATTTTTCGGTTACTTCATAATTAGTGTATAGAAATGCAACAGATTTCTGTATACTGATTTTGTATGCTGCTACCTTACTGAATTCATTTACCAATTCAAGCAAATTTTTGGTGGAGTCTTTTGTTTTCTATATATATTGTCATGTCATCTGCAAATAGTGGAAGTTGTATGTTGTACTTCTTCCGTAGCAATTGGCTGCCTTTTAATATTTTTTTCTTGTCTGGTTGCTGTGGCTAGGACTTCCGTTACTATGGTGAATAAAAGTTGTGAGAGTAGACATCCTTGTAGAACACCAGGATTTTTGAAAGTTCTCTAGATGCAGAGGAGGTTGGGAACCACCTACCAAAAGGTAGAGGACACAATGAGGGACATCTCTGACCATGGACTCTGACTGACAAGTGTAAGATCATGAAAGGAAGCCAGTGAGTCTTGGAAACAAGTGTTGGAAGGTAGAGCTTCAGTGTTAGGTACATACTTAACAGAATGGAAAGGTCAGAGAAAAAAATAAATAGGATCTGGTGGCTAGAGGCTTTCCAAAGTTTGGCAACCCAAGTGGATGAAGAGGCTTCTTGAGAGTAAAATTCTGACCTTGCAGCCTTTTAAGCACTATTATTCAAAGGGCAGTTCCTGTGACACATGTGGTATGCATTATGATGTCATGTAGTTCACAAACTTAAAAATTGTTATTTATGCGTTTATATAGTACATACTAAACAAAGAGGCACATGAAACTTGTGAATTTATTTGGAGTAGGTTAGGATAATTAAATTTTTTTTTTAAATTTAGTGTTTGAGAGAGACAGAGCATGAGCAGGGGAGGGACAGAGAAGGAGGGAGACACAGAATCTGAAGCAGGCTCCAGGCTCTGAGCTGTCAGCCCAGAGCCTGACGTGGGGCTTGAACTCAAGAGCTGTGAGATCATGACCTGAGCCAAAGTCAGATGCTTAACTGACTGAGCCACACAGATGCCCCAGGATAATTTTTTAAAAAGTGAGTCAATTTAAAATTGATTCAGGGGCATCTGGGTGGCTCAGCAGGTTAAGCATCTGACTCTTGATTTCAGCTCAGGTCATGATCTTGCAGTTCATGAGATCAAGCTCATGTTGGGCTTTGTGCTGACAGCGTGGAGTCTGCTTGGGATTCTTTCTGCCTCTCTCTCTGCCCCTCCCCTGGTTATGTGCTCTCTCTCACAATAAACTTTAAAAATAAATAAAATTGATTCAAAAAACTATCATTTAATAACTTTATAGGTGGTATATTGTAAAAGTAAAGAATGTGGGGTGAGAATAAATTTAAAAGCATTTGAGAAACATTAAACAAGTAAAGACCATGCATCTTAAAAAAAAATGGTACTCTGAGCTTAGAGTTTTGAAGGAATGGTGTTAGAAATATGAGAGAACCAAAAAACCAGTGACAGAATCATGCCCTGAACCTTCAAGAACATATTCAGCTGGGCTAAAGATGGTATAGACTGGGTTTCAAAAATGCAAAGGCATTTCTTAAAGGTTTTCAGTGAAAAGAAACACCAGGAAGAGATAAGCCTACTTCTGAAAAGGCAAATGGTAGAAGGTAGAGTTGGCAGGCAAAATCAAAACTATTCAAGTCAAAACTACTGAAGTGTGATTTTTCTCACCAAGTAGAATGAACTAGAACCAAATTTAAGCCCAACATAGATTAGATAAAGATAGGATCCAATCACATACCCAACTAAATTCCTGATGGTAGGAAAAATGAAGTTTTTGCCTGTGTGATCATTCAGTTGTCTCAGCTGTTACTTTCCTTTCTAAAAGCAGATATTTGTGGCTTCATGTTCTTATTTTCTCTTTTCTATTTTTTTTAAACACAGGATTGTCCCCAAAACCTAGAATCTGAGTCAACATCATTATGAGGCAGCCAAAAACATAAGACAATTTTGGATGGCCTCAACAGATAAGTAGTATGAGTTTTTCTCTAACTAGATTGTTTAACAAAATGACCTGGCCGTGTTCCATACTCCATTTACCTTCCTGGAGTCTCTGATTTGATCAGTCTGGTGTGAGGCCCTGAAATCTGCATTTTTATGTAACCATCATAGGTGTATCTGGTGTGTACCAAAGGTTTACAATGTTGGTTGAGAACTTAACGATGATGATAATGAGGTTTCCCATACTGATCAGGGTGCAGATATCCCCTTTGGGACCATCTTTTAAATAAAATGATAACAACTGACTTACATACAAGGTATATAGAGTAATAAAATGCACCCCATCTACCCACCGGCAGCATAAAAAATAATATATTACTAATATGATTGAAATCTTTCTGTGTACTTGCCCCCAAATTGTATTCCCTTCTTTCCCCTAGAAATAATCACTCCTGGATTTTTTTTTAATTAACAGCTTTATTTAGATGTAATTAATATTCCGTACAATTGAAGTGTCCAATTCAGTAACATTCAGAGTTGCACAACCATCCCCATAATTAGTTTTAGAACATTCTCACCACCCTAAAAAGAAACCTAGTAATCATTAGCAGTCATTCCCTTCTTCCCTGTGTTCCACCAAACTCTCAGCCAGAGGCAAGTACCAATCTACTTTCTGTCTCTGTGGATTTACCAGTTTTGGACATTTTATATAAATCAGATCATCAAGTCTGTGGTCCTTTTGTGATTAGCCTTTTTTTTCCACTTGGCATGATGTTTTTAAGATTCATGCATGTTTATATCATCTATCAGTATTTCATTCCTGTTTATGACCAAATAATTGTTGTATGGCTATACTATATTTTGTTCATCCATTCATCAGTTGATGGACATTTGGGTAGTTTGTCCTTTTTGGCTATTTTAAATAATGCTTTTTCTATCAATACTTGAGCAAATTTTTATGTGATGGTATGTTTTCAATTCTCTTAGGTATATATGTAGAATGGGATTGTTAGGTTGTTTGGCCATTGTATTTTGCAGAATTGCCAAACTGTTTTTTCAAAGTCATGTACCATCTTACAGTCCTACAATAACTCCAATTTCTCCATGCCCTCATCATTTCTAGTTATGATCTATTTCATTCTAGCCATCTTAGATGATATGAAGTAGTATCTCATTGTGCTTTGTTGTTGTTTGTTGTTTATTTTTGAGACAGAGAGAGAGAACAAACAACTAGAGAGGGGCAGAGAGAGAGGGAGACACAGAATTTGAAGCAGTCTCCAGATTCTGAGCTGTCAGCGCAGACCCCAACACAGGGCTCAAACCCAGAAACTGTGGGATCATGACCTGAGCCGAAGTTGGATGCTTAATTGACTAAGCCACCCAGGCTCCTGTCTCATTGTGTTTTTAATTTTCATTTCCCTAATGACTAATGATGTGAACATTTTTTCATGTGTTTATTGGCTATTTGTATGTCTTATTTGGAAAAATGAATTTATTTTTAAATTGGGCTATTTGATAACTCTTATAACCCCAAAATAAAAATTATTGAGTAATAAGAGTTCTTATGTTCTGGATTCTAGACCATTATTACACACAGGATTTGCAAATATTTTCTCTCATTAGATGCATCATCTTTCTCTTGATAGTGTTCTTTGCACAAAAGTTTTTAATTTTGATGAAGTCAAATTAATCTATTCTTTGATTGCTTGTGTCCTTTCTGAGAAACTATTACCAAAGAATCCGAGATCCTGCAGATGATCCCTTGTGTTTTCTTCTAAGAGTTTCATAGTTTTAGCTCTTGTATTTAGGTCTTGATCCATATTTAGTTAAATTGTGTACATGTTGTCGAGGTAGTGCAATGAAGTTCATTCTTCATGTGGTTGTCCCAGCACCATTTGTTGAAAACACCATTCTCTAAGTATCTTTCTGGGTATATATTCAAAAGAACAGAAATCAGGATCTTGAGAAGATACCTACACTCCTGTGTCTGTTGTAGCATTATTTACAATAGCAAAGGCATGGAAACAAATATCCATCAACAGATGAATGTATAAAGAAAATGTGGTATATACATACAATGGAATATTCCACATCAAAAAAGGAAATTCCACCATTTGCTACAACATGGATGAACTTGAAAAACGCGATGCTAAGGGAAATAAGCGTACACAGAAGAATAAATGCTGGATGATGCCACTTATATCAAGAATCTGCAGTAGTTCAACCATTCGAACCAGAATAGGATGGGTTTACCAGGGACCAGGGCGAGGGAGACTTGGGGTGTTGCTGAAAGGGTACGTGGTTTTACCTGCACAAGACTAGCAAGTTCTAAGGATCTACTATAGAGTATAGTATGTGTAGTTAATAGTACTATACTGTGTATTTAGAATTTGAAAGGGTAGATGTGTTAAATACTCAAAATGAAGGGAAGGAAACTTTTAGAGGTGATGGTTAATGTTATGGCATTGTATCTGGTGGTGCTATATGGGTATATGCTTCAGAGTCATCATGATATACACATTAAATATGTACAGACTTTATGTCAGTCATGACTCAATAAAAAGAAAAACCTTAAAGACCTGTCAAGATAAAATTTTAAGGAAAAAATGAATTGACCATAGATTTTTTCTTTTTATGTTTATTTAGGGAGACCACATGCGTATGTTCCTGCACAAGTGGGGCGGGGAGAGAGAGAGGGAGAGGGAGGGAGGGAGGGAGGGAGGGAGAGAGAGAGAGAGAGAGAGAGAGAGAGAGAGAGAGAGAAAGAAAGCAGACTCCAAAACATCAGCGCAGAGCCTGACCTGGGGCTCAATCCCATGAACCATGAGACCATGACCTGAGCCAAAATTGGAAGTCGGGTGCCCAACTAACTGAGACAACTGGGTGCCCCTGTTTTTGTTTTTTTTATGGGCTTTAATTTCTATTCCATTGATGTATATGTCTACCCTTCCTTTCTGGTTTAAAAGATGACCAGAAGTGCTTGCTTCATGTATCTATGTAGCCAGTGCCAGGAAATTTAGTAAGTCTGAGAAGCCTCTTGGAAACCTATTTATATTTTATATAAGCACCACCAGGTGACTCTGGGGTCAAGATTCAGAAACCACGGTAGTGCTTCTCAAACTTCAATGAACACATGATTCACTAGGGCTCTTGTTAAATGCAGATCATGATTCAGCAAGCCTGGGTTGGGGTCTGAGATTCTGTACTTCTAACGAGTTCCCGGGTGATACTGCTGCTGGCCGCACACCATGCTGTCAGTGGCAAGAGGCAGGAGGTCTCCTACCATAGCCATGACCCATGCTTCCCTGGTGGGCCTCTGAGGCTTTATTAAGCTTCATCGGATATTTGAAATTTCTTCTGTGTTAGTCTTTGCTTTCCTTGATTTTAATACTGCTGATGCGATAAACTTCTCTATCTGGTATATGGTGCCTTACATGTCAGATTTGGGGGATGGTTTTTTTTTTCAGCTGAATAAACATGTTTTATTTATTAAAAAAAATTTTTTTAATATGAAATTTGTCAAATTGGTTTCCATACAACACCCAGTGCTCATCCCAACAGGTGCCCTCCTCAATACCCATCACCCACCCTCCCCTCCCTCCTACCCCCATCAACCCTCAGTTTGTTCTCAGTTTTTAAGAGTCTCTTATGTTTTGACTCCCTCCCTCTCTAACCCTTTTTTTTTTTTTTTTTTTTTTTTTGAAAAGGCAGGACTTTAGAAGACATGGAGTCAGGAATGCCTAATTGAGAAAGGGAGTTTTTATTGGTTTCTGAACAACATACTGACCATAATGTTCCCATTTGTTTTAATTCTATCTTTTCCCAGAAGATGTCTATTGGCAGGTTATTTTTCTCTTACAGTTGATACTCGAATGCAGATACAGAACTGCAGCATGTTTGCCTAAAACATTGGTTTAGGTAAGCCACAGGTGCTGGATTACATTAGCTCTTCCACATCCATTTGATCTGCCTTTATTGCGGAGATGATCTGTTTTGAAGGCTAATGTTGTTAGAATCTTCCCAATTTTTTTCTTACTGTTTGCTTTTAGTTAGTCATCCTAATTGTTGGGATGCCGAATATCTCCATTTTCACGTGAGGAGAATTTATCCCTTTCCTCTCTGAGAAACTGCTGTTTCTCAAGTACTTCGGTGACCCTTGCACTTCAGAGTCCTCAAATGTGTGCTCAGATGTGTCCTTGCATATCATTTGATGCTAAGCTGGGCTTGGTGTAGTAAGTGGTCATTGGTTTCCTGGGAAAGGGGCTTTGCCAGTTCAGGCAACTGCAGCCGTTAATTCTGGATGTCAAAATCTAGTAAACCCACGTTCTTAAAATGAGCTCTTTTTTGTGCCATTTTCTGCTTTCCTAATAGTGGCAGTGTTCTGAGTTATAAGCACTGATGATGTTTGTTATTGTCCTTTATTGTTTCTTGAATGTTTCAAGAAGCTTTGGTGCTCTTCAAATAAGTGTCTTTAGGATTAGTGGTGATTTTCTGATTTGAGGTTTTCTTGGTGCAGCTACCTAAGTGGCTCTGTATTTAGTCTGTATTTGAGGAGTGGATGAGAACTTCCATATTTTTAAAAATTTTTACTAAACAGTGCTTTTAATGTAAGAGTAATACATGAAAATGTTTATAATATCAAATGGTACAGAAGTGAATAAAACAATAGTTAACTGTACTCCTTCTAGCCCCATCCCTCCTTTTGTTTTCTGCTTTGTTTCAAACACTGTTTTGACACCACTCTTTCTTGCTTGATGCAGAATTTCTTCAACCCTCACTCAGGGAAAGTATGGGGAATTAAGAGTGATTACATCACCTCTAACTGCTGTGGTCCCACCCCTCTCCAACCCCCAGGTTTTCCCCTTCCCAACGTTATGTATTTCTCCTTTAGGACTTTACAGTAGATGTTTAAATCCTATTACTTTTTCAGAGCTCTAAATTTTGATAATCATTTTCGAATAGGAAACACATTTATATGGTTCAAAATCAAAACACAAAAATGTTTTCATGTTATTAATTTCTGGGCTACCCTGTATATGCTTTCAACACATATGAAAGATGTGCATGTGCTAGCTCCTTCTGCCAGTGACATCTGTATGAAGCGTCGTTCATAAGCCACTTAAGGTCCTCTTGGCTAGACTTGTCTCTCCTTCGAGTCACTCCTATGGCCACCCACTCACTGTGGCCTTTACCTGTTGTCCCACACATCTAGCCTGGTCCTCATATTATGCATGAGCCACGTGCCTTTTGCCTCCCTTGTTTATACCCAAAGCATGAGACTCCACGAGATCTTACTTACTCTACACAAACATACAACCCAGAAATAAGGGAAATGAATGCCCCAAGGGGCTAATCTTTGACAGATGGGAAACAAGAGCCAGTTAAAAAAAAATTCTACTCCCAGATTGTCCTAAGAAACATTTGTTAAGGCTTCTCAGAGGATTGTCTCCCAAGATCAAGTGAAATCAGTCACCCTTAGTTATGGCCAGCACCAGAAAGTACTTTTGTATTGGCTCTTTGCTTCCCTGTCTCAGTTCCCACATCCTTCACTGTCGCTTCCTGAGCTGGCACTCCCTGATAAAGTAGCAATGTACAAACTTTTGCCTGAACTTTTGCCTCCTCCTTCATGGTATTTTGGTGGCCTTTGGTTTGAGTTATTTTTATGTAGAATGAACCTTAATTTATCTCAAGCTATTCAGAATTGAGATACTTGAATTTACACTGGGTTTTCCTACAACTAGTCTGAATTAACAAGGGTTTATTATACTTAAATGTTGAATTACAAATCTTGTCAATATCACATTTAATGAAAATAGAATCTGAAATCATTATGGGATGGAGAGGAGGAAAATTTTATTTTTTCTAGCTGGCAGAAATAGTTTACCTGCGTACATGTGTTGCACACAGACAAATACAGAAAAAAAAATCTATCTTCTACAGAAACTGAGTTTCCAAGATATTTTCAAGTGATAAAGAAACTCTAAGAAGATTGGTCTACAAATTTGCTGCTTTAAGTACAGAAGAAGAAAATCTTCATTCAGAACACAGCAGGATATTGTGAGATACATAGGGTATGCTATCTAATTATTGTCTTCAGCAAATCAAAACTTTTAAGACTGACACTAGCATATATATTTGGCAGAGTTTGAAAATTTGAGACTTTTCATAGGCCAGAAGAAAAGGAAGAATTAGCTGGGTGCTATGCCTAGTGTTTTCCCCCCATGGCGAATAAATGCATCTAGCTAGTGTCCCTTTTCTTCTTGTGGGTTGCAATGAAGGGGAGAGTGACCCACTAAGTTATTCTCAGCCATGACCTGAAAACCTTCTTGACAGGGGTGATATATAAAGTTTTCATGGTATCTTTTCCCACAGGGACAATAGTAATACTGAAGTAGGAATTCTCTATTCATGTTTTCTTTTTCTTTACTGATTCCATATCTTACCGTAAAGATAAAAGATTATGCATTAATTGGATAATTAGATATCCCTCTCTTATATAACTATGCTGTTAGCAGACTTTTCAAATTCTCCTATAGCCTTTGAATTTTCAGCATGTGTCTTTATATTCATTTCTTTCACTATTCAGTTTCTGCAGTGCATTTTGCCACTCCCAGGGGTCTCTGTCCTTCAGGAGCTGGAAGCATGATCTAGAGTGCAACTCCTTAGCAGAGGGAGGTTATGTCTGTGATGTTGGTTAGGCTCCTTACGAAAAGAGCAGGTTGACAGTAGGTTGACATTTGTGACTTAGATTCCCCTCTCAGAAGGTAGAAGTAGAGATAGCAGAGGTTGTTAGGCCATAATCAGTCATTTCACCAGCCATGAAGATGTTGGAAGTAAATCTACCAAAAGAATCACCGTGAACTGCATCATGATAGATTCAGACTCTGGGTCTGGTATTACACATTCATTTCTTACTTGCTGGTCTTATTTATCATTCTGTCAAAACTAGTCCTAGTGCAAGAATATTGGGAAGTAGAAGGTCTCAGGGTATATTTTTCCTGCTATCTCATAGGCACAAAGTTCAAATAGATGTTAATCTTCACGATAAACAGTTGAGCATTTCAATATAAGCTGTTTTGATAGTGGTTAGATAAACTGAAAGTTTAAAGAATGAAAGTGACCTGTAACTCCTTGCTTACAGTTAAATGAGAAACTCAAGTTGTTTGGTTAGAGTACAGGCACTGTTAGAAATTTAAATAACAAGCAAGTAAAGTGAATTTATGTGCATGAAAATGGAATTTGGAACCCTCAAAACATCATAAATCTCAAAGTTCGAGAAGAAGGTAAAGATCCTTGTTGTAGACCTTAGCTAATGCCATTCAACCTGGACCAAAAGCCTGGGGGATCAGGAAAGATGGTTCTGTTTTATTAGGAAGTACTATTCTTATAGGTGGTACTAAAAGCTGTGTCCTTAAAAATTCTACCCTTGAATCTTTTAAAAAGATTTATGATGATGAAGTCTACGCCGTCCATCATCTGTCTGTTATTCACAGATTTCTTTATGGTTGTCCTGCTGGTCTCTTTTTCTATATTCTCTTCCCTCCACTGAAGTCTCTATTTTAGGCCAAATATTCCCCATTCAACTATACCTTATGTTTGGTGGTCTCAGGAAGGCACTTTATCATTATGGTAGAGTTGTAGGTTACAATTTTTTTTTTTCAAAGTGTGTTATCCAGAACTGAGTAGGAAAACCCCGAGGAATCTTCCTGGGACAGAACTGAGTGGGAGTATTGCTGCAGTTGAACAGGACACACATTCCTATTAATGGAACCATACCATACTCTGGACTTCTTGCCTGTTTTGACTCAGACTCCTCTGGCTCTTTCCCTGTATGTTTTTGTGAGATACCCTCATACTGTTTTTCTAATTTTCATTTTGGGGAACATAAGTGCAATAAAAGATAGACAACAGTAACACAAAAACAATCACCAAAAGATAACTTTGTCACTTTTTAAATGGATGTAAATGAAAAAAGAATTGTTCGCCTGAAACTAACATAACATTCATTGGATGTTATTCTACTTCAATAAAAAATTGTTGGGCAAGTATACAGTGCCGGGGGCATGGTTTTGCTTTGTGGATAGGTATGTAGAGTTTTTGGAGGGCCATTATGTAATATGTATCACAATTTAAAATTTAAAATAGGTATACCTCTCATTTAAACACAATACTTTTTAAATCTCCATCCAAAAATGGCTAAGGTATTTATAAAGAATGTCTTCACAGCTTACCCACTTCTTATTCTGTGGATCATCAGTATAATTACTCTTGCAGATGCATTTTAATTATTAGCACTCTTTCCCTCCTTTGCTTTCACATGGCCAAAAAAAAAAAAAAAAGGAAAAAAAACCCTCTTCTTAGATTAGAGGTTCTCAAACTTTCTATTGCATCAGAATAACCTGGAGAGCATGTTAACAGATGGCTGGGCCCTACCCCCAGGCCTTCTGAGATAGATAGGTCTGGGGTGGAGCCAGATATTTGCATTTATCATAACTTATCAGGTGAGACTGATGGTGCTTGAGCAGGTAGCATACTTTGAGAAGCATTTCCCCAGATGAACCCTTCGTAAGTGTTACTTGACAGAATCACGGCTGGAAGGTGGTTGTCACTATGACTTCATGAGCCCCAACTAAAATGGAAGCAAAACATGACCTGGAGAACCTACCAAGCTTCCTTTTCCAGTGTCCACAAAAAATTCAGCGTGTTGATTTTTCCCCTTCAAACCCCTCTTTTTAGAGGCACATAGATATATGCACTTGAGCATGACTTGCCTCATGTTTTCTTGAGAAAATAGAGACAATTTGAACGAATGTTCTTGACATCACAAATCCACAAATCAGCTGGTGTCTGAATCCCATTTTCTCCTTTATTCACCCTCTTTCCTAAAGGAAGTTAAAGATAAATCTGCACTTTGAATCCTATCCTTTCTAACCTTTTCCAGACTTGATTGTTGGTGTGGGTATTCTCCCATCATCATACACATTGATTAATACACAAACATGCTATAGGATTTCTCATTTTAAAATTATACTTAGAGCAACAACTGTGAACCATTTTTGATCTTATAACTTCTGTAGTTACTCTTCTGCAGATTTTTAAAGTGAAACTTCCAAGAATTGTCTTCATATACTTTGTCCTACCTTCCCATGACTGGTAAACTCATTCCAATCTGTTTTTGCCCCCAAAATATCCCTGAACTGGATTTCCCTGTGGTCTCCCCCTGCTCTGAGTTCCAGGTTCTTGTCTGTGTAACATTTGACCCAGGTAATCTCCGCACTGCCTCCTTTGCCTGAGCAACCTCCTCCACAGTCTGTTTCTCTCAACCCACTTTTCCTATGGAGAGGAACCCACAGTTCCTCTCTCTGTGGATGATAGTCAACCATTCATAAGCTGAGGAATCGTTTCTATGTAGCATAGACCTTTGTGCTGAGATCCAGACTCTCACATTCACATAATTGACACCTCCACTTGTATGTCCAATAAACAACCCAAAACCAACATATCCAAAGTGGAACTCTGCATTTTCCCCTAACCCTATTCCTCTTAGCTTTTTCTGAAATAGAGGAAGAAGGAGTCTTGTATTTGCTCATCCATTGTCCCTACTCTGGTTCTAACCCCACCACTCTTACCTGTGCCCTGTGGTAACCTGCAACAGTTCCCCTCATGTGCTAATCCCTGGTGCGTCCCCCACAGCGGTGAGAGGGGTCTTTTAAAAATGTAAATGAAATCATCACTCCCTCACTCCTCACTCTTCGGTCATTATCTGTAATATTTGGAATAAACTTAAAACTTTTTTATTTTTTATTTTTTTTAGCATCTTGTAAGATCTGCCCATTTCTCTCCCTCTTAAGCCAGCCTTGTTCTGTATTGTCTATACCATAGTCACATTCATTGTCTTTACTGGAAACAAGATTTCTCCCTGAGCCCTTTGCATTAGCTGTTCCGGGTACTTAGATGCCCCTCACGCCTTTACAGCTGGCTTCATTTTCATCTTTTGGGTTTCCAGTGACTGGTTACATCCTCAGAGGGACCTTCCTGCCTATCTGCTCTACGTCTCTTCCTTCTGCTCCCCACTCATGGTACAAATTAAAATTGGAAAGGATACGTTCATTTTTGTTTTCTTGTTCTCACTCTCCTTTCGTGAACTCTAGAGGTTAGAGTTCTTAGCTGTTTTGTTAGTATCTCAGTCTCCAGAGTCAGGCTCATCGCTTGGTGTGTGGGTGCTCGATAAGTATTTGTTGGGAGACTGGATAATGCTTATTGCAGCATTGTTGTTAACAGCAAAAAATCTGGCCACTTTTTAAAGGTCCATCAATTTAATAGTGAAGTTACAGAACAATCCACTTGAAACCTCGATAAAGAAAGAAGTAACTTTGCGTGTGGATATGGGAAACTGAAGAAATATTAAGTGGAAAAAGTACTGGTAAACATCATACAGACTTTACCATTTGTTCTTAAATATAGCTCTGTATTTATATCTGCATGCATCTCTCTATCTCTTTCCGCGTGAATTTCCAGGATTTCTGCTGGGATTTCTTCCAGGGAATGGCAATGTAGAGTGAAAAGAATTTCTCTCATTTCATCTCTTTTTGAACTATTAGAAATTTAAACTTTTATAATTTGCACATAGTCCTTTTATCACAACCTCGTTTGAAAACAAAGACCTTTTAAAGCAGATTACAAAACTGTATGTATTCAGTCTACAAATATTCATCGTCTATGTACTAGGCACTACTGTACAATAGGGATCCATTTTTCCCCATAATTGGATATCTGAAAAAGAAGGTAAATATTGTGAGGATTTATCTCTGAGGGTGGTGGAATTATGGTTGGATTTCATTGTGCCTTATTTCCAAATTTTTGATGGTAAACACAACCAAAGTTGTAATCCAGTTATTTTTAGAGGCATTTAAATGCTTATATGGGAAAATACTCATTAATCATTTTGGAACAGTCTATTTAGCCAGGTGCATCCTTTTGATGGAAAACATTGATTGTATAAATACCTTTGGTGTAGATGCAGTTATAAAAATATGTGTGGTACTTACAGCTTAGTAAGTTTATAAATATGCAACGGTTCCCAGTAGGAAACACAAAACTCAATCTTGCTTTTCTTTGCCTAGAAACTGATTTCTTTAACAGGTTTGGTGACACGTTCATCTTGGAAAATGAGTACCCAAGGGAGCTTCAGGATCTTCTGTTAATTGCTAATATTTGTAACACACACCTGAGGGTATTTATGGAAGCCACATCTTGAATCCAGAAGGGCAAAGCTCTCTATGTGGTGAAAGCTGAGTTATAGTGGAGTGGGTGCAGTGGGGGTCTGAGGGATGGAGGGAGTGCACATCTCGTGGGGGAAGAAAGATAAAAATATGCAGTAGGAGAGGGAAGGCATGGTGGAATGGGAGACAGAGGGAAAGCCATCCAGGGACCCTCACGGACTAAAGTTGGGATTTTTGTTTTATTGGCAGTGTGTAACTTGGAGGGGGGAGAAAGACAGCTGTCAGATTTGGGGACTTTAAGGGAAAATGAAATGGTCTCTTTCAACAAGTATCATTGTGACCAACTTTTCAAAAACAAGGCAAGCACAATGTGTGTCCACATTTCTTCACAGGTTACTTTATCTTCTCATTTCCAATGACCTATTTGTGCATTTTATCTTAGCCACATTCTCCCAAGGTCACACTGGGAGTCCTGGCCAGAAACAACTGTGCCTTCAACACAGGTGGTTGTGTATGTCCTACTCTGACCAAACCTTCTATCCTAGTTCACCTGCTGTATTCTCCCACAAGTGACATTTCTCCTTCATCAAACCACTGGTCTGTTAATCCACATTTTTCTCTCTGTATCCCTGTCCTGTTTCTCTTTGTTATTTATGCTGAGATTCAGTGATTTACATCCACATCCTTGTATGTGGATGTATCTCCATCAACTCTTGTGCCTTTTTCTCCCTGTGAAACTTCTCATAATTCTAGAATGCTGAGTCTTCCCTCTTACCACCTGAAACTGACTTAGGTCACCCATGGATACCTCTAGGTAACCTTTTGGTATAGGTACCCGAACCCACAGATTATTTAGTACAGGACAAATAATCCAGGACAAACTGATGTCCTTTACAGAATATTCTTATCTTTTAAAAACACTCGTTTACTCATTTGTTTCATGCTTTTGCTACCAAAGATTGATAATCACAAGGTTACGATTAAAGTTCATATCCCTAGGAAGTTAGTCCATTGCGGCAGAGTAAATTTTCAAATATTTGCTGAATAAATGAATGAAGTTAGCTCTAATGAGAACACAGAGAAGCAGAGGGAGTGGCCAGTTGGTGGATATGATTCATAAACTCTTCTACCTATAAGGCACAAAATGGCATCTCTGTGGTGTTGAGAAATTGATGAGACACTATCAGTTATTTAAAAAACTTCCCCCTAAGTTTTCAAGGTACTCTGCTGATGTAACAGAGTAATTGATTTAGTCTCTTTCCTCTAAGCAAGCAATCTAAGTTACCTGCCTGTTAACTTTGTGCCAGTGTCTTTGATTGATTCATACCATGATTGAGTCCTAGAAGGATTTCAGGTGCCAGCTTCCACTTGATCTGAGGTTAATTCTATCTCCTGTAACCTACGAATCTCTCACATAGTCTTGCTTTCTGAAAATACTGCATTGCCAGGGTTACTACTATAACATGTCGTAAAATATAAATGGGTTGTCAGTCATCCCTGAAATGGTAATATATTCTCTAGCTTTATATTCAAATATGTTTCTTTGGGCTTGTTTCTTTGGGGTCTGTTATTAGGTATTCTCAAAAGGGTTGTCTTCACTTATTCTTGAAAATTAAGTTCAGAGATGTGTCTTCCAGAAATTACCATCCCACTTAAAAGGTTCCTGGCAATTCTTGGATACATCTTCATGTGAAAATAACTCCTTTTACTGTTCGTAGGGTGAGGAATAATGGCAAACAGCACTTCTGAAAGGCACTTAACTCATGGCTCTGTTGTAGAACTATTGTGACTTTGTGACACAAAATATTGTCTCAGTTTAGGGGCCAGAACCAGGGATCTTGTTCACCAGGATTACCAAGATGCTTTTCCTCCTTAGATATCGTAGTTTGGATTCTGTAACTTTCTTGTTGTTTGGAATAGATCCTTTAAATACTCAATAATCCCCATTTTCCTGCCAGTGTAAAGCTGTCAGAAATATTATCTTCTTAAATTGTTCACTCATTTTTATTTTATTGATTTTTAAATGTTCATTTTTGAGAGCAAGTGTGAGTGGGGGAGCGGTAGAAAGACAGGGACAGGGGATTTGAAGCAGGCTCTGCATTGACAGCAGTGAGCCCAATATGGGACTCAAACTCATGAACCATGAGATCATGACCTGAGCCGAAGTCGGACGCTCAACCTACTGAGCCACCCAGGTGCCCCTATTCACTCACTTTTAAATTTATCTGTCTAATAAATACAGCATGTACTGTTTGCAGTGAGAGTATCCAAAATAGTCATCAAACCCAGTCCTGCCCCTTAAGGTGCTTATGGTCTAGTGAAGGATGTAGGCAGATGAGTAAGAACAAGAACATGGTAGAGATTCTGAGATAGAATGCACTCTTCCCTCCCAAATGCCTCTGACTTTGTTAACTAAAAGGTTTGCAGGAAGAAGCAGCTTCATAAAGAAGGTTTCCCTTGGATCAAGTCCTTAAAGACAAAGCATTCCAGGGATGTGGGAAGCAACAATACCAGTAGAGGCAGCAGCTTGAGCAAAGCCATGGAGGTGTGACCCAGTCAGTAGGGACAGGTCCCTAGGGAAGTTGCTTTTATGCCGCCAAAGGCTCATCCACAAAATGCCTTTTTAAAGGACTCTTTCTTTGCTTTATTTCCAGGCCATAGCCCTTGGATATAAAGCAGGTTTATGCAAACTAACTATAAGAGTGATTTGGTCTGAGCACCAGTGTCTTGTTTGAAGCTATACTTTTTTTTTTTAAAGAACTGGTGTGTTGTGTGTACCTGCTCATCCCATCCCTTGAGTGCTTTGCTGCTCTCCGAGTCAGGTTGACGGCCAGCCTGCTACACAGGTGGCAGAGAGACTTGACATGCAGAGAGAGGTAGAGCTGGTATTTGGAAGTCCCGTGTGTGTGAGGTGGTAAAGACAGAGGGTATGAATGGGGCGCACTCCTGCCTCTGTTGACATGTGCCAGAATGACAGGAATCCAAGATGATTGAACATTTTCCTTTAAGTGATTGGGTGAGTGGTGGGTCATTCACTAAAACTACTCATGGAAGAGAAGATGGAGCATCTTTGTGAGGAGTCCAACTGTAGACAGATGTGCGGACTGTCTAACGCTTGAAGTTGTGCTGATGGACGTGTCCAGGAATCAAGGAATTTGGAGTACATGTCTAGAGCTTAGAGGTGACGTCTGGCCTAAAAATTAAGGTTTTTAAGATCTGCAAGTGGCTAATGGCAGCGAATGAGCACAATAGAGGGAGAAGAGAAACCTAAGAGATGCTAAATATGGGATGCTACTCTCATGTAAGGAGAGGGCAGATGAAATGGGTCTAAAAAATTGATGTCATGAAGGAGGGGCAAAATCAGAAGAAGGAAGATCAAGGAATATGGGAAATGCAACCTACCCATTCCCAGTGCTGCAGAGAGGTGAGGGAAAAGGAGGACTAGATCCCATGGCTTTGTAAATAGGGACTCAAAATCAACTCTGTTAGAGATATCAAGGGGCAGTGGCAGTGGGTGATAAAGAATGAGATGGCCCCACTTTTATGAAGCTTGATGATAAAAGGGAAGAAAAATGGAGTAATGACCAGATGGGTTTTGGGAGAAAACCAAAAAGCTGTTCATAACATTAAAGGGAATTGTGCACAGTAATGCCTATGGCCCATCCCTTGACCTGTGTGACTTTGCCAATCCAATTGGAAGCTGCCCCTTGGTCCTAGACTGTGGTGCTATTCCCTGTTACGTGTTGAGACACCTTAACTTTTTCGTTTTCCTCTTAGCCTTGATTGGATCTGAGACCAACTGTGAAGTTGGGGAAGTTTATTTTCAGAACTAGTCTCTCCCCTTTCCCCATCTTTGATCCAAGATCAGACTATAAAATAGAACTCTTCGCAGGTGGCTTATTTTAGCAGCCACTTTCCCTGCGGGTAATGTTCCCACCCCAAGCCTTCTGTCCTCCCTTTCCCTCATGTCCTGGAATACATTTCTTTCTCCCCTGTCTTCCTCTTCCCACGCTTCACCTCAAAATAAGAACTTCTCTTTCCATTTGCTCTGTGACAGCAAACAAATTGGATGAATTATTTTGTATAAGGTGCTATGGCTTAATAATGGTGTGGTATCGTTTGTGTCTTAACGTTGGATATCAAAGCCTTGAGCCAAAGCAGCTGGTTGCAGGAATTTCAGACATCATAGCAGAGCCAAGATAGGAACTTTTGTGGGTACAGTTGGCTTTGCCTCGGAATGTGGCAGGCTCTTTAGCTGTCATGGATTGCTATTGGGCAATTAGGGTAGAAGGTTATGCTGGGGAAGAAGGTTCCTTAAGCTGAATTTTGACACCCATCTCAACTTCTTAAGGCTGATGCTTATTCATTTGCTTGCATCTTGGGTATAGAGACACCCTCCTTCTCTGATTTGCATCAGCATCTTTTTGCAAACTCATGTGGTTAAGATTACAGGGAAATGAGCCATTTAGTCTTGTTGATATCATTCCTGGGGCCGTTTTTGACTGATGATAGTCCATATGGTCCTCAGGAGTGACTTTAAAATAGTCTCTGGAGGTTCAGGGAGAGGGGATGCTTTATTTCAGCCTCTCCTGGAGCCTCCGCAAGAAATTCAGGCGACAGTTCCTTTGCTTGCCCCTAGAAATCCTGGTCTGCCCAGTCTTCTCCAGACTACCCTCTATAGGACCAGGAATGGATATTCAGGCTGGTGCTAGCAACCTCCACTAAATGTATTGAACCCTTCCTGGTCCAGGGAAGGTCAAGCTTGCGGTGGTCTTGAAGTCCCCTTGAATGTTAACTCCAGATGATGGAAAGAGTTAACATTTGATTTAAGTGATACTTTATGAAAAACAGAAAAGAAAGGTTAAAGGAATCTTTTTTTCTTGTTGGAAGAATGGAAAGTTAAGTGGCTTTTTAAATTTAGAGGGTAAATACTCACACCTTGAAGAGCCTAATGTTGCACTGGAATTGTGAGGGCATCTGGTGTGTATTTTGAATGGAAGAGCATTTTGATAGGCATCTGTCTCCAAGAAATGCAGCCTAGGCAGCAAGATGAAGCAAAAACGACATTCTTGGATTGAGAGTTGTGAATTAGGCATAACTTCCATTACAGATAGTGTTCCATAAAGAAGAAAGTGCATGGAGAGATTGTCTAGAAGTTTTCAGAGTATTTGAATGAACTTGAATGTTGAGATGTATTTGAGTAACTGAGGGCTTGACTTTGTGGCAGTGAGCACATACTTCTACAAATAATTGATCACTTCAGTCCAAATTGCATACTGATAGTTTGTAATGCAGCTTAGCTAGGAATGCTCTTAAAGCCTTCTGGTGGCCTTATTCTAATTGGTGCATCCCCTTCTGGAGGCTGCACCTTGACAGGTGCATCCCTTTCTAGAAGCTGCACCCTAAGAGTTAGTTTCACCTTGGTGAGTACATGGAGAGATGTCTGAGGACAGGATCTGGGTCTTTATTTGCTTGTATATCCTTAACACATCCCAAGTTTGTATTTGATGCCTATTAGAAGCTCTGACACCTGAGATTCACCTGCATGGCTGTGTTCCCTTGGTACCTGGCTCAAGGTGAGTTTTACTCCTTGGGTTTAAATGCTCTTCTGTTGGCTTTGTCAGTGATGAGATAGCTCTGGGATTAAGCTGAATCTTGGAACCTCTTTGATTTGTATCACATAAAGAATAGGATGGAGAACTTGAAGTGTTGGATGGAGTCAGGCATAAATTGGCCCAAATGTCTAATTTCAAACAGTTGTAAAAGCATGTCAGTGGCTTAGCTGTGAAGAGAGACTATGAAGACAAGTCACTTTGTATGATGTTTTGGCTTCAAAGTAACAACCAGGTTCATCTGTGTGCTCCATCTGCCAAATGTACCTTGGAGTAGAGGAACCTTAACTTTCTCTTGGTTCTCAAGTTGGCAGCCAGCACTTAATGCTTCTTTCCCCCATTTTGATCATATTCCCCCCACTTGGATTTTAACATAGTTGAAGCAGGTTGGCGGTTTAGGACTTGGGTAGTGGTGTGGAAGGATTGGACCCTAACCTTGATTTAAAGCTTGTCTGGGTCTGTAATGTGTCCTGACAAACTTTTTGGAAATCTGTCAGGGTGAGATTTTGTGAAGAGACCAAGTATCTACTACAACAAAAGGCTAAGCCATGATATATCCCTGCCTTTTTACTGGAGACGCATTTTCTGAGGTTCCTTGGTTGAGATTCCTTGGTAATTCTCAGTATAATGTATCTCCGTTTCTGTGCATTAGCAATGAAGTTGCTGCTGTAGCCCCATGATTAAACATGCTATTACATCACTGGTACAAGATCCCATTCAATGAAATCAGTGCTCCCTTAATTTAGGTCTGTTTAGAGAAAACAAAGAAAATAGTGTAGTTTTTCATTTCTGTAATAGCCTTGGCTTTGGTTTATCCAGTGGTGTTTGTAGACACACGCAGTGTTGTGCCAGAGCCAACTCATTTTCAGCCATTATTACAAATTATGTAAACATAGAAATTTTAAAAAGTAATAAGCATTTAAAACCTCCTCACTTCCTCATTGTTTTACCATGTTTGACTACGTCCTTGCAGTTTTTATGTCCATTGCATGGATAGGGAGGAAAGACTACATAATGGTGTGTTACTGTGCATCTTGTATTTAGCAGCATCAGGAACTTTTTTTTTTTGGAGAGCCAAGTTGTTCAACATTTACCAGCGCAGTGCTGGAAGCATGCACACACACTTACACTGTTATATGTACATGGAAATCCTTTCCATAACCATGCAGACATAGGTGTCAGTTTGTCTGTTTCATACATGAAGAAATGGAGACTCAGAGCATAAGTTACTTGCCCAAAGAACCACGCTCGTGCCGCAACTCTCGCAACTCTCTCTCAACTCTCACAAACTGAAAGTAAGGAAGCAAGCAAGCATAGGGAGTGACAAGGGAAGACAGAAGCTGCACTGGAATAGAAGTAAAAAGCCAAGATCTGAAGGAAGAGCAAGGGGCAGGGATGGGGGAAGGGGTGGGGGAGACGGAGGCATGGACAGAGTGGGGTACAGCCAATGCAAAGGCACAGAGTAGGGTCATGTGTTTCTGAGCACAGCAAGGATGTTTTGGAGGGCTGGAGTGGAGAGAGGGGGAGAATTTAAAGAGGTGAGAAAAATAGGGCTAGATCACTGACCACCTTCATGAAACCACACAAGTGACTTTGCTCTCTTGGACTTAATTTTCTGATCTGTTGTGTGGGTCTCTTCATGCTTGCAGTGTGAATAAACTGATGGTAATATGTGTGAATTCACTGTGTTTACATATAGTTCCCCATTAGTGAAGCTAAGCCACTACCATGCTTGTTATCGGTGCTTTTTCCTTTTGACTTAAAGTCATTCTCTCTTAAAATGATACTTTTCCTGCCATCTTTACAGCAATATGATGAGTGATTTGGAAATACTTAAATATACCCCTTAGAACTAGTACCTAATAGCTTACTTACATCTACATAAAATCCACAGCGCAGTGCAGCTTAAATCCATCTGGGATTACAGGGGCCTATCTTTGGCTGTGGTAGAATCCCAACAGGATGCTGTTGTGACACTTTTCCAATGGCCAGTCACATGGCTCATGCAGTAATAGTAAAAGAAAACAAAACAAAACAATAACAACAAAAAACAACGAAATGAATTCTGTATTTTGAAAATATGGGTCTTCTGATTTTTTACCATTCATTATTCATAAAATAGTTTGCCAAGTCCTCTTATCCGCATGTCGATTTGTAGATATATCTTAGAGTATAGTTAATAAGTTAAGAAAGGTACAACATAATAGGCTTCTGCAGTTTTGGCAAATGTTCTGTTTCTTCTTACATGAGTATGTTCAATTTATCAAAACTGAGCAGGATGTATGTTTGCTTTGTGCACTTTACCGTGTATGTGCTATACTGCCATTTTAAGACCATTTTTCTCAAAATAATGAGTAGGATTTCAACAGAGAGGAAAGTGTGTGCTCTACTGGACCACAAAAGCAAGACACCAAATGAGGTGAGGCTGGAGTTAGCATGGATGTGACCTGCATGTCACAGGGGGATGGATCATTGTACAATATGTAAATGTTCACTGAACACTTATTGTGCCCCAGCTGGAAGACCCTGAGGGCTGAGTACCCTAAAATCATTTACAACCCACATTCCCCTTGCCTACCTTTTTAAATCAAAGTTGGGAAAGCTCAAATACTCAATTTATTAACCTTGCCAGCTAGGCATGGCAATCTGTAAGCTGTTGAAAGGGCATCCAGAAAAGCCTTTTCAAAAGGGGGAGACCCACTAAACATACCCCCCAATCCTTTTGTCTTTTGCCTTCTCTTTTCTTCATCCTGCTGGAATTGGGTGATAGCACCCAGAAGCAGGTCAGCTGTGTTTCAACCATGCCATGACAAGTGTCAGGAAAGAGGCTTGTGTACTCAGAATGGAGGCTGGACAGATAAGAAGAGTGAAGTCCCCTGGGCCAGTTCTCCTCATTGATTGGTCAGTATGACAGGCAGGCTACATGAGTCAGAGATGTGTGGGTCAGTCTATTTTTCGACACTGTCTTTCAGACCTTGAGCCTGCCCAAAAAGTTGCCCTTTGGGAATTTCAACATGTTTATATACAGACGTGCTACTTTTTTGAAGAATTATTTAGGTATTTGTTTTTATATACTGGACATAAGCTTTCAAGCAAGAACACATGATCAAATTAACCTAAGTTTTGTTGACCACCAGCTTTTTCAAAGTTACTGGCAGAAGGTTTTTACTGATTCAAACACTTTTCTCTCCTACTCCTTGGACTCCCACCCCCACCCCACCCCCAAGATGGTAATCTCATGTCCTCTTAGTCTTGGAGTTGTTCTCTCTAGAAGGAAACATTTTCAACATTTCCATAACTGGAGAGAATATTTTATCTTTACTTGGAGACTTGATAATTTACCAAGGATACATACTCAGAGGGAAATGGAAAGACTGGAAAAGAATTTGATAAACTTGGAAAGTTGACAGAACAGATGCTGTGATTTTTTTCAGTTGAGCTAGCACATTTTATCACAGCCATTTTGAAGCTGAACATTGAAATTCTTTGCACACCATCATTTGTCACCAAACTTTTTATTTGTTTGCATTTTGTTGTTATAATTGGACAAGTCATATGTGAGTATACTAAGGCATGGTGATAATTTAAATAATGCAAATATAGTATGTTCATTTGCCAACTTTGAGGAGAAAAATGGATTCAATATGTTTAATAATTATGGATGAATATTTTTATATCCTTTCCTAGAAGACTTGATTAATGTCTGGATTTGCCATGATCATAGGGTACAGATTGGGGGAATGTTTACGGATTTTGATATTTGAAGCTGTAACTTGATATAGGTGTTTTGAGAAGATACAATGTAAGTAAGAGGGAATCTCATATGATTCGAAGAGGTGCTGCAGTTACTGGAAAAGTAGGATCATATTAAAATGAAGAGAATGTTCTTCCCTTGAAACTAAGCTGCATTTAGTTCAATTTAACAAGCATTTGACCAATTTGTTCCCTTTATGTGTCTGTAAAGAGTGAGAGAATTTAGGCAAGTAGGATTGTGAGATGCCAAGCAGTGGTGTGGCTCCAGGTCTTGTGGTTTTCTCCTTGCATTTTGCTTGTGGTCCACTTCCACTTGGCAGAGACTGCCTCTGCTTCCCTCCCTCCTTTCCACCCACCCACCCTAGGGCTCTTGAACTAACACCAAACTTCCTGCAAACCCTGAGCTCAGACCCCACCTCCTCCCACCTGATCTAGGAGTTTGCATCTCCAGATGAGCCTTACATTTTCCAGGGGTATTCAGAGTATTTTTATTTATTTATTTTTATTTTCAGTATTTTTATTTTTTAAGTAATCTCTATACCCAGTGTGAGGCTCAAACCCCAAACTCCAAGATCAAAAATCACATGCTCCATTGACTGAGCCACCAAGGCTCACTGAGAGTGTTTTCTTGCCTCCTCATTCTCAACCCACAAATAGCATCAAGCCTTCCCACCCCTTGGCTTTCCCTTCAAGCAACTGAAAAACCTCAAGTGGTTTTCCTCCAAAACCTCCATATTGAAATGCCCGTGCATTCTCCCGTCCTCTCTTCAGCCTCAGTTGAAGGTTTTTCTCATCCTCCCTTCTTCTAGGTCTCCACTTGGAACCCCATCAATGGCCAAGCTCTCCCTGAAAGTGAGAAACTAGCCCCAAACCCAACAAGACATTTTAAGCCTCCATCCACCAGACTTCTGAAGATTCTCCATTACTTCCTCTTGACTCTCCTCCTCATCATTCCCTTGAGGTTTTCTTCACTTCATGGAGATTTTTTTCTGCCTTTATCTTCAGGCTACCCCCTCTCTCTGTAATTGTGTCCAGCCCTAGGGCTCTCAGTGATCCCCACAATGCCTGTCACCCAGTCTGTGTCTCCCAACTCTGCCCTCTTCCATGAGCACCAAAGCTGCATTTCCAACTTGTGCTAGATGTCTCCACCTGGGTGATATCTTAAAAATACATCCCCAACCAAATTTATTTTTAGCCCTGTCTCATCTTTGAAGTCACTCTCCCATCCCCAATCCTATATCTCCGCAGTGGCAGACCCCAAAGCAAAAATTAAGCTTCTGGGGCACCTGGGTGGCTCAGTTGGTTAAGCATCAGACTCTTGATTTCAGCTCAGGTCATGCTCTCATTGTTCATGGGATCTAGCCCCACTAGATTCTCTCTCTCTGCCCTTCCCCTGCTCATGCAGACATGTGCACTCTGGCTCGCTCTCTGTCTCTCTCTCTCTCAAAATAAATAAACTATTAAAAAATTAAACAAGAGGGGCACCTGGGTGGCTCAGTCGGTTAAGCGTCCGACTTCAGCTCAGGTCATGATCTCGCAGTCCGTGAGTTCGAGCCCCGCGTCAGGCTCTGTGTTGACAGCTCAGAGCCTGGAGCCTGTTTCAGATTCTGTGTCTCCTCTCTCTCTGACCCTCCCCCGTTCATGTTCTGTCTCTCTCTGTCTCAAAAATAAATAAACGTTAAATTTTTTTTTAAATAAAAAAAATTAAACAAGATTCAGTATCATATTATAGAAATATAGCATCAATAATAGTCCTTTTAGGACCTATCAATAATAGTCAGTTGAGCATCCGACTTCGACTCAGGTCATGATCTCACGGTTCTTGAGTTTGAGCCCCAAGTTGGGCTCTGTGCTGACAGCTCAGAGCCTGGAGCCTGCTTCAGATTCTGTGTCTCCCACTATCTCTCTGACTCTCCCCCATTTGCGCGCTCACTCTCTCTCAAAAATAAGTAAACATTTAAAAAAAAGAATAGTCCTTTTAAAGTTTAGACCAGTAAAAATCTTTAGTATCTATATTGTGTTTTCTAAGATTCATGTGGTTGGTTGTGTCATTGTAGATTATTGAGAGGAGAGTAGCATCTGCTATTCAATTTTATTTTTTACCTTTTCATGGGACCTAAATTATGATTTCACTGTAGAATTGTAGTTGATTGATGTACCCCATTTCTTGCCAAAGTCCTACATTATGAATAATTTGATTCATGCGTTGATGGGCAATTGGGATAGTTAGAAGAATTTTACAGATGGGAGATTCTTAGCATGATTAAATCTATTAAGGAAATGAGAGCACTTTTGGCCTTCAGAATCTTCAAAAGCATCATGTTAAATGAGACCCAACCAACAGAATATTTCTAACTCTCTTTCTGACTTAGAGTATTCACATTGTATTGCAATTAAAAATTGAGTCCTAGAGTTCATAAACTTATATTTGATTTAGAGAGTCATATATATACTTTTAACCTGTGAAATAAATATCATTAGTCTCTATTTTAACACAATGTTCTGTAGCATATCCTGATAGGAGAAAACAAAATAGACTCCTTTCCTGAGGGTAAAAATAACTATCTTCTTGAGAGTTAATAGAATCCAAGATATTGATATGGAGAGGTTCTGAGTTTCTGGCACCTTGCTTAGAATTGATAAGAAAGAATTTCAGAATATTACACAATGTGTAGAGGCAGAAATGGAAGAAAGGGTACCTGAGTTCAAACTTCAGGATGGGGGTGGACAAAGCATCTGTGTGAACTTGGAATAACTATAAATATGTATACATGTCTAATGATAGTTTAGTTGATATATTGGTGCCTTTTATGTCAATACTCTAATTTGTCCCATTTTTCAGTTTGGCAAAGAAAAAAGGGGGGGAAATATAAACAACTATGCATACTCTCTAGTTAGCTTTGGAAGCATGGTTGGGGATCTCCTCTGAGACATCTCCTCTGAGATGTGCTAACATCATAGCAGCACACTGTAATTCAATCTCCGATTTATAGTCAGGCTTTCTACTAGACTCAAGTTCCTCTTGAGAGCAGATCCTGTGTTTTCCTTACTGTATCTATAATGCCTGGTGCAAAGTAAGTTCCCAGGGAAGACTTCCTTAATGAATGAATGAGAATGGGAGTCAGAAGTTGACATCTCCAGTAGCTCCCCACTGTCATGCTGCTGTGCGTTTTGTGTAAGAGGTGAGGGAAGATACTCTCAAAGTACTGCCTGCCATCCATATGTCATTGATCCTAAAGTACCTGTTGTTTCATATTTTAACATCCCCAAAATACAGTGAAGGGCATGCCATGGTTTTGTGTGTCCTACCAAGATAATGGTATGATTCACAACTGATGGCATCTGAAATTCAGTGAAAGTACATTGTGTTGAAAGTACATTGTGTTGAAAGTACATTGTGTGAAATTCAGTGAAAGTACATTGTGTTTATCAGGGTATAAAATGAGAACAAGGTAAGAGGCACTGAGTGGGTTGGGTTGGGATAGTGAGGGGGAAGGAAGGTTGCAGTGTTAAGTAGGATGGTCAGGGTGGGCATTATAGAGAAGAGGAGATCTAAGAAAGACTACAAGGAGGTAAGGGAAGGAATATGTGGATATCTGAAAGGAGAATGTTCTAGGGAGAAGGAATATAGTGCAAGGGCATGAGTGTACCTGACTGCCCCACACCTAAGGAACTAAATAGGAGGCAGCTGTGCCTGGAGCAAGGGGGAAGTAGTAGGAGATGAAGTCAGAGATGGAATGAAGGTTGGGGAAGTAGATCTCGCAAGGTTCTGAAGGTCATTGACTTTTGCTCTAGTGACATAAGGGGCCCATGCAGGGTTCTGAGCAGAAATTTGACTTGATTTGAATTTTCTTTGTTAAAAAAACATGTATTCTGTCTGGTGGCCAATAGCAGACTATATAGGGACAAGGGAAGAGACTAAGAGACCTGCCTTGAGTCTCTGACATGGATCTGGGGGAGAGAGGATGGTGGCTCAGGACAGGTGGTGACGACAGTGGAGGATGTGAAAAGTAGTTGGAACCTGGATATTTTATTAAAATGGAGCCGGGCACCCTCTCTTCCTGAGGGAGTAGACACTGGTGTGAGAGAAGGACAGGGTTGAGGACAATGCCAGGGTTCTTGGCACAAGAAACTAAAAGGGAGGACTTGCCCTCACCTCAGTGAGGACAGCTGTGGATAGATGAGTTTGGGAGAAAATATCTGGAATCCAGGTGTGGGCATGTTGAATTTGAGTTAGCCTGATGGCAAGTGATCTGAATAATGTCAATATTGTCCAGCACTGCTGGATATTAGAGTCCCTGTGCTGGGAAAGAGGTCTGGTCTTGATATGCCTTAGTGTAGCATATCCTGATTTAAGCAAATGTATGATAAATGTTGTAACTTACTTGCTCCTTGAAGCCCCACAACAAGCAAAGACAACATCCTCTCAACTTCATTGTCATGATCAGATAGCCTTCTCTGGGGGAGTGGTCACATTTAGACCTGCTCCACAGAAACCTTTCTAAACTTTCTCTTTGCCTTTCTTTACACTTTATTTTAGACAGACTATCCTTTCTCTCCGTGGTAAAGTCATGAAGGATCACTTGTACCTTTCTCCAAGGCCTGCCCACTTTGTTTGTTCAAATCCCAAATTGAATCAGTGACGGGATCTGTTTAGAAATGGGGACAATTAAGACTTAGTGCCCTGCGAAGGTCTTTTCACCTGTTGATGCTATACAGCAGTATTTGTGTCAGTGTTAGTGGTTAACTTAAAAGAAAACTCAAATGGATAGTAGACGGTTTTTCTTAATTGCAGAGCATGCTGTAATAGGCACTGTCCATTTCCTGAAAAAAAGAAAGTCTGAGACCTCTGTCAATAAAAGAAAAATAACCATCAGCATCACAAGAGCCAGGTAAGTAAAGGAACAATGCATTAGGGTTGTGATGATATATGAGAAGATTAAATCATAGTTACTATATGATTATAACCTTTAAAGCACATGATATATGGATGGAACACCAAGGAAGTTAAATCTCTATCTGATTAACATTAAAATGGTTATGGCATATAAAAAGGCTTGTTCAGAGGAAGCTACTATCCAATGCTTGTATGGTTTAAGCTAACAGTCTCCAAGGGGTTATGTGTGAACTAGATGATATAAGGGGTGTGGGAAGAAGATAACTAAGATGTGTAGCTTAGATGTATATTTTAACCTAAATACAGATATTAATCTTTCTAATATTTAAAATATAGATTAGCACTAATAAAATATGGTTCTACTAAAATGTAGATATATTGATGGATAGGACGAATTGTATTTGACTGATGATGTATATAGTATAAATGTCTCAGCATCCTCTAGGACCTGGATAATATTTGCTTTTGGTTGTGAGAATATTATTTTCTATTCAAACTGGAAATAGAGTTAGTAGCAGAATAAATAAACATTGCTTTGAATATCAAAGCTGAAGAAGCATGAAGTGATTTTTCTTATTTTTGGTAAATATTGGCTTAACTTTGTAAATTTCACCCTTTTATATCCTATTTATTTCTCTTTTTATCTATAATTTTCCTGATGTAATTTAGTGTTTCGGGAAAGTGAACAAGAGGTAAAGAGAGTTCTAGAAGGGTTATTAATGTGACTCTTTCATCTGATTTTGTCCCATACTAATAGCAACTCACTAGGAGCTGCCTTTTCCCCATGAGTCTAGAAAATTCATTTTTGGTCCTTTGGCCTCATCTCCAGACTGTGCAGAAAATGTGCCTCATGATAACAGTAGCTAGCTCCATGAGAGATTGTTTTAGAGATGGTGCTCTTAAGAATTGGAAGTCTAGTTTAGTATGTTAAAATGTGAATTTTATCATAGAATATACATATTGGAAATAGATGTCAAATACAAATTCATATATGTATTATTTTATTCAGAATTCAGTTTCTTTGTTATTTGAGCTATTAGTAAAGAGCATAGTTTTAGTTAAGATGCATTGATACATTTGCCCTTTGCTGCTAATTGAAAATAAAGGTCTTTAGCAAATAACCTACTAACAATGCTACTTAAATGTTTAGTTGTAATACTAAAGTGACTTTAAGGGACTGTAATAAATTTCCCCTGAAATGTTAAAGTTTATGTAAATATAATTTTAAAAAATACATAAAGGTGGGCATATATTTCAATATACAAAGGTGGGAAAATATGTAAGGGAGGGACTTTGCATCCCTTCCCCCACCAATGCCAAGTTTTAGAATTGGTAGAATTCTAAAGGAAGGAAGAATTACAATCTATTAATTTAATGCAATACTAACCAAAATGCTAATGTAATTTTGTGAAGTATAAAATCTAATTCCAGAATGTATCTGGGAAAGAAAATGCTCCCAAAACAAAACAAATGAAAAATGTGAAAAAAAGAACAGTAACAAAAGTTTACCTAGCCAGATACCAAAATTTACTATAATAATTTAAAAAGTGAATTATGAGCAAACTTAATTGTATTGCTTAGAGATATGTATATTATATAAAATATGTATGTGTGTGTGTGTGTATATATATGTGTGTGTATATATATATATATATATATATATATATATATACACGTGTAGATTTATATACCTGTGTGTGAATGGTTACCTGAAAGTTCACTTTATGCTGTTCATTACACTGTACATATAAATTGATTGCCCTTTCCTGTGTTATTTTGTATTTCACAATAGGAAAATAATGTGATCTAGAACCAGGAATAGACAAATATCTTGGTGGAAAGAATTGGTAGTTGAGAAATGGACTCCTGTTTATATGAGAATTTAGGTAGCATTTCCATTTAGTTTAGAGAGGGTGAAAAATCAAATAAATGGGACCATGTAGAAAGGTCATCCATGCTTCATTATGTATAGTAAAAGTCAGTTAAAGAACCAAGTGTAATAAAAAAAATAAAAGTATTAAAAAATAAACATTAAAAGTATTAAAAATAACATTGGAGAATTTGTTTGTAATCATGGTAAGTTTGTAATACTCCTGAGGCTTAAGAGATGTTAAGACAAAAAACCCCATATCAATAAATTAAATATTAACCTACTTACAGTTCTTTGGATTAATATTTTAGTTAAAAGTTACAGACTTAAAAATAAATACACATTTTTAGGGGCACCTGGGTGGCTCAGTCAGTTAAGTGTCCAATTTTGGCTCATGTCATTATCACGCAGTTTGAGATTGAGCCCTCCATCAGGCTCTGTGCTGATGGCTCAGAGCCTGGAACCTGCTATGGATTCTGTGTCTCCCATTCTCTCTGCCCCTACCCCTCTTGCACTTTGTCCCTCTCTGTCTCAAAAGTAAATAAACATAAAAAATATTTAAAACACACACACACAATTTTAAAGGAATTTTGCCCAATTAATAAAAGCACTCTCCAGAAATTCCTTCATCTTCATACTCACAGAGCTTCACACAGACCTGTCCTCATACTCAGCCTTCCCAGGCCTTGTTATAATGCAGGAATTACCCTTGCTTCTTGACCCCACAGTTTTTGCTCCAGATTGCACATCCTCAGCTTGGTCATTTTTCCTTTTACACTAGGTTTTTCTCATCACACTATATGCATAAATTGATAGTGCTTATCTCAAAAAAGCAACAAGACCCATCGCTGGCAATGGCCCTCATCTTCCATCCTAGCTTTCTGCCATTTCTTTTGCCCTTTCTCCCTGAGATTTAGGAAGACATATGCATACAGTTCTACTTATTTCTATCCATTTACTCTTGATTTTACTCAAGTAATTCGTTTCCAATTACAGTAACTGATCTTGTCAAGGAAACCAGCTACCTTCGTGTTGTCAAATCCAATGAACACTTTCTTTTACTCCTTCTTTATGTCTCAGGTGAAATATTAAACCCACAGAGATACCTCCCATGTCCACCATACCTAAAGTAGCACTAGCCCCTTTCTACTTCTTTCAACCTTTTGTTTTCTTCCTGGCACATCTTATACTAGGGGCTTATAATGAATGTATCTTTTTTGTCTATTTAATTGCTGTATGACAAACTGTCCCCCAAACAACAAGTGTTTCTCCTCTTATGGTTTCTATGGATCAGGAATTCAGGAGCAACTTCACTGGGTCTCTCATTCATGTTCCTTCATGGGATTATAGTCATAGTATTATTGATTAGGGCTGCAGTCTCTTCTGAAGCTATTGATGGGTTTGGGGGTCAGCTTTTCAGCTTTCTTCTATGGCTGTTGTCAGGAAATCTCCATTCGTTCCTCACCACATAGGCCTGTCTATAGGGCTGCCCAAGTGTTCTCCTCATGGACATCTGCCTTCTCCCTGAGCAAACGAAGGAGGCATGTTGACAAACATTGGTTGAATGAGTAAATGGATGGATATACTACTAGACAGCAAAAATGGAGGTATGGAGTTGTTCAGACCAGGGATGAAATTCTGCCTTCTCCTTTTAGTGGCCCTGAACTTTGAGCATATTAATTTCTATGAGCCTAAGTTTTGTCATGTCACCTGTGTTTTGTTAACACCTATTTTCACAGGAATACTATGAGGATGAACTGAGATTGCATACACAAAGCACTTCCTTGAGAATTCAGTACAAAGTAAGCATTCAAATTTTAGTTTACCTGATTTTCCACTGTCTTGCCATTTTCCCCAACACTCTTAACAATAACCATTTCTCCACTATATGATGTCAGAATTTTAAATGCAACTCTTCTCATGATAAATTACTTAAATGATCAGTATTTGAAGAAAAATTGATTTACATTCCATTGGGGGAGATTTAGCATGAATGTATAATCCCTAGCTATTAGGTCCCCCCCCAAGGGAATTCTAATATGTATATAGGGGGAACAGTTAACAAATGTGTCAGATGGACAGCCAATTTTTCAGTGTAGGAAGACTACCTGCAGTTTAGAGTCGATATTCTGTCTAAAAGAAATGAATGTGATAATACTTGTACCTAAAGGAAAATGAAAGTATTCATCTATAGTTACACCATTTATTCCTATGTGAACTGACAGCAGGGTGAATTTGGAAAATTGTTTAGTGAAGGGCATATGAGGCCATGGGACTCTGTGCATGGAAAGGAGCTGTTCAACAACTTTGATTGAATCCCTAACTGTAACAGACTTCACCCAAGCTGTCCTGAAACTTGATAACATATGAGTGAGTATACTGATGCTGTTCTTTTTTTTTTCTCTCGAAAGAATCCTAGGTGTAATTTATATTAATGAAAGGCACAGGTGTACATTTTATGGTTATATGAGTTTTCACAAATGTATAGATATGTACAATCCACACTCCGATAAGGATAGAACATTGCTGTCACCTTAAAATATTCTTTATGCCCCTTCCCAGTCATGTACCACAACCCCCAAGGTAACCCTTGGTGTGATTTCTGTCATCACTACATTAATAGCCTATTCTAGAAAGTATGTACTGTCACACCTATAACTATACCTTTGAGTTCCATTGTTGTATATTATCCGTAGTTCCTTTCTTTTTTCTTTGAAAAAAGTATCCCAGCATATGGGTATACCACAATTTGTTGATCCACTCATCTGTTTGAACAGTTGCATTGTTTTTGTTTTTTGGCTGTTATGAATAAAGCTTCAATGAACTATTTTGCACATCTTTTCTTTTGGGTAAATACAGAGGAATGGGTAATAAGGTTAGTGTTGAAATTGTTAAGAAACAGCCAAGGCATTATTGAAAGTGGTTTTACCGTTTCATACTCCCACCAGCTGGGTAGGAGCTGTCCAGTTGCTGAACCCTTCTAACATTTGAGGTTGACTGCCATTTCACTTTTAGGTATACATAATCTCTCCTAGTTAGGTTATATGCATACTCCAATTTTCTCCAGTCACAACTTTTGCTTTAGTTTCATAAGAGATTTTGGTCTTTGTTTCCTTCTTCTCCCAAACTCTTCTAGTCAGAAGGGTTCCCACCAGATGATGGTGATGGTCTCCTCCAGGGCACGTCTCTAGCCTGCTGGCACTTCCCAGCAGGAAGTGAAACACCTTGTGAAAACACAGGGTGTTTTAATCTCCTGCAAAATGGGACACCTCAAGCCAAGGTGTTTTCATCACCTGCAAAATGGGACACCGACAATAACCACCTAGTTGTGGTCATGTGAGAATAAAATGATAAAAATTATTGTGAGAATAAAGTACTAAAAGCACTTAACCAAAGGTACCTCAGGGTCCCAACTCTGCTATCTGTTATTATCATGATGGCTGTTAGAATATTAATGTCTCTGTTGTCACTTCTGGTGCCTACTAACTTGGCTCTTTCCCACCTTCTGCCTTTGCTTGCCGCATGCTTTTATTTTCTTTCTTTTTGTTCTCTGTTCCATTTCACATAGTCCATAGCCATATTAACTCAACATGTAATCTTCAGGGTTTGGGGTTTTCTTTTTCACTTATAAGACCAGTTAAGAGAAGTGTGACCTACAGCCAACAAAGGTGGGGGGGAAGTAACATATAATTTACTAGCATAACATGCACTCACTGTCAAATGATTATCATATAGAATTGAAAGAGAAAAAAAGGACAAGCCATGTCTCTTTCTACTGTTGCATGTTGTAGTTCTTTGGGTAAAGCCAGCTCATCTTCTAGACAGATCCTCATGAGTGGCCTTCCATACCTTGTTGAATTCATCACAGCCCCTTTTAATTTTGAAGGGTAATGAATCTAATTTCTCAGCATGTTGACTTCTGTATCTTAGTTTGAGTTTTCCCTGCAGACCTTTGAGGAGACTGTGTAAGGTGTACTGGAGTTTTCTCCACTGAGGGGTGAGAAAGTTGGGATATTTATCAACACTTGCTTATTTGAAGATTGGTCTTGGAGTCAACTCCCTGGCACTTCCAGCTGGCCATACACACAGGCTGAGCACCACCTCCTTGAACCTCCAGCCAAGGGAAGCAGGAGTAACTTGCTAAGTGAGGAAAGTCTCTGCTGGTGCCCCCAGTGTGGGCCCAGGGGATATGCATGGGCACTGACAGCATCTGCTTTCTTACTTCTCAAACACCAATGCATGTTAACCACATTTAGTACAGAGACTAATGTATGAAAAATAATAGTGCTGATTTATTAATATTCAATGAGACTCCTGACCACCAGGAATTCCAAATGTGTGTTCTGACAATGACAGTCTCTTTGTGGTTATATCCTGGTGCGAAGTCAGGTTATCTTCAGAAAGAGATTGGGGCTTTCAGAGCTGGTGATGTGAGCTTCTTGGCTGGTGTCCTTAAGCTCTGTAGACCAATGGCATCCATCCCTGAGCAGGGCTTTTCCTTCATGGGGACAGCCTTGGGCACTCCTGTAAAACACTCAGTCTTGAATCTGATTCTGTTTTTGTCCTTTTACTGTAGACACGTGGCTGACCACTCTCCTCCTCCTGACCGTGCAATTGCTCAGACATAAGCGTGAGGGTTATAATCATAATCCAATTATACCTTCCCCAGGTCACCTTAAATTAGTTCTTAGAGTCACCAGTAATCTCTTAGTCACAGCTCCAGATGGTTTCTCTTCTCCGTGACTTTTGGATTTTTTGTCCTCTCTGTACCAAGGTTACATTTAATTTCAGTTTTGGGGAGATTCTTTAGTGTTACCTCCACCTAGCTTCCTGCTAATATTTTCTTCACAAAATTTGGAGAGTTAGTTAGAAATGCAATCATTTATTTAAAAAAAATCATTGTTGTCTGCTCATGCTTGACACTGCCATAGTGGAAAGAGCTCTGAACTGTGTTAGTTTGAATGCTATAAAAGTAGCAATATCTGACCACTTTTGACCTACAAAATAAGTTTCATATGGGTCTGCTGACATAAAGGCAGTAATTTTCAATGTAAAAACTGAGTTAAGGGGCGCCTGGCTGGCTCAGTCAGTTAAACATCTGACTCCTGATTTCTACTCAGGTCATGATCTCATGGTTCGTGAGTTTGAGCCCTGCATTGGGTTCTGTACTGACAGTATAGGGCCTGCTTTGGATTTTCTCTCTCCCTCTCTCTCTCTTCCCCCTCCTGTTCATGCGTGCACACTCTCTCTGTCTGTCTCTGTCTCTCTCAAAATAACCATGAAAAACAATAAAAAATAAAAACTGAGTCAAGATGTCTGTGTTACTATGATGAGGCTTTTATGTGGCTGTGGCTTCTTGTCTCCCTCCCACCTGTTTGGATCTTACTTCCATGTAAAACGGGTTTGGCTAGAAAAATTCTAAGGAGCTTTCCAACAATAGTAGTCTTTGGTTTTATGAATCTTAAGAGAGGCAGGAAGGCTCCAGGATGTGGGTCACTGCTGTGGCTGCCACAAGAAATCCTGCTTCAGGAATCTTTTTCATATTATATATCTACAGTCTTAGGAAAATGGTCTTTCCAGGTATCTGTTTACTCCTAGTAGTTCTCCCCTCTCCTTTTCTAATGTCTTCCTTACTGGACACTTTTTTCTTGCCCTCAAGACTGCTCTAGTCTGAGCTGTCTGTTCCCATGATAGCCTTAAGCAATAGGAGACTCTGGTGACTTGGCATCCATTGATCCTACCACCTTTACACCATTCCTCACCCCCTTCATGTCCTTTCCCCCTGTTCCAGCTCAGATTCTAGTCTCACCTCCATTATTATAGCTCCTTTCTTGCCTACACGTGGTATACATTTCCCCTTTCTCCTTTTCTCTGCACTTGGCCACATTCTAGCCCTGATTACATTCAACTCTTGACTCACTTGCTGCCTGCACTTGCCCAGCTAAACACAGCTGGAGAAAACCCTACCACTGTGTTGGCTGGTTTCACTTTCCATTCATGACCACAAACCACCCAGGAGCCCTTTGAGCTGCTGGGCATCTGATGATATTTCCTGAATCCATTTGGTCTCTTGTCTTAGGTACCTGTTCCATACCTTCTCTTCTGTCTCATTTCTACTTGTACCTGATATTCTTCTTGTTTCATGAAGAAAAGAGAAACCATCAGAATAGAATGCCCCCTCGCCACCACCATCACACTACCAATTTTGATTCTGCACCTATGGTCTCTGCCTTGTTACCTTTTCTCTGAATGAACTGTTTAGTTCTCCTGCCCGGGCCATAGGGTCAAACCTTCCACTTAGGAAGCAGAGTGCCATCCTTTCTTGCTTGCACTCTCAACTCTTCCTCTCTCCTGAACCATCGGTTTTACCTTTCTGCATCACCCACATTTATGCTTATTTTTTTCCTTTTAAAACATTCTCTAGAATTTCTAGCTATCATCCCCGTTTTTCTATTCCTCTTTAGAACAAAATTCCTCAGTAGAACCATTCACACAGTTCTGCAGTCACATCATTGCATGGTCTCCTAGTTCTGTATTCCACCAGCTACTGCTGATGACTTTGGACCAGTTTCAGTTTTTAAAGAGCTTATCCCTCTAGAAATAATGCATCTTAATACCAGAGGCCAACTCACATGGGGGAATGGCTGGTTTGTGGTTTCAAACAGATGAAAAGAAGATGAAGAGTAGGCATATATTTAGAGAAAAGTGAAACCATTCAATTCCATCACCTTTGTTGAAGCATTTCAGTTTACTCCGTACCTTCAATGTGCTCTCTCTAGCCCACAGCTGAGCTAAAGGCACATTAAGTCTGTCTAACTGGGCTTGAAGGAAAGCTTGGAGACCATTTGTTCTCTTAAATCTCTTTGGTTTGCAATTGTCAGATTCAATTTTGAGGTGAAGAGTTCAGAGCGTCATTGAAAGTTAGGAAAAGGGGAAGAGCTATAGCCCAATCTGATAAATTATGTCAAAGTCTTCACCCTGTAGCGGTTGTAGCAAAGAAGTATTTTTAGTCTGATAGCTGAGGGGTAGAGCATGTCACAGGGACACCATATATTGATGCAGACTGGCCGGGATACAGAGGAATTAGTATACTCTCTGCCTTGTATTTTGATGGCATGCTTTATTCCATGGGCAAACTTTGCAGGTAAGATTGGAAATCTTACATCCACACACTTGGAAATGGGTCTGTTTCAGTGTCCCTGTAGTGATGCCATGGTTCAAGTCACGCCCTGTCTGCCTATCTTTGCATTCATCTAACAAATGGTAATTATGCCACATTTGCTGTGCTGTGCGTCTGATTAGTTAGACATTCAGGCCTAATAAGTTATAGCTCTGTGGTCGTTGGCTTATTTTGAAAATGTTTAAACATTGCAGTTAGAGGGAATTCAGGGAAGGCGTCAGTCTGGAAGGCATAGTTTATTATCTTTTACAATCCTCTTACAAACATGGGGCAATTAGATAGCAAAGCTGGAAATCCACGGACAATGATTAGAACAAAACTAGGTGACAGGCTGTCCCCTTGAATCCCAAGTATAAGTAAGACAGGCCAGACCCCCAGCACCACAAGACCTGCTTGGTATCCATGTGTAGCAGGAAGAAATAAGGGGAAGGAGCAGAGGGACTGAAGGACTACCCAACTGAGACATCTAAAACTAGGCAATAGATACCCGGTGGAAAGTGTAAATGTTGCCTGGAAATGTGTTTCTTCTTTAGTCTTTTTTTTTTTTTTCTTTTTTTAAAGCACTTACTGATTGTCCACATTCTGCCAGGCCCAGTTTCAGATACCAGAGAGGGCATGTCAAACATGATGGAAAAGGTCTATTTTTAGGGTTTTTTAAGTTTTTTTTTTTTTTAATTTTACTTTGAGAGAGCGAGAGAGAGAAAGCAAGCAGAGGAGGGGCAGAGAGAGAGGGAGACATAATCCCAAGCAGGCTCCATGCTGTCAGCCCAAAGTCCCAATGCAGGGCTTGAACTCCCAAACTGGGAGATCATGACCTGAGCCAAAATTAAGAGTTGGAAGCTTAACCAACTGAGCCACACAGGTGCCCCTATTCTTAGGTTTATTTTTATGTGGAGCTTATGTTCCAGAAGAGAAACATATAGACAAAATTTTGGAGACATAGGTGTGCTGAAGAAAATAAAAGGGCAGTGGGAAGGGGCCTTGGGTGTAGAAGTTCTGTTATTACAGAATAAATATAGATTTACAAATTCCATTGAGGGGGTGACATTTGAGTAGACCAATAACTTAGGGGATCCAATTTAATAAAGAGAATGATTAGGAAAACCTTTGCTATGATCTGAATGTTTCTGTCCCCCAAATGTCATATGTTGAAGTCATGATTCCCAACAGTGAGTATTAGGAGACAGGCTTTTGTGAGGTGCTTAAATCATGAGGGTGGCACCCTCATGAATGAGATTAGTGCCTTTATAAAAGGGGTTTCAGAGAGAGCTCTAGTCCCTCCCACCATATGATGGTACAGCGAGAAGGTGAACCAGGAACAGGACCCTCACCAAAACATGACCATGCTGGTGACTTGATCTTAGGCTTCCCATCTGTCAGATCTGTGAGCAATAAACTTGTTTGTATACCACCCAGTCTGTGGTATTTATAGCATCCCTAATAGACTAAGACAGCCTTGTTGTTTATTTGATGCAGTGTTGAAAATTATTCACTTAAATAGGTTAATCATTCTGCTTTGCAATCTTGATACTCAATTTTTTTTCCTTATCGAATACCAAAGGCTGCCTTCATCCAAAATCGGACTGAGTAATTTTGATGACACAACTACCCGAGGCCAAACAAAAATGATATTTATTATTTCCAAAACAAAAGACCCAGAGGGACTTCTAAGATTGGTGCAGTGATTCAACCTTGTCATCAGAGATCCAGCTCTGCTACCCACAGGGTGTTGGTTAAGATGGCGGTCATAGTTCCAGGCATCCAGGTCTCACACAGCCGTATCTTAATAAAAGAAGGAGAAATAAAGTCTGCTCATCTCTTTTCTCTCTTGTAGCTTCTCTTCCTCACCTTTCTCTCTCAAAACAATATTTTATTGAAGTGTATTATACACACAGAGAAGTGTACATATCCTAAGTATACAGCTTGATGTATTTTCACAAACTAAACGCATCTGGTATCTAGCACTCAGATCAAGAAACAATATATAATTAGCACCCAAGAAATCTGTCAGAGCCCCCTTTTCCGTAACTGCCTTCTCCAAGTGTAACTAGTGTAAGTTTAAATTTCTAACACCACAGATTAATTTGCCTGTTTTGAAGTTTAACCTAAATAGAACCACATACTAAGTACTGTCTTGTGTTGGCTTTTTTCACTCATTATGTTTGTGAGGTTCACAGGCATTTTTTGTGTATGGTTGTAAATTGCTTTCATTGCTTGATAGTGCTCTATTGTCCATTCTGTTGATGAGCATTTGAATAGTAAGCAGTTTTGTTGTGAGTAGTGCTGCAGTGAACATTCCAGTACATATCTTTTAGTGATCGTATGCCTGCATTTCTTTTGGGTATACTGTATAACTGTTCCATTTTTAGTAGAGAATTCTTTCTTGATGTTCTATATCCTATTTCCTCTCAAGCTTTATTGGTCAATATTGAGTCATATGCCTATCTCCTGTTTGCAGCAGTCCCTGGGAAAGAAAGTAGTCAGTGATAGGCCATTAAACATTGAACACCAGCTCTCTGCATGAAGATTTGGGAAGTGGGGCTGATCTGTAGTATTTTCCAGTTTGCTTGGTGTAAATACTTCCACTGTGGCCAATTTCTAGGTACCTATGTTACATCAACTGGCTTGCAAAGCAGCTCTCCTAACCTAGTACAGGCTGGATCCAGCATACCACTAACTCTCATTTTTACCATTTAAAGTTGAAGTTTGGCTCTGCCAGAAAAAAAAAAAAAAGGCAGGGGAAGGGTAGAGAAGGTTGTTCTTTATCAAGGATAAATTAATAGAACACCATTCTGTTCCAAAGATTGTTCTTGTAAAATTCTGACTATTGATGAAAACTGGTTTTTAGAGACTGTTAGAATATACTAGATTTATGCTGTGATTATATCCCCAAGTTACAGCAGCTCAATACACAAGTCATTTTTCACTCACACCCTGTCCTCAATAGATGAAGCAACCCTCCAGGGCTGCTGTTCTCAATGCGTAGATTCAGCAGCCTTGGTGGGTCCTGTGTTAGGACTCTTCATTTAAACACTCAGGCTCCATGGCCATTGGAACAAAGGAGAGACGTCAAGGTTATGCATGGATGTGTAGGAGCTTCAGCTCAGAAATGACTTATCACTTCCACTCAGAGGTCATTGGCTAGAACTGGTTACCTGGTCCCTCCACACTGCGAAGGCAGTTGGCAAATGTGGGAGGTCACTTGGGATATTTGACGCACTGTAAATGTCTCTGCCACATAGAGACCATCCACTCAGGGCCATGTGTTTTTGGTTTTGTTTAAGTCTTCTTTTAACTCATTTCTGTTTATTTCCATTCTTGCCTTTATCTGAATTATTTTAGAAAATAACTGACAGCTGTACTCAAAGAATTATCCCCTAGTAATGCATTTTCTCAACAAATAGAAAAGCAGAGAAACTCTTTATTAAACAATAATAGCATCAGTTGTAATGAATATTTTTGATATATGAGTGATGGTCTTTTATGTTGGACTCTGTCTCTTGTATGTATAATGCTTGAAGCATAATACTTTGCAAACACCATAGTAATTAATGTAGGCAAGTCATTAGTGGATGCTAAAACCACTGGGTTAAAGGTTGTTGGGCAAGAGAAATATTCACATAGTCTTAAAACTATCATCCACAGGGGCATCTGGGTGGCTCTGTCAGTTAAGTGTCTGACTTTGGCTCAGGTCAAAGTCGTGAGTTCGAGCCCTATGTTGGGCTCTGTGCTGACAGCTCAGAACACGGAGCCTGCTTCAGATTCTGTGTCTCCCTCTTTCTCTGCCCCTCCCCCACTCACACCCTGTCTCTCCTTAAAAAATAAACATTAAAAAAAAGTATCATCCACAGGTGATTTATTGCCTACAACAGGGAAAGATACCATTAAACTGCGGATATTTGGCAGACATTGCTCTTTCCAACTGATCAAATTTAATACTGTCAATAATGGGACATATTGAAACCATGTACCCTATAAGATGCATTGAGAAAGGATGTAATGTCATCTATGCAGTGTTTATTCCAAAACTTAAGGTAATCATGAGGAAATATATTGGACAAGCCAAATTGAGGATGATTTTTGAAAAAAAAAATTCAGTTATACTCTTCTAAAATGTCAATGACACAAAAGCCGACACGTTGGTATAGATTAAAGGCATCTCAAGAATCTTTGTGATCAAATGCAGTGTGTGGTTCTGGATTGGATTCTGGAAAAGTGAAGCTATAAAGGACATTATTGGGACAAAGTGGAGATTTAGATTATAGACTAAACATTAGATAGTAATAGTGTATCAATGTTAAATTTCCCAAATACGATCAATATATTGTGGTTACATGGGAATATGACTTTGGCCTTAGGAGAAATGTTCTTCTTTTTTTTTTTTTTTAATATATTAAATTTATTGTCAAATTGATTTCCATACAGCACCCAGTGCTCATCCCAAAAGGTGCCCTCCTCAATACCCATCGCCCACCCTCCCCTCCCTCCCACCCCCCATCAACCCTCAGTTTGTTCTCAGTTTTTAACAGTCTCTTATGCTTTGGCTCTCTCCCACTCTAACCTCTTTTTTTTTTTTTCTTCCTTCCCCTCCCCATGGGTTTCTGTTAAGTTTCTCAGGATCCACATAAGAGTGAAACCATATGGTATCTGTCTTTCTCTGTATGGCTTAAGGAGAAATGTTCTTAATACTCATGAGTAAAGTGTCATATATGCAAATAGCTTTCAAATAATTCCCTGGGAAGTATATGTATATATCAATATATGTAAGTATGTTTAATTATGTACACAGCATACAGATATACATAGAGCTAGGGAGATAGAGACAGGGAGAAAAAGCAATGTGGCAAAATGTTAGCCTTTGGCTAATGTAGGTGAAGGCTACATATGCATAAATGTTCTATTCTTGCAACTTTTCTACAGTTTTGAAATTTTTCAGAATAAAAAAATTGAGAAAATGCAATTGATTCCATTTATTCTGCAGTTTTACAACTCAATCCATTCTGTAATATTTTGGCCAAAGTCTTACTGGGATCAACTCCACTGTGTTTAATCTGTATTTGTCTAGTTATCTGGTGAGAATTGAGCTTTAAGAGGAAGGATTCTTAGCAATCAGCGCTCTACCCCGAAGACACGTGGAACAAGGGAAAGATCCCATCCAGAGAAAATCTTATGTGTGTTTGGATTGATACAGCATCATGACTGGACAGGATTAATTTTCTATGAGAAACAATGACTTCAGGAAGAGTAAAACTAGACATAACTTCCCCCTTTATCATTTCTGTCAGTTTAGATCAGCCTATGGTATTACCCAAAACTGGGGGGAAAAATCTTTGTCTAACTCTTGAATAACACTGGTGATACTTGATATGCTTATGTTGTAAGGAAAGCGATTCAGCATAATCTCTGGTGCTAAATGAATAAGCTGTGCTTCTGCAACTGGCCCTGTTATTTTGTGGAAAGAGTATCAATGTTGGTTGAATTGATACAGATGATGAACTTCAAAAAGAAGCTGAACTCAGATAAATATGCATTTTCTCTAAACCATCAAAAACTTGAAATTCTGTGCTGGGAACTTCTGGGAGCATTCTGTGAGAAATAGGCTGATGGATTTCTGGAAGCAACATTGGTACTCATCATGTCTTTTAGGAGTCCAAATCCAAAAGTGAGAACAGCAGATTTGTGTGGGATAGTTTTGCTCAGAATTGAACAACAGTCATTTTTTGGGTTGTTCCCAGGATGATTGTTGATCAAAGTGATCATTAAACCCTCAATACTGGCACTTCTTGTGAATAGCATGGAGAAATAAATGATGAAGTTTTAAGATGTTTTCATTATTTTGTCATTGCCCTAAAAGTCTGGAATGAGCTTTTTAATCTTCTCTTTTTTCTTTAAAAAATTTTTTTTAAATGTTTATTTTGAGAGAGAGAGAGAGAGTGCACACGAGAAAGCGCACAAGTCGGGGAAGAACAGAGAGAGATGGAGACACAGAATCTGAAGCAGGCTCCAGGCTCTGCGCTGTCCGCACAGAGCCCAGTGCAGGGCCCAGACTCGTGAGTGGCGAGATCATGACCTGAGCTGAAGTCAGACACTCAACAGACTGAGCCACCCACTTCTCTTTTTTCTTATTCTTTACTTTTGTCTTTACTTTTCTTTTCTTTCTTTTTTTGTTTCTACTTTTTGAAACACATTTTTAAAAAAAATATTATTTGTGGTAAATAGGGCTCACAGGGCTGGAATGCTGTGGCTGCCACAGCTTTTCATAAAGCCACACAGCAAGGGCATCCACACTGTTTGATTTAATTACACATATTTAAATACCTTTCACTACAAGCCCAGGATAAAATGAGGTAGGGGCATACCCCTCAGTAGAGTAGCAGTTTATCCCGATGTGAAGTTGTGCACTTACCTAAAAGTTTTATTGACTAAATGGCTCATAGGTGGATGTTGAATAGAGAATGATGTGGTTGTTTCCATAATTTGGCTATTGTTGAAAGTGCTGCTATAAATATGGGGGAGGGGAAAGAAAAAAAAAGTTAGAGAGGGAGGGAGCCAAACCATAAGAGATTCTTAAAAACTGAGAACAAACTGAGGGTTGATGGGGGGTGGGAGGGAGGGAAGGGTGGGTGATGGGCATTGAGGAGGGCACCTGTTGGGATGAGCACTGGGTGTTGTATGGAAACCAATTTGATGATAAATTTCATATTAAAAAAAAAAAGAGGATGACATGGTTGGTATACATTGTGACCTGAATGTAACCTTAGGTGCAAAGCTTGAAATAGTCTCTTGAAGTTTTGTAAGATCCTCTTCTCCAGGATCCAACATTCTGTCACCAGGCAACATTGTCTTCCTGCCTCCAGGGAGTCATTCCCAGGTGTATTTGAGTAAACGTGGTAACAGCACTCCTTGTGGGCTGCACAAAAGACACCTGCGTGGGACTGGAGGTACCTCCCTTCTGGACATTGTTCACTGGGTATGGTCTACACTCAGGGTGCAGCTTTGTGCAGAACAGGTACTCAAATGGAGGTCCATGTGCTGGTGGCATCATCGTCACCTGGGGGCTTGTTTGAGATGCTAGCTCTGGGCCCCACCTACTGACTCAGAATCCTTGGGAGTGGAGCTCAGGAATGTGTTTTTTTTTAAATTAATTTATTATTATTATTATTATTATTATTATTATTATTATTATTATTATTTAATGCTTGTTTTGAGAGAGAGAGAGAGAGAGAGAAAGTGTGTGCGCACAAGCATGAGTGGGGGAGGGGCAGAGAGAGAGAGGCAGGAAAGCCCAATGTGGGGCTTGAACTCACAAACTGTGAGATCATGACCTGAGCCGAAGTCAGCTACTCAACCGACTGAGCCACCCAGGCGCCCCAGGAATGTGTGTTTCCACAAGCTCTCCTGGATAATTCCATGAAGTCTAACAACCTTAGATTTCCATTAGGTGTGAGATGACAATCAAACATACAGCTTTACACTTCTCTGAAGATAATCTTGATCATTTTTTTTACCCTGCAAGTAAAAGTTGTTTCCCAAAACGCAAATGAGTAAACACTTATGTATAAGATATGATAAGAAGTAGATTGTTACAAATGGAAATGCGCTACAAAGTCATTTCCTTAAAACATGGCATTATTAGATGCTTAGCAGTGAAAAGAACAATAGAGGCAAAGCTAGATTTCGCAACATCTAGGGGAACTGTCATACACCAGATTTTTTAAAATTTTATTTCCTTGTAACATTGTAGGACACAATGTTAAGCGTTATCTTCCTCATTGGAATTTTTCTTATAATGGATACTTGCTTTCTCATTAAAAGTTCTTAAGGAGCTAAGCAAAGATTACATTAGTGTGTAACTCCTCAAGGGACTGTTGTGTCTGGAATCACAAAGGGTTCAGTCCCTTTTAGAAAGCAGGCTTTGAACTAAACTCAGTCCTGGAACCTGTTCCTATGTTGATAAAAGCTTCGCTGCCTTTCTCTTTCTTTTCCTTAGACATGGCCTCTGGGCAAGAGTCAAAGCAGACAGTTCATGGATAAGTGAGCCTCTGGACTGGACTGAGGCATTTCTTGTCCTTACCGCGGTGGAGATTTCTCCTGCATGGACAGAACACATTTTCTTTTGATAAACTGCTATGTTGTTTCTAGTTTGCCCAAATTCAGTAGTGAGCTGGTAAATGTTAGCAACCTGCTGTGCTGGGGTTGGGGAGGTAGTTTGTAGCATTGGCTGATTTTTGTGATGCTAATACTCCCACTGTGGCCAATTTCAGGCTAACCAACGTGATGTCACTGGAGTGGAGCTGGGACAACCGGCTGTCACTGTCCCATGCCAGCTGGCCTCAGCATACCACTGCCCAAAGTACATCCTTCCCAGCACTCTGAGATTGAAGAAGGTGGGAATTGAGCTAGCCCTTGGAGGACATGGGTGGGAGCGGGGAGATCACTTTTGGTTCACAGGCTTGGCATGTGGGGAGGGAGACAGATCTCTGGTTTTCAGTAGGTGAGAAAATACATTGCTGTATTTGAGCCAACTGCTTTCCATGCTAATGTACTGGCCCCTGTGTTGGGGAGCTTTAAAATGTTAAAATGTTGGATTCTAGGGTGGCTGTGGCAAAAAAAAAAAGTTGGATTCTGTGTTTTTGTTAATATGATGAGTTACCACAAAGCATAAGGCTGGGCAGGACCTCACACGGCAGATTTTCAGATAAATGACGTAGCAATCACCCTTTTTCCCAGCCAAGGCTGCAGCAAGAGCAAAAGCCATATGTGAGTACAGTTCTTCATTGTTCTAGAAGGCTGTTAAAAGCATACATTTGCTCTTGTAGGAGAGAATAAAAGAGCCTGAAATCCAAATAAGACTAGGAAATAGCTTCCAGGGGCAACATAATTTCTGAAGCAAACTCCTCCTCCTCAGAGAATCATGTTCATACACCAAGAACAGCAAATGTGCACATTTACTTTTGTCAGTACCTGAGCAACCAAGGTATTTGGAGAGAAGGGGAAAGGTATTCAAGTAAACGTTTAAAAACAGAGCAGCATGAAGGAAATCAGTAGAACTGGGGATAAGAATTCTCTTAGAAGTCCTGGAATGTGGAAGGTTTGTTTCATATGTTTACACAGTTCTTGAAATAGGGTCATTTTATGAGGGGAGAAAGTGATGAGGCACCTGATCTACAGATTCAAATCCATGTTGAAGTATGACAAAACCCTCTGTTGAATCTCAGAATCTCTGAACTTTGGTATCTCTTCCAAAAAGTCAGAACTTCGCAAACAGAATCAAAGAGGGCAGAGCATAAAATCTTAATGAGTGGATTGGTGGAATCCAATAACATATCTAGAAGGAAGACAACTCCATATTAGATTTGGTGACATTTAATGTTTATGTTTTTATTTTATATTCACATATTTTAATCCCATCTTGGATAAGGCAGAGCAATAAGTTTGATGAGCAGGAGAAGAATATCACCACACTTTTGTGTTAATGAGTTAAGTTTATGAAGAGTTGAAATGGAACTGTTTGGCAGATTAAAAGGTGTAGAGTGTGTCTAGAAGGTTTGTTTTTTCTGTATTGTAATTTGGGTTCCACCAGATGCAGACCTTGAGAGTGGATTCTAATACAAGTATAATTTCTTGGAAGGAATCCCAGGAAATATCTGGGTGAGTAGGAGTGATGGAAGTGAAAGAAGTCAGTGAAGAGTATATTATCGAGTAAGCTGCCCTTAGGGGAACCTGGTACTCAATCCTGCTGGAGAATTTCAGGAAACAGGGATTGTCCTAAACAAAAAGGCAAGAAAATGGGTGTATTTATTAATCTCACTTTCTGCCATTGGTTGAAGGTGGCTTCTGAGGTCATTAACTATTTGAAATTACTGTCTTGCTTTAGCCTGATAGATGCCCTCTGGGAAGTAAGGGGTTTGTGGTAAGGAGTCTTCACTGTGCAGAGGCAGGACATTCCTTAGTGCATCACTGTCCGAAAAAGTTTAATGCGAGCCACTAATGTCATGTACCTGTGTAATTTAGGGTTTTTTAAGAGCCAGTTGAGTAATAAAAAGACCCAGGTGAAATTAATCGATGTATCTTTTTAAAAAATTTTTTTTAGTGTTTATTTATTTTTGAGACAGAGAGAGACAGAGCATGAACGGGGGAGGGTCAGAGAGAGAGGGAGACACAGAATCTGAAGCAGGCTCCAGACTCTGAGCTGTCAGCACAGAGCCCGACGCGGGGCTTGAACTCACGGACCGTGAGATCATGACCTGAGCCAAAGTCGGACACTTAACCGACTGAGCCACCCAGGCATCCCAATAGATGTATCTTTTATTAAAATTGTTTTTAACTTTGAGAGAGACAGAGATAGCATGAATGGGGGAGGAATAGAGAGATGGGGAGAGAGAGAGAATCCCAAGCAGGCTCCACACTGTCAGTGCAGAGTCCGACGGGGGGGCTCAAATTCAGGAAACTCTGAGACCATGACCTGAGCCAAAACCGAGAGATACTTGGCCAACTGAGCCACCTAGGTGCCCTTTAATATATCTTTTAGACTAGTACATCCAAAACCTTATTTCTACCTGTGGACAACAAAAATTATTGAGCTATTTTACTTTTTTGCCCCAGGGTTTTGAAATTTGGTGTGCATTTTCCATTGATGGCATTTCTTATATCTCAACCCACACTACCCACTTTTCAAGTGCTCTGTAGCCACATGGGGCCAGTGGCTACTGTATTGAGCAGTACAGTTCTCGGGGAAAGGACCAGTGTTTGACTTACTGTTAACTGCATTTGGGGGGCATGTGTCCGTTATACTTGGAGTCACCTCCCAAATTAATTCTACCCAGTACACTGGGGAACCAAATACGCAAATTCCATTTTTGGCTCAACTGAGGCTCTACTTTCTCAATTAGATTATGTTCCTTGGATTTCTCAAGATATAAAACCCAGGAATTGCAGGCTTCTGCTTATGTTACAGAAGTATTGTGATCTATTGACATTTTGAAGGCTTTAGCATTTTTAATGTCTTTGAAAACATATGTCTGCTGTCTCCATTAATAGATCAGTGTAGTTTTACTAGTAAAAATTAGGTGCTCATTTATCTTTTGCTTTCTCCCTCTACCTGCCAAATACTGATAGAGCACCTTCGTTGGGCCATGCACAGTTGAGGCCCTCTGACCCTTCAGGAAAGAGACAGACTCTACCTCCATGGTGTTCACAGTTTGGTGGGGGAAGACCCAGTAAACAGAACACCATATAAACAAGTTACATGAAGAACAGGGTCATTTAAAAAAATAATTTATTACTTTAGAATGGCTTAAGGCTCACAGCAAAATTAAAAGGAAAGTACAGAGATGTCCATGTACCTTCTATCCCCACACATGCACAACTGCCCCATCAAATCACCCACCAGAGTGTGTATTTATTACAGTTGGTGAACCTGCATGGACACATTATCATCCAAAGTCCATAGCTGACATTAAGAGGAAGAGGTTTTAGCAAATGGTTTTTGCAGGGTGTTACTCCGCTTTCTCTTGATCAAATGCCATGTGTAAAACTCAGCATGTATAAAAATAAACAAGTTGGATAGTGGGTATTCAAAATCTTCTTAAAAGAGTATTTCTCACTTTTCAGAACTTGTCACCTAAGGGTTCCTTTTACTTAGAGCCTTGATTTAGATTTGTTAATGTACAGGGGACCTTTAGGGACTTTACTGTAAAATGCGTTGCAGTAACTCTGGTTAGGAAGATATTCACACTGCCATATTTTGCCTTTCCTGGTGCCTAATTTATGGGAATTAAGCATCTTGCTTTCCCAGGGCTGTCAGATGCTGAATCACTGTGCCATCTTCGTGGCGTAAACTTTGTAGGCCTTTGAAAAGTAGCTGCCAGCAGGGCAGGTCAAAGACTTTACATTTCCATATTTCCAGATGAACCCTAGGAGGTATTTGAGTTGCTAATGTGAGCGAGGCTATGGTTTTCTCTATTAATTAAGGTTGTTTTATTCATTGGGTGAAATGTGAAAACATTTAATAATTTAAAGATGATGTTTTCAAGCATAATCAACTTTTGAGGTTGGAGACGCCAAAGAAAAAAATGTTAACTCTAAGCATTGGCACTTGGAAAGATTTTACTGCAGCTGATTACATATGCAGGGTATTTCTGGAGTTATGCTAGGAAGATTCTTTCAGTAGGATTTAACTGGCTGAGTATAATAGAGTGTTTTATTACATAATAATTGCCTTTAATGGGTGTGGGCATTTCATTTGGCTATTGGAATCATGCTAATGTATTTCTAATTGAAAAGATTACATTTACTTTTAAACATTTTTAACACATCAGATTGGGTCAGTGGATTCAGTATTGAGGATCATACATTTTGTTCTCATAGATCTCATTTTCTAGGGTGTATGGCTTTCTGAAGCTTCTTTAAGTCATTTCCCAGTAGACAAACGTAGCTATTGGGTTGCTTTCTATACATCTTCTTTCTTAATTTGTCACTGGTTGTGAGCAAAATAGAAAAGGACGCTGGCTATCTTAAGCAAAAAAAAAAAGACTTCCTGGAAAGAGTGGGATTAAGAGAGTTGATAGAAGCCTTGAGCCTCAAACTTTGCAAAGAGGCAGGAGCCGAGGGGTGCCATAGGGGTGGCTTAGGTTGGAGTTTCTAGAAGCAGAGCCTGAGATGAAGATTCTTGTACAAATGACTTAGGGAATGCTCTCTGAAGAAAACTGTAAGGGAGTGAGGGAAACAGAAAAGGGCCTGAGAAGGTGTCGAGAGGAAAAAAATGAAGGTTCAGGTGAAGTGTAGCCTGAGCTGGCTTCCAGAGGGAGCTCTGGAGCTCATCAGAGAATAGTTCCAACTTGTGGCATAGTGCCAGCTTCTTGTGCTCCTGTATCAGTCAGTCACTGGCTATAGATTGCCTCTAGATGGAGCATAACCTCCCAGGCAATGATGTCTTGGTGAAGTGGTTATCTAGGGAGAGTAGAAACAGATCTAGAGTATTTGCCAATTTCCACGGTGTAAATACTCCCACCACGGCTTCTTTCAGGCTACCAGTGTGAAGTTACTGAATGTACACTTGCGGGGAATGTGAGCTGTAGCTTGCACAATAAGCTCTTGTGAGCTAGTATGAGCTGGATGCAGCAGATCACTGTTCCCAGGTATCTCTTGGAGAAGGGCTAGCTGTGTGGTGAGGGCAAGTCTTTGGAGAAAGGGGCAATTATAAGCTGTTAGCAGCCAGCACTCACAGCAGCTGGGGATAGGCACACTAGCCCGCTAAAGATCTGAGAAAGATCTAGAGGCTGATACAACATGGGGAACATGGAGAGCCTCACACAGCAGGAACAGGAAGGTCAGCGAGCAGGCCCCTGTTGCTGCTTTCACTGCCTCTTTAGTGATCCAGTCCCTCCCATTGCATTGCTCACTGAAAATGCAAAATCTTGAAAGAAGGTATAAATTGGTCTGCCCAAGGCACATGTCCCCTCTGGTTGTACCAGGAAAGTATGAGGAAAGGTGTAGTCCACTGTCCTTCAGTAGTAGAAGGGAAGCATTAACTTCCTGTAAGACCAGACAAGACTTGGAGGAATGATGATTCCCAGAGAGGAGGCTGGGGGAACTCTTCTTGGTGGGCATTGGAGGCTGTGTAGCATCAATGGAAGTTTTTACTACGTATGGAGTAGAGGTTGGCATAATTGTAACAAAAGGAACTAACATACCATTTTTTTACTGAATGCCAATTCTCATTTGCTGGCAACTGTTTTAGCTAGTCCATATATGGTGGCAGAAATCGTTGGTTGCCTGCTTCCCTAGTAAACCTTTCTCTTAAACTTCCTCCTTGATGGCAGAATCCTACTCTCTTTAAAGAAGCTAAAAAATGCCACATAGTGACTTTGCCAGCATCCTTGGCACAGAGGGCATAGCCATATGACCCAATTCTGACCATTGGGTCCTGAGTAGAAGTCTTCAGGGAGTGAACCTTCTGAGAAACATTTTTCCCTTATGTGATAGATGGGTAAAGGGAAACCCCCAACACCTTTTCTTCCTGCTTTGCATGAAGTCATGTGAGAACACAGTGCTTAGAACTGTGGTAGCCATCTTGTGATGAGTGGAAAGCCAAGAAAAGCACAGAAAATCTGACTGGTAACCCTGATGTCGTTCTGGTAGATGAACTCGGAAGCCACCCATTTTTGTTGACATTACTACATGAGATTTTACATATTCTTATTATTTATTCTACTTTTATTTGGAGGTTCAGTTATGATATTTTATGTTATTTTACAGTATCCTGTGAGGAATATATTCTTATTTTCATTTCACATGGGGGAAACTGAGGCAAAAATCATTAAATAACTTGACCGGGGTATGAGAAGAATGCAAACTTTTATGTCTGACTCCAGGATCTGCGATCTTTCTCTATACCAGACTACTTTCTTAAATATTAACACTTTCCACTATGTCCAGTATGATACAGACCTCTGTTCATTCTTCTTTTATTTTATTTTTATTTTTTAAAATTTACATCCAAATTAGTTAGCATATAGTGCAACAATGATTTCAGGAGTAGATTCCTTAGTGCCTCTTACCCACTTAGCCCATCCCCCCTCCCACAACCCCTCCCGTAACCCTCAGTTTGTTCTCCATATTTATGAGTCTCTTCCGTTTTGTCCCCCTCCCTGTTTTTATATTATTTTTGTTTCCCTTCCCTTATGTTCATCTGTTTTGTCTCTTAAAGTCCTCATATGAGTGAAGTCATATGATATTTGTCTTTCTCTGACTAATTTCACTTAGCATAATACCCTCTAGTTCCATCCACGTAGTTGCAAATGGCAAGATTTCATTCTTTTTGGTTGCTGAGTTATACTCCATTGTATATATATATACCACATCTTCTTTATCCATTCATTCATCGGTGGACATTTGGGCTCTTTCCATACTTTGGCTGTTGTCGATAGTGCTGCTATAAACATGGGGGTGCATGTGTCCCTTCGAAACAGCACACCTGTATCCCATGGATAAATGCCTAGTAGTGTAATTGTTGGGTTGCAGGGTAGTTCTATTTTTAGTTTTTGAGGAACCTCCATACTGTTTTCCAGAGTGGCTGCACCAGCTTGCATTCCCAACCTCTGTTCATTCTTTTTCCTGCATTGTCCTTACCGGCCTCCCTGCTGGCTATACATTGAAACCTGAGTTCTCAAGAAAGCAGTCTTGTAGAACTATCAGGCTAAAGGTGAGGATCACATCTCTATAGGAAGAAAGCCATCTCTGACAATAGAGAAACAACCTGTGAATATCAAATTCCATTAGAATAGCTCCAAACAAGATCGTGAGCAGCCACTTCCAACTGGGGCCCGGGTCATCTGTGATCTGCACAGAGAAGGCGTACTTCACGGAGGAGAGTTTCCGGTTTTAGGGTGGGGAGGCCTTAACCGCTCAGTACTTCTTAGAATTCATGGTTAAAACGAAAGGAGTACTGGTACGTGATGGGAAAGCTCTCACTTACAGAAATAACAGTACTCCAGAATGTCAAACTACTCATACTCCGTGATGCCAGCCTTCTCAATTTTTTTTGTACCGAATGCTAAAACCATAACTGCTACCATTTCTTCTTTGAGTTTTGCTCTTGGTTATGTCTTCATTGCAGACTTAAAGTTTTCCCTTTTCCATTTCTATGGTAGTCCTGATTATTTAGTCCCTCTGAGCACATACCCAAATGTGGTATTTAAAAAATAGATAACATTTTGGTGATAGGACAGTTGTTAACATAAAAATGAAAAGACATTAGAGAAAGCATTGTCAGGTGTGTGATACAAACATCTTTGGCTAGAACTTGAGTCACGCAGAGAAAGTATCCAAAGATGGTGTGTGTGTGTGTGTGTGTGTGTGTGTGTGTGTGTGTGCGCGCGCGCGCGCTTTTTTTACTCCCCACCAGCTGATCTTTCAGTACCCCTCCCACCCTACACACCTTAGGTTATGACATGGCTCCTTTTTTTTTAAATCACCTCCACTTTTTCTGCCTTCAGGAAAGTTAATAAAAATCTAACTTATCCTTAATCCATTTTTGTTCATTTTACTTGAATTGATGGTGGGATTAAACAGAGACAATATTCTGAGACTTCGAGATGTAACTAGATAATTTCCTTGGTAACTGTGTTGCATCCCACATGAATTATTGGTAGAAAAGATCAAAGACTAAGCATATCTATTTTCTAGGCAGTATGCTGGGTGGACCATGGTGAGGGAACCTAAAAAATGGAGTCCTTCTCTTCTTACACAGTATCAGAGATGGGGTGGTCCTCAATCCTATATTCTCTTTTTGTAAGTAAGTAAATTGTAGGGCAGAGGATAAAGTAACCTTGGACACAAGGGCACATTACAGTCCAAATGCTCACCTCTCTTGTCCTTCCCTGAGCCCTCTTCCACAATAGTCTACAGGTGAATGCCTATTTGGGACCATGTTTTTAAAAAGCCTTGTCAAATCATGAAAAGTATGGAATGCTCTCCATGAAATTTTTCATTGGGAATTGTCTTTATGGAGTATCAACTTTTCATGAAATGATAGGGTTAGGAGAAGCAGATAAGTTTGGGTATGTGTGCATATGTAAAATGTCCTTACTTGGTAAATTGAGAAGTGGATAACTCTGTTAATTGACACCTAGAATTAAAAAACACTCTGCGAAATGTGATAACAAGTAAACTCCTGAATTCTTACCTGGTATTATTAGTTAATATGAACTTTAAAGAATAGGAATTTATCATATCTTTCCCAGCTGGTCATATATCTTAATATAAACCCACCCTTCAGTGATACATATATGCTTGAGTAACATGGCCTTTCTCTGATTATAATAAATACTACCTTAGGGCTGCCTATAGAATAAGAAAACGTAAGCAAACTTCCTGGAATAGGGTGCTGCACTTGTATAAATTACATAGTGTAAACCTTATACTTGATTCTTAGCTTTCCCATTTAACAGTAGGTTTTTGCTGTGTAACACACAATACCTCAAAATTTAGTGATTTGAAACAACAAGCTTTTATTTTGCTCATTGGTCTTCAGATTTTCTGGATAGCTATGCAGATCTAGGCTGGACCTGGCTGTGCTTAGCTGGTTGGCTTGTGTGGGGGGTCAGGTGGAGATCAGTGTGGGTTTGGCCGGTCCAGGGTGCCCTCTGCCGGGGTGTTGGCATGCCTAGGGCCTTTTTCCAAGTAGTCTTTCATATTCCAGAAGACTGGTCTGAGTGCATTTTCATGGGAATAACAGGGTTCTAGAAGAGAGTAGAAGCTACAAAGCTTCTTGAAACCCAGCCTTAGAACTGGCTGAGGTGTTGCCTCTGCCATGTCCAAGTGTTGACTCCCGGGGCAGAGAAGCAGACTCGGCCTCCAGCAGGAGGAGGTGCAAGGTCCTATTACAACAGGATGGAGGATGGGTAGCGATGTTTGCAGTCTGCTGCATGCTGCTTCTGCATGTTGAATAGGTCATTTTACCTATTCTGTCACTAAAATATTTTTAATAAAATTCATCTGTCTCTCACCACTACTGATCCAAGCAGCTATCTCGCCCGGTTGACCACAGTAACTCCCTGACATCTCTCCCTACTTCCACTTTGGACTGTCTCTAATCTGGTTTCCACACAGCAGGAATGGTGACTTTTTAAAAATATAAATCAATTCTTGTCTCTTGTCACTCTTAGAATAAATCTGCACTGCCTCCCATGGTCAGAAATGTCCTACCATGATCTGACTTCCATCTGGCTGCACCCTTACCTGCCTTCTATGAAGTCCTGGAGCATATCATGCCCCTTCCATCTCAGGGACTTTGTAATTGCTGGACCCTCTCCCTGGTATGTTCCTTCTGTACCTTTCATAGGACTTCTTTCTTCATATAACCACATCTCCTTGAGGGTGCTTCCTTAACCACTTGGCTCAAATAGGACTTTTTCAATTACTTTCCACCATAGTGCTTTGTGCACTTCCTTATTAATACTCTTTGGTTTGTTAACTTACATGTGTATTGCTTCTCTGTTTCACCAAAATGTGTGCTTCATGAAGTCAAAGAAAGTATCTGATTATATACATCATTGCATAGTAGACCACTTATTAAATGTTCATTGATTCCCAGGGTGCCTGAGTGGCTCAGTCGGTTGAGCATCCAACTCTTGATTTCAGCTAAGGTCATGATCCCAGGCTTATGGGATCAAGCTCCATATTGGGCTCCATGCTGAGCATATAGCCTGCTTGAGGTTCATTCATTCATTCATTCCTCTCTCTCTCTCTCTCTCTCTCTCTCTCTCTCTGTCTCTGTCTCTCTCTGTCTCTCTCTGTCTCTCTCTCTGTCTCTCTGTCTCCTCCTATGCCCCTCTCCTCTGCTCATGCTCTCTCTCTCTCTCAAAAAAATCAAAAATAAATGTTCATTGATTCCCTACAGAGCAGACCCCTCCATAAAAGTTGTATTAAATAACAAAGTTAAAGAATACTTGCAACCTTCGTTTTAAAACATGTTTTATTTTCCAGATTTTCATGGCAATATACTCAGTTACACATCATAAATATTGGATAATAACTAATGATCTTTTATTATGGAAATGGAGTTGGGATGGTCCAAAGAATGACAAGTGGATGTATCTGATGCTGCATCTATAGAGATGATACTTAGAGAAGAAATGTATCACTACCTTGCTTAATATGACACAAGTAAACATTTTCAAAGAGGAGTCTTCCAGATAAAGGCCTCTGTATGCAGAGCCTTGTTTCCCAAATGGAGAAGAGAAGTCTCTGAAATTGAATTTTATTCGTGCTTCAGAGAGAAATGAAATCTCTCCATCATGAAAAATGAGTATCAGGTGCTTCTGATTTCCTTTTATCAGCTGTTAATCAGAAGCGATGAAGAGAGAGATGAGCTAATGAAGAAGCCAGCCGTTGGACAGGGGTTGTGTTGCAGGAGGGTTTGTGACTGTTAATTAGATGATGGCCTTGGGAAATACATTGTGAGACGGGGAGGTGGAGAAGGAAGAGTGTATTGCACAGCCTCCCCCTAGGTGGATCCCATCTCAAAGAGTTTATGCTGAAATGGTTTGAGTTGCAAAAATGACATTTTGAGCAAGAAACATCTGTTTGAAAGATGCTAGAGACGTTTTTGTTTTTATAGGTCCTCTCTACCTTAGTAATGATTCATATAGATACATTAGTAATTATTCATATCCTCTTTTAGCATGAATAGTTTGGAAACATGTTGCAATGTACATTGGTAACTCGGGAAGGCTGCCAAGGACCCACAGTCCCTTTTCTAGCTGCGAGAATTGCCTCCTTTTAGAGTCTGTAGATGCTTTTCCCCAGCCTCCTTTGCAGCTAGGGTACAGGTATGTGGCCTGGGTTTGGGTTTGAGGGATCAGATAAACATGCCCTAGACTGGGATGAAAGAGCGGGAAAGAATCCATTTTATTGGTAGAGAAAGTGACAGTTAGGACCCTAGGGCCAGGAGGAACAGTGACCAGTGCAGATGCTGGTGGCATTGCAAATCATGTGACAACACCTGTCTGTCCTCACTGGGCAGATTGGAGTGGAATTGTAGCCATGGTCCATGTTGGCCTCCTTTGCCTCTCCCTGGTTCGTTCTTCAGCCTTCTCAGCAATGCTGCATTGTTTCTTACTATTCTTTCAATAAACTCTTTTACTCTTTTTGTTGCTTACATATAAGAGCCGTGACTGGCTCCCTCCAATTAATAATGCTTACAAGGCAATGAGTAGTTCTATTTCATTAAATATGTTGTCCCTTGTTGGTGTGGCCCAGTACCAGCCACATAATGAAAATTTTATTTAGGAGGATTTCGAGGTTTTGTGTCATTGGTTTCCAAATTCTTTTATTAAATCATAATCATTTTAAATTAGAGCACTTTAAGTCAATGCCACGCTTCATTCTGTTTAAAAAGATGTCACTTTTTTCTTAGAATAGTTTGATTAAGTAGAATTAGTCTATTTAACAATTTTCTGTGGAGTCTGATCATTCTCATGTTATGTTTTAGGAGGTATCCGGGAGGCAAGCATTTGCTGCTTCCACCAAGAGAATAATTCCCCTTGGTAGAAAGTTTGAGCAGAAACTGATAAAGATAAATATATTAAATAGTTGAAGATTTATGTGGCTCAACAACTATTTGTTGAAAGTATTTTATTGGATACTCACTAACTGCCAGGAATTATGAAGCACTAGAGAGTCACAAAAGAATCATGTTTGAGTAATTCCTCTTTAGGAAATAGCCCTCAAGAGTTTATAGTCTAAGGCAACCGTACTCAAAGTATGGTCCATGCACCTGTGCCATTGCACACCATTACTGGTCAAACCACGAGATCAGGAATTTGTGCCAGAACAGAAATGATTCAGTACACTGTTTAGTCCAGCTGGTGTTTTCATTGTAGAAGATTTTCTTGGAGGAAACAGTGACTTGAGTTATATCCTTATGCAAGTTCCTTGTCACCAATCATCAAAACAAGTTTGTATATCAGCTACTCTGAGTAGCAGTAATTGAGGGGATAATAAATATTACAAAAAGCAAGAGCAACGGGGCACCTGGGTGGTTTAGTTGGTTAAGCATCCAACTTGGTCTCAGGGCATGATCACTCAGTTCACAGGTTCGAGCCCCGCATCGGGCTTTGAGCTGTCAGAGCCTGGAGCCTGTTGGATTTTGTGTCTCCTCCTTTCTCTGACTCTCTGCCACTTGTGTTCTCTCTCTCTCTCAAAAATAAATAAAAATTTTTAAAAAATTAAAAATAAAGAGCAGCTAGTGATACATCAACCTGTGGAACAGCAAAATATGACCTCACGTTAACATTCACTTCAAAACAAATTAGTACTTAAAGGCCTTGTTTTCCTCTTCCTGCCATAAGTGAACTTTGGACAGGAGCTAAATACAAATCACTACTCTGGATTTTGTTGGGTTTACAAAAACATCTAAGGTAAATGTGGTCATCAGGATTTTCCAACCTCATAAGTGGGGAAGGGTATCAGAATAATTGTATATGTTCAAATACCAGACATGGTGAGTGCTCAGGGTTGTTTTTAATAAGAATTATAGCTCATTAGAAAGCTCTGTCTGTATAGTATCTTAAATGAATATTGAGTAAGTTGACTTAATGTTTTTATCGTGTGTGTGTGTGTGTGTGTGTGTGTGTGTGTGTGAGAGAGAGAGAGAGAGAGAGAGAGAGAGAGAGAGAGAGAGAGAGAATTGGTAGCTTTCAGTAGATCTTTAAAAAACTACTTGCCCCTTGGGGCGCCTGGGTGGCGCAGTCAGTTAAGCGTCCGACTTCAGCCAGGTCACGATCTCGCGGTCCGGGAGTTCGAGCCCCGCGTCGGGCTCTGGGCTGATGGCTCAGAGCCTGGAGCCTGTTTCCGATTCTGTGTCTCCCTCTCTCTCTGCCCCTCCCCCATTCATGCTCTGTCTCTCTCTGTCCCAAAAATAAATAAACGTTGAAAAAAAATTAAAAAAAAAAACTACTTGCCCCTGAAAGAGAATTAAGAGTATTTATAAATAAAAAACAATGATAATAATAAAGTAGGACATTGGCTTTTTTGTTGTAGCTAAAGGGTTGTTTTCTAATGTTTATCCATCATTCATTCACAGAAGGCACCAGATATAAAAACCAAAAATGTTTTTGATCACCATTAATAGAGACAGCCAAAATTCACCTGTGGTATTATACTGGAGGTCAGAAGAGAGGAAATGTACACCTGAAACTAATGTAACATTGTGTGTTAACTATACTTCAAGGAAAAAAAAGAGTAGTCATGTTTGGAGAATACGGGCAAGGGACAGGGTACAAGAGAAAGTTTGAGGTGATGAATGTTCTAAGCTTGTGCTGTCCAATATGGCAACCACTAACCACTATGGCTGGTTAAATGTAAATTAATTAAATAAAATTTAAAAAGTGAAATAAAATAAATACAGTTAAAAATTTCTCAGTTGCACTAGCCACATTTGATGTGCTCAGTGACATGGTGGCCAATAGCTAATGAATGGGGCAGAAATAGTTATATTTCTTTACAGAAACTTTCCATTCACTGAAGAAAGTCCTGTTGGACCACGCTGTGTTAGACCTTGGTATGGGTTGTTGCTTGGGTGTACAAATATTGAACATCAGTATTCATTGAGTCTTATACTTAAGACTTCTGCCTTTTACTGTAGTAAGTTATATGTCAATGTAAAAAGTATATATAGAAGAAAATAGAGATTTGGCTCTTTTTCAGTTCAACTCAAGGGATATCTGTGCCATTCTTGGATCCTGACAAGTCTGGGCAGGGACTTAGTTGATATACAGAAAATGCATTATCAAGACCTGCCCCACAGGTACCCTCCATGGAGCCAGGTGGCCCTCTAAGGAGCAGGTGTCAGCGGTGTAAAGGGCAGGGTAAAGCCTGCCTCAGATCCACCAGCCTAAAAGGGAGAGCCTGGGACACCTTAGGAGTGATAACAGTCTTTGGAAGATCATTTCCAGAAAAGACGTTACTCTCTGCATGGGAAATGGGAAAGTTGTGGAAACACTTTTTATTAATGTTGGACTTGCTCTTAGCCATTTTAAAACCTTGCTTATTTGATACCAGACATTCTTTTCATCACTTGTGATGGGGGCTAGTGCTGGGGCAAAAATTAGTGAGAAAATAATATATTCCATTAAGTTAGACTCCCAATTTCTTTTATCTTGTGGTTTTTACAATGACACTTCCTCCTTTTATTTTCCTTCTCAGAGTTTGAGGATTTCAGCAGCATTAACTCCTCTGTCCTTCATTCATTTAAAATCTTATTACTCAAGATGTAGTCTGGGAGGAGCGGCAGCACTGGTATCACCTGGAGTTTGGTAAAATGCAGATTATTGGGCTCTGCCCCAGACCTGAAAGCTAGAGCCTGTATCTCAAAAGGAGATTCTTTTGCACCTTGTCACTCTAGAGGAAGCATTGTGTAGGAGTCTGAAATTAATGGTGAAAATAATACGACGCTCCCAGAATAGCACATTAACAACACTAATAAATTAGGTTGATTGTTTGGTAGTACATTAGTCAAGACAAGTTGTAGATATTAACTATCTAGTGTCCGCTAAATTTCACAACTGTAAAAGGTGGTTTCCTTTTTGTGGGATTTCTCACAAACTGAGTCACCAGTGTTGCAGTCCATTTTCTAACAGGCATGTGAGATGTCAAATGTATTTTATATATTAAAAGTGAAAATTGCTTTTTGATGTAGTGTCACTCACAGTGAAAAATGACATATAAAAAGATAAGTGCACCATTTTAAGCCTTGGACTAAGGCAATTTAATAAGATGGCAGTTTAATAAGAAATAAGTGGGTACTGACAGCTTTCAATTAATCTCTGAAGTGGAAAGAAGAAAAGGAATGAATAACCCCAAGTGTCAGATAATTAATTTTACTTATAGTTAGCTTTGTAATGTATGTTCTGCTTACCTTTGACTAGGGATGACTTCATTCCAAATCACATGCTGAGGACATACTCTGAAAACCTGACCTGAGAGGAACAAAGCTTCCTCAGGTTGGAAAGTTTCCTCTCTTTCCGCGCCCCCATTTACCTGCTATTGAAACTTCCTCAGCAGCTCACATCATAGGCACGATGCACGTTCCCCCAAGAGGCCTCACCTGGTAGCCAGAATGAGCTGATTTTGCGTAGATCACAAACGTGGAAAGCAAAACTCATTATTGACCTGGAAACAAAACCAGAACTGATGCAAAATGTTGTGGGTGTGCCAACTGCTGAATCCAAAGGCAAGATCAAGACAGGTCCCCATCACCATGGAGATAACTTTGAACTTGTCTGGGGAACACCATTCAAGACTGTCATCCCACCACACACCTGTCCCAAGGGTGAAAGAGTTCTGCTGGGGTGTTGCCTGTCATCAGGGAGATAGTCAAAATGGTCTCCCAGTCTTGTGTTCAGTCCATAATCCGCCTAACTATCCATCTAGTCACCTAGCATGAACTTGATTTTTCCCCCCAAACTCTTAATTTGTTAATGTTTTAATTTTTTATCCATTCATTGGATATATTTCAAATGCCCATGAAGAGCTGTGTACTGAGAATGCCAATGTCGTCAGAGCAGTCTTTGCTCATAATGAGCTTACCTGGTCTAGCCCCTACACAGTCTAGGTCTCCTATTAGGAGCACAGGCCAAAATTGCCAGTTAAGTGAACTAATAACAGAAATGATTTGTCTTAGAGGAAACCATATTGCTTTCTCGGGTTTTTCTATTTTAGGAACTGTTTGAGGGCATCTTCAGGGTATGTATTATTAGTTTCCTGTGACTGCTGCAATCAGTTACCACAAACTTGTTGGCTGGAAACAGTAGAAATCTGTTCTTTCACAGTTTGGAAGGCCAGAAGTCTGAAATCAGTATCATGGGGACAAAATTGAGGTACCAGCAGGGGCATACTCCATCCTGAGGTTCTGGAGGGGGATTTGTCCCTTGCCACTTCTATTTTCTGGTGGCTGCTAGCCCTCTTTGACTTGTGCCCACATCACTCCAGTCTTCAAGTCTCTCTTTCCAAGAGGGCTTCTCCTTTTTGTGTCTAATCTCCCTCCTCCCCCTTGATAAGAATACAAGTCATGGCGAATTCAGGATAATCTCCCCATCTTAAAACCTTTAACTCAATGACCTCTGATAATTTCTCAGCCTTCCACAGACTTCAGGGAATTAGGGCATTTCTGTTTAAAATGTTGTTTATTGGGGGCAGGGGGCACCTGGGTGGCTTAGTCAGTTAAGCATCTGACTTGTGATTTCGGCTTAGGTCACGATCTCAGGGTTCATGGAATGAAGTCAAGTGTCTGGCTGTGCCCTGACAGCACAGAACCTGCTTGGGATTCTCCCTCTCCCTCTCCCTCTCCCTCTCCCTCTCCCTCTCCCTCTCCCTCTCCCTCTCCCTCTCCCTCTCCCTCTCCCTCTCCCTCTCCCTCTCCCTCTCCCTCTCCCTCTCCCTCTCCCTGTCCCTGTCCCTCTCCCTGTCCCTCCACTTTGTTCATGTGGGCTCACTGTCTTTCTCTCTCTTTCAAAGACAAAAACAAAAATTTAACATTTTAAATGTTGTTTATTGAAGAATAGATACTGTGTCTAGCATGTTCTTCCACAAAGGATCGTAGATCTTACCCAACATCAAGCGTTACTAATAAGAATAGGAGCAGAACATAAACCCAATCTCGGCCTCCAGCTGTCTGTAACCTCTGACACACCTTCCTAAAACTCTGTTTTGATGTCCTGGGATACATTTTGGTTTAGGAGTAACTGATAATGTGACCTAAAAGTGTGATACAAGTTAGTTCAGGTGAAGCCATTTAGCTTTAGGGCTTCTCAGTTTTTTATACTTGATTAGTTACATGGGTAGAGAGCCTTTATGAGTTACCTTTCCCCAGAAGGCTGTATCCTATCAATCCAAAAATTCTGGGTTAGTTTTTTGAAGCACTCAAGGCAAACCTGGAATGACCTGTTAAAACCCTAGATCGGAAATTCTGGGTTATCTTCCTGCTGGTAATTTCCAGCACAGTTATTACAAGAAGTTTTAGTTTTGTCAAGTCAACACTTCCTGGGGTAAGGGGTGGGAGGAACATCCTAGGGAGGGAGAGAAGGAGGGAGAAGTGATAGACCCACAGTGAGTTCTCTTTTTACCCACACATGAATTATGTTTTAGATGCAGAGGATATTCACTTTCGGAACGTAACCTATTTGGAGACCAAGTATTGTAAATAAATACATAAAATTATTTTCTTAGGTCCATCCTGAAATGACTTCACTAGTGTGTGTTTTCTATGACAGGCGTATAGTGCACACAGCAGGAATGAATGGGAACTATGTAAGAGCAAGGGATGTGGGCGTAATGTGTGCTGTTTGAACAGAACTTGGTATATTTGCTTATACTCACGATGCCTCAGGGACTTCTGCTAAGAGAATGATCATCAGTGTGTGTAATTTATTTATGGGATATTTAGATGCCTTCATTGCGTGAGATTAAAAACAATTAAAAACCTACTTCCATCTGATGAATGAAGGAATGACTGGGATAAAGTAATGGAGCTCCTATTTTTGTTTATGGGCAGATCTACTTTAGTTTCAGCTAACCTTGGTTATGGAGACAATAATAGAAGTAAGATGATTCTCTTTCACTTTGATTTTGGCTTTTGCATGGAAGAAACACTGTGTATTTGGCACCTGATATTTACAGTGCCATCTGTCTATTGGTTTTCTTGCTGTGAAGATTCACAGTAATGTGTGGGGGTGTGGGGAGGAAGTCATTATCAGAATTTTTTCTAAGAAGGTCAACCCTGTGTGGCATCTGAATGCCCTTGGGCAGTGAGGGTTGGAGAACACGTTGCTTTATTCGGCTTTCCTTGCTCTCTGCCTTAGGATGACCTGATCATTGTAAGACCACTGCTGGCCTCCACCTTCTCTTTATATCTTGTTATGGAAGCATTTAAAGGAAGGGAAGAAGGGCAAGATCTCTGAGTAGCCATGTTCAGTTTTGGGCTGACATTTTTCAAAGTCCTACTTTCAGGAGAGGAAAAAGGATGTTTTTCTCTGCTGGATCATTGGGATCCTACATAGTGTTTCTTGAAAAAGTTGGTATCTCAGAGATTCTGAGTCAGACCTCAAGAGACTCCCCCCACCCCCAGCCAGGTCTTAACTAGTTGCCTTAAAGCCCCCCCCCCCCCAAACAAAGACCTTTGCCCTTAGCAACTGTGCTCATGATAGACCCTGACATTTTGTAGAGCACCTTAGGGTTTTAATTGCATTTTTATGGATATTAGCACATTTTCTCCTGGAATAACCCTCTAAAGTAGTCTGGGCAGGAATTAATCTTCAATTTATGGATGAGAAAATGGAAGCTAGGAGAGGTGAAAGACCTTGCCCAAAGTCATGTCATTCTTAATCAACAGAATGGAGGCTAGAGGAACTTAATCCAAAAGTCTTATTGTTAACCATGATAGACATATTCATGTTCCTTCAGGGGCCTTGTGGATTAACATAGTCGAGTGAGATTGGGTGGGGAGAAAAAGTGGTGGGGTCATGGGTGATCTAAAGTAGTGTGAACAATTCTACAAGGTATTGTATTGTCAGTCTTAATTGCTTCTGTCTTCCTCTATTTCCCATCTGCAGTATTGGACATTTGTCACTCCTGTTTTTTCGACTTTGCAGGCAGTGTGAACATACGTGATGGTTATCCAGGAGGGGACCTTGCATAAATAAGTTTGACTAGAAACAGATTGCTGGTAGTGTTGGGCAATATAGTATGTGATAGGTATGTTTAAGGTGACAAGGAAAAGGTTTTGACAGGTGATCCCAAGACCTCCTGTTGGTTCAGTTGCGGAAATCTGAGCTGTAGGATCTGAGAGGCCATCTAGTTAAACTCTCATTTTCAAGCATTTCAGAGTATGTGAGTGTTAGAGCAATTTTCTACTACCCCAGTAATGCCTCATGACAAACACAGAGGCTCAGTAGCATAGTGTAATAAATGTTCATTGCTCATGGGTCTTCAATGAGCCAAGGGTCAGCTATATCGCCTTGATGATCGTGGCTGGCTGTTGGCTGATCTAGGTGGACCTCAGCTGGACAGAGGGAGGCAACTCAGCTCTCCAGGCACATTTTCAAGATGGGGGCTGTTGTGCTGCCAGAGCACAGGTGGGACCTGACACGTTCACTCAGGACCTTGCCTTGGAGTAGTAAACTGTTACTCTGTTGGACAAAGCAAGTTATCTGGGTGGAGGAATATACCTCACCTTTTTTGGAAACAGCTCCAAAATCAAATGCTAAACAGTATGGGTACAAGAAGGGTAATTACTGAATAATGGAATCATTACTACATCTGTCAGTCCCAGTTACCTAACAGTTTAGGAATAGAAATAGGACAGAACCAGGCCTTTGCCCCACCCCCACACTAGTTCCTTTCACTTCATTTCCAGAGAATCCCAGTTTGTCTTAGATATGCCCCTCCACCCCAAATAAACCCCGGGTATTTAGAGCCTTCCATTTGCTGCCAGGCTCCCTTCTAATTCCCCAGTTGTGCTGTGGCCTTGTTCTCTGCCAACAGTCCCCCTAATCCCTGCCACGGTATTAACTCTAAATTAAGGTATTCACTGATAAAGTCCATTGGTGGCTCCAACACTTTTACCACCAAAGAACATTGATAATTTCTTGTTCCTATAGGCTCCATGTTTGGAAATTGCTTTGTACCAGAGTTCTTAATAATTATTTTTCCCTTTAAAAATATGAAGTGTATGCAACTGCCAAGTAGGGCTTCTGGTTGGCATGAGATACTAGACTGAGCAAAAGCTAGACAGAAATAAAGACTGTCAGTGGTTCAGTTAGCTTAGACCTGCATTGAATGGGTCAGTGCCAAAGTGTGGTTAGGCCTTTTGGTTTTCATTTCTATCTTCACTGACTGCAATTTGAGAGTTACAGTGACAAGATATGCTTCTATCTTGGGCATTTTCTTATAACTGGACCTCTCTGAAGATAAAAGATCCTTCCCTTCTGTCAGTCACTCAGTTTGGGGATTTCTCAAATGAGTCCTGGAAGATTGAGACTGAATAATCAATATTTTTAAAATAATCACAAAAGTCATTAATCTGTCCTCTGATAAGTTGAAGCAGAGGCACGGGTTCATTTTGTCCTGGGTAAAGACAGTTTAAAAATACAGAGAAAGGGTAGGATAAATTAAAAAGACTGTTCTTTTGGGAAGCCAACTTAGTTCATGTATTTCTGAATTTAAATTCAACTTGCATAATATGCTAAGGGAGGTTTCAGAAGTTTTAGTGATTGCAGTTTACTGCTGTACTTCACGTGCATGAATTGTGTTCCAAATGCATGCAAGTTTCCTTTTATCTCTATCACGGGGAAGGTCAAATATGGAGATCATTTTATGCAGCTGGAATACTTGACTCTTTGTATGACTGTAGCCAAGTAGAGAAGTCAATGAGCACTTTGAAAATGGTTGCCAGCTGTGATTAAAAAAACAAAAAAACAAAAAAATGACCTTGTGTGGATCCAACATGAGGATGAAGAATTTTTCAGTGTGGTGTGGCATCATGATATTTGAAGAAGTTTGCATGTATTGCAGAATATTGCAAACACGGGATAAAGTACCTGAGGCATTTGTGAGAGGGAGAGTAATCCTTGTATGCTTTTGAAAATTTATCACTCCTTAATTACAATACAGGACTTAGAAAAGGGCTGATTGAACTTTCTGCTTTGATGGGAATGTTTTACTTTAATTTTTCCCCCAAAACATGCTTCTCCATTGTATAACATATTGAAGGTTATCATATTTTAACTCAGAGAAGCAGAAATTTTGTCTTTTAAGATTATGAGCTGAGTAAGGTACAAATTTGGCATGATGGAACATACAATAGGGGAATAATGGCTTCTCTCTTTCTACAACTGCATAGTCTCTCCTGTATCATGTCTGTGACCATGTAAACATCATCCTTTTCAAATTTACTAATATAGTTGACCCTTAAACAAAAATATTAAGTGTATAGGTCCATTTATATGCAGATTTTTTGATAAATACTGTTAAAGTATTTTCTTTATTTTCCAACATTCTCTTAGCTCTACCTTACTTCATGGTAAGAATATAGTATATATAAATATAACATACAAAATATGAGTTCTTTGTTATCAGTCAACATAGTTGTTTAAGGGTCATCATAACTATGTAAGGTACATCATATCCATTCTTTTTTCATTGCAATGCAATCAATCAATCTTTCCTCTGTGGTGGTGATCTTAACATAAACATAGCACGTCATTTCACATATTTGTTCACGATAGGCTAGTTCCTTGTACAATCCAAAGGCAAGGACATGTACTTACATTTTACATTCTTAACTGTATTTCAGATTTAACCTGATTTCTTAGGAGCATTATATATTTCTTTTGAATTATACCAAATACATAGGAAGAGATTACTTTTTATCTCTACCTATATCATTTACTATATGGGCATTCACATAACATGTTAGCTGTACCAAATTGGGAATCATCCCAGGGTTTGAACTTTGAGTAATGCCACGTGATCTTCAAAGAGGTAACTTATCTCTGGCACAAAATAGAGTACCATCTAAAATCACTTGCAAGACAGTCTATTATTGTTGGTTTTCTGAATGATGGCAAGGTTTTGTATCTGCACTGATAGTATAGTAGACATTAACCTTACAAGGTTATCAAGCTTATGTGTATGACTAGTACAATTGAGGAACTAAATACTCCCTAAAACAAACAAACAAACAAACAAACAAAACAAATCCAGCTTTATTGAGGTATAACTGATATACACATAACTGCCCCTACCTAAAGTATACAATTTGATATATGTTGACATATGTATACAAACATGAAACTATCAGCATGATTAGGGCAGTGAACATTTCTATCACTCCAGAAGTTTTCTTGTGGCCTTTTTCAGTCTCTTATTTCCCTCTCTATCCACCCCCACATCTGTGCCCAGGCAACCACAGATCTTACTGCTGTCACAAGGTATTAGGTTGCATTTCTTAGAGGTTTATATGAATGAAATCATGTAATATGTATATTTTTTTGGTCTGGCTTCTTGCATCATTATTCTGAGATTCATCCACATTGTAGCACATATCAAGAGTTTATTCCATTTTATTGTTAAGCAGTAGTCTCTAGGATGTATATACCACAAGTGGTTCATACATTTCCCTATTGATGGACATTTGGGTTGTTACCAGGTTGTGTTGTGTTGTGTTGTGTTTTGTTTTGTTATTACCAATAATATTGCTATGAACATGCATGCACAAGCCTTTGTATGGACATGTGCTTTGATTTCTCTTGAGTTAACTACCTGAGCATGAAATGTCTGGAGTATAATAGTGAACATATGTTTAACACTTTAATTTCCAAAATGTTCTCCAAAGTATTTACAACATTTTTCATTCACCAAGGAATGTGTGAGAGTCCCAGTTCTTCAGCATCCTTATCAAGACTTGGCATGCTTAATCTTCTAATTATATCACTTCTAGTGATAATGTAGTTGTACCACATTGTGTTTCTATTTTATATTTTCCTAATGACTAATGCTATTGAACATATTTTCACGTGAATGTGTATCAGTGTGCAGTATATTCAGGTAGTCTGTTCAAGTCTCTTGCCCATTTTTTAATTGGATTGATTTTTTAAAGATTATAAAAGTGTGAAGGATCCTGAGAAACTTAACAGGAACCCATGGGGGAGGGGAAGGAAAAAAAAAAAAAAAGAGGTTAGAGTGGGAGAGAGCCAAAGCATAAGAGACTGTTAAAAACTGAGAACAAACTGAGGGTTGATGGGGGGTGGGAGGGAGGGGAGGGTGGGTGATGGGTATTAAGGAGGGCACCTTTTGGGATGAGCACTGGGTGTTGTATGGAAACCAATTTGTCAATAAATTTCATATATTAAAAAAAATGTGAAGGATATTTACACATTCTCACTACAAGTCCTTTATCAGATTTATGATTTTAAAGTAGGTTTCTCAGTCTTTGGCTTGCGTTTTCATTCTTTTAACAGTATCCTTTGAAGAATAAAAGTACTTAAGTTTGATGAAGCTTAATGTTTTAAAATTCTTTTATGACTTATGCCTTTCATGTTGTGTCTAAGAAATCTTTTCTTACTTGTGACCACTAAGATGATCTGTGTTTTATGTAGGTCTGTGATCCAGTCTCATTTATCTTTTTGTGTGGTGATAAGTACGATTGAGGTTCATATTTTTGCAAATGGATATGCAGTTGTTGTAATACCATTTGTTGAAAATGCTTTCTCTACTGCATTGCCTTTCCATCTTTGCTATAAATCAGTAGTCCATATATCTGTGGTTCTATTTCTAGACTCTATTCTGTCCATCGATCTGTTTGTCTCTATTTCAGTACTACACTGTCTTGATTATTTGTCCAACTGTTATTTTTCAACCTTGTTTTGGCTATTCTAAATTGTTTGACTTTCAATATGAATGTTAGAATCAATTTGTCGTTTTCTATAAAAAGATTGCCTCCTGGGACTCTGATTGTCATTGTATTTAATCTGTAGTTCAAATTGGGGAGAACTGGTCTCTTAACAATATTAGGACTTGAGACTTAAGAGCAAAGTGTGTTTCTCTATTTATTTAGGTCTTTAATTTTTCTCATTTATCTTTTATAGCTTACAGTGTAGTTTTGTCATGTTAATAGCTTTTTGTAGTATTTCATAGCTTTTAAGGATATTTTAAATGGCATTTAAAATTTTCAGTTTCCATTATTTGTTGCTAGTACATAGACATACAATATATTTTAATATATTGGTCTGGTATTCTTCAATCTTGAGAAATTACTGTATATTCTGTAGCTTTTCTGTAGATTCCACTAGACCATTTTTATGAATAAAGAAGGTTTTACTTCTTATTTTCCAATACAGATGCCTTTTGTTTTCTTGCCTTATTCCCCTAACTAAATTCTCCAGAGCAATGTTGAGTAGATGTCTTTTATCCTGTTCTTTACTTTAGGGGAAAAAACAGTCCTCTTACTATTAAATATGGTAATAACTCAGTTTTTCATAAATGCCCTTTATCAAGTTAGATAGTTCCCTTGTATTTCAAATTTCCTGAGATTTTTCATCAGGAATGGATGTTGGATTTTGTTAATGCTTTTTATTCATCTATTGAGAATAGAGTCTTTTCGCTTAATAATGTATGAATTATGTTAATTTTTTAATATAAATCAACCTTGATTTTCTGAAAAAAAATCCCATTTGGTCATGATGTATTTTCTGTTTTATATACTGTTGGATTCACTGCTAGATTTTTTATTATAATTTGCACATCTGCGTTCATGATGGTTATTGGTATGTAGTTGTCTTTTATTATAAAGTATCCTTTTGGTTTTGGTAACAGGGTGATATTTGCTTAATACAATTAGTTATAAGGGGTTCCTTCATTTTAATTTTCTGGAAAAGTTTGTGTAGAGTTGGTATTATTTAAGTGATTGAAAAAGTTCACCAGTAAAGTTCTCTAGGCCCAGAATTTTCTTTGATGGGAGGTTTTAAATTCTAAAGCCAATTTCTCTAATAGATATGGTATTGTTATTCAGTGAGCTTTGGTAGTCTGTGTCTTTTATGGAATTTGTTCTTTCACCCAAGTTCACAAACAAATTTATTGTCATAAAGTTTACAACATTTTTTATTATACTTTTAATATTTGTACAATCTGTAGTGATGCCCTATCATTCTTGATATTGGTAAATAAAAAATCACAATTGATAAATCATGTCACCTTTCTTTTTCCTGATAAGTTTCACTATCAGTTTTATCAGCCTTCTTAAAAACCAGGTTTATGTTTTTATTGTGATTTTTATTATTTACTCTCTTCTACTTTGGGTTTAATTGTTATTCTTTACGTGGTTTTGTTAAGGTGGAAGCTGAGATTGTTGATTTGATCTTTCTCATGTTACTTTATAGTTTAGTGCTGTATGATGTCCCTTAGGTACTATTTTCATGGTATTCTACTATATTTAAACATATATTTAAAATTTTTTTGCTTCTGAATACTTGCTAATTTCTGTTTTGATTTCTTCTTTGATTCATGATTTATTTATAATTGTGTTATTTAGTCTCCAAATACTTGGGAATTTTCCAGAGATTTTTTTGTTACTGTTTCCTAATTCCATTATAGTCAGATAGCATACTTGATATCAATTTTTTTTGTGAGTCCTTTGTACTGAATCCTTTTAAACTAATTGAAACTAATTTTATGGCCAAGAATATAGCCTATCTTGATAAGTTTTCTATGTGTTTTTGTCAAGAATGTTTTTGTGCTGTTGCTGGTTTAAGTAGTCTATAAAATGTTAATTAGGTCAAATTGGTTGTTCGTGTTATTCAGGTCCTCTGTAGCCTTTCTGAGATTCTTTTATGGAGATAGCACTGAGTCTCTAACAATAACTGTAGATTTGTGTATTTCTCCTAGTAGTTCTATCAGCTTTTGCTACGTGTATTTCAAAACTGTTTTTAGATGTACAAACATTGAGTATTGTTAGGTCTGGATGAATTTTTCCTTTTATTGTTACAATATGACCAATTTTATTCTTGGCAATATTCTTTGCTCTGAAATCAACTTTCTAGGGCATTAATACAGCACTCTAGCTTTCTTTTGATTTGTTTTAGCATATATTTTTCTATTCTTCACATTTATTTATTTATCTGTAAAATGTGTTTCTTGTAGGAAGCATATGGTTGGGTCTTGCTTTTTATCCAATCTGACATCTCTGCCTTTTAATGGAGTGTTTAGACTATTACATTTAATGTGGTTATTGATATCGTTAAGTTTAAGTCTGATGTCTCTTGCTATTTCTTTCTTTTTGTCCCATGTGTTTGCCTCGGGGTTTTTATTTTGGGGGGGTGGTGGGGAATGAATGTGGTTCTCAGAATATCATTATTTCACTTTCAGTTGTGTAACACATTTTTTTAGACAGAATTCTAGATTGACATTTTTTCTTTTACTACTTATAAGATTTGATTCCACAGTTGTCTTGAGTATGTTATTTTTGATGAGAAATAGGTCATCCTTATCTTAATTTCTCTGTACATAAATGTCTTTTTTCCTCCCAGCTTCTGCTAAGGTTTTTTAATCACTGTGAGCAGTAAAGTATGATGTGTCTTGGTGTAGTTTTTTTCACATATTGTGTGTGTGTGTGTGTGTGTGTGTGTGTGTGTGTTTGGGTTTTTTTGAGGTTTTGAATCTGTGGATATATAGTTTTTCCCTCTTCCTCTCCTCTCCTTCCCTCCCTCTCTCTCATTTTCTGGTATTTCCTGTTGAAAACTCCAGCTGCTTTTGTCTCTTTGGTCTCACAGCTCAGGGAGTCTGCTGATCCTCTCTTGGGTTCACCTGTACCCCAGCCTGGAAGCTTACTCTTGGGCCTTAGTTTTCTGATGTGAAAAAAATCAAAGTATCTAGAACCAATTGGTATGGTTGTTCCAAAGAATGAGATTGTATATATAAAGCACAGAGGTAACAGGAACTCAATGAATATAAATTCTTTTATATAGTATTGTATATTGCATATATTGTTCTTAAGAGTAATTTTGAGAAATGGCAGTTCACTCACCACTCTGAAGTCAGCCCACAAGGAAGGCTGTTTCTCCCATTCATTCTTCCATGGCTCTTGGATCCAATAGCATCTTCGTTCACCAGCTTGCTTGCCCACCAGTATGGTCATCTCTACTCTTCTTTCATTTCTCAAAATACTTCTAATCCTAAGGGGAGTATTGCTAGCAGATTTTACTAAAGAGTTACGTAGAGAAATGATATCAGACAGTGATAGAGAAATTTAAGTTTAATGTTACTTATTAATATTTTAGACACATGACATTTGCATCCATAGGGGAATTCACACTGGCTCTGTGCTTAACATTATTGGCCTCAACTTTGTTAGGTCTTGCCTTTGTCTCTTTTCCTTTTCTTTCTCTTTGTATCTTTCTGTTTGTGTTTCTCCTATTTTCCCTCCTCTCTCCCACTATCATTCTGTTCATCTTTATGTCCCTTTCTGTCCCCCACTTCTCCCCTTATTCTCTCTGATTTATCTAGTTGCCTACTCACTTCTTTCAAATTCCTTTTACTCTTCCATGGAGGCCAAACTAGCTCTCTGCCTTATCCCATCAACACCGTAGGCCTACTTTTGTTATATATACACATTCAGTATACTGCTTTTGCTCAACAGAGATCCAAAAATGTCTCCAAGTTTCTATCCTCTCTAATACAAAAGGCTGTCATTTTCACAATTACATTTAAAAAAAACTTTTTTAAAATTTTTATTTTTGAGAGAGAGTGAGAGAGCACAGCAGGGGAGGGGCAGAGAGAGGGGGAGACACAGAATCCAAAGCAGGCTCCAGGCTCTGACCTGTGAGCACAAAGCCCAGTGTGGGGCTTGAACTCACCAACTGTGAGATCATGACCTGAGCCAAAGTTGGATGCTTAACCAACTGAGCCACCCAGGCACCCCCAATTACAGCTTTTTAAAAGTATATCTGAGATCAGCTTCATAGGTAGGATGCCACAGTAGTTTTAAAGGGAGACATTCCCCTATTGTAATAGGAAGTCTAATTGAAGCTTCCTAAAGTCACCTTTTTCTCTGTGGTAGTCTTTGGAAGGATTTCCTTTTTTTTTTTTTTTAAAGGAAAGCCACCTCCATATAAATGACTTTACCTTAGCAATTGATTAAAAAATTATTTGCCACGGCCAGTGTGTACAACCAGATACAATAGTATCTGTCAGTGCAGATAGCTCTGTTTGGGTCTCTTTAGCACAGTGCTATGCTTCTGAGCAGAAAGGTCAGTGTTGGTGAAGTGGTTGGGAAACTTCCTGGGTTCTTGATAGTCTTTCAAATAGGTCTTTATGTCAGAAACTAAAGTAGGCAATATCATCTTCTCTGTGTCCACATTCATGTCCATTTCTTTTGCAGCACTGATCCCAGTAGGTAATTATGTATTTATTTGCTGACTTGATAGAAAACTATTTTCTCTACTAAAATATTACTTCTGTGAGGCCAAAGGATCATGTCTGCTTCATCCACAATTCACTGTCTGGGCCTAAACCCGATGTCTGCCCTTTAAAGCACTTGGCAAATGTTATTGTTGAATCTAGAGATTCATGTGAGAAAGTAGGTTCTTTCAGGCACAAAGTAAAGCTTAGTAAAATATGGCCAAAAGGTTATGTTTATCAGCCAGTACCAATGTTATTAGTGAGAAAGAGAGAGAAGTTGGTGTCTATTCCCAATAATTCTGTTTTACAGTTTTAAATAAGCAGGACTGATAGTCTGTGTTTCTATGAAGCACCATCTCTTCTTACGAGCACTAAAATCTTTGAGCTAACTGGAAGAGTGTGGGTTTTTTTTTTCCAACATTTTATTCATTTTTGAGAGAGCATCAGCAGAGGAGGGGCAGAGAGAGAGAGAGACAGAATCTGAAGCAGGCTACAGGCTCCAAGCTGTCAGCACAGAGCCTGGCATGGGGCTCAAACCCACAAACTGCGAGATCATGACCTGAGCCGAAGACATATGCTAAACTGACTGAGCCACCCAGACGCCCCTGGAAGAAAGTGTGTTTAGGCTGAGGTTTTACTGTGTGGGTGTTCAGGGTATAGTTGAGGGGGATGGAGTGGGAGGAAAGGAACAGAAGACATTGACAGATCAACCCCAGATCAGAGTGCTTCTGAACGGTGTACAACCTTTGAGTAGATGGCTGTGTAAGAGAAGGGCAGCATATGGGTACTTGTGTGCCAAGTGGGATTATCAGATCTGTTAAGAGATTCATATCTACAGGAGAGCCCACATGAGTGTATTATATCACCAAGACTTGGCAGTAATAATTATAATAGTATAGACATGGAAGAATATAGACTAAAATAACAACAATGTTTTAGGTACTAGGATTCTGAGTGATTTTTTTTCTATTTTGTGCTTTTATGTTTTTCCATTGTTTCTACAATGAACACATGAACAGTAAATAAGGAAAGTTTTTTAAATGTATAATTTTTGCCATTTATATTTGGTGCAAACTGTTTGTTTCACGATATCCCAAAATGCAATTAAAATCTGCCCTGAGAAGCACACACTGTTACTGACTTATCACATAGTTTGACAGCTTGGAGGTTTGCAGTGTTTCATTGATGTTTGAGTACTTAAGCTGTTTAAAAATAAATGTCTTTACATAAAAAAAAATTTAGAAGAGTTTTTCATTTTCTGCACAGCACCTATTTTTGCCTAGAGGTTTTATAGCTTATTAACATGCAACTGGACCTCTATACCTTATATTTGACCTACTGGTTGCATATGTCATTCTAATGAACTAATTTGACTCTGGAAAAAAATAATCCCATGTCAGTTTTTAGTGTAGATAAATTTTGACCTAAAGAGTAATAATTGGATTGGAGGCTGATTATAAGATTATGCTGTTAGTTTTGACATTTTATATTCACTTCAGGCCTCCTATGTTATGTTTTATTATCTGTGTTACAGAATATAAATAAAAGTGTTTCATTATTTGCTTGGTAGATTTCACTAAAGTTGAATGGGTTTCATTTTGGTATACTTTAATGTCCCAACAATTTCTCTATTCACAAAGAACTTACTTTAAAGTGGGTGTATTTAAAAATGAAAATAAAAATCTAGCTAGTTGGTGACAATTTTTCATTTTTTTTAACTTTTTATTTTTTATTTTTTTTATTTTTGAGACAGAGAGAGACAGAGCATGAATGGGAGAGGGTCAGAGAGAGAGGAAGACACAGAATCCAAAGCAGGCTCCAGGCTCTGAGCCGTCAGCACAGAGCCCGACGCAGGGCTCGAACTCACAGACGGCGAGATCATGACCTGAGCCAAAGTCGGATGCTTAACCGACTGAGCCACCCAAGCACCCCAGTGCCAATTTTTCAAATGCTAGTATAATTTTTACCAAATTCTTCTTGGAAAATTGATTTACTCATTGTATTTTAAATCTCATTGTTTTCTTCTCTAGTTACTGTCACTTCTTAGATTTTTAAATGATCACACTAAGTCACAGAGGACTCTAGACTTGCAGTGTCCAGTATAGGAGCCACGAACCACAGTGACTACTGAGAACTTCAGTTGTGGCTACTCCACACTGAGATGTGCTGTAACCATAAAATACACACTGGATTTCAAAGACTGATTATGTAAAAGATAAATGAAAAAAATTATTTTGGGCCACCTGCATGGCTCAATTAAGTGTCCAACTATTGATTTTGGCTCAGGTCATGATCTCACGGTCATGGGATTGAGCGCCGTGTCCATGCTGAGTTTGGAGCCTGCTTGGGATTTTCTCTTTCTCTCCTCTGCCCCTCTCCCCGACTCGTGCATGTTCTCTCTCTCAAAATAAATAAAATTAAAAAAAAAAATTTATTAATACATTTTGAAATTCTGTTTTGGCTATATTTAAGAAAATGCTTTATTAAAATTAATTTCACCTGTTTCTTTTTTTTTTACTTTTTTAATGAAGCTATTATGGAAATGTGAAATTACATTTGTGACACACATTTGTGGATCACATTATATTTCTATTGGACAGTGCTGCTTTAGAGCCTACTTCTTCCCCAAGAAGACATGTCCTACTAAAATCTATGGGTAAATAAACACTGCAGGACTTGGCAAAATGGTATCCCAGTTCTCTGCCATTATGTCAGTGTCCACTGGAGCTCTTCGAATTGCTTCTGGCTCTATGTTGCAGCACATAGAGGTACTTCTGAGGTATTTTTTCAAGAAGTATTTCCTATCAATCATTGACATACCTGCATCTCATTTCACATTGGATGAGGCTGAGTCTCTATACACTAGATAAAGGGTTAGCACAGAAAACGAGCTGACAAGAATATGAGTTCAACAATCAAGAGCTCAATGAAATACACCATCACTTGCTTGGGCTACCAGTGGTTGTTGTCACTTCCAGTTTAATTTTTTTTTTAATGTTTATTTTTGAGAGAGAGACAGAGCATGAGTGGGGGAGGAGCAGAGAGAGAGGGAGACAGAGAATCTGAAGCAGGCTCCAGGCTCTGAGCTGTCAGCACACAGCCCGATGCAGGGCTCGAACCCACGAACTGTGAGATCATGACCTGAGCTGAAGTCAGATGCTTAACTGACTGAGCCACCCAGGCGCCCCTGTCACCTCCAGTTCAGTGTGGATATATGTACCTGTTCATTCCAAGAGAGCATACCATATCAGAACACACCCATATCATACTTTTTTCAGATTTTAAGAGCTTTTATGTTTTACAAAAAATCTTTGGAGCCAAAGGTACTCTTGAGCATGCCCATATTTTTATTTCTGTTTACTTTTTTTGTGATGAATAATGAAATGATAAATACCTAAATTCAAAGCATGGGCTTGATATTCTTGAGTTTCTCATGTAACTGAATTAATGTAAAAAAGTGGAGGTCTCCAGGGGTGTCTGGGTGGCTCAGTCAAGTTAAGCGTCTGAGTTTTGGTTTTGACTCAGGTCATGATCTCACAAATTCATGGAATTAAGCCCTGCATCAAGCTCTGCACTGACGGTGTAGAGCCTGCTTGGGATTCTCTGTCTCCCTCTCTCTCTGCCCCTCCCTCGATCATTCGCACACACACACACTCTCTCTCTCTCTCTCTCAAAAGTAAATAAATAATTTTTTTTAAAAAACGTAGAGGTCTCCAAAAGAGAAGTGTCTCTTTTTATTTTTATTTTTTTTGGAAAACACAGCAGAATACCAGTTATAAATTGAAGCATCTTTTTTTGTGGTAATTTTATTGATAGAAACTGCCATTTAGTTTTAAAATGGTAAATATAAAATGATAAAATTGAATTGTACTACTTTTCATTAGCAATATAAACTATTGCTCTTAATGTATTTTAATTGATAGGTTGTCACTTCTTGTATATTTTTTTATTTTTTTATTATTAAAAAATTTTTTTAATGTTTATTTATTTTTGACAGAGAGAGAGACAGGGCATGAGCAGGGGAGGGGCAGAGAGAGAGGGAGACACGGAATCCGAAACAGGCTCCAGGCTCTGAGCTGTCAGCATGGAGCCCGACACGGGGCTAGAACTCACAGACCACGAGATCGTGACCTGAGCCGAAGTTGGACACTCAATCAACTGAGCCACCCAGGCGCCCCTACTTCTTGTATATTTTAAATAATCATTACATTAAGTCTGTTCTAATTTATGTATAGCTAATTATCATACATGTACATTATTATGACTATTAGGACAATGTGGTTAGCATTTGTTTGAATTATTGTATGTATATATGTTAAAGAAAATGGTAGCCTGAGTTTTCACTTTTTTTTCTACATTTATACGGTTCTTTAAAAAAAAAAAAAGGGTTTTCTCTCTAAAGGGATTTCATTGAACCTCCAGTAGCAGTTGACAGAGGCTGGCATAAGTTTAGTAAGTTTTGAATACTCTAAAAAAAGTCATTCCAGTTATTTCTTTCGTATCCCATGGGTATTTCCACTGTTGTCCTGAGCTATAGTCCTCCAGCTCAGGTGGTTTGGGGTGTGGTATGAGTTTCACACAGAGTATATAACCATCTTCAAATATGCTTCCTTTAAAAAAATCCACTAAGTTAAGTGAGCCTCATAGTTCAAAGTGAGACCGAAACATCCTCTTTCTAAATCTTTTTCAAAAATGTGGCTTTAGAGTGGAAGTCGCACATTGGAGTGCTATCGGGGCAAGGCATGTGACATAAATGGGTGACACATGAGGAATGCGGATTGTAGAAAAGTAGACAGCTCATGCCCTTTATGTATCAGGAATTCTATTTGGTGACAGGAAAGACAGACTGGACATAAAAGTGGTTTAGACAAGATGGCTTTTTTGTCTTATAAAAGATGACCTTAGGTTTATCAGGGCGTCTGGTTGGCTCAGTTAGTAGAGCACGCAACTCTGGATCTTGGGGTGGTGAGTTCAGACCCCACACTGGGGTAGAGTTTACTTTAAAAAACATAGATGACCTCACGCAAGAAGTCTCAGGCCACAGCAGTAACTTCATGGTTATCAGAGATGTATGTTCTGTGTCAGACCACTAACACCACATAGCAGACTATCCCGAACTCAGTGTCATAAAGCAAGAATGTATTCTTGCTTATAAGTCTACACAACACCTGGGAGAACTTTCTGGTCCTGGTTTCATTTGCATCTGCAGTCAACATTGGGTTGAATAAGTAGCTATGTGCATCCTGTATTTGGGGGCCTGACTTTAGATGTCCTCAGCTAGGACCACATGGGTCCCACCCTGTATGACCTCTCACCATTCTCTAGCACAGGGTATTTCACATATCAGGGGAAGGTTTCTAAGAAAGTATCTCTCAGGGCCTGTTGAAGTCTAGGTTCAGAACTGATACTGTGTCACTACTGCCGGATTCTCTTGACCAAATCAGGTCATAAAGTCCAGCCCAGATAAAATGGGTTGGGAAACAGGTTTTGTTCCTTGATGAGAAATGTTGCAAAGGGTATGAATGCAAGGATGGGTGAAAAATTAGGCTACAATAAATCTACCACAAGCTTCTTCCATTCTTCAGCTCTGCCTGAAGTGGATGCATGACTGCTCTTTTCACCTCATGGTCTAATACAATGGCTGAAACCCGAGCCATCACATTGATTTTCCAAACAAGAGGCAGTGGAAAGAGGGAAGGAAGAATATGGCTCATACCCTATTCTAATGAGCTTTCCTTAAAGTCTCATGGGAACACTTGTGCTTCTGCATCATTGACCATCCCTGGCTCTCAGAGAGACTAGGAAATAAGGTCTTTAACTGACGCCTTGTGCCAAACAAAATTAGGGGTCTGATGTTATGGAAGCCAATAGTGAGTCAATAACCAGCAGTATCTGACACATTAGCCACAGGTCCCAACGTTCATTGTACTGTGATTTTGGACAATGTTATGAAATTTTCTGGCTTCAAAAAATCTACGTAGAGATTTTAGGTGAAATTTCTTGAATTTTAAATGTCAGCACTTAATTTGAATACTTTAAAATTTTTATTTTGAAATTTTAGATCCAGAGAGATGTTGCAAAGATAATACAAAGAGCTTCTGTATGCTCTTCATCCCTAATGTTAACATTTTACATAACTGTAGTACAATTACCAAACGTAGGAATTAAAAAATGGTGCAAAACTGTAAGCCAGGGGTTAGCAAGCTTTTTCTGTACAGGGCCAGATAGTAATAATCTTAGGTATCTGCCACTACTACTTAACTGTGCCATTGTAGCTTAAAAACAGTGTGTGAACACATTGTATCTGTGTTCTAATAAAACTTTATTTACAAGAACAGGTGGCAGAGCACATTTGGCTCATGGCCTATAATTTGCCAACTTCTGCTATAAACTAAACTACAAACCTTATTTGATTTCATCGCTTTTCCCATTCATATCCTTTTTCTACAATCCAAGATCCCAAATTACATTTAATTATCATGTCTCCTTAGTCTCCTCCAAGCATAGACAGTTATTCATTCTTTTCTTTCATGAGCTTGACACTTGAAGTATATAGTAGCCAATTATTTTTTAGAATGTTTCTCAAGTTGGATTCCTCTGATGGCTTCTCATGATTAGATTGAAGTATGCATGAATGCAGGTGTGTGTATATGCCTGGGTTAGTACACATACATAGATTTTGTAGCTCTGTCCACTGAAAGAGCTTAAAGTCAATGACACCTCAGGAGCAAAGAGCATCCTTTGCACCAAGATCTTGATTTCTAAACACTATTCTCCAATAAAAGGAATGAGGGCTCTTTGCAAAAGTGATTGATTCCAGGAAGGGTAAGAGAACTACCCAGAATATTTGTGTTGTCAAAAAGTAAGGTAGCACCCTAAACGGAACAAGAGCATATCAACAGCCCACATGAACCAACCTGTCAGGGTTATAAATGGACAAAATTGGGGTAGTTGAACAACTAAATATATGAGAGTGTTATACCTGTAGGAAAAAAAAATCCCCAAGTACCTGCAGATATAAATAAGTAATTGAATATATACATGGAGTGAAGGGACAGTTCTCCTTTAGGGAAGAATTCCAATTAAATATATGGAATTAAATAAATTCCAATGGAAGAGTAGAAAGAAAATTACCATTAGGCAAATACCATAGTAATAATTGTTGCAGGCACAATCCACTGATGGATGCTAAAGTTAATGGGATGAAGTTTGTGGAGAACAGGATATTTGCCTAGTCACAAAGCATCTCTCCCCACCCCCCAAACCAAGATGGTTACTAATTACAAAGTGTGGAGAAATGGTAACTGTTTACTATGTGGCAGATACCACCTTAAACAAATATCGAAAATCCTTATGCTCTTTTTCCTTTCAGCCATATAATCAAAGTTATATTCATGTTTTTCTTCAAAAAAAATTCCTATGCTCCATTTTGTCATGAATTTGATTAATTTCCGTTTCACTTAGAATCAGTTACCCTTATCAGGATTTCAATTTATTGACACGCACGGCCAGCTGAAGATGAACTCCAGAAGTGGAATTGCTGTGTGTAGCCATCACAGAGACAGACAAGGTTACCCAAGCTGCTGCTTTTGGACTGTGACATTTCTAATTTGATTGAACTGGTAGTCATGCTTTGTACATACATTTTAGTTAACTTTTTAAATTTAAACTTTGAGTAATCATACTGAGGAAAAAGTAGCCAATGACCCAGCAAACAAGATCCATAAACCTAAAGATCCATGAGTTTCAAAGGTGTGTCAGGAGATACAAAATTAAGTAGGAATGTGAATATTTAGAGTAAAATATTCATGACAAATTACAAAGCTAAAGAGGTAACAGTGGAACCATCACAAAATCAGAAAAGCAGTATACTTTTATTAATAGCCTGCCCGCTCCACCCCAGTAATACCTTGACCCATATACATTTTGGCGGAAAATGCCTGGATTATCTCTTTACCTTTACATATAAAAATTGTTTTGAAACTTTTTTTTTATAAAGCAAATGGAAATATAATGCAGCCTTTCTGTTAAGATGTCTGATCGAAATTTATTTTTTTACCCATATTTAGAAAAGTGTATTTTGGCAGTATGGCTTATCAGAAATTACCTGTAAACTTCTTTTAAAAAAAGTGTTTATTTTGAGGGAGAGGGGGGTAAGGGAAGAGAGAAGGAGAGATAGAATCCCAAGCAGGCTCCATGCTAATAGGAGGGCTCCATCTCACAAACCATGAGATCATGACCTGAGCTGAAATAAAGAGTCAGATGCTCAACCGACTGAGCCACCCAGGTGCTCCAACATGTAATATTTTTTAAAAATTACCGGATTTTGGAAAAGCTCTATCACATGTTTTGAATACAGGAGGCCCAAGATTTCAGTGCATTTGAAGTTTGCTTGCACGATGACTAATCTTAATATTCTTCAATGCCCTGCATCACCACTTACTCATCAATTCATCAATGTCTTCCTTGTTATGACTGTGATGAGTTCTATGTTATCTTCACATTCTTCATTTGTGTCAAATCAGGAAGAATTTAAATATTTTCCGGTGTTCATATGATTCACTCTTTATTAGTTGAATTATCAAACAAGAACCAATCTGTTACTTTGACTGACAATTTCCCTCCTAATAAATGCTTTGGGTGTGGTTTGAAAATTTCTTGGTACCAGAGGCTTCAGAATGATTGTTATTGGTTCATTATTTTAATTGTTTGTCTAATATTCTCAATTTTTTCTTAGGTTTTCTTCCATTCTTTAATAAATACAGTGATGACATTAAAAGGAACCTTTCTTATATGATCAAAGCAGGGAGATATAGTGTTTCACTTGTTTTAATGATACCCTGAAAACATCTTACCATATTGCAGTTAGATGGTATGTTCAAACATCAAGTTTCTAAACAAAAATTTCATGAGCCCTTGGAACACATTTTAGCATATGAAGTATTGTACCCATGTTGCGTGACTTAAGAAGCTTTATAAAAGGCAGACTTCCTCCATGCACCTGCCTCCAGAGCTGCTGGGCACACTTATGTTGCAATGTGCTCACAAGTCCTGCGTCTCTGTGCTGTGATGCCAGGTCAGTCAGTACAGGGAGGTGTTGGAGAATTCTTGGAAGTCATTGCTGCATTGAGATGACCACCAATACTGAAATATAATGGAAATTTACTGCAAAACACATAAATAGAGCCCGCTAATTACAAATCAAATGCATCCTCAGCTCAAGTTCCCCCTTAGCTAGAGCTCCAAAATAACCATCAACACCCCAACTCCACGCAACACATAGTGAAGTGTGATGTAGGAAGTTGGAATGTAAAGAGACAGCTGTCTTAACCAGTTGCTGTTAAAATATCTTACTTTGCCTGGTTTGTGAAAATAGGACCATATGAACATATTGCTAGGGTCCTTCTCAGGGTCTTGATGTCCATAAACAAGTGAATGGCCTTGAGCCTTTGGCTTCATGATATATTTGTCTCTGTTCCTTCTTGTGCAGAATGGTATTAGAAGCCAAGTCAATGAGGATATTGATGACAAATTAATAGTTGAATGTTGGCAATCCAAAGAAGTCCTGAAATGCCCTAAAATCTTACACTTGAGAGAAGTTTCTTGAATTTAACAATAATCCTTAAAATATACTGCAGTATTAAAAATCTTAATAAACTTTCCTAAACTACAGATTTTTAAAAAACTTAATTGCAGTCACCCAGACTGGGCCTTTCTTCGAATGGGCTTCTACAAGTGAGGGAGGCTGGAATTTGTGGTTCATTCGTTATTTATGATTCAGGTTTGGTTACTAATTTCCTGTGGCATTCTGTTTGTAACACAGCAGCTTAGAATGTTAGAACAGGATTCTGTCACACACAGACTCTTCGGACTGGCTGGGATGGGCCGCCACTGCAGTTCTCATGTATGGGTGAAGAGGAAACATCCTGTGTCAGTCTTATATCATCATGAAAATGCTGTGTAACAACCAGCCACACAATCATACATCTATTAAGTTCACAACTCTGCAGGGTTCAGCTAATCTGAGCCAGGCTTGCTTGTACATCTCGGGTCAACTGTAGGATGACCTGATGGTCCTGCTAGTAGTTGACTGGGCTTGTGCCTATTTGTCAGGTGGCTATTTACGTGTGTAGGATGGTTTTGGCTAGCGTGATCAGGGCCATGTTTCTTTCCCTATCTTTACATCAGCTATCCTGAACACATATTTACGGTAATGTCAGACATGCCAGAAAAGTCACAAATGTGCAAGTAATTGAAAATACAGGGAAGCTGCTAATGTCTCATTGGTCAAATCAAGTCTCATAGCTAAACCTAGAGTCAGGGAGGGAGGGGCCTCAAGAGTTACCTGCTGAAAAGCATGGATACAGTGGAAGACAAAAGAATTTGGGCCACCGTTTACAATGAATCTGTTATGTTCTAAACTGAACCCTTGATTTTCTTGACCAACACACTTGCTACAGTCTGAATGTTTGTGTCCTACACACAGGACATGTGTTAAAATTTGTGGGGCTTTGGGAAGGTGATTAGGTTGTGAGGGTGGAGCCCTCATGAATGGGTTTAGTGTGCTTATAAAAGAGATACCACTGAGCTCCTAGCCCCTTCTACCAGTGAAAACTCAACCCAGAAGAGAACCATCACCCAGCTGTGCTCCCATCCTGATCTCAGACTTCTAGCTTACAGCCTCTAGACTGTGACAAATAAATTTCTGTTGTTTCTAAACTATCCGGGCTGTTATATTTTGTTATAGCAGCCCAAATGGACAATAGTTCCACTTACAGCTGCTCCTCTCCAGTTGCCTCCCAGCTCAGTAAGTGACATTCCTGTCCACCCTGCTCAGGCTGGAGTTCTTTTTCATGCACCATAGCCAACCCATCAAAGAGTCATCTGTCTCCACTACTCCTGCCCTGGTACAAGTTGCTAATGGCTTTTGTTTGTGCTGCTAAATAGCCTCTTAACTAGTGTTTCACCCTTGCCCACCTGCTGTGTTTCTACCACATCTATTAGCAGTTTTAAAAATTATTTTTTAATGTTTATTCATTTTTTGAGAGAGAGAGAGAGGGAGGGAGGAAGGGGGGCAGGCAGAGAGAGATGGAGACAGAATCCAAAGCAGGCTCCAGGCTCTGAGCCATCAGCACAGAGCCCAACACGGGGCTCGAACTCATGAACCGTGAGATCATGTGTTTACTAACTGGCTTAACTGACTGAGCCACCCAGGCTCCCCAATGAATAGTTTTATTTATTTATTTTTTTTTTAATTTTTTTTTTCAGCATTTATTTATTTTTGGGACAGAGAGAGACAGAGCATGAACGGGGGAGGGGCAGAGAGAGAGGGAGACACAGAATCGGAAACTGGCTCCAGGCTCTGAGCCATCAGCCCAGAGCCTGACGCGGGGCTCGAACTCCCGGACTGCGAGATCGTGACCTGGCTGAAGTCGGACGCTTAACCAACTGTGCCACCCAGGCGCCCCCCCCAATGAATAGTTTTAAAATGTAAATTAGATCATACCACTTTCTGCTCAAAGCTCTCCAATGGCTTCCCCATCAGATTTACAATAAAATCCAAAATGTTACCCATGATCTCTAAGGCCATCCACAGTCTGGTTAGTGGCTACTTGGCATTGCTTTATTTTTATTTGATTCTTTCCCCACTGGTTCCAGTGTTCCTCATGGGCCTTCAATGTTGTTCCATGAGCATTCATGACCTCAGGACATTTGCGCATGTTATCCCCATAGCCTAGAATACTGTTCACCTCACTGTTTGATACTCACTAATGCTCATTCGAGTAATACAGAGGAAATGAGTATCAAATACTTTATTCAAGTTTCTGTTCAAATGCCACCTCTTGGGAGTCTCTTTCTTGATCTCTTTTTCTAGTAACTTGCTGTCATTCTCATTCCTGCCCAGTTTTTTTTTTTCTTTCTTTGTAACATATGTTACTGGTGGATGTGTATTTGTTGAATGAAAAACACCACCTAAGGGAAGTGCAATAAAGTTCTAGGAGCATCATACTTGGCATGAAGATATTCCTAAAAGAGTCAATGTTACACGGGAGAAGCGACAGCATGGGAAAACCGTACTACTGCCAAAGTAATGTCCACCGCTTCTGCTCGTTTAAAATGTGTAGTTTGTTGTGGTAGCTAATGGCTATCTTTACCTGAAAATTTTTTGATCATTCTGTTTCCTGGAATATATCTGTAAGTCTATATTAGAAACGTAGTGGCAGACAGGACTTAACAGCAAGTGTAGTGCTCATTGGTTACGTCCTTGTTTCCTGCTAACTTGAACTTCAGGCCTCCCATGCTCTGGTATGCTAGGGAACTTTGCATAACTGTGGAATAAGCCCAGCATCTTCAGTTGGACCAAAGGAAGAGGAGGCTGTGGGAACCTTTAAATCAGGGATTTCATCTGTTTGCTGTGCCGTGGACTTCTTTGGCAGTCCCAGAAAGGCTGGAAGCCAATTTTGAGCACTTGTTTGGTTTTACTTATCAAGATGAAGTTCATGTGACATAAAATTAACCATTTTAAAGTAAGCAACTCACTGGCATTTAATACATTTGTAACGTGATGCAACCACGGCTTCCATCTAGTTCCAAAACCTTTCCACCATTCGAAAGCAGTCTTCCTCATAACCCTGAGCCCCATGGCCCTGGTAACCATTATTCTTTCTCCTTCTATGGATTTATCTGTGCTGGATATGTCATATAAGTGGAGTCCTACCACATGTGACTGTGTCTGATTTCTTTCTCTTAGCATATTTGAGGTTCTGTCCATGCTGTAGTATGTATCAGTACTTCATTTTTATGCCTGAATAATACTTTGTTGTATAGAAATACCACATTCTATTTATCTTTTCATTTGTTGATGGATATTTGGGTTGTTTCCATTTTGGGGCTACTGTACCAGAACTTGAGTATTGGTTTTTAGTTCTTTTGGGTAGATAGGTAGGAATGGAATTGCTAGGTTACCACAGTGACAACATGATGTTCTAAAATGCATTAAATAAAATACCTAGGGTTATAAAGGAAACCAATTATGTTGACATAAAGCTTACAAAACCTAAAATAACACAAAAATAAACTAAACAAAAATATATAATAAAACACAAAAAAATAAAATAACACAAAACATAAAACACAAAAAATAAATTTGTGTTATGGTGATATGTGTTACTTGATTTTGAAATACAATATCCAATGGCAGACCTAATAAGTGGTGTATGTTTAGAGTAGTGATGAATGCAAATGATGTTTCATGGTGTCTGCAACAATCGTAATGTGGTATGAAAAGGTTTATGTTTCTCAATCACAGACCCTTAGAATATTCCTAGGTTTTGTTGCCTGTTAAAGGCTAATGAAAATAGGTAGTTTCTTATCTCAATTCATGAAACCTGTAAATCCTATCTAAATGATCCCAGGGGCTTGAAGTGAAGACCCCGGTTAAGAACCCCTACTTTAGGGAGCCTGGGTGGCTAGGTCAGTTGGGTGTCTGACTTGATTTTGGCTCAGGTCATGATCCCAGGGTCATGGGATCGAACCCTGTGTCAGGCTCCATGGTGAGAGTGGAGCTTGCTCCGGATTCTCTCTCTCTCTCTCTCTACCCACCCCTTATACCCACTAGCACTCTACCTCTCTCTCTTACTCTCTCTCTCTCAAAAATAAAAATAAATAATAAAAAAGAACCCCTGCCTTAGAGGAGTGGTTATAAAAACTGCCTCCATGGTGGCCCATTCTCTCTCTGTCTCTCTCTATATATACCCCACTATCGCCCCCATTTCATTATCTCAGAAAATCTAAGCTCAGGAGCATCAGCTTGGCCAGGTGCAGATCTGTGGAAGTTAGAGAATCCTCATATTTCAGAGATGTTATCACCAAATTTTAAGCTGTTATCTTTTCTGTATCAGATTATATAACTGAAACACATAGGAATTAAAATAACTCTTCTAATGTTGTATAGTACTTCAGAGTAAAGGTCTTGCACCTACAGCATTGCATTTAACCGTCTCAAAGATGTGTAAGTGTGTGTGTGGCATTACCAGTCATTTGAGATAAGGCAGCCCTGATACAGAATGATTTAGTCAATCAAGCTTGAAAAGCAAGTACTTATCAGAGGAGCTAGAACTCGGGGTATCTCCCAAATAAAAATTCAAAGTGCCTTTTCTATTCAACTGGAAAACTAATATATCCAAACTTAATTGTTTACTCAGATTTTAGTCTAAAGAATAGTTACTCCTAAAATAAAAGCCAACAAGGAAACTGCTCTTGCAAATGAAAGGAGTGTTAACATGAGAATACCACCTACAGTTCAGTTCAGTCCTGTAAAGCTCAAAGCTTCCATCCTCTCAGGGGAAAGGTTTCATAGAGGCCAGACTTTTGAACAGGATATTTTCCTGCAGGAAGAGATGAGATTGGTTTTAGAAAATAGAGGTTCATTATTCCCTGAGAAGAAAAACCAAAATAGTGTTCCATCCACATTAGAGGAAATCCAACAACAGCAAATAGTTCTATAGGCCCCCTAGAAGTTTCCCTAGAGAGGATTTGGCACACTTGACAGGTGCATAAATAATTACTGCAAAAATGCAGTTCCCTATGTCAGTTACCTTGCTTTGAATGAAAGAAAATCTGTTTTTCAGTGTATGGGGTTCTCTTCTCCCCCAGAGTTATGTATTCAGATTTTTAGTGTTTCTGTTTGTTTGCTCCCAGGGAACGGAACACACCTTATTCCAACAGTGAAGAAAGAGGAAGGGCTGCTGAGCTCTGGTATAAATATTTTATTATATAGAGAGACAAAGATCACAAAGGGGCAGATGAGGAGCAGAAAACAAATTTAATGTTGTTTTCAAGTCCTCAGAGAAGGTTTATATTAAACTGTCTCTGCCTGCTTGTTTTCTGCTTGGCTTTTGCACTGTCAAACCCAGTAATGAGATCCTTTTGTGTATCTAGAGTTTTCCAATTGGGTGAGGAGTGCTACATCTAGTTGAAAGTGTAGAATTATCCACGTCATAAAGTAGACATAAAGAAAAGGCTGTTATAAAATGGCACAGTGATGAAGGTATATTTTCAAGAAGGATGATCCATATTAATTTGTTTTGGAAAGATTCTATCATAGTCAAAAAAAGGTTAAGAAATAAATTACAGGTTTTCTTCATACAATCCATTTATTTTTTTCCTCTTACCCCAATGTCTTGGAGTTGTTGGAAGACTTTGACCTGATGGTATTTAGCATCTTTCATGATTTCATAATCCGCTGGACTTTATTTGCTCAGAACTCACTATTAATGAGGATAAGGTCATAGCCTTTTCTCTTTGAGAGAGAAAGAAGGAAAAAAAATCTGCAATTCACAAACTCAAATTTCTGGGTACCAGGAGAAGTGGATAAAAGGATGAATAATGCAGCAAATATTCTTAGATTGCAAGGCTGATGGGCCTATTTCCTCCCCGGGTCTAAACCACCTTAAAATGATCTGCATAAGTGCTCTTATTCTTGAATGAGAGAAGAAAAACGTGTGCAGGGCTAGAAGTATTTGTACTAACAGAGTTGATAGCAAATCTTTGTTCTGTTTTTATGTTTTACGTAAAATAGAGTTTTTTAGTAATCGGCCAGTGAGCTCAATAATATATCCATTTCTGAGTCAGGTGCCATTTGTAGTGAAGCTTTTTTATTTGATCTGATGGTCAAGGAGTCCAATATTGAGGGGCCAGTTTACCAGAGAATCCATGGAAGTGAAATGTACAAAATGGCTT